>NC_085060.1:18940335-19671211 GCF_963662255.1 Cinclus cinclus | reverse complement strand
CTCACGATTTGAAGGCTAATGTCATTTTCACCTTGAAAAATGCATATATATTTTTTTTCTCCTGTAGTTCTTCCATATTTTACAGAAATATTTTAGCCCAGGGGTCATGAAATTAAACTCAGGTTGTAATGACAGCATTGCTAGGAAGGATCAGTGTTCTGAGTGCTGTCAGGAAGTGCTGCATCTGTTTTCTGTGTACTTCTTTCTTGAATGAACAAATCTAAGATGAGATTTCAGTTCAATCAGAAGGAGCAGGAGCACTGATGAGTAGAAAAACAAAAAATGAAATTTTGTATTGAGAGAAAAAGATCTTCTTCTTGTCTGCCAGCAATAGTGAATTGTATGTAATAGCAAATTGTTCCTGTGTCCAGAATTTTACCAGTGGTGCTGTTACTGTACTCCAAAATAATCAGCCAGCAAAGGAATGGCCACATAGGGTCAAATCACAGATCCAAGTAGACCAATACCAGCCTCCAGCAGTGGTAGTATAAGAAAAAGAAAAGACAAATAGGAAGAACAAAAGCCTCTATCCAACCACATTTTTAACCCAATGCCTTCAGATGACACTGTACAGATGGGCTTTCTGTCTAGTTAACAGCTTCAAATGATTTATCTTCTGGATACTTGTTCTTCTTGAACTTGCTTAGCAATGACTTTAATTGCCAGTACAAAACAATTTTATTTCTTTCTCCTTTTATTTCTTCACTGCACATGGCTTTATTTGATGGTGCTGGCTTTTGTGTCAGAAGAGACAGCAATCCCTATTCTTGTCTCAAGGCTATTCATGTTGTAACCCGTCCTTAGGTGGCTTGTGTTTCTATTAGTTAAGGTTTGCAGAGCAGCACACAGTAATCAAAAGTTACGTGAATCAGGGATACAGGTAATTGCATAACTGTCTCTTTTGCTCTCCATTATTTTCCTAATACTACATAACATTTTGTTATTTTGTTGTTGTTTTAGTTTGGGTTTATTTCAGGGTTTTTAACTACTGCTGAAGATAAAGCTAATGTTTATACTGAACTATATATTGTAACTCCAAGGTCTTGGTCCTGTAGCATGTCAATTCAGAATTTGCCATGACTAGATGACCTTTAAAGATCCCTTCCAACCTCAACTCTTCTCTGATTCTATGGTTTAGACACTTTTTTCTGTATTTAATTCTTCATGGTAGCTGTTATAGAAATACTCTGCTCTACATTCTCACAGAGTAACTACATTGTAAAATTACAGAGCGAGCTCAGATCAGTCATGGGCTTAACCCCAGACTGTTGTGTTCCAATAAGCTAGAAGAACTCAAAGTCAATAAAAATGGTGTTTACTTGATAAATAGCAAGCCAGCTTCCAGCTATCTATTCAAATTGGCCTAGAGGAGAAAAAGACTAGATCCTCAGCTTGTGCAAAATTGTACAACTAAGCTGTCTTATCTTCCAGGTCCTGTTTCACCACCTTTCTTTTCATTCCAGCCTTGTGCTCCCCCTGGAGGGGTTGCTTCCTTCTGCATTATTAAGACTTCCTGGTACCTTAGGAGCAGGGTATATTGTTTCCTGTGCTTCATCCACCTTCATGGAAGTTAGTCTTTTTCCATGTCCCATTTCCACATAGATTATAACACGTCTATAGATTAATCCAGAATTTTCTTGTATGCTTGACTCAGTCCGTATGCTGCAGAATCACTGGCATGAATCAACAGCAGTGCCCTCTCCTGCTTTATAAATATGTTTGAATCCTGGGGCATTATTTTGAGTCAGATCACTGCACTCGGCAGGAGTCTTAGGAAGACAGAAGAAAAGAGGGGTGAACATGCTTGATTTCTTGTATTTACAAAATAGTTAACCTGTTTCATACCTTCATCATTTTGCATACTAATTGCCTCATTTATCTTTCAAGGCAGTGTCATAAAATAAGGAGTGGTGATTGCCCTTAGTGATCCCAATCCAAACTTTAGAAGTAATCTTTACATAGGAAGGTTTCAATGGCAACTCCTGTCTGCCAATCCATTACAGTACATGCTTGAAATTAATTTTTACATTTCCATTTTAATTCCAAAGAGCTAGTGTCTGTTTTCATTTCCAAGAGAACTCCAGCATCTTTTGTTTGGCAAGAACAGTAACGACCTTAGCCTTAACAATTTTTCAGTGCTCACATTATTTCTATGTTTATTCAGACATATTCTGATGTTGGTCATTTTAGGTACAGAGCCATCGTTAAACCCTTGGAACTGCAGACTTCAGATGCGCTCCTGAAGACCTGCTGTAAAGCTGGCTGTGTTTGGATTGTCTCCATGATACTTGCTATCCCAGAAGCTGTTTTTTCAGATTTGTATTCTTTCAGCAATCCTGAGAAAAATTTAACTTTTGAGGCGTGTGCCCCCTATCCTGTATCTGAGAAGATCCTACAGGAAGCTCACTCCCTGGTTTGCTTCTTAGTGTTCTATATTGTGCCCTTAGCTGTCATTTCTGTCTACTACTCTCTTATTGCCAGAACATTATACAAAAGTACAGTCAACATGCCGGCAGAAGAACATGGTCATGCCCGTAAGCAGGTAAGCTCTGATCAAGTACTAAGCACTCCAGTTTTCCAAAGTCTATTGTGGGGATTAAATCTGAATTCTTAAGTACAAAAGTTTACCTGATACTGGAGTAAAAAGCCACACAAACTCAGCCCATACCAAATTTGAATCCAAACTCAGCTGTGCACTTAGGCACATGCTCATCACTCATCATTTGTAAGTGTCCATGCTTTCCTAAAGAGAGATGGGTCTGTCGTGCTTTATCATGACCCTGTAAATTCAAGAGTTAAAACATTGAATTTTAAACACTGAGACCTCATCTATGTGAGCTACCACATTAATTACTGTATTTTTAAATCCTAGTCTAGATGAGAGTGTCATATGATTTATAATGGAAAGGAAATGTGCTCTGCACTGGGAATACTTTGTTTAAAAATATAAAATAGATTTATTTTCCTGTTTAGTTCTTCTGGTTTGGGGTTTTTGTTTGTTTGTTTGATTTCTTTTTACTTTTTGCCTTTTTAGTTACTCATGCATTTTGACTTTTACACTGTTTTGTGAATCAGCACCAACAACACAAACATTTTAATAATTGTTGTTAATACCAGCTATGCATTACTTTCTTGTAGATTGAATCCCGCAAGAGAGTTGCAAAGACAGTGCTGGTGCTTGTGGCTCTGTTTGCCTTCTGCTGGTTGCCCAACCACATCCTCTACCTGTACCGCTCTTTCACATACCATGCTTCTGTCGATGCTTCCACATTTCATCTGATAGCAACTATTTTTTCCCGCACCCTGGCCTTCAGCAATTCCTGTGTCAATCCTTTTGCTCTTTATTGGCTGAGTAAAAGTTTCCGTCAACATTTTAAAAAGCAAGTCTCATGCTGCAAGGCAACATTCTGTGCAGAGTCTCCCAGTGCTCCTCAGAGCAGCTCTCCTACCAGAGCCCTGTCGGTCACAGGCAGCATGCATGGCTCAGAAATCAGTGTTACACTTCTAACAGATTATAGCATCACAAAAGAGGAGGAAAGCGTTTAGTCCATGTGGGATGAAGAAGGACAGAAACTGAGTAATTGCAATCAAGTCCCTGCTACTGGGATCCTGGAAAGAAGAGCCATGGCTTGCCCTGCCAGTGAAAGTGTGTTCATCAGGAGTTCCTCATTTTTCAAAATACAGAACAAAGAAATCAAATTGTGTGGGGGAGGAAGCTGCAACAGTTGAACTTTCCAGCATAAACTCAAAGGGATTACTCATGTTCCCAGGCATGAACATGATTCCTAGCTGGAACTATGGGACTGGGCAAGAGAGGACTTAGCAGAGTTGGTGCAAGAATTGGCTGTAAGGATGGTTTTGCTCTTGGTGACTTGCTCTTTGAGTCATGACTGAGGGCTCCCTCTGACAACTACTTGCATCTACAGCAAGCAAGCAAGCAAAGCCACTTGGTCATAGTACCATCAACCAGGCACATTTTAGATTCATTTATTTTCTTGTCCTGAATGTTAAAAATGGGTAATCGCATGAGAAAGAATGTTAAAATGAAAGAAGGCTAAGGTTTGTAGCAATATGAAGTTAAAAAAGAAAAAGCATTATGGACCAGATCCACAGTAGCTATTGCTGTCAGTGATTTAGAAATTCTGGGTAAGATCTGACTGCAGTGAGATGGATGTACCAAAGGAAGTTGAGGGAACAAGCAGGTGATTATCTCTTTGTGAAAGTTATAATCACCTTTAACCACAGTTGTAAAATTCTTTGTGACATATTGGTAAAACATCTTGGTAGTGCAGAGCTCTTTATTGCTGTAGTGATTTAATATCAAGAAATTGGGGTGGATCTGTATCAAGAGGTCTATTTGGGATTTACAGTGCATTTCTAAAGTGCTCAAACATCTCCTCCTGCCTTACTTTATATCCCAAAATGGTCTTGAGTGCACAACCTGGTTTTCTGTCAGACGGAAATATGTGTCCAATCCACTGAATCAGACTAGAGGGAGTTTGAAGTGAAAAATGTACAGTGTGGAGAGTCAGACTGACCCTTTACCTGCACAGATCCACTCCTGCTGTAGTGTATGTGGTTGTATCTAAGTGGTCTACACATATTCATAAGCATATTCTACACATACACATAAGCACACTGGGAGAGCTGGATTTTTCTACTATGCTAATTTTTATTCTTCAAGTTGTGTCCCTTTTTAATATTAGGGTAGGCTGTCTTAATGCCATAGACCTTTTAATCTCAAATCCACTGATTTTATGACTGGGCTTGCAGAGGCAAATCAGGACAGCCTGTCCATGCTCAGCAGCACTGCTGGCAGGGACTGCCTTTCCATCAGGAAGTACAGGAGGCAAGTCTTCCTACCCCATGTTACAAAATATTTGAGTGACACTTATTTTTATAAAATTTTTTCTTCCCTGAATCAGAATTTTGTTCTGTGGAAGGTAGTGATAGAAGACACCATAGATTCTCCATTGTTTAAACTAAGGGACTTCTAATCCAAAAAAGAATTTGTGTGTTAGAATACAGAAGAACACTTATAACATAGGAATTAAAATAATTCTGTCAGTCACAGAAGCTTCAGTTTTAACAAACTCTTGTAAGTATAGCCCCCCTACAACTGCATAGAGCCCCTTAGCAACATATGGCTGCAAATCCATCCACTCATGCACCATTAATTAAGTTGATTATAAGATGAAAAAATGTATTTACAGACTCTGTTGTCCACTCTAATAAAATAAAAATAAAGCTAAACTGTAAATCCCAGGGGCAATGCAATACAACCTCTGCCGTCATTTTAAACCAGTTAATGACAGACCAGTTTAATCCCATCACACCTGGCCTTGTTTTACTACAGTCCTCATGTTACAAGCTGCAAGGCTACAAGCATTAATTCGCAAATTGATTCTTCCTTTTATTGTACCAGTTGCATACCAGGATACAATCACTGAAATAAATGGAAATCCAATAGCACAGAAATATAATTTATGGCACAGTAGACTCCAGAGACCTTATTTTACTCTCTGCCTCAATGTAGCACATTGCCTGGTAGAGAGCTATGTAAAAATATAAGAAACATGTTGCACTGCTATTTTCTTCTTCTCTGTTTCCTTCATGGAGCTGCAGAATGAGACTGAAATAAGTAGGTAAGTCTACACACTAATGAACCCAACATTTATCTTCCTGGATCTTACTATAGGGAATTCTAAACAAGAGAAATATCCACCAACACCACCACTGCTCGCAGCATTATTTATTCTAGCTTAGTAATGCCCTTGGGAAACAGATGTCTCTGGACTTCAAAATTTGTCTCTGTCAGAGGCCAAATTTCCCACTGCAGAATCCATGGCTACACCTCACAGTAGCCCTTAAAACCCAGTTTCCTAATCCACAATTTTTCTTCCCTTGCATGCAGCTACTTTTGCTTGTGTAACTACTCCTCTGTCTTTCTACTACTAATATACCCTGCTACAAAACTGATGATTTTACTATGTTCTGGACATGTTCTGTTTAAAGACTGGCAATATTTCAAGCTACAGTTTAATTATTCTGTGTTCTTTGTACTTTGATAATTCTGTACCTTCAAACCTTCATGGCATGATGTATTGGAGTGATATATGGGTCAACATATATTTTTATCTAACCAATCTGGTATTAGTCATTCCACTTACTCCCCACAATATCATTATCCACAAAAAGTCTCCACATTACCATAACTGGATTTAGGGGAAAAGAGTTGTTTCCTCTACAACCTATTCTCGGTGTTCCAAAACCAGGTTCTTTTGTACTTAAGTAATACAAGTGTAATATAAGAGCATATGGGAATACCATTTATTTACATAAATATTGAGTGTTATCGAGCAAATAAAAGGGATTAATAATTAGGGGTTCACTATTTATGTCCACAGCGTAAGAATAGGTAGGAAAAAAGGCACAAAGTACTGAAAGGCAGACTCCCTCAAAGGTTGTGCTCGTATGAAGTCATACTGAAAAAGAAATACAATTTCAATACAAAATACAGGAATAGGAAATGCAATAGGACATACTTTTTTTATAGTTTGCTTTGTGAATGAGATGTTCACATTTCATGTTCGCATTAGCAACAGTTTTAATATCAGTAGTTATTTAATCCCCCCTAAAAGCCACAAAAATTAAGAGACATGTCAAAGCACCACTAAAGTGTGAGTATAAAAGTTAGTTACACAATTATAGACATTTTAAAGCTCCTGCTCCTGTTCCCATAGAAATTGTTTTATTTTATTTTACATGGGCTGCCTGTTGACACTCCTGTGTTCCTGTTAAGAATATTACAATTAAAGAATAATCCAAAGCTGCACACAGCTACAGTACTTACATATTTCAGTCAGCATTACTTAAAAAATATGATATGGGCTTTAATTAGCATTTTGTTTTTGGATCTGCAACAGATGGTCCCCCCAGTGCAAGGTGAACTGTGAGGTGGAATTTCCATGCATGGGACAGGACACTGAATTTTTAGTACATGTGTACTGGTTCTGTATTTTTTCCTACCGTGAAGACTCCTCAGCACACTCAGTAATCTGTGCAATATCTACAGGTTCCAGACTCCTGAACAGCTCAGAGAGGAGTAGCCTGTCTGTACTTAGTCATTAGTTACTGCCTTGATTTGATATAACAAATGGAAAAAGGAAAAGAGTGTCTACCTAATTAAGGATTAGCCAGTAAATTTCGGGTTTCCCTATTAAAGGGACTGAGACACTTCAGGAAAACCAATTGTTGGGGGTTGTTTTTTTCCCCTTTTCCCTCTGTGGAATTTTCCCTATTGTCATGCTAAGATACCTGTTGATTAGGCTCCAGTGACAGGGGGAAGTGGGGAGGGAAGAGGGAAACCCCATGAGATTCAAACAGCCAGAAGAGCAGACGGAAGGCTCTGGCTCAGCCCATTTCCCCTGCAGAGTTGGGATGAGAAGGACGATCGCCGCCTCAACCCCATTCCTGCCATCCAGCGCTGGGAGCCACCTCACTGCTGTGGGACCTGCCCTGCTGCCTTCTCACTGTAACCTGCCACCATCCAGCACTCTGCTGAGCATCAGGACCCACACCATGAGCGAAGGGCTCTCTCCATCTCTCTCTCTTCCATGTGGGACAGCTCTGCCATCACCCCCAGCCCTCCTGCAGCTCTGCGGGACCTGCCCGCCCCCAGCACCGGGAACTGCAGCTCAGGGAAAAGGTGCCTGCAGCCAGAAAGGACTGGGACTGAGTTACTGTTCTGTTTGTGGCTAATTTCATATCTTCTGGGTTTTTTGTTTGTTTTTTGTTTGTCTTGTTAGATATATTAGTAAAAAACTGTTACTCCTATCCCCATATCTTTGCCTGAGAGCTCCCTTAATTCCAAAATCATAATAATTTGTAGGGAGGAGGGATCACACTCTTCATTTCAAAGGGAGGCTTCTGCCTTTCTTAGCAAATACCTGTCTTTCAAACCAGGACACCAATGTATCTCTATTTCTGGTATGTGGTACCTCTAGGACAACATTCAGGTTGCATCTTTAGAATATTGATCAGCTCTGACGGGTCAAAACTGGCTTGTATCACACAGACACAGATACCAAATCAGCATTCTAATACCTCCTTTTAATCTTTAGTTTGAGACATTTTGCCAGGATTTAAACCACCATTGCTTGACAGCTTGGAGTAATCAGAGCTGTGGAACGCTTGAGCTCTTTGCACCCTCCTCAGAAGATGCAGCTTGCAGCAGCAGTGCTTGTGCAGCCATGACCTATGTAATTGCAAGGCAGAGATTGAGAGGAAAGTTGTCTCAACCCCACAGAATGATGAGTTTCCAGCTGAGTTGTCTCCCCGGGCTGTTCACTGTGTCTTTACAATGGAGGAAGGAACAGATGGCAGTGGCACCATTGGAGGCCATGCTGCAGCAGCTGTTGTCACACGATCTGTTATGTGAAGGAAGTGTGAGGGAACCTGTGGTGGTTTGTCCTCATAACTACATCAAAGTGTGCAGGGCAGATTTATTGAGCATTAACCCTGCCACACAAGCACTCTCTCACTCCCACTGGACTGAGAATAAATTTGGATTTCCTGCTCCCCAGAACTATCCCTATGCCTCGCTGAAGACAGATCTGTACAGTAGGGAAAGCTGTACAGACCTCAGTGCAATCACTCAGGTAATAAATACTAAAAGCCCTGCAAAAATAAAACAAGCAGTTTAAGACTTACATTGTATTTGTCTTACAAAGATTAAGGCTATCATTATCTGATTTCCAAACATATACCCAATTCAAAGTTTTATAAGCAGGCACAGTTTATGTGTAGCCTCTCATGCTCCACTCCAAAATCCAGTAACTGTTTGAAAGTGAAGACAAATGTCCCTTAGGTGGTAAGTTTAGAAGGGATCACAAAGCAATCTTTGCACAACTACCATAATGGACCTGCCAAGAGAAAATTCTTGAAGCATCAAAGACGTCATTAACTAGGCTGGGTGTTCTTTGTGCAACAGCCAAAGGTTACTAGAACTCTATATTTATATCCTCAGTAACTTTGTCAGACAGCCTGGTGCCCAGGCAGGAGACTGATTTTTGTCTCTCCCTGCAGAGCTTCATAATCTTGTCTTGGATTTTATTATCATTCCAGTCTGTATATTTGTTCCTGGCATACTAATTTCCAGACAACTTCTGTTCATAATTTTTATTTCTGAGTAGAAATATTGTTTTGCATGCGGCAACCAGCCACTGCCAGCTTTGCTGGGGCTGTTCAGCTCAATTTTCATTTTTAATATGTACACTGATACAAGGGGTTTTATAGCTCTAGGTTAAGGTATTCAAAAGAAAACATGAAGAGCATGCTGCTTCATCCTCTAAATTGAAATACATTAAAATACATTAGCAATTAAAATTCCATTTTGATGCAATTCTGTCTTGGGCTACACTGTAAAAACCAGTAGATGGCACTATATGAAGGGCTTTTAACTGAGCGAAATTTGCATTTAAAATATGTAAGCATCCACAGAGTACTAACTGCAGACTTCATTAATGCAAAAGGAATTGAGTGTGTTGAAGCCAAGCTTTATGCCACTAACACAACGTATCAACCCTTTCCTAAGGGAATACAACCGCTGGGCATCTTTAGCCAAGAGGGCAAAACAAGCAATGTGATTTCTTGACATTTAGAGTGCCGTTTCAATCTCATTTTTCTATTTCTGGTTTTATCTTTCCCTCTAGTAGGACATGAGTACACTTCCAGCGCCAAACGGCAGCAAGCCGCTTCACAGTCCAGTGTTGTCGTAGGTGCGACAGGGAAAAGCATGCAGTAGGGAGGATTTCCTGTGCCCCAAACTTTTATTTATCATATAAGTAAAGCTGCAGTAGTCTCCATGCAAAGCCCATCAAGGTACAGCCTTCTCGCCCAAAGCAGTCTGGTGCGCCAGGGGCAGCTACCTTAATGCAGAACGCCTCTCTGCGGTGAAACAGCGACGCAGCCTGAGGTTGACCAGAAAGTGGGAAAAAAAAAAAAAAAAACAAAAAAACAGCGGCAAGTGGAAAAAGGGGCAGGGCCGCTGTGGCGACCGCCCCTGTCCCATGGCGGACCCACTGACCTCAGGGCCCGCCCCCTGCGTGCGCCCGCTGCGCCCTCCCCGGGGAAGGCTCCCCTCCCTCCCGCCCTGCTCCCCATTGGCTCCGCCGCTCTCCTCATGACCCACCACCGCCCGCCTCATTGGCTACAGCTCGGGTAAAGGGGCGGGACGGAAAGTACGGCGGCAGGTGCGGTGTTTCCGGTGTTGTGCGGGCCGGTGCCGTCGCCGGGGCCGTCGCCGTCTGCTCGCGCTCCCGCCACCGAGAGGGGCGGGCCTGGCGTGCCTCAGGCGGCGGCGGAAGAAACGCGTGTGCCCGGGGCCCAGTAAACCGGGCAGGATGAGCGGCGAGGACGGAAACGAGGAGTTCTACCGGCAACTGCAGCTCCAGCAGCAGTATGAGGCCAAGCCAGCCGAGGGTGAAGGCGGGGGCGAGTCCGACCCTTTTACATACGTGGACCCTGCGGACGGGGCTGCCTACGAGTGGGACCTGGAGAAGAAGGCCTGGTTCCCCAAGGTGGGTACGGGGGGACCCCGAGGAAGGGGGAGAAGGAGCAGTTGGTGCCGGATCTCGTCGGTATGGAGGCGTCCGCATTCAGCCGCATCGTGTCTGCTGCGAGGTCTCAGCAGCACCAAAACACACCTTTTTGCAGGCAAAACCACGGTGTCGTCTTCATCTTTGACCGTCTGCGCTGTTGTGAGGAGCTGTGCGTTGGCTGTTCGCCTTGGCCGAGAATCTGTAGAGTTGCTCGGGCCTAGGATTAAGTCACGGTTATATTTGTGGATGTTGATCGGATATGGTCTGGGATGTGTTTAGGTCTCTGTCACAGTAGCTGTGGTGATTTCTTTGTGGGTAGTGTAGAAATGATTCAGTATTTTACGAGGTCTGGATGAAAATAGAGTGGTATTATGCCTTTTTTATTGTTATCTGAAAGTTATGTCAAATAAGAGGTGTGTTATTCCATCTCCTTCTGTCTTAGAAGTGCACTTGAAAAATAAATGTACTTGTCATAGTGGCATTCCAGGCATGGAAATATGTTACTGTTTCTAAATTTTTTTTAATTGTTAAATGTTTTATGTATAAAATATGGTCTTGCTATAATAATATGGCTCTTCAAGGGGAGAATGCTCATAAATTTATTATGTTGAGCCAATCTACTGAATTGCAAGTGAAATAGTAGTTTTGTTATCATATAACAATGAATGAGGGCAATTATTTAATTTAATATTAAGATATTTTATGGCATCTACTTGGTGGATGTAGTATGCCAGTTCTAGTTGTGACTGTGAATTCATTGCAATTCAGGGAATGAGTGAGAGTGAAGCCTGTAGTGCCAAGTTTGAACATGTGTAAACCTAGGAAGGTGTCTGTGGAGCAGATGGCTTATGGAGGGGTAAAAATGTGAAAAATCCAGACTCGCAAAGTGGAGCAGTGGAGAAATAAGTATTCCTGGCTCCCTGTGGGCTGCTATATCCAGTAATCACAGTAATTTGTAAAAGAGTTCTTCTTGTTTTGCTCCTGTTTCTTCCTCTTCTTCTCACCTCTGTTTGAAATGTGTCTCTTGTCAGTAGCATTTGTCTTTCCTGAGTGTTTTGCTTATCTGTTCTGTCTTTGAGAGGAGATAACATTAAGGGTTGGACGGCTTAAGTAGGAGCAGACAAGTTCATTAGTGAATATGATGCATAAAAGAAGCTGGTGATCTATCCATAAGCCATAGTGCTGCACAAAGTTTCTTTACCTAGCTGGCTGCCATAGAGATTTTTTTTTGTTTGTTTGTTTTTTGTTTTTTTTTTGTTTGTTTGTTTGTTTTTGTATAGGTTGCTTCTTTTGCCTGATGTTTGCTAATAGAATTTTTTATCCAGATAAAGAGGCTGTTGTAACCAGAAGCTGTACTTCTTTCTCCATGGGCAGTAATGAAACTTTAATATCTATTTCTTGACAAAAGATGAAAATATTCTGGTCTAAGTAATTGTTATCTACAGTCTGGGGTTGCACTGTGGCTCTGTTTTGGGAATACAGTGTCTGATGAACTTCCACTAAAGCAGATTTCAAAGCAGTGCAAAAAGTGAATGGTATTATCTGCCAGCATTCCCCAGAAAAATTTGGAGACAATTAAATATTTAATAGAAGCAATTGTAACATTGTTTATTATTTAATTATTCCTTTCCATTTCAATGGAACCAGCAGTTAATTACATGCTCACATGTCCTGTAGTAATGTGTTTCTTTTCCTATAAGCTTAATCACCCCAAACTGCATGATCATGTAGGTAGGACTGATGTCTATTATGCCCTCCACCAGAACTGGGTTGAAGTCCCCAGGAAGTAGTTCTATGATTACTTGTTTCTTGTGCCATCATGGTATCACGGAACTTCCAATAAAAAACTTTCTACGTGTATAAACTCCTCTGTGCTTGTAAAAAGACATTTTAGGTGAAGTAGTGATAATGGTTATATGGTAGGATGATGACATTTTATGCAAAAAAACATCTTTTTAACTGAGTGGCAAAATTTGATATAGTAGGTGGTATGGTCCATGGTAGATTATTTGCTAAGAATAAATGGAGATTTACACAGAATGCAATTCCCCTGGAAGCTGAAAAATAATCCTGTTGCAGGTTTAATCGCTAATTTACCAGTAGGTTCTCTGATGAAAATTAATAATGCTGTTCATCAACAAGTATAGCAGCTTCTTAATACTCTGGAGCTTGTCAGCTGTGGCACTAAGGATTTGCTAAGATGGCTAATGTTGAACATAATGAACCTGATTACAGCAGACTCTTCTTTTCTCACTAAATATGGTTGTACTTTTTCTTTGTCTTGATGCTGTGTTATACCTGTGAGAGCAGCCATTTACATTTTTTATTGAGGTGTGTGACAAATCTTGTTTAGCCGAAGAGCTATTTCATGTTAACCTTTAAAGTTATGGGGCTCCATAACTCCATCATGCATTATTCCAGACAAGCCTGTTAACTGTCGATTTTGCATTTATGATTTGTCATAATGAAATTTTAGAGTTGAAACATCAAGCTTCAAATCACTATGGAACATAAGAGATTACATTTTCACCACTGACACTTGAAATTGTTCTCTTACAATAGCTTAATGGCATTAAGTTTTGTTCCCTTTTGAATACAGTTGAAGCAAGTGCAGCAAAGGTCAGAGTCACAAAATTTTCAGAGGTTAAGTCTCGGTTTTGAGAAAAAGTATTTCAGAGGTTGCAACTTCAGAAAATACTTTATAGTATGGGGATGCTAGTAAAGGCAGCTATGAGGTATCTCTGCGTGTGGTTGCTAGTGGCTGGAAGTACTGGGTGTAATTTGTGGGTTTTTTCTTTTATTTTGACCTCTAAAACATGGGCATTGGCCAAATCTGATATTTGAGTCAAATATAGTCTCTCTCTGGGAAAGCTAATTCTTTATCTATTCATAGGATATAAAGTAAAGCCTATTGTCTTAGAAGCAACGTGTTAAAATAAATCTTTAAGTGCATAAATATGTCATCTTTGGAAATGATTCCATGAAAAGGCAGATGCCTGCAAATTTCAGTCATTCATCATCTGTGGATAAGTCACTTTATCTCTTCATCACAGCCAGCAGTGCTTGATTTCTATCCTACAGGCAGATCCAATTCACATGGAAAGCAGAAAGCTTTGTTTGAAAAATGACAGAACTTGTAAAATGTTTCCGTTAAAACTACATATGCTGTATGGAATTTGTGTCTTGGTCTAGTTCAGGTAATGCCTGAACTGATTGTTCTTGTGTGTCTGGCTTTGCAAAGATCATTTAAAAAGTTTTAAAATACTGTTATTTTGTACGTTGCCAGATTAGAAAATGACTGTCACCTAATTAATGCTAAAATGCATGCCTGAATTTATAGTTCTTTGAAATATTATGATGATCTTCCTACTTTTTCTTCAGATAACAGAAGATTTCCTGGCAACCTATCATGCCAACTATGGCTTCCATGCAGATGAGGCAGATACTTCACCTGCTTCTGGTACAGCCATTGAAAGTAAGCAACCAGTAAGTTGTAAGACGCCAGGAACACAACCATCAGCAAATGAGATGGGACAAAAACAAACAGATCCAAAACAAAAATCGGAAAAAAGGAAGCTGGAGCCAGGTAAGTGGCAAAACTTTTCCCTCTGTGCAGGCTGTGACCTGTATTGTACGGAGGGAAAAATGGCAGTTAATTGTTATTATCTGGTACAGCAAGGGTAAGGTTGTGCTGATAATTTGCAGAATGCTTCTGAAATTTTGTGGTGCTTCATAGGTATCCTCTGAAATCAAATATACAAAGAGAGAAAAAGCAAATTAAGGCATGTTCAGCGCTTCCCTGTGAGCAAGCAAAAATTCTTATAAATCTGATGCAATATAAATGTGTATGCTCTCATGTTTAATATATTACCATAACTGAATTAAACTCTTGTGTTTAGGGTGGTTTCATGTTGAAGAAGACAGAAACACAAATGTTTATGTGACAGGTAAGTAATAATGTTTATTTATCTACTTGGAGCTAAAGATGGTAAGAGACTCATATGTCTCTAGTATTATCTATTCAGTACGTCACTTGCAAGCTACTTAATGTTATGCTCCTGACTGCATAGTGTCTTCGTGACCTTTAAATTGCAGATGTGGGGGAAGGAAGTAGAATGAACTTACTCCATGCTTTTATCTGTTAAATGGGATGTTCTGTGAGCTGTGACAGCCAAGTCACTAATTTATTCTAAGAAAAACAATTTCTGAAGGCTTTTAAGGTATAGGATAATGACAAGTTTGTGATGAGATAGTGGACCAACTATACACATCACTTAATCTATAACTTTCATTTGTTCTAATAAATAGGTAAGGAGGAGGAAACAGTAGAAAATGTTGGGAACAGAGTGAGAAAGTAATGTGAAAGTTCAAATGAAATTATCTGTGTGCTTATTATGGCATTTTTCTACCTCTTTTGGATGGTGGGGTGCTATCTCTACATGCATTATACTTGGGTACACTTGGTTGTGAGCACTCGTAGGAGTGCACATACTTGCATTTTCAAAAATCTTTTGCAGGCCTAACTAGCAAGGGACATCCACACAATTTTCTCATCCATTTTGTTTTTTTCTTATCCTCAGTTCAGAGTTCAGATCTTTAAAATCTCTGTTATCAGTTACTCTTTTTATTAAATTTATGAATGGAGGAAACAATTGTCTGTTTACAGGTTGTGTTCTTATCGTGAAATACAGTGGAACTTGAAGCTTGGGCTGATGAGGTAGATTTGGAGAGGCTGTTTGCTGCAGTGTTGATGACATGTGTAACAATAAATCTCTAGATGTGCATATTGGGGAGTACAGAGATCTTTCTGTGCATTACACCTATTACAAAGTACAGTGATTTTCAAAATACTAGTATAAATGCTTAGAAGGCAATGCCCAGGGTCAGTGGTTTCTTGCAATGTATGTAAAATGTCCTTTATTTTGATATCTTTTGTTTAAAGAAACACTATGGGAAGATTTGTTCTAATGAGGTTTGGGTTTGTTTTTGTTGTTTTGTTTTTTTTAATAGACCATATTTAAGTCTTCCCTCTGAATTTATTTTGCAGGTTTACCTCCAGACATTACGAAAGATGAATTTGTACAAGTCATGTCAAAATGTGGTATCATCATGCGAGATCCTCAGACAGAAGAGCACAAGATCAAACTGTACAAAGATAAGGAAGGAAATCTTAAAGGAGATGGCCTCTGTTGTTATCTGAAGGTCAGTGGTGCACTGAAATGTGGTTTTCCATCCCTTTGAAGGCATATATGACCATTGTTTCAGAATCACATTCAGGAGATTTGTGAAAATCTAAAACGCAATCTGGAATATAGGTGTCCGTTTTAAAGATTTACTCCAGAAATGCCCGAATGACCATAATACTTGCTGAACATGCTCCTGTCTTGGGTGCCAGAGACTTTGGGCTGAAATGGGAGGCTCCTCACCTTTTACTTTGAAAATATGCCACTGTGTAACAGGAATACAGGAGTCTCGAGCCAGGAAGGAGCATACTGTAGTCCTGTATTTACAGCTTTTAATTGAGAACTGGTGTGGTTCAGAACTGTGCTTTCACTCTTTATTAAGATATGAAAGTTTAAGTTGTAGTACTATTTCCTTATGTGTTTCACTTGTGAATCATTTGGAAAGATGGTGGTTGCAAGTGCAACTGGCTTTAGTTCTGCAAGAAATGCCAGGCAGTACTAAAACAAATGGCTTGTAGTCTCTGCTATTTTTGTAATTGTAGTAGTTGGGGCTGTAGAGTGCCCAAGCATAACTACTGTCTTCACTCTAAAGGACTTTTAGAAAAAATTAAAAATTACTTAAAGAGTAGCTTCTTGGAAAAGTGATGCAAGTTTTATGGGAAATCATTCCCCTGAAACCTTTTTATTCTTGCTTTTAAGTTCATCAGCTTGCTTGAATATTGCAGTTTAGTGTCTGACATATTTGAATGAAATATATGCAGCTGCTTTTGGAGGTATTAATCAATTACAACAGGAGTGAAGAAATACTTGGTTTTGATCAAGAAAACAGTGCCAGCTATGTGTCAGAAGATGGCATTATGGTTTTCAGTGACAGGAACTTGATTCTTAGCACAGAATGCTTAATGACATGTTTTTGGAATACAGTTTGATTTTGCCAGGTGCTTTAAAGTCTGTGCTATGTTTTGTCCTCAAATAGAGAGAATCAGTTCAACTTGCTTTGAGGCTTCTGGATGAAGCAGAAATCCGAGGTTATAAATTGCATGTGGAAGTTGCAAAGTTCCAACTGAAGGGGGAGTATGATGCAAGCAAAAAGAAGAAGAAATGTAAAGACTACAAGAAGAAGTTGTCGCAACAACAGAAGTTTGTATTTTTTATTTCAGTAAAATATTGCTTGAATTCTAAGTGCTATTAGCCAAGTGGTGCTTTCTTTCAGATACAATTCTAAATTTTGCAGGAGTTCAAGTCTTGTCTGATGGCACAATAGCTTAACTATTGCAAGTTTGAAGGGAAGTAACTCCTAGATTGAGTGTTGATATAATGAACTTCTTTGTGATTCGCACATTAAAACAATACATACGGAGCAATGGTGCCTTCAGATATAGAAGAAAATATTACAGCTCGGGGGAAGTAAACTCTTTTCCTCTTCAGTGAATAAGAGTGTGCAAGTTCTGTCACAATATCTGGGCTTACTGCTGGAAGGTCATAACGCTCCTGCTGCTCATGTATATTTTAGTGTCATACTACAGTAATTGCAAAGGGCAAGAAATGCTGGCTGCCACAGAAACAAATACCTAAATATCTCTGTAGATTCCCCCAGACATCTCTCTGCTATAAAATATACTGGGTTTTGAGTTGTACCTTGTTTCATTGCTTTTGTCACTTAACAATTGTTCTTCAGCCTTTTGGAACCAAGAAGATGCAGATTAAAGAAAAGTTTGAATATTTTTGATATTTCAATGAAAGCAACATTCCACTAAGCACTGTAAATAGTAATGCAGAAATGTTTTCCCTTAGTTAAGGGGGCTAAAGGCTACTTGATATCTTATCAATTAAAGCCAGAAGTATATCTGCCCCAAAGATACACTGACAGCAGGTGTATGAAAATTATGAAATTGCTTTGACAGCAGTTTGTGTGAATGAAATAGGACTGGGTTCCTTTTGAGTTTAAGAGCATAATTTACTTGTATAACTATTCTCCTTGGAAGTCCAATTTTTCTTCAGCTAAAGTAGCAGGTAGAAGAAGAAATTTAAGATTTCCCCACCTCAGTGTATGATCTTGAGATTTAAAAGTGTAAGTAAATATGTGGGTTTTTCTGTAATAGGACATGAAGTAGGCATTTCTACAAGAAGTAACATTTGCTGTGAGAAGGTAAAGTCCTAGAACAGATGTGCTAGGCTACATGACTAGTTTGTGTTAGTGGCTTTATGCTGGGGAACAAAATACATCTTGTAATAATGCCTGTGTAAGAGTCAAGGTGTTCTTCCATGTTCTTTTAAATAAAAGCAGTTAAATTTTACCTAGGGGGGAGTAGTGGATCTCCTTTTTTACAGAATAAGTTAGGAAAAAATGGTGAAATACTTCTATTTTACTTGCACTTGGAAACAACTGGTTCCTTTATCTGAGTTGATACTGGGAAGAAATAATTACTTCATAAATATTTTCTCAGTGTCTTAAAAAAATGCTTTTCTTTGAAAAATTATTTATATTCCCTCTATGAGCCTTTAAATGCCTTAAAACCTTAAATGCTTTGCAGCAGTAGTAAACCTGGGTAGTTACTGTGTTTTTTAGAAGAATAACTTCACTCTCTGTCAACATATGCTAATATATTGCAAGAAATGCCAAATTAATGATTTTTTTTTTCAACAAATACTTATAGAAACTGAAGAGAGCCACAACAATATCTTCTCACTGTTGCTTTATTTCATTAGACAGCTGGATTGGAGGCCAGAGAAGAAAGATGGGGCAACTCGAATGCGGCATGAACGCATTGTTATTATCAGGAATATGTTTCACCCCAAAGACTTCGAGGTAGGAAGATGCAGTTTACTTCTGTAGGTTGTGCTGTTAGATGTTAATGTGTCTGACCTTTCTGCCATACAAACTGTAGCAAAATTCTAAGCACATAAAAGCAAAATTAAACTTGCTGTTTGGGAAGGGTGTTCTCCTGTGTCAAACATGTGCTTTAAATTCATTGATCTCTCTCCAACAGCAAGAAAAAATGTTGGTAATAATATATTTTTCAAGTCAGGGTTTTTCAGTGTCTGGCAAACCTATGTGTCTGACAAAATTCCTTTCTGGGATGGAAAGAGGAGTAAACAACAGTAATGGTTAGAATGGAAAAACAAGCATAAAATAGCTTTATTAACAAGTAGTATTTATTAAACTCAAATAAGAGCTGTCTGCCAACTCCCAGGTGGCTTTGAAAATGCAGCATAACATCACTTAATTTATGGACTTTTAAGATTGAGATATGTGTACCTCTCATGGTGGAGCAAAAATGAAGCTGAGAGGAAAGCTAGTGTTTAATTAAAGCTGTGTATTTGCTTTGTAGGAGGACCCTTTAGTGCTAAATGAGATAAGAGAAGATCTGCGGACAGAGTGTGAAAAGTTTGGTCAAGTAAAGAAGGTTCTTATATTTGATGTAGGTATTTTTATATGTTGTGTTGGCAGAATTGATGTAATGTGCAAAGATGAAAAACATTTAGGCTGTTTTAAATATGAGCTGAACATTCATTTGGGTGTGTTTACTTTGTGGAAATTTGACTTCAGCTTTTGGTACTTTAAAGCTTTTGGAACTTAATGTTGAAGCACCTGTCTACTTCAGTCTACCTAAAGGCAAACTAACTCTTCCCAGGAGCTTGGATGCATGTTACAAGTTTGAAAGTGTATGGATACATTATTTGTAGCTAAGCTAGCTGAAGTGTCTTTTGTTTTCTGTGTTCAAAAATTGTGTTCTGTGTGCCAGCAGAACAACGTATGGAAACTTGAAAACTGAACTTGTCAAACATGATTGTGCATGATTGGAATGGAGCTATATCCTGATTGATTTTAGAAGACAATATAAAGGGTATTGGAATGAATGCAGTAGTTAGAATATTAAATGCAACTTGCCTGCCCTTACAGAGGCACCCTGATGGCGTCGCCTCTGTGTCATTTAAAGAAGCAACAGAAGCTGATCTGTGCAAGCTGACTCTAAATGGAAGGTGGTTTGGTGGCCGTCAGCTTAGTGCTGAAACATGGGATGGTGTAACAGATTATCAGGTAACCTTTCATGGTTCTGTTTTATCAAATATGTCTTCCAAACAGTAAATCTGCTTGAATTCTAGGAGTGCTTGGTATTCTTGTCCCCATACCCTTCCGCTGCCCATGCCTGCATTATCTATCTTGCTTCTCTTCAAAAGCTGTAGAATGTCTCCAAAAATAATTCTCAATTATTCAACTTGGCAAAAAATTAGAGGACCTGTTAGAGTACTGAAAGTGTCACCTTAGAGGATTAACCACTGGATGTACAGGTCATTAGTTCACAGTCAGCATTGAGATATTTCTGTAATAAAAATATTTAATTTTATCTGCATAAATGCACATTTTTACAGGTATGACTCTGTAATGATGTGTATAAACACTTCTTTAACAGGTGGAGGAGACTGCAAGAGAAAGGGAAGAAAGGCTCAAGGTGTGGGAGTCATTTTTAGGGGATCCTGATGCCAAGGAGCAGCTAACTACATCTGATTCGGATTCTGCATCAAGTAGTTTTAAACTGCCCGAAGGGAAACAACCTCTAGAATTTAGTGACACATCTAAGGAGGATGCAAATGATGCTCATAAGAGGGAGAATAATGGTGAGGGTATTAATGAAGATGGAGCTCCATCCACAGACAGCAGCCTTGCAGGCAGTGATGGTGAAGCTGATACATAACATCTTTAATGCTTTATGAAACATGATTTTTAGGATGATGTTTGAGTGTATCCCTTTCTTCAGGATGGCTGCAGTATTCATACGAATATAGGTATATTAGAATGTCATCAGCTGTGTGCTTTGAAGTTTTCATTAAAAGCAGTATTTAATGAGATTCCAAGTTTGTATTAATTGGCTGTTCAGGTTAAGTAACCTAAGTTGCCTAGAATGCAGTAAAACTCATCAAGCTTCTTTTGTTCTAACTATGCTTGTCAGTGTTTCATCATGTGAATGTGAAATATGTTCCAACCCCTAAGTTTATGTAACTATATGTAACTTATGTAATGCAAAGCTTTTACAAGATTTGTGGATTGTACTGTTAATTTTCCTGAGCCCTTGGAACTCAGTATTTCAATAATTGGTGTCCTGATATGTTGGATCATTTTATGGAACAGGTGCTGTGATCCATATAGGGTGAATGCATTGGATGTGTTGCTACGTATTAGGTGGCAGATGATGGGTAGTATCGGGTCACAAGCTGAAAGAAAGTGGCAGTGTTGCCACAGCAACGCTAAGGCAAACTGAGTGAAGAGAGGTTATTAAATCACAGCATTCAGCAAATTAAATATTCTTCTCCTGTGTAGATCTTCTGTTGATGTTGGATAGAGACTGGAATTATGTCAAGGAGACTAGAAATGTGTGAACACACATAATCTAGGCCATAATAACACTGGTTTTACACTCTGATCTGTATGCAGTAGGTATCAAAATAGGCTTGGTTTTTGTGGTGGTTTAATTAGTTCTTGCTTTAATACTAGAGTAAGGGTTTTTCATTAACTTTGTTAACATAATGAATGTGAGTTTTCTTCAGCATTTTAGTTTAGCTTTGTGTGCTCATCAGTCAGGAAGGTCTTCCATATTTCATAAAATCTAAATGCTTTTGGCAGCTCAACTGCAGTTTGTTGTGCAAAAGTTAGAAGTGTTAAAATGCTTTCAAATAATGTTCTTATATGGAAAAATCAAATTCTAGTCCTCTTCAAAATACTTCCAAAAGCAAGATGTTCTAACTTTAGATATCTTATTAGGTGGCAGGTTTTCAAAAATAACTGGGGGGAGCTGTTTTGGGCATAGTTATTCTTAATTTATAATTCCCCTACTTTGCTAAGTAAGGATAGAAGAACATGGATTTAGGCACTAAACAATTAAAAATTTGTAGCATGCTGTTCATATGGATGATCACCAGTACACTTTGGCAAGAATTTTTGTGGATTCATCTTGAGTTGCAAGAAGGTATAGATGCTAATTCCTGTGTTTCTGTCATGAGGTAATTGGAATACTCTGAAAATGTTATTTTTAAATCTTGTTCTGAGATTGCCATACAGATTTTTTCCTGGATTCTGTATGGTTGTCTGAGTTTATTTTGTTGGAGTTTTTTTAATATATAGTCCATATGTGTGGGTGGCTATGCCAACAAGAGCATCTAAGTTGTCACTTGACATTGTGGTTATAAATTATATAAATTTTGCATTATCTATAAATTTTAGTCACAGTATATAATCTCTCGTGACAAAAATAGTTGTCATATTTGAATTCAGGGGTTAAAAGTCTGGGGGCTCATAATATGCTGATATGACAAATTTCCCCTTTTGAGTTTTATTCTAAAGGAAATGTAGCTCTTCCCAGCTGAAAAAAGTCCATTTTCTCATCTTTCCAAGTATGTGGATTGTGTGTTTCAGCAAAGCAGGTGTTTGAAGAATTCAGGGAATCTGGAACACTGCCTATTTAGTAGCTGCTCATAGTGGTATGTTCAGATACATTTCTGGGTTGTGTTGGTTCTGCCTCAGTTATTTTTATTGGTAAGAACCACCACAGACTTCTGAAAGCTGGAAGTCTTTACATGGGAGGAGTGTAGTTTAGTGTGGTGAGTATTGCTTTCAGTGCTCCTTTTTTTTCTTCCAGCTTCTAGACTCCAGGCTTTAGATCTCTCACTCTTGTATTTTGTTTCCTTTTTTTTAAGGGAGTCCATTTGTGTAATACTACACAGTTAAATAATTTGTTTTACGGTGGAATTACAACTGATGTAGGAAAACTTGTGGAAGTATATATAAAACCTATAAAGTTCTATGAAGCCTGATCATGATATCAGATATGGAAAACCAGGTTAGTGTTGCTGTTTGAAATAAGACTTTTGAAAAATAATATGTTGTATGTGCAGTAAACCTTCCTCTCTCCAATTCTTGTGCAAATTTGACTGGCTTGCTGCAGAAGTTCAATATGCTTAGTCCTTTTACCTTCTCCTTCAGACTTCACACTAAAGTAGTGCACCAACAAAGACTGAGACCAAATGCTTTACTGGATTTCCTATTAACTAAGATTCTTAAGAAATAAAAGCTCTTTTTTCCATGCATATATGTTGTTCTCAAGTGTGGCATTATACTCAAACTTGTATTTTCCTTTTGTCGACCTCCATTTTCCCCCGTAAAGTGTAAAAACTTATTTTTATAAGCTATTCATTGAGTTATTGAGGCATTTAGAAGTCCAAGGAGAGGTTAATGCAGCTGTGACTTGTTTCATCAGATTGTCATTGAAAACAAATTCTTTTGATGTTTTCCTTTTTGAAATTATTTGTGAAATTATTTTGAATTAATGAAAGTTTTATAAATCAGTCTGAACATAAATTTAAAAATCTGCAGAAGTTAAAATTGGTATTTTGAAGTATGATTATGAAATTCTTATGGTATTGAGCAGTAATGTTTAATAAATTTTAACAAATCAGAACAAGCAGAGTTCCTTTTTAAACTTACATACTTTTCTTACTGATCAGCATCATACATAAATTGGTAAAAAATTAAAAGCCTAAAGGAATTTTTACTTCATTTTTTCTTTAAGTATTTTCTAATTACTTTTCTTGCTCATTAGAAGTGACAAAAACAACCTTTGTGCTCAGTTTCCAAGGTTTTTTTAGGTTCCGTTCCAGTACACTGCATGTTCCTTCATCCCTGTGCTTTTGTTGAGGTTCATTTTAAGAGAATGTCTCCTTTCCTCTGTATGTTATGAAAACAATAACTAGCAGCAGGTTCAAAAATCTGTGGATAATTATTTTTGCTGAGTTTTGAACTAGAGAAATAGTTGTTTCTACTAATATTCAGTGTAACAAAATGGATGTAAAGCCACTTGAATACAATATGACATAGTATGAACTGATCCTTCAGCATAATTTGGCAGAATCACTTTCTGAACTATCCAAAATAATTGCTTAGCTTCAGGATAAATTGAATCTTTAGCTTTGGAATCAAATGCTGTTCAGTCGTTTGATGGGAAGGAATTTTTATGGAGTTGCAGGTATTCATGAGAGATGATGTACCTGGAGGAGCATGGCTAGGGTAGACACCTGGAAACAAAAAGTCTCAAAATAAAAGGTTTTTTAGAAGGTTTTCTCCTTTTTTGCAGGTTCTTGAATGATTGCATACAGGTGTAAAGAATTAGTTTCATTTTGCATCAAAATGTTTACCTGTTACTCCTGCTGGCTTTTTAAGATTTTTTTAAAATTGAATTTCAGTCCTCATACAGCTTTAGGCTTTTGTAAGGATTGCAATTCACTTAAAATCTTTGGTATGTTAAATGCAGTGCATTTTAGAAAAAACATGTCTTAGACATTATTCAGTTAACCTTAACCTATTAACAATTACAAATAATTGGCTAAATTCACTTAAGACAACTTGAAGGTGTTGGATGCTTCACAGAAACCCAAACTTGTCTTTTGTGAATATTCATACCCTGAATTCTTGAACCTAAAACAAAATAAATTTGCAAAAAAAAAAAAACTTACAGATTTTAATTGGATTTTAAATTCTTATTTTTATTTTTGCGTTTGAGGAACCATACTGCAGTATGGAAAATTAATTCTGGGAATTGTGTATTTGTGTTGATTTGACTTGTGTGTATTGTAGTGCTCATTATAGCGTGACATCTTACTATCAGGATACTCTGGAAGTTCTGTAAAATATTTATAGAATTATGAAACCTTTTGCAGCAAACTTTTTTTTTTGCTCATTCTGTAATATGAAAGTATATTGTTAGATTAAACTTTTCAGTAAGTAGACTTGGAGTTTTTTGACAGGTGATTTTATTTCAATAAATTAACCATTTTCATTTATCCTTTAGAAAAGCAACATTATAAAGCAAGTGGTATTTGATTAATGTCTAGACTTGTGATAGTATCTGAGAACACCCTTTGTTTCTCTTCAATTTGTTTCTTAAAGGGGTTGTGTTTTATACTACCTTTTTAATAAACAAACTCATGAACAGAACAAGTCTTTGCTGATTAGTTTTAAGATAACATATTTGTCTTTTTTTCCTCAGTATGAGATACTGTAGCGTTTGGTGCGCAGGGGCTTCAGTTTATAGACCACATGTGTTAAGGTGCCAGAGCTTCTAGCTGTACCCACGTTGCTAGAACTGTTGAGTGGGATATGGTGTTTGTTCTCTATTTATGGGTTAGGTCTCAGCCTTCTTCCTGGCTTGGGAGAATTAATAGACCTGCATGGAGAGAATAGGAGCAGGAGGGATCACTGCAGACACTATAGTTAAAATTGAGATTGTGAAGATGTTTTTCATAAGGACAGTAGGACTTTAATTTTTATTCTCAAATGTTTTAAATTATTTTTTTTATTCAAAGCTGTGACACTTTGCTTCAAAAGTACTGAAAATCAGTCATTCAATTCCTGTACTGAAGAATAGGGATTATAATCCCACTTTACACTGTAGTTCTTTCTAGGAGTTTTAAATTTATGCCTTTTTAAACTGAGGGGAGCTTTAACTGTCAGTATGAGAGGAAGATCTCAAATAAGGTCTTGAAAAGCTTTAGCAGAGGAAATCTCTGCCATATGAGACCCTTTAGAAAAAGGAGTCAGAGCAAGGGAGATGTTGAGGGCTCTTACCCCGCTGGTAGACTGGAATCCAGTCTGTCTCATAATGAAAACGTGCTTGTGCAAACAGTGTCAATAAAAGACTAAGCACCACCATGGGAGCTCTCCCAGCCTGGTAGTTAAGTTGTTCTGGGAAGGGCAGAAGGCAGATTCAAACATACTTGGGCAGATGGGATTGGATTGCACTCTCCAGCTTTCTGGGTGAGTAAACAAACTCCTGAAATACTCTATAAAAGACATAATGCCACCTGTTTGGTTACTAGCTCCCCAGTGTGTTTTTTTTTTCCCAACTGAGACTGGCAAGTCTGACCCTGTTTCAGCACTTCTGGAGTGGCTGCAATTTGCTAATTTTGGTAAATTTGCTACCAAAAAACTCCCAAACTCTTTCCTGCTACAGCCCTTACAGAACAAGCAAGATTTATTTATTTATTTATTTACTTTCCCCCTGTAGTTATTAAAACAGATCCAGCAAAGAAAGTGAGAAAATTGATTATCCAGTTTATCTAGGTTGGAAACAGATTATCTCTTTTGTCATGGGTGTTTGTAGATACCAACTTAAGAGTGAATGTTCAGTAACATGGCGCAGAACAAGTCCTTTATCATCCTGGGCAAGTTTGGCTCTCTGCCATAACTTGTTTATCATCTTGGTCCAAAGTTTTCCAAGGTCTAGCTGTCTTATTGCGTACACATTGTCATTAAAAAAAACCCAAACAAACCTAAAGATACTTACAATCCTATTTTCCTCATTCCTGAAACCTCCTAACCTGGTTGACTTGTTGGAGTGCATTTCATGCATTCTTAGCAGATAGGCTGAAGGAAACGCCTTGTTCAGCACAGCTGGAGGCTAGAAAGTGTAGGGAGCTCATGAACGAGGCTTGTCTTCTGCTGCAGTTGCTGCAGAACTCAGCACTCAGCTGCCTGGGCCAGGGAGGATCCCAACTTGCTGGATACAACATGAGTGTACCACATCTGGAAAATCTGACTAGTGTGACAGTGAGTTAAGGTAGGAGAATTCTGACTTCTCAAATGTTCCCTTACTTGAGGAATAACTTGATGAGAGGGGATGCCTGCTTGTTAAATTGTGGTTTAATACTTAGGAAGTGGGAATTTTTTGTTTTTAAAACTGGTTTGAACGACATGAAATGAAGAATGAAGAGTTCCCTGTTGGGTGCTCCAGTGATGGGAAATCAATACTGCTGGCAAGGGTAGGGAATGTGAAAAATACTGTAAAGTATTAGCTCTTGTGGTGAGCTGTCAACAGCCAACACTCTTAAGCCTGTGTTGACCATGAATCCTTGTCCACCTGAAGGAGAAATAACTTGGACAAATACTTCCACTATTTTGCAGTTATTAACCCACTCTAAGAGTAGTGTGACATGAGCTGAGTCCATTTCATCCTGAGCTCCACCTCTACTATTTTGACAATGGTTTGTAGCAGACACAAGTTCAAAGGATTTCTGCCTTTTGCAAACTCTCTGCTGGATGTTGGAATAATAGGAAGTTCAGGTAATGAAGACTATAATGTTCCAAATTTAGGTCCTGTCTCCTGGGATAATTAGAATCCTTATGCCTGTATGATCACTGAGAGGACTGAGATGTAACCTAGGTTATACCCAGCCATCCTTACTTGTTGGAAAGTGCAGTAAATTTTTAAGGGAAACAAGAGAGGAAAAAGGTTATTTTTTTTTCCTTGAAATTATAGTATTTTTTCCAGTATTTTAACTAGTCACAGTCATACAAGCTACTGCACACAAATAAATGATGCTGAAGGAGGCCAGAATTAATGTCAGGATCTAGTTAAGCATGTTAATAAGGTGGTACCAAGATATAATGGCTTGTATAGAGTGAATAACAGGAAAAGTGATCCTTTGGGCCAGTACTAATGCTTTCTAAATTGTATGTTGATGTGTAGTACTGGAGCAGAGTAGGAAAAGCTGCTTTGCTTCTTGCTGTTGAGATGACTTCTTGTCTAATCTCAGGCCATCTGGTTGCCCATGTCTTTGCCAAGCTTTTACTCCTCCGGTTGGAATTTTCAATAGCGAGTGTTGGCTGGGCAATCATGAAGTTCCTGAACCCGAACAGTGGGAGGTTTTCTGAAATAGGACTGGGAAAAACCAGTGTCTCTTCCTGTGCTTGAAGTTCTTCCAGTTGTGTGGCTGGGTTGTGCTAGTTTCTGCTTCCCCTCATGGGCCTTGTGAAGGTGCCTGTAAATTGAGAGGAAGTATTTATTTAAGTTTTCCATGTCTGGGAAAGCTGGGTGAGTTAAAGTTATGAAAGATTGTCTTCTGAATCAGAGCATGACCTTGCAGTCCTGTTCCCACTGCTGTGTTTAGGTGAATCTAGGAAGATGGGGCAAAGCAATAGAAATTTTAAAATAAGGACTAAGGAGCTCTTGAGTTTGGACATGAGTTGGCAGTTGGTGACAGGAGATTAGGGCTGGCTGAGCAAGTGACCATGTGTCAGGGAGACTCAAACAGAGCACATGGTGGTGGGAGATGGAGGTAACAAGAGAAACTAAACATGAAAGCAAATAATAAACATGGACAAGAAGTTTGTAGGTGAAGGCTTAAGTATTAGAATGGGGACAGATTATGGCTTGACAACCTTAATCCTTATATTTATTAATATCTGCGTACTTGTTTTGCAGCCTGAGCAGTTTTTTTCCTGTGCAAGAAAATTCTGAGAAACCATCTGAAGGTACTTTTCACAGGCACTTCAGATTATCTTTTGAGATGAAGATGAATGCAATGTTTATTGGGAAGTTTCTGAGGATTGGGGGATGTATGGCTAGGTGAGAAATCTGATAAATGTGTTGAACTAAGTTAAGCAGTGCTGTGTATTGCAGAGTTAGTTGGATGGAAACGCATCTAATGATTCATGAGGTTTTATGCAGTATAACTGGCTATTGGCCAAAAGTTGCCCTGATCTCCGAAAAATAACTGCCTTCCTTTTTGCTACCAAGGTGAATCAGTTTTACTATGCGGTGTCATGAGCTGACAATGAGACTGGAAAATTGAACAGAAAAAGCAGGCACTTCACTGCATTTGCAGCCTGAGCCTTGCTAAATGGGATTTGGATTAGAGCAGGACTTGTGAGCCCTGGCTGGGAACTTGCTTCTTTGTGGCCAGAAACTGTTACAAATGCATGAAAATGATGCTTCTCTGGGACAGGTAGTGACATTCCTAGTTCTACTCTTGCGCTATCTGGCAGCAGAGAATTTTAAACAGAACAAAAAGGAGTCTTAAAGTCTTCTGTTTACTTCATGCAAACTGTTTTAGTGTAGTTCCTGCATTAAACCTGTGTTTTAGCAGTCGTGCTTCAAAGTTTTAAGCAGATGATAGACCCACCGTATTCCTAGGTAAGTTGTTTCAACCAAGAAAAGGTAGTTTCTTTTGTTGTTTTGTTTGTGTTTTTACTTGAATTTGCCATTATTTGAATTTCCGATAATTTAATCTCAATGTGTTTTTCTAACAGGTGTAGCAACTAGTTCTCTTAGAATTATTTTTGTTTTGGAGATCTGTGTTCTGAGGGATTAAGGTACTTCAGACTTTACCTTATCTAAAATTTTTTTCACCTCTAATGTAATTTAGTTAGGTTTGGGGTTTTTGTTGCTCTTGGTTGTTTTTTCACTCTGTCGTTATGTGTTTTTGAACAACACAAAAAGCTAAACTGGACAAAGCATTTTGAGAAGTTCACCCTGAACTTCATTCAGGGGTAGTACCACCTCTGAATTATTTTTAAGTGTTTCAGTTCTTCCAGAGGGCATATTTGCACAGTACTAGGTTGTAAGTCCAGACATATAAAGTCAGGGTGAGAAACGAAATCTGGTGGGTAGATGTGCCCATTCTACCCAAGTATTTCATTTTAGAAGTATCTAATTAGGAAATTGGTAAAGAAGAGATGCATGGGAAAAGCAGAATAACAGACTCTAATTCTCTAAGTGTTCTTCTTCCTTTTGGGAGGAAGCTGGGCTCACCACTCACTAAGCACTTGAAGCTGAATATTGTCTCTTTGACCTGTCTGGTTTTTTTGTTTTCTTTTTTTGGTTTGTGTTTTTTGGGGTTTCTTTTGCAGGGACTGTTGGTCATTGAAAATGGAGGAAACAAGGAAGCCTTCCCCAAAGCCAAGTAAAAGCAAAGAGCCTGTGAAAACAGAATGGGGATCTCAGAGTGTGGTGTTCACTTATTTCCAAGGGGACATTAACAGCATGGTAGATCAACATTTTTCTAGAGCTCTCGGCAATGTCAAGAACCCTGAAGACCTGAGTACAAAGCACAAAGGTGATATGGTTGTCCTGAAAAATGGTGGGTTCCTTTACATATGTGGGCCTGGTGTTGGATGGGGGTGTCTGGCTTTCACTAAAGAACTTAAGATCCGTTGAGCTTGAGTTTGGAATTGTGTGCAAATGAAAAACAAGAAAATATTTACATACTTGTAAAGCCCTAGGTTATGTAGCTGGGACTTGCTGGGTAAATCCCTGTGATTGCTGAAGTGATTCCCAAGCTTTTCCATGAGCCTGTTGGCAGGACTAGGTCATCATTTTCCAGCCTAGTGTCCCCATCACTTCTGGATGCAATAAGTGCATTATGGCTCAAGTTGTCATCTTCACAAAAATGAATTTGTCTAAGCTTTCAGCTGACAAAAACCTGCCTAAGTTGGTGGTTGTGTAGTATACGTTTAATACTTAGGGTTTGGAGGGTCAATACTTAGTAGAAACATTGGTGGCGGTTGTTTGATCTGCTTTTAGTATGAATTTGTGGTTGATTTTTAAGATAAACAGCACTAAAGTGATTATATATTTCTGTAAAACTGAATATGTAATCTAGTAGCATTCCTTTAGAAGTCCAATGGAATTTGCCTTGGGGGGGAAAAAAATAAGAATTGATGAGATTTCAGATGCTTTTTCTTCTTTTAAAGTAGACAGCATGTGTCCCCATCAGTGGAATTTCTCTTCACATTGCTACAAACCATCCCCGTCATCTTCTTCAGCAAGCATGGCAAATTCTGCTCTGAATTTTTCTGCTGCTGCTGTGGTAGGCCAGTGCCAGCCATCGTCTCTGCAAAGTCGTCCAGTTCAACCTGCAGATTTATGGCCCTTCCCTCCAACTGGGACTCCCAGTGTCATGGGTTCAGTGTATCCTCACACCCCTCCTGACCTGCATGCAGCTGATGAGCTGATCTCTGACAGGAAATACAGTTCTCTTCTTGGCCTTCTGCAACAGGAAAGGTGCTTAACATCCATGCAAGAATGCACCATGAAGCAACACTCAAGTTCTGCTTGTATAACTGGACCTGCAAGGTTACAAAATATGAGTCAAAGTTCAGCTCTTGGGGGAGGTAAGAAAATACTATCACTTCATTCTTTGATGACATCTGATGTGACGTGACAGAGTAATACTGTCTGTTCCTAAGCTTTTCAAGCTGGATCTGTCTTCTGGCGAACTCTGAGATCTTTTATAATATATAACCCTGTAGTACTTGGCATCAAATAGCCATATGCTATGGGTTAATCAAAAAAAGTGCTTGCCTACTCACACATTATTTCACATTCTAGCTTCCATTGGGAGGATATTTTAAGAGACTATAAGCATTATTCATAGTGCTATCACAATCTCTTAATATCCATGGGTATTAGGTGTGATGTGTACCTTCATTGAAACCAGCAAGGGGTGGCCAGGAAAGATCCCTGAGTGGCCTTTCTTACTGTGCAGGCTGTTAATTATGTTCTGAGTACAGGATGGGAAACTGCAGCCCTTACCATCACATCCAGGGGTTTTTTCCCTCCCAGTCTGTCTGTAGCTGGAATGATGAGGGTGCAGGGAGTGGTGGACCAGTCTTGCCTTGTCTCCTGGCTAAGAGCTCCCTGCCATGAGGGACTGTTGCCCTGCCTGCCAAACACTGTCTGCTCCCTGCAGATTTCCCAGAGATAATGCAATTCACACAGTGATGACTGTTGCTTATGATCCAGGATTACTGGGAATCCCAGTCCTAGGTACTGCCAGCACACAGCAGACAGATGCCTGAAGTTCATTTATGTCCCCACACTGTCTAGGTCTGATAGATAAAATTGCTTTCTTGTGATTCCGCCTTTGAGAAGCTCTCTGGAGTCAGGCTTCCTGACCAAACGCTGATGTCTGTTGGGGTACATCTGCATTATTATTCTGGGCTTTCCCCAGTCAGGCAGCTTAACACTGGCCTCCAGGAAAAAGAGTTGTGAAATTGTTTAGGGAGTCTGCTGGAAAAATACAGTGCGTCCTATCTGGTGCTTCAAAACAAAAAAGACCAGGCATGTGAAGAAGCAATCCTGAGTCTTAGGTTTTAAAAAATAAGCAGCTGTGAAATACCTCCTGGTTACCCAGTTTCGAAACTGCATCAGTAGGAACTTGGCAGAATTTTGGCTAAGAACTGCCTGCAGATACAAACAGGAGTTTATCTACAGTTCCTCTTTTGAGGACACAACAGAGCTATGTTGTTATGAGGACCCTGACTGTAAGCGTTTTGCTAACTTACTACTGCCATGTTAAAGGCAGTGTGTATCTTCAGCTGGAATACGAGCTTTCTGTTCATGGTATATGGCCAGAGGTTTTGTGTATGTGTTACATAGGCACTCACCCTAGCCTTTGTGTAGGTAGTGAACAAGAGTTTAATTACTTTAAAGACACTGTCTGAACTGGGATCTCATTTAAAAACAAGGTAAGGTGCCCTCTTCCCCCAAGGGGGCAATGTGAGCCTAGCAAGGGTTGGGGGCCCCAGGAACTGACTACTTCAGAAAAAGAGCTCTTTCATGCTATCAGTCTTGTGTTGATAACAGGGAGGCACTGCTAACAACAGTGGACTTTTTTTCCCAAAAATTCAGAAAGAAAATGAGTGAAGAAAAAATTGAAAAGAAAATTAAACAGCTCAGTATTCCCCAGCCATTACCAGTGAAAGCCTTTTCTTTCAGGATATATATAGGGCCTTTCTGAATATTCGGTAGCCTCTAAACACCACACATGTAACGCTATCCTTGTGATTATCAAAAAACCCAACAAGGATTGATAAGAAATGGCTGGTCCATGTTCACAGGGAACCTTTGGCAAATCCCTAGGATGTGTGTGTTTGGTTTGGCTGTAGGAGTCCTTGTTTCCTGCCTCTATCTGTTAAATATACTTCTCCTTGCTCTGTGTCATGTTTAAGAACAGCTAGTATTTATATTTATGGAAGTGTATTTTGCTGTGCCAGACAGCACAGAGCTCCTCAGCACCTGCTATAGGCTGGGCTGCAAAAGCACAAGATTCCTTTAGTAACTACTGTCTACTTTTAGCTATGTGTTGAATCTCTACTCATCCCCAGTATTTTTAACTTTTTCTTTCAAGAGAGGAAAGCAAGCTCTTACCAAGGCTCAGAAAATCCCAGTGTAAGCCATGCCACTGCAGGTGAGTAGAGAAATCAGGTTTAGAACAGATCAGGCAGCAGCCTTGCTTATTCATGTAGTATTAAAGATGCTTCCCTGTTTGCTTTTATATTTCAAATGTTCGTTTTTCCCCCAGATAGAACTACCACCTCCATATTAACAAAGAAGACTAGAAACACTACATTATATTAAAACGAGATACAGGATATTTTTTTACCCCATCTACCTTAGTTTTTGTGCTTATACCATCAGGCTGCCATTTCACAATGCCTGTTTTGCACTAGCTGTCCAAGTTTCAGATCCCAGAAAGATAGAGCAGCCCTTGCTTTGTACCTCAAACACACATGTGATAGCACTGCTGCAGTTTGCACCAACAAACCCACCATACTGCTGGGTGAGTTGTTCTAAGAAATTATTCCCAAAGCATTCAGGCTTTTGTATTTTTATTAGTCTCTTGATTCTGGTCATACCCCCATGTTGGTTCTTTGATGTGTAGTGTTTTGGGGACACTTTGAATGAGTCATTCTGGTTATTCTAGTAAGGGCTCTTTTGCACCAGACCCGAAGGTGCAATTTCGTTTGCACAACATAGTAAGAGATTGCAAGGACTGTGCTATTTGATTGTCCTGATGCTGCTGTGTCTTTCAGGTATTCAGATTCATGACAGAAGACAAGATTTGTACTTCTAGCAACTGAATGTTTCTACTGAGTTCTGAAAGAGAAGGTTATTTCTGTGAACTTTTGTTATTTGCAACTGTGAATCAAGAAGAAATGAACTGCAGCTATCCTGTGTTTTTTCTCTCAGCTGGAGGAATACATGTGCTGTTTACTGTTTGGGGAATGACAAAATAACCCTCTTCTATACAGTAAATAATTTCTAATGTTTGCGGTATTAACCTGGCAGTATATTTGTTGTGGCAATACACTGTCTATTTCAGGCTTTTCATGTAGCCCACTGGAAGGGACTCCTGCACTTTTTAATCTGTGTTTATTAATTTACCACCTCCAGATAAGAAGCACAATTCTTATCAATGCATCTGATTACCCCGAAGTGCAGGGATGCAGTTAGCATAAAATCAATGCTTCAGTTTCTTAGGTTGATTTGATATCTTTATATTGTTTAAAATAGTCTTAGGCCACTGGCAAGAGACTTCAACCACAGACCAACAAAGCACATTATTGTATTTATGTTTCAAAAGTGCAGCTATTTGTGACCATACTTGCAATTCCTAGGGATACTCTTCAGAGGTTATATAATATATTTATGCCTGAAGGCTCTGTTTTGACCCCTCACTAATGTACAATCATCATCTAGAAAGCAGTGAATTCATAGTAGCTCTGAGAGGAAATATAGATTCTCACTGGGTGCAACTAAAATACCATTCAGCAAGAAGCTGCAGGTAGGAATGTTCTATTTTCCCAGCCTCTCTGCAGGTGTAAAAGATTGCTTTTGTAAATAAGCTCAGTGGGTTTATTTTTTTCTTCTCCATTGGTTTTACATTTATATAATATAATGAAGCATGATTATCTTTTTCTGGCAGCTCTATGCAGCTCTGAGACCACAGATCTTGTGGTTTTATAGAACAAATCCTGAGCTTGTATCATTGTTTGTTGTACCAGATTTCTCTGCTGCCACTGCTCCAGTTACAACACCTTGCATAATTTTATAAATAACATGAGTTTAGCAACATCAGATGTTTATGGTACTAATATATAAACTGAGATTTTGAAAAAGAATTCTTTTTTTAAATTTTGTAAGTTTGCTTTAGCAGTTACTTGTGATCAATCTGAGATCACAAGGGGGAAGTGTTTTAACTAAACTAACAAGATACACCAACATCCTGTCTCCCTATAGATGACCACTGGAAAAAAAACCCACTCCTTTTTAATATTTCTAGAAAAATCTTTCTTCTCTTTTAAGTTAAAGAATACTTCTCTGAGTAGTTTTCTTTTGTTGTCCCCAGTCATTTAATTCCCCTGATTTTTAAGGCTACGTGATAATACAATCTGACTCCTCTATGGGCCAAAGCAGAGAATTCCAGCCTGCATTCTGTACATCTGTCTTAGTGGCACGTGCTATAATTCTAGTGAATTAGGATTCTGTTGCTTCAAAATATTGAAATATTTTTTCCTCCCTCTTCCATCCCTGCCAAAGGAAAATACTTGTATAATTTCTCTGCAAGGTCTGAGAACACAGTCTATTTAAATGTTCTTAAATGTAGTGCTTCCTTGAACAATTTGTTTTACAGCTGCAAATAGTCAAGATGACTTATAAAGCTTTTGGTTCTGATGAATCAGCCAAGTGTGGGGGCAAAAAACCCTTGCTTTTAAATGGATGTCCCTTGTTGCAAGAACATGAGGCATCAGTGGCTCTGCCTTGACAGGGTCATGCTGTGAGCCATTGCTTTAGGTTTGTGTCCTCATTGTCCAGCTGTCTGGCAGACCTGGGGAAAGGGAACAAGTGTCCAAGTAGCTCAAAGGTCCCTGGACCCCTTGCCAGTGCAGGCTCCACACCAGGTACACAGATGCTTGCTCTCTTCCCTGGCTTTTAGAGGAATGAGAATGGAGTAGAGGGCTGTGGCACACAGGCTCTGCATTTTGTCTTACACCACCACAGCACCATGCACAAGAGTATGCCTGGGTTTGTGGCATCCCACTGCTCTTCTGCAATAAGCACAGCTAACCCATTGCTGCAATTTGCCTTTAATGATTTAGTCTAATAGAGTTTTGAACATTTCACAGCAGTTTTCTATACCAGGTAGGCTTTTCTTTATGTATGTATAGATTAAAACAATATAGCTAGACATATATGCTCCTCTAGAATATTGCTTGTCTGGAGTGTTTCTTGCTCTCCAGCCCAGGCTGTTGCTGTGTTCCTGTATTGCACTGCTGCAGTCATGCTCCAGTGACTGTCTTCATTCCCATTCAGTGCACACTCTCCTTGCTGGCAAGGACTTGGCAGCCAGGACACTGCATCCAGCAGCTGCCATCTGGTACTTCCCACAGTTGTTTTCGTCCCTCCTCTGAATGCAGCAATCCTGGAGGTGCTGGATGTTCCCCTTTCAACGGTTTCTGATTTCCCTGAATGGTAATCGACTTCTACAGGGACCATTCTGACAGATAGGCTGTCTATCCTCTATGGATACCTATTCTGTCATCCCTGGAAGCATTCAAAAAGCGTGTGGATGTGATTCTTGGGGATGTGGGTTAATGGTTGGATTTGATAATCTGGGAGGTGTTTCCAACCGTAATGATTTTATGATTTTTCTATTAATTTACTGACCCTGTCAGAAACCACTATTTGCCTTTAATTGGGTGTTCTCTGGTCCAGGAGTAACTTGTTTGCACAGATAACTTTTCTCCTGTTTCTCTGATTGGGATGATGAGATGCCAACTACATGCTTTATGAGCTCTTTTCAAAGATTAATGCAGCTCTGAGATGCATTAGTCTCATAGATTTATGTTGAGCACTGGACCTCCCTGCTCTGTGTGGAGTCTGGGCCTTTTTTTATACTCAGTTGCAGGAACTGGTGTGCATTTTTTCTGCTGTGTGTCCCAAGACACATATACTTTACAGGCATCTTGCTGTGACTCCTCACATAAGCTGGCTGTGGTCCAGGTCCTCCTCTGATGGTCAGATAAACCTTGTGGGTGGCTGGGAGCAGCGAGCTGGTTTAGCTACTCCACCCTGTTTTAGTCACTCATTAGTAGTGTTAAAAATAGTCCCAGACTGCAGTGACAAACAAGAATGATTCTTTTGCTGTGAAAGAAAAACCTAGTGATATATATATATATATTTATATTTTTTAAAAAAGGCAGGAATGCTCATCCCTTTCAAAGAAGAGAACACAAACTTTCATTTGCTTTCATTTTTGTTCAGGTGTCAATTAATTTGTCCCATCTCAGGTGAGCAAACAATGTGGCACATAGTGTTTGGTAAGCACTCACTCATCACTGGAATTCTTGACTGTCTTGTGGTTTTTAATCCCATGGCAACCCTGGTTCAGGGTAAAAGTGTTGTTGCACTACTTTATTCTGTGTTCTGTTTTCCTACGGTGTCTGGTTTAGAACATTTTGTGTTTTGGGCTCAGGGCTGTATTCCACTTACCTACTGACCCACTGAGAATTTGATACTCCTCTGAGCTAGCTTATATTGTTACACTTAGAGGATTTCAGCATAAACCCGCTGCCAGCTGGTGGGTTTGGTGCCTTGGTATCCCGGAGGGGTTTCACTACAACAGGCCCTGTCAGAGGGCTGTGTGTTTCTGGTCTCACAATATTGCTGCACAAGCAGCTGCACTGTGGCTATTTATTGCAGATCACTATTTATTTACTGAGGACGTGCAAAAGTGGCTGACAGGCAGTAGCTGGGCTCTCCAGGGCAGCACAGAGGATGTTTTCAGGTGCCTGGTGCCATAATGGAGCTGGCTGAACCAATGTGAGCCAACTGAGATGCAGTGTTCCCCAAAACAGAGTCCAGCATGAATGCTCGGGATGCCCCATGAGCCACCATGAACCTGGCTGAGCTAAATGCCAGGAATTCACTGCTCATTTGGCTGCTTTCTAGGTGGGGGTTGAGTGCAGCAAAGCCCTCAGAAAAGTTGCTTCTCTGACCTTCATCCTCACCTCTGTACTCCATCTCCTTCCATTGCCCCAGCTCAGGATTTGGAAGCTCTCGATTTGTGTCTGACCAGAGATGTTTGTGTTTTCCCCACCTATCTTTCTCCAAAAGCCCAATGCTGGAATCAGCATGGGCTTATAAAAATATTATCAAGCAGCATTTCATTCTGGAATGCAACAGTATTACAGCTCCTACCTATGACCTTTCTAGCTGAGATAGGAATAAAATAACAGCTCTTTCCCACACAAAAAGTTTCCATGCTCAGAATTATAAAGCAATTACTTAGCTCCAAATACTGTGTTTTCCCAGAGTGCGGTGTCGCTTTAGATAGATCCCTCTGCCAAACAGAAAAACAAATGGAGTGGATAGAAGGAAACTGAATGTACTGAACACCCAAAAGGCATCTCTGGTGACTGAGCACAGCCTAAAATAATCCAGTGCCAGGTGTCTGTTGGACATTGTCACCCTGAGCTTGGAGAGCAGTGCAGAGACACCCACGCTCCATGTGAGCTCCCCAAACATCATCAAGTCTCAAGCATGTGCTGGATAAATGATACACAAGAGAAGTTGCTATGTGCAGCTTCCCAGCCAAAGAGCAATGTGCGCAGTCTGGGTGCTGTGCTCAACCCACACCAGGGGAAAACACATCAGCTAATTAAAGGATGGGCAATGAGGAAAGTCCTCCAGATGGACTTTTTGAAGAATGAAGTTGTTTGCTTTTTCTTTTCTAAGGTAGACTGAGTAGATTCTAAGGAAAACTTACTGGCTTTAGTCAAGCTGTCATCTAACCAAGACATTTGAGGCACGTGGTACTATCACTGTTCTACCCTATGTTGTTTGGTGGTGGTGGATTTGTACTGCATTTTAAGAAAATATTAGAATGAAAACACTTTTTTCCCTCCTTTCCAAGGTTGCACTTGGAAATGACTGCTGACTGTAAGTGTGCAAAGAAGTCAGGCACTATTTTGCTTGCAAATGATGAAGAGACAGCATTAAGGACTGTGCCACTTATAGCACAGCAAACCAAGTTTGCTACCTAGCACGAAGGTGGGTGATTTACTCTTGAGTATAAAAGAGCGGGAGCAGCAGAAGCTGGGCCTGTTTCCACTGTGCTTCATGCAGGATTTAAGCACTCTCTTGCTGACATCTACATTTGCAAACAGCATGTGAAATGCTTGCCCAACACCTGTCCTGGATGATTGGAACTGTTTATCTGGGTTTGTTCAAATCTGTTGGACCAGGATAATGGTTGTGCCACTGTTTCCTGCAAAAAATTTATTACAGAGAATTCGGTTTATTGGGTGAATTTAAGGCATAAATTCCCCATGTATCACCTCTAAGGTGGTGCATTGAACAGAGTTGGTCAGTGGGGCTCCTTCCCCCCAGGCCAGGGCTGAACTGCTGATGGTGCATGAGTCAGGACAGGGCTGGAGGATGTGTCTAATGAGGAGGCTTCTAGGTCTGCCATTCCAGACATGCTGTTTTGGAGCTCATCTTGCATGAACACCCTTGGGATATTGGGACAATGTGGAAGATCAGGAGGCAAAGTCACAGTGCAGCTCACAGACATGGGCAGTCAGCAAGTCAGGGATGTGTCTGATCCTGCAAGGCATCCTGGGCAGCATCCTCCTGGCACAGGCACAAACAAGAAGTGCCCTGCCTGCACAGAAACCTGTTGTCTGCCCACAGGCTGTGTAGAGGTATCCCAAAAAGCAGTCTCGTTTGTTTGTTTGTTTGTTTATTTGTTTTCTTGCTTCACAGGAAAACAGCCTGAAAATACTGTTGAGAAATTACAGTTTGGGAAGCAGCTCTGGAATCATTCTGCAGGGTGCTGATAGTGCAGCAGACTGCCAGGCTGCTCTGATTCCAGGCAGTTTTCCCACACTGACAGGCTGCAGGGAACAAAACAACCGTGTGACTAATGAGAACGGCTGCCTGTCTCTATAGAGAAGCTTGGGAAGGAAGGGGTTGCAGGGAAATAAGAGCCTTGTCTTTTTCTCCTCCTTGCCTGGGAAAAAATGCTTTCTGTGGTTTTGTGCATTGGAGAGCGCAAGAGCCAGATTTATATCCGTGTGTAAATCCACCCCCTGGTGTCCCATACACACATCTGCAGCAGACACAAAAGTCTGTTTTAATGCAGACTGAAAAGCCCAGGATTTCCTGGCACAATTCTGCCTTTCATGCTTATGAAGGCAGACACAGGCTCCTGCAGGTGCAGTGGAGCAGCAGGAGCTGCAGCTGTGGCAGTCCTGCCCATGCCTCTGACTTCGTTTGTCAATAAGAGCAGGAATGTTGCAAATCTCTGTAGGCACGACCAAATGAAGAAATTAGTGTCTCTAGTCTCTCTGGCTCAGTTTGTGCAGCTCTGGGATTGTGTTCCTCTTTTTAGCAACCTTGAAAGGAGGAAGAGAAATGTGTAATTAATACATATGTAAACGAGCATCTGACACAGAACCAGTTTTCCTTCTTTGTGTTAAACATGTATTTTTGTTGATGTATTATTTGTAATATATTCTTTGTATAGAAGGGTGTTGTTAAATTGGATTTTGGCTTGACTTAAGCAATTAAATGAGTCAAATCATTCTAAGCATTTGCAGGATTTTTTAAGCTGTTACATTGGCTCTTAATGCATGTCCTTGAGGCTGTCTCGGCTGAGTTTGATTTATGATTATTCAAAAGTAGGTTTGGATAAATTATTCAGGTAATAACCAGCTTTTGGGTTTGCACTGATCAAATGTGGTTGGATGTAAAACTAAGAATCTTTCTTACAAACCTGCATTCACATCTAGTTTGTTTCTGGACTTCTCTAAGAGCCCTTTGGAAGCAATGGCTTCACTCACATCAGTCTAATTCCTTAGTGGCTCTAAAATCAAGTAGCTGTATTTCATTCCTCTAGCATACACGAAAAATACTGAGAGCCTGTAGTCTTTATTTTATGAAAGAAGATACTGCTATTGCCCATTTAGGAGATTAGTCTGGTCTTGCATTTTTTCTGAATGCTCAGTGCTGCTGTGTAACTGAATATCCAGGGATAAATGTGATCCATTATTTTTTGTTTGTTTTCAGAGCTTGGACCTCCCTAAATCTGTCTTCAAAAAATTTAATGTGTTCCTATCTGATCTCTTTGGAAAAATAATAGTATTGGTGATTGTGCTGTCTGTGATCATTCATTCTGCTGTAACACTCCAGGGATTGCTGGGCTTCTGTGTTGTGCTTGGCTGCTGCTGGTGTGTGAGTGGCAGGGTCAGAGGATGAGTATCGCCTCCTAACTGGGGAAGTACAGCTAGCAGGAGCCACCACACTGCAAAGGGTTGTGGTGGCACCTGTTAGGGAAGAAATTTCCTCCTCATTCTGGGATGGAGCAGAAAGTTGCCCCATCCTATGATGCTCCTGAAGTGGGCTAAGAGGACATAGTTTGTCTTAGAGATACCCCTTGCCTGTTGTTGATCAAATACGGCCTTTCCATATAGTTCTTTCCAGGCACCTTGAACCTTAGGCTCTATTCTCCTGGGAAATGCCTGTCCATCCTCAACACACGGGGTGGAAATCTTGCTTTACATCTTTTCCCTGTGATCTCAGGTATGTGGAGGAAGGTTATGTGAGAGCTCTGAGTTTGTACAAAACATTTTCAGGATTGTTTGAAAGACAGGTGTTTGCTAAGGAAAGCAGAAGCTTCCCTTTGGACTGAAAAAAAAAAGTGATTCTTCCGATTATTATAATTTTGGAATTAAGAGAGCTCTCAGGCAAAGATATGGAGGTAGGAATAACAGTTCCTTACTAGTATATCTAACAAGACAAACAAGAACAACAACAGCTATGAAATTACCCACAAACAGAAGTTACTCAGTCCCAGTGTTTTTTGGCTGCAGGCACCTTTTCCCTGAGCTGCAGTTCCCGGTGCTGGGGGCGGGCGGGTCCAGCAGAGCTGCAGGAGGGCTGGGGGTGATGGCAGCGCTGTCCCAGGGGGAGAGAGATGGAGAGAGCTCTCCACTCACAGTGTGGGTTCCAGTGCTCAGCAGAGTGCTGGATGGTGGTAGTTCACAACGAGAAGACAGCCAGGCAGGGTCCAATAGTGGTTTCCCGACGCTGGGATGGTGGAGATGGAGGAGAGGCGGCGATCGTCCTTCTCATCCGAACTCTGCAGGGGGAAATGGGCCGAGGCCCAGCTTTCCGCTTCCTCTTCTGGCTGTTTGAATCTCGCGGGGTTTCCCTCTTCTCTCTCCTCTCCCTTGTCACCAGGGCCCAGTCAACAGGTATCTTAGCATGACAATGGGGAAAATTCCACAGAGGGAAAAGGGAGAGAACCAACCCCCAACACTGGATCTCATTCTCAGAGACCTGAATCATGTGCTTCTAACCTCTAGGACATGCTCAATGGATTTTCTGGCTATTGCAGCCCAATAGGTCCTTCCTACCTAATGTCTTCTGAGGCTGCTTTAACAGCAGCCAGTGCTCAGGAAATGAACCTGGTAAGCATTAGAAGGAGATTGTGTAATTAACTGGTTTTGTGGTTCATGATACTTTTGCATGGGTGGGCACTGTGGTGTGAACCTACTTTCGGTTCCATTGATTTTTATTGCCCTGCAAAACTTAAAAAAACCCCACTTGAGTCCTCTTTTCAAAGACCCCAACAACCACTCCAGAGACTGCATGCTCTGCTGTTATGAAGGGAATTTGGGGTAAGTTTGGCTTTCTGCACCAAACCCAGGCTGTGACTTAGAGGCTCTGTCTGCACCGTGTGTCAGTGCAAGAGGCTTCACAGCTGTGTGCTTGTGGCAGCACTAAGACTCAACATTGCACTACATCATTAGTAGCTATGGCAATTCAGCTCAGTTCTTGGAAAATTAGGGTGAATTCCTGGGTGAGGAAACTAGGAAGGACAGTGATGTTCCTCAGGAGCTGCATTGCAGATTAGGAACTCAAGGGTAGTTCATGGGAGAGCTGAGATTTTGTGGTGGGTTGACCTTGCTACCAGATGCCCACCCAGACGCTCAACGAGACAGGGAAGGAAGGCAAGATGAAAAGATTTTGACATAAGGGCTTGGATATGACTCTGTAATTACCATCATGTCCAAAACAGACTCAGCCTGGTGGGGGAAAAAAGATTTTGCTTATCCTGCAGGCTCACTTTGAGATACAATACACTCTGAAATTATATTGCTCTGCAGATTAGAACTGGCATAGTAATTATTTTCTAAATATGCTGAATCTGTTTGGCTGTTTATATCTCTGGATCTTTACCCAGCAACAGAGATGCCTCATCTCAGTTTCATCACTGGTGAAACCAGGTGACTTATCTAAGGTATCATAAGCAGCCAGACACAGGCAGCAAGAGAAAGTAAGTGTCTTGCCTTCCAGATCTGTCCATCTATATGCCCAGATCTCAAAGGCAAACAGGATCCACATCCTGGCTGGTTCATGGCCTGCAAGAGGATGTAAGGAGGCTGATGCTGAGGGAATAGATTGGGATGTGCTCTACGTTTGCTTTCCCTTCTGTCCAACCACTGAACCTGGTTTCCGGTGTGTTTCCCCCAGTTACTGTCATGGAGATGACAACACAATACTTACGTGGGTAGGTTTTCTTGTGGCTCAGCAAAATGGTGATTGTTGCATGTTCATCATCCCCTCCCTGAACACTGGGGAGAAATGGTCGTTTTTCCTCTGTCCTTAGGCTTAGTGCCAGTTGTCTTTTCATTGAACAAGGTGTTTGGGGTTTTCCTTTCACTGTGTTTTACAGCAAGTGGCCATTCCAACATTCAAGCCTCTGACTACATCACATTTGTGAAATACTTCCCTCCAGTAGTGCAGGGGGGTTTAGGACAAAAAATTTTCCACTTTGAAATAAAAGTTACTTTTCTGCTAAAAGAGAATTATAGCTGCTGAGGTTTGGTGACTCTTTTGAGTGATTGAGAAAAGATATGTCCAATAGCTTGGGCTTATTAGGGAGCTGCTCTGGAAAGAAAACGTGTGTCCTGAAAAGCATCTGTGTGTCCCCAGGCTGGGTTTCATCAGCCAAAGGGCATAGCTGTTCCAAGGGGGTGTGGGTATGTGCTGTCAGGGACTCTGGATGAGCCTGGGCACCAGTAAAGAAACTGAAATCCCATGGCGCTGCAATTTGATGTGGTGATCTGGACCTGTAAGTAGCACCCACCCATGAGGCACATAGCTCTGTGTCTGATTTATTATGCATGAGTTATGTTTGCAGGAATCCTCTCCATGAGAAACTTATTCCTCTGGTGGGACTTCATCCTGGGGGACCTGCATGTTGATAATCATCTCTGTTTTGGGGTTTTTTAGCCCCATCATCTCCTGAAACAGAGCGCTTGAACAAGCCATGTTTCTCTGTTTTTTCTACAAAATTTTTCACATCTTATTGGAAAATTCTGGCAATGATGAAGCAGCTGACACATTCAGGGGCTTTCAGCCACCAGCCCATCACAGTCTGAGTATGGTGAGAGAGGGGCTGAGCATGGGGATCCTTCTTGGGCTGCTGCTCTGCGGATGCTACCTGGAGGCACCTCTGGCCCCTGTGGTAAATGTGAGATGAGCTGAGGTCTCTCAGCCTCCATAAATAGACAGTGAGCTCAGAGAAGCACCCAGTGTCTCCCAGTAAGAGCCTCTGGTACCCAGAAACTGTAGTGGCTTTGCTCCCAGCACCAGCAGGATGCAGGAGCTGAGGCTGCAGCATCCTCCTGGAGATGCCCTGCTTGCCTGTCAGAGCCTTGCTGGCTGTGATCCACCCAGGCTGGAGCCACCTCTGACAGCTCTGATGGTTGGCTGTGCTGCTCAAATATCCATACTCAGCCCACAGCCAGGAGTTTGTGCAAAAGAGGAGTTGTCTATGCTCCTTTGGCCATCAGCAGAACCAGCTGAACGAGGTCAGTGCTCATTCCAAATGCAGGCTTTGCACCCCCTCTGGTCATGGTGTCAGGGCTGCCAGTGCAAGAACTCTTCCCTGCTGTGGCTGCCAGTGTTTGGGCTGAGCACACACTGAGCCAGCCCTGCTCCCATGGACTGTGGGGAGAGCCACTGTGAACCTTGACAAGACACTCAGCAATCATGAGGTGCTGCTTCCTTGCAAAGGAAACCTGCACCTGAGGTCTCTTCAGACAGAGGAATTCCTAAAACATCAGTGCTTTATGGAAACTGGTCTTCCTCTTTTCTTTAAAGAAGTCTTGTCTCTGGCTTGAGCACAAAGAATGTTATGTCAGCAGCAGCCTTTGCAGCTTTACTTTGCTTTTTTCCCCACAAAGCCCTTTGCTCTGCAGCCTGAACGGTGACTCCTCCCTGGGCCACCAAGCAGGTGAAGCAGGATGTGTGCTTGAATGCAGGGCATCTCTGGCCTCTGTTGCGTCACATTCTGGCATGGAAACCCTTCATTTTTAGCCACACTTTTCCAGGTGGCTGTGTGAGGCAGGGATGGAGGTATGGATCGGGCAGGGACAGGAGCTGGAGGAATCAGTAGATGGCAGAGTTGTTCTCTGGTCTCTGTTGTTCCTCTCACAGGTTCTCAGGGATTTTATGGGGGATTTGTTACCAAGATGATGCCCCAAGGATGTGGGTATTCAGCCTGGCCAAGGAGCAAGCTGGGGCTGGAGCTAGGCTGAGCATTCCCACCCATCCTTATCACAGCTGAGACAGGAGTGAAAGCATTGAAGGGAAAAGGCTCCATGTGATGCCAGCATCAGAGCACCCTGGCTTAGAGCTCTGAGGTAAAAGGCCTGTGTGACACCACTGCAGTGTCTATACATCCATGGAGGGCAGCACTTCTCGGCCTTTGCATTACTTTTCAAGAGATTCAAGATTGATTTTGCTGCCTCTGACCATGAATGCAGTGTCTTGGTTGGGTTCCCAGACTGAGATGGTTGTATGTGAATTTCCACCTGAGCACAGATTCCTGCTACTCCTGGTGCTGCCTTCTTCCTGGGGCTGGTTATTTAGCCCCAGGTAGGGGCTGAGGATTTCCCCTCCTAAGCTCTCAGGTCAGAGCAGTGTTCCTTGTCTGCCCCTCATACCTGTGGCTGTTTACCCTCCCTGGCTTATCTCCTGCCACTGACAACAGTGCCACTTTCTCTTGCTCACCTTGGGGCTGTGTGTGACCCCAATGGGATCCTAGTTATCCAGAGGCTGGAGCACAAGCCCCCCAAGGGATCCAAAGATCAACGAGGAGAGAGGAAAAATGACAGCAAAGGCTGAAAGGGGATGAGTGAAGAGCCACAGATGTGATTCTCATAGTGGTGAAGAAAGTCCTATGATGAGAGCTTTGTGGAGCTTGATATTGGAAAGATTTGGGAAAAGATTAGTAATTTGCATTAATGTTGCCTTGGCAAGGGGATTGTGGTGTAATGGAGAAGAAACAGGCAAAAGATTGAACTAATGACTCCCAAATCTGCCTCAGGAAATTGCTCATGTCTTGATAATTCCCAGTCAGGATCCAGATGATTTGCTGCAGGATGTGTTGTTGTGCAGCCCCAGTGGAATAACCAGGCATGGCCAGCCCAGGACTCAGCCACAGTGAGGGCTCACTGCAAACCTGCACCTATGGAGGGAAAGGAGAGAAAGGCTGAGTAGAACGACAACTGACTCAGGCTGTGTCTTACCAACCTCCCAGGACATGAACCCACACAAAATCTCTGGGATCCCGTCCATCCCAGTGCTGCATATGGCATCTCCTCCTGGACTTTGGCCAAGAGCTGTCCATGGGGCACAGTGGCTTGATTCATTGGCATGTACCTGCCCGTGGCCAGGGACCTTTGTGGGGGGCTGAAGTGCCTCTGCTGTGGCAAGGCTGGGTAGTGCAAGGTTTGTTTGTGGAGCCCAGCAAGTGCTTGGGGCCAGTTGCAGTCGTGACTGCCTGGGCCTAAGCCCCACAGTGGGGAGAGGAAGGGCAGCATCCTCCCTCTCCTCCTGAGGCTTTTGTTTTGTGTGCGTGTCCCACACGGATGCTGAACAGGCCGTCCAGTCTGCTGTTTTGTCGCGGGGCAGGCAGGGAGGAAGGAGAGATGCAAAGGCGATGCTAGGAGCCTCCCCACCCACCCATGGCGCTGGCACCACCAGCCCTGCAGCCTCCCCGGGTTTTGCTTTCCCCTCTCCTCCTATCTCCTTTCACTGCATGAAAAGGCAGAGCCTTGCTGGGGCGTTTCACTGTGGTTTCGATGGGTACAGGCCCCCGCAGCCCGTGCAGGGAGAGCAGCTTTCAGCACTTGACCGAGAATGGGGAAAGGCACGGGATGTTCTGCTCCCTTCCGCCGTGACTCAGGCAAGAGGGGCTTGTTTGGCAGGACCGGGGCCGTGGGCCTCCCCACACTGGGCTCTATTTTTAGGAAGTTGGGAGAAGTAGGTGCAGCCTTCACAGCAAGAAGTTTCTAGTGCCATTTGTGGTTTTGCAGCTACAGCAAAGCTCAGCATCAGCAGTTCCAAGGCCAGGTGCTCTCTGTGGCTCAGCACTGCAAGGCTGGCATTGTCACCCAGATGTAGCATGAAAGCCACATGCCCTTCAGGACCCTCCATCCTCTGTGGGGTCACTGGGGCTTGTTTCTTTGCCATTCCCTGCTCTCCACCCACCTCAGTTCCATGGGGAAAAGGCTGTCTCGGGGTGCAACCGTGGATTGTACAGAAGGGCAGAGAGGTGAGGGGGTAAGGAGGGAAGGGGACACAGGGGACAGTGGCCCTTGGAACAGGGTTGCTAAGAGGGGCAGCAACACCCCAGTGTCACCTCTGTTGCTCTTTTTCTATTCTTTGTTGCTCTGGAGTGTGGCAGAGAAGAAGTCTGGAGGGGCAGATGCCCCCTCCTCTGCAGTGGAGATGACACTGTACATCTGATCTACCTGCTGGGACCACCTGTGTTCACATCTGCTGAAGCTTGGAACTTTTGCTCATCTCCACATGCGTTTCTTCAGGGCTGAGGATCATGGCAAGCAGTGGGGCTGAAGCCTGCCATTGCCACCATGGTGGCTACAACCAGCATATGCTGCTCCTCTCTTCCCCAGGGGGATGTAACTTTCACAAGCATTGACATGTTTTTCTCTCAGTGAGGCTGTTTCTTGCGGCTCTGGAGTCCAGGAATTTTATTATTTTTTTTTTGATTGAGGTAGATAATGAACAGAAACTGTAAAGCAACCTTTCCTCATCCAGATGCTGGTGATGTTTTCTGTGGTGCTCTGGCTATTTCTGTTCCCTCTTCCTCTCTGATGACAGGATTGTCCAGGAGACATGAGAGCTCAGAGGATACAGGAGACTGAAAAATCTAAAGTGAAAAAGCAAGTGGCAAAAAAGTTCAAATTTCCCTTCTGCCTGTAGCCCTGGGCTGAAGGGCCTTAATTTAGGTTTCTCTCATAGATTCCTTTCTGCACCCCTCCCACAGCATTGCAGGCAAACTCCTTTTCTGACTCAGAATAAAATCTTCTTTTTGAGTGTATTGTTCTTAGCACTGCACAACACTCAGCTTTTGTTAATTGTAAAGAGCATGTGGGGCAAGCATCACATTTTATAAAGCTAGCCAAGAAACCACAGTAGGCACCCAAAAAACCCCAGAAAATCACTCTCTTCTCAGCAGCTTTCACCTTGCTGCCTTCAGAGATGCTCCCTGTCTTTGACAGATCACAGGGACAGGCAACCGGATATTTTCTCAGTAAACAAAACTCAGAACCTCAAAGACAAATGGAGACAATTTGCTGATAAGTGGAAATACCACAACTAGGGTAATAGGAATACAAGCAATGGATCACATTTTCCCATGTCTCACCCAGAGGTTATCTGTCTGGAGGAACTGTGCCAGTTTGGGTTCAAAAGTGGGTGGGCATAGTTACATTCAGAGAGTTTGGAGGGAGATGAAAGAAAACCCACTTGGATTATTGGTGATGTGATTGTCACCGGATGAAGATGTGACTTCATCTTCCCTAGGATTATCCCATGAAGGCAGACTCTTCCTTTTGGTGTTGGGTCCTCTCTTCCTTGCCCATTATCTCTCTGGATCATGCCCCACTTTCCCTAAGACTGTGTTCCCTGCTCTGCTATGCTCCCCAGTGTTCCTACAGCAGCCAAACAGTCAGGGATACACATCTCCCCGACCCCTACTATCCATGTGAGGTGGCAACAGAGCAATGTCCCAAGGGGCCATGGACCACATATACCCTGCAGCAAGTCCCTGGGTTGCCTGGTTCTGAACAGCAATGAACAGCCGGAACAGCTCATTGAGGGTATGCATGCTACATGGCTTGGTCAGATTCTCCTGTCTGATCCAACACTCCTGGCAGATCAGCCATGGTGGTCAAGGTTGAATGGGAGAAGCCTCAGGACTGGGTGCTGCAGAGTGGACAGCTCCCGAGGGTTGCTCCCTGCCAGCTGCTGCAGCAAGGGGCTGGATTGCTGCTGTGAAGCAATGGTTTCCTGAAGAGGAGCTGCTGCTGCTGAACCTCTACCAGGATCCCCACTCTCATGTTTTCCACCTGGCTTCTCCTATCCAGGTGCTGCCAAGGAGCAACTGAGTTTCCTGGTTTGCAGAACAAGCTGGCCAACCAGTGATGTTTTGTGCTGGGTACCCAAACCTGGAGCCTTTCCCCATCCTCCTCACCAAACCTGTCAACCCATCCAAGGCTCCAGCCTACTCATCAAGGTGCATGCAATGGGACCAGTGACATGCTTGGGCTTTTCAACATTTCCTACAAGTTCTTCTCATTTCAGTGAAGCAGGTGGCTACACAGAAATGTCCTTGGAAAGGTTTTGTCTTCTGGAGAAAGCCAGGGCTCAGGAATAGCTGTGCAAAAACAACACTCAGCACTGCAACACTCAGCACTGTGGTTTCACACGTTATTGGCTGCCTCTGTCCCAACACATTTGGGAACAGTATTAAATGATGACTTGTCATGTAGTTTAGTTTCACATGTAGTGACTTCCCCCAGATGTGTTAAATTTAGAGGAAACTCTAAAGAGCTCTGGAAAAAGCTGGCGAGTGTGATGGGGCTAAGGCAAAACATGAGGACTTTGGAGAGCTGGTGCTGCTACCCACTGTGGCCTCATGGCCCCCAGCTGTCTGGGGTATTATTGGGAATTTTCAAATGGCTTTCCACCTTGTGGCAAACTTGCCATGGTAGGGACAGTAGGCAGGAGCTTGATGTCAGACCAGATGCCTGAGAGGAGGCCAGGCTTGGCCTTTCTAATGATTATGGCAATTTTAAGACAAAAAGAAATAACATCAGACACTTGGCAGTGGCCCCTGGTTGTGCGTGGGCTTCACCTTCTGCATAGCAGAGCTGCAAGCCTGAGGGACCAGGTCCAAAGCTTAGTGATGCTGAGGAGACCCTCTCTGGGGACACAACTAATGAATCCCCAGCACTGTTTGGGTCACATTGCTGCTACTGGGAGGACACTCCTGAGGAGACTGGAAAGCCCTAGTGAGCCAAGCAGTAAGGTAGCCCTCAGAGTATGGGTACTCAGGGGGAGGAACTCCAGTGTCTCAACTGTCCTCTAGAAGGCAAAAGGGGGAATGACCTCAGAGCTGGCAGCCTCTTCCAAAAGGATGAGTCCTATCCCTCACTTCAGAGGTGTGGCAGCCCTGGCAAGCTGAAGGATTACATGACTCCAAAGCACCAGCCACCAAAGACCCTGGAGCCACCCCACACTTGTGATCAGGATGTTATATTTAGGAGCTCAGTGACACGCTAAGGTCAAACCCTGATTCAGTTGCAGAGGTGTTTGTTCTTTGTTATCAGCATTTGCATTTGCAACTCACAGCACCTTAACCACACAGGGCAGGATGTGGGAGAGAAGGCAGATAGCAAAAGCAGATGCTGGACTCCATCCTGCAATGCTCTAAGCAGCACCAAAAGGCACTATGCACCCTCCTCTCCTGGGGCTGCTGGCAAGCAGGACCTGTTCAGCACCCCTCTCCCTTGGCAGGATCCAAACCTGTATTAGCTGTATGCACACCTGATAAGAACGTCTCCTCTAGCAGACCACTTTCAAAACAACTCTACGTGATGGTTGATGAAGCCTTCAAACCAGTGCCCCAGCCCTCCTCAACACATTCTTGCACCCCCCTTCTTCTACATTCCAACAAACCCCCAAATTTATTCTTTTTACATGGAGAAAATGAAGTCTGTCCCTTTTTACAAGCAATGACAACCCCCTGGAATTTACTGTATATTTTTTAGCAGTGGTACATGTACCCACGAGTGTTGGATTCCTGGGGGGGAAGTAGGACTTCCCCTCCCTGCAGCCAGATTGAGAGGGGTCGCGCTGTAGAGGGGACATGGGTTTCTCGAAGTTGCATGGCAGTTATGCTGGGAGATCAGAAGCTGGCAGGAGTATCTGGCATTCCCAACAGCCTTTTGGTACATAGGTACCATATGTACCAATATGTATCAGTGCCTAGGTACATAGATACAGGTAACAGGGATAAGTGGGGCAGGGTATGAGATGGCTTGTGCCCTTGGGTACAGGGTGAGAACCTCACTAGGGTATCAAGAAAGCTGCTTAAAACTTGTCTCTCGAAAGTGATGGTCAAGCACCAAGCCCAAAGTCCCACTGTCTGCTGAGGAACATGAAAGCTGTGTCCACCCCAGGGTCACAGTGTCTGTACAGATGGTTCTTTCTCCCAGATCATCCAGCCTACCCAGGCAGAGGCATCACCCAGGAGGAGCATAAGGGAAAGCAGAAGCCAGCACAACCTACCTGCCTCAACCAAGCATCTTCACTACAGAAATCATCCTTCTCTTAAAGGAAATGAAAAGCAAAAAGCCATTTTTCCTCTTCTGAGAAACAACCAAATTTCTGAGTGGTTCCCAGCCCCTGGCAGCCCACAGTACTGCTCAGCAGCTCTGTACTTTTATTCAGTCTTAATTTTTTTTAAGACAACTTGCCACAAAACTTTCATCCACAGCAGTTAAAGAAACCCACCAGAGAATATTTTGGAGTGATTCAAGGGCAAATATGAATATACGAAAAAAGAACCTCTCTCTGTTTCTAGTAGAACAGTAGAAAAAAGCATGGAAGTGCAACAGAGAAGAAAGCCTAAGGAACTTTTTTTTGTTGTTTTTGTGGGAGAGGTAGTGAACAAACCTACCCACTACGAAGAGTTTTTTCCAGGAAGTGTAGGTTGCTGCGCCCTGTATCCCCTGAGCAGCAGGCACTTGCAGAGCAGTTCTCATGCTACTTGCAAGCAGCACATTTGGAGGAGCCCTAGCAACGTGCACGGAGGATGAATGAACCCTATGGCCCTGAGGCACCCCGTCCCATCAGCAGCACACCTCTTGGCATCATGAAAATGTTCATGGTCTTCCTCACTGTATTTATTGTAGTGCAGACCATTGGAACCGTGCTCTTCTGTTTGTATCTTCACATGAAGATGGATAAGGTAAGCGGAGAGAGAAGGTTGTCTCTGTCTCTGCTGAATTGCTGGCATGGTTTGACTTCAGCTCTGGTGATACCTGCTCACCAAGAGGATGAACACAGTGGAAGATGGTGCTGACCACTGGATGGAGACAGCAGTATCATTTATCACAGCCGTGTTCTCATTTCTGCTTTAATTTGCTGTGGAGACATATGCAGGAGAAGAGATCTGTTCCCCTTGCTAACAAAAAGAGAATGACCAATTGAGAAGAGACATTAAGAGTAAACCTGGTAGCTGATGGCTAGTCTGAGGACAAGGGGTTTAGACATGCAAGTGGCTCTTTTAGGATTGGTGGTGGTTTTTTCTGATTTTGTAGCGCTTATTAGCACTTTGACACTGAGTGGATGAAATGTCCAGAAATGAAATTTTTTTTAATGTTTCAGTGATTTTACCAACTTCTCACTTCAGATGCTGTCTTTTAATTTAGGGAAGAAAACACTGGACCTTAGTACTTTCTCAGTTTTTGAAGGTACACAGTACCAGTGATCCTGTCCCATACTTGGGACAATATTTACCAAAAAAAAATCAAGTCTGGAAAGCTGTTTTTGAGGTTGGTAAGGCCACAGATGCTATTCATGATGCCTAAAATCACCAACCTAAAGCTACTTTCCTTCAAGCCAGAAACAACTGCCAGCTAAAGAAATATGTGCCTAAAACCCAGAATGCATTTTTCTCACCAGACACACTGATACAGTGGAGGTTACTGATTTTTACATGTGCCGTTTCAACTTAAATTGAAATTTAAGTGTGTGGTTTCTGATTTGCAAGGGTGGAGAGCAATGTTGAGCTAAGGGGGCTTTAATATCAGAGGGCTGGAAGGGAACTTCACTGCATGGAGGTTGCAGGCTGTCGTGAAGGTGTATAGAGAGTCTCTGGCAGAGGGAAATGTGACTGTAGGGGGACATGGCTGAGGATCAGAGGCAGCTGCAATGCAGTCACAGGTGGCAAGAGGATTTCAGTTGCCTTCAAAGCTTGTGGCAGGGCTTCAAATATGACCCTCCACATCCTAGTGCTGCCTGTGCTGAGCTCTCTTCCCAACTCTGTGTCCTCATGATCAGCTGCACTTTATCATTTAACTGAATGTTAGGTTTTTACAGGAACAACAACAAAAAAAACCCAAAAAACCACAAACAAACAAACAAAAAAAAACAGATGTAAATTTAAAATTCAGTATTTGTATGCATTTTATTATTTTCTTCTTGGCGTTCTGATTTATTTATTTTATTTTTAATCTGAATATCTTGGCACAATTCAGCCCCAACATACATGTTGTTTTGTTTGGCTCCAATGCTTTTAGTCAATAAGCGATCAGAAAAAATTCAAAGCCCCCCTGTGTGGACAGGGCAGTGAGGGGCTGAGTGAGCATCCCAGCTTCCTGCTGGGGCCATTGGAGAAGGAGCTGCAAAGCCCAAGCCCCTGAGCCAACCCCTAGGATTTTTGTGCCTTTAGGAAAAATCAGAGAGGTGCATTTAAATTAATTATCAATGTGATAGAAAATAGATCCTGAGCAAATCTCCTCTAACCTAGCATTGTCAGTCAGGGTGAGGGTGAGCTCCATGGGTTCAATTCCCTGTGGATGAGGGCACAGATGCTGTGCTGGATGTCTGGTGGGATCTTTTGCTGCCCACAGTTTGTCTGCCCACCTTAACCCAGTGCTGAACATCTGACCATGAGCTTCCCAGACTGGATTTATTGCTGGCAGGAATGCAGCATGGCTCTGCTGCCAACTTCTGCAGGTTTCCTACTAACATTCCATTGACCCTCCCTTCTCTCCCGTGTTGGCAGATGGAAGAAGTGTTGAGCTTAAATGAAGATTACATCTTCCTGAAGAAAGTACAGAAATGTCAGACAGCAGAAGGTCAGAAGTCGACATTATTGGACTGTGAAAAGATTGTAAAGGGCTTCCAGAACATCCAGTGTAAGGTACATGCTGTTAAGTGGAAAAAGATCTCACTGAAGGGGAGCTCCCAGTCATACACAGAGCTTCACCCCAAGATTTTTTTTAAACCACGGGTAACCTTTACTTTAGAGCTGTGTGGGACCTGCCCTTTTTTATACGGTATTATTCTTACACTATATTGATATAATTGAAAAATCTCATTGATTTTTTTTTCTAAAATGCTCTTGATCAGAGCACATCCAGCTGCACCATACCATGCTATGTTTGGGGCTTGTGCTGGGCAGGATGGAGCTGCAGCCCCCTTGGCTCTGCTCCCTGATTCCAGTCTGAAAATAACTGATTTTCTGCTGTCTGGCACCTTGCTCCAGTCCTGTGCTGGGTGGCTGTGAGGATGTTTGTGGCCACCTGCCAATGGGAACACTTTTCCGCCCACTTTGCCCAGGTGTCAATGACAGTGTGAGGCTTGGGCCAGGAAACAGAGCCCCTGGCAGCCAATGAGGAGAAACATGAGTGTGCATTGTCTCATGGAAAGGAGATTTTTCTTGTTTCTTTATCTTACTGTTTTCAATAAACTTTACCCATTACTTTTATTGAATAAAACCTAAGACCATAAATTCTATAAATTCCCTGCTGCAAACAGCCCATGGTCATGTGTGAAGCTGGGAAAGGCACAAGAGGGGGCTCTCTGGTTTCGTGTATCCTCTGTGAAGATCTGACAGAGCTGTTAGAGGCAAATACCATCAACCCCAGCTGTGACCAGAGCATGTTTTTTATAGAACCTTTCAAGACCTTTGATTTTGAAAAAAAACCATGTATTTTTGCTATATGTTATAACAGGACAGACCCCTCAAGGAGCAGCCAAAGTTTGAAATGCAGAGAGGTGAGTTTCCTGGTGTAACCAGTGCACTCATGGCTTGCTAGGACAGGAGGAGTTCCTTGGCCTGGGAAGGGGTTTCTTTCCTTCAACAGCCCATGAGTTTCTCAGGGCATGGTGTGGAGGCAGGGAATGATTTGAGGTTTGGAGCACCCCTGCGGGGGTAGGACTGAGCTCAGAGTGGGCTGGCAGAGGGGGACACTGGGCATGGCTGTCTCCCCAGGGCAAGCAGATCTGGGTGCCAGAGTAGATAGCTGGAAGTCGTTGAAATTAACCCCAAAATTAAATCTGTGGCCTTTTTACATCGCAGGTCCTGAGCACCATGAGCATCCCCGTTTGACACACGAGAATGTGACATCTGTGGCAGGTGAGGTGTGGGCACATCCGGGTCCTGTTCCAATGATGGGCAAGGCAGCGCCATGTCCCCTGCAGGCTTTATCCATCAGAGGCTTCACCTCAGAGGCACCTGCAGGTCTTTGCTGACTGGAGGCCATGTCCTGCCTTACTCAGGGCTAGAGGTGGGATCTGGACTTCAGAGAACTATTAAGGGTGGGAGGTGCTGCAGTCCCTGCAGAGGAGCACTGGGAAAACCGGGGTTTGCCAAGGCATCAATAACAATGGCTTTTTTAAATTGCAGCAGAGAAGAGGGAGCCAATTGCAGTTCATCTGGCAGGTCAGCAGAGCACCAAGGCAGGCTCAGGTAAGACAGACTCCCCCAGTCCTACCTTCACCAGGGAGTCAGAGGGACACAGCAGTGTGCATTTGCAGTCCAGCCCTGTGGCTCTCTGAGGGCAGGGACAGAGACAGAACAACTGTAGCACAAAAGTTTGTCCCCAAAATACTGCAAACCTCCCAGTGGTCACATTGCCATGTGCACCTGTGCCATGTGAGGATTGCACATCCCACCTGTCCTCAGTAGCCCTATGTGTGCCTTCCTAGAAATGCACCACAAGGGCTTAATCTTCTCTGGGGTTTTTATGACTGGAAAACTTTTTATCTTTGTATTTAAGGAAAATAACCCCACACCTTTTTTTTTTTTTTGTTCTTAAAATGCGTCTTTTTGCTCTCCTGGCCATCTCTTGCTGCAGTGGCAGCTGCTGGAGGGCTCTGCTCACATTTGCATCTGCTGATTTAATCCTCTTCTCACCCATAGTGGTCTTGGTAGCAATGTGGGCTGGCTGAGGGCTTTACAGTCACAGCATAGCACTCCAAACTGATTTAGTCAAGTTGAAATTATTCACAGCCATGGCCACATTAGGTTTGAAAGATATACCGGAGTCCTTTGGCATTTGTACATCCCACTGTATTGACCATGGCTGCTCTTGCTGCTCCGTCCTCTGGTGTAGTTTTAGCTGAGAGACTTTCCACAACAGCAAGGATTACCAAAGTGAGTATGAGCTTGCAAGGTCACTCACTCCACCTGGCAAGGATTTCACATGCCAAGCACTTCTGATATAATTCTGGAGTAACTGACAGTAATCGGCAACTGTTCTTTCCATCTCTGACGCAGCATTTCACCCAGAGCTCAGTCTACCTGTGGAAAGCTTTATGTTAGATAAGATCAAAGAAGTGAGAAACTCACTGTATTTTAAAACTCCCCCCTCAAGCACTTGTTGAGCCTATAAAGCAGGGTCCATAGAGCAACAGTACCTACAGCTCAACTCTGTGTGGGGAAATGTCCCTGTGGGATGCTTGGTCAGGGCCCATGGGCTGCATGGCTCCCCTAGGACTATCCATGGCACACTGTCTCTGGGCTGGGGCAGTTGAACCCATTATTCCCCTTGGAGCCAAGTTGCTCCCCCTGGCTGCTCTTCCAGGTGTCTCTGCAGGCTGGGGAAGGCAGAGGTCCAAATTCCAGAGGCTGTAGCTAAGTTCAGCCCCTACAGCTATGGCTTTCAGTTCTCTGTATAGGCTTATCTGCACCAACTACATGAGCTACTCTGATGACACCAAGTGTCCCAAAATCCATGGCAGAACCTTATCTGTTTGGGCCGTGGTCCTGCCAATGGGAAGCAGCACTCACTGTGCTAAGCCCTTGCAGCTCTGCACCAGGGATAACAATTGTACAATGTTCATTTTTTTACTTCCTTGGTAAAGTCTCGCCATCTCCAGAGTACGAGAGGAGGAAGGACTCTGGAGGAAAGGCAGCCCCAAACTGGGGTGGGAGGCTCTGAAGAGCAGAGTTGCAGCATATTTTGGTAGTGCTCTGAGGGCTTGGAGGGTGTCCCACTGTAGTCCATGGAGGCAGCAAATGGAAATGACACAGTGTTTGGTCTGTTGTGGTAAACACAGGCAATCCTTGTCCCTAAACATTTCCACTTGGCTGGATGAAGGAAGTTAAATGTTCCTCCACTCATATATTGAGTCAAGGCTGACAAAGCCAGTGATCAGCAACATGGGTCAAACCTGCTTTGGCCTCGGGGAAGGGTCCCTGCTTGCCTGGGCTGGGGATGGTGTCCTGGGCTGCCTATCCCACTAACTGCACCCCGCAGACAGACAGAGGCTTTGGGGACAGATGTCTGTGGGTGTCCCCCCAAATCAGCTGGCCAAACTGGAAGTGTCCTTCTCCAAGCTCACCTGCCATGCTCTCTCCCTATAGTGTTGGAGTGGAAGGAGACCATGTATGGCCCCACAAACGGCTTGATATCCAACAAGGAGGGGAAACTGAAGGTGGAGGAAGCAGGACTCTACTACATCTACTCCCAGGTCAGCTTCTGCACCAGGGAAGTGTCTTTGGCACCCTTCACCATCTATATTTATTTGCATATCCCCAAGGAAGAGGACCGGCTCTTGCTGAAAGGACAAAAGACACAGAGCACCTTGAAGTCCCTCTGTGAGCTCCAGTCCATCCGTGTGGGAGGCATCTTCAACCTCCGGGAAGATGACATGGTCTTTGTCAATGTAACAGACTCCACGAAAGTGAAGTACAGCCATGGCAACACCTACTTTGGCATGTTCAAGCTGTAGTGAGGAAAGGGCTGCCCTGAGCTGGGAATCCAGACCAACTTTCTTGAGCAAAGTGCCTTTTTTCCCTTATTTATGTTCCTCTGCCTCTCTGTTTTTCTTGTTTCTTAATTTGTATATTTTGTTATTTATTAATGAGGGCCAAGGGGCCCTGAGAACACAAATGGAACAAAGTTTGAAGCTGTTACTGTTTGCTCTCAGATTCTTTTCTTTCACAGACAGTGATTTGGTACGCGCTGGTGTTGTGTGTCTGGGTCCACCACACCCCACGTTCCTGGCAGGGTCGATGTCCCTGTTATGTCACAAGAGCCTTGTTTACCAAACTCTGCCATCAACATTTCTTTCCTAGAAATGTAGGATGGCTCAGGGCGCTTCAACCAAGCCGAGTTCATACATATCTCCAGCACCAATCTGCTTACAAGCATCAATAGAAAAACATAAAAAGGCTTAGGAACATCTCCTCTAAAGGAATCAGTAAGCCCAGCACTGTCTTTATATGGTGGCTGCTGGTGAGGTAATGTTGCCACCCCAACTGTCTGCTGTATCTGGAGAATCCCTTTTTTTCCATCCATGCCTGTCTGTGAAACTTAACCAATTTCCTCAGGGTGGCACTGCCTTGGCTGGGTTCATACTTGGTGACGATCACTCCGTGTCAGAGGGGTGGTTGCTTGCTGAGGGAAGACTGCAGATTTCAAGGCAGACAGAATGAAGGTACTAGTGGTGGTCTGCTCTTGGTGACCTGAATCTAACTGTTCTCCCACCTCTGCAGGCAGAGGAACCTTTGCCTGTGGACAGTTTCACTCCCCTGTGGAAGGGGCACTGGGAGCCACCATCAAAATTGGAACTGCATCTTCTCCTGAGACCCCTCCAACCCAAGGAGGACCAGGAAAGCATGGAGGTCACAGGACCACCTGCTTCTTCCCTCCAAAGCACATGTGCAGAGCATCTTCTGGCTGTCCTCAGTGAGGACGTGTCCACAGTGGCTCTTTTCCTGGAGTTCCAGAAGAGCAGGACTGTGCAGATGGGCAGGACCCCTCTTGAATAGGGGCTACCTCGGTGACACTGCACACTAGGGTCTTCCCAACCCTATTCTCCAGCTTGGTCTGCAGGGAAGGTGATCATGGCACAAGGACATTGATGCAGCATTTTAAAAAAACATTTGAAGATTACATATGTGACAAGCCTGGGGTTTATGGTTATACAGGTCACACTTGGAGAGTCAAAGTTTGGAAATAATCCTGCATGCCAACAGGTTTGCAAATGGAAGAGCTTCCAGATTTGGGCAGTCTTTAGGCTTTGTTGTGCTGGAGGCTTCAGGTACAGTCCTAAAATGGTGCTCAAATGCCACCACCGGTGAAACAGAAGGGGCATTCTTTGCAGAGCTCATTGCAGAGCTGGATGCCCAGCACAGCCCCCTCCAAAGCCAATAGAGCTCAGGGACTGCCTGGTTTCACTATAATTTAGTAAATATTTTATGGCTCTTCTCCAAAACTGCCTAAATTTTTTAGGGAATGGACTACACTTGTCTGACATCTTGCATAAAGACTATTTATTTAACTAAACCCATCTTACATTAACCAGATTCTGAGTGCCAGAAGACTGTGTATGGCTGTAGCTGTGTTTTGCAGCATAATTCAGTGTTTGTGGTTCCCCCTTCCATAGTGTGAGGTTTCTTCCACTGATCACCCCACAATTAATACAATTAATTTTATCACCTATGAGTTAAAACATAGGTGGCTCTGTATCTTTTGAACACTGCTCACTCTTCCAAGCCCCAGGCTGAGATTTCACAGGGTCCTGCTTGGGGTCAGGGGCCAGTGGGGTAGTACTGGGTGTCACACTGGGGACAACCAGTCCCAGAAGCCCCCAGGGGCACCCCAGGCTCCTTGAGGCATGTCGAGGCACCAGGGCCAGGCAGCACTAGGAGGCAGGAGAAGGAAGCACGGAGCCCCTGTCCTGGGAGGGCAGTGAGACACCGAGGTTGAAGCCCCCAGCAGAGCTGTGAAACAGAGGGGTGGGGACTAGTGTTAACGGGATTCAGGACACCTCACTCAAAGAGAATTATTCCTGCCTGTCCTAAGGCCATGGAGCCTTCAGGGATGTCTCTGCTTTGGACCAGAGGGATGAGGGATGGATGCTGCACGTGCTGCATGTGCAGCTGGGCAGCTACTGCCTCCCACAGTGCCCTGTGTTTGTGTAGGTCTGACCACATCCCTGCTGCTTCTGCAACTCAGAAGCCCTGTGGGACAGGCTCCTGAAGGCAGTGCTGGGATGCCTGAAGAACAACAGCCCTCCACAAGGGAGGTGGAGGTGCTCGGTTTTGGTGGGAGTGTCGGTGGAAGCTACAGGACAAACCAAAGATGGTGCAAACTGGCATGGCCTGAGACAGGAGGAGAAGCTTGGAGCAAGTAGATGGGGAGGAGGGAGCTGTGAGGAGCTTGTGTCTGGCCAAAAACCTCCAGGAGTGCAAAACCTGCTTGTCACAGATAAGGAGAAACTGTGATCAGTGCACACTTTGAAGCCTCCTGCAGCCCCCAGCCTCAGTGGCCAAAAGCACCTGCCAGAGACCTTGGGCCAGGCTGTGATCCCCAGCCCAAATCACTGGGCAGGGACCCAGGAGCTGCAAATTGCATGGTTGAGGAAAACAATGAGAGGGGAGGAGAAAAACAGTCATTTAACAAGTCCATGAATTCTGCAGCAAGGGTAGAAGATGCCAACTGTCACCTGCCCTGCCTGTGGGCTGCCAGACCAACCCCAGTCCCTGCCCACACCACTGCCTTCCTCAGGGCTTTTGTTTCTTGCCTCTGCTTCTTGCTCGGCAAAAATAGCCCATGGGATTCAGATGTGAAGTAGTGTGTGAGAGGGGATGAGATGCAATTGCTGCCATCCAGCTGTGTCCTCCCCGAGCCCTGCCTGTTGCCACAGCTGGCACCATTTCCTCTCCCCATGGAAAAGTTAAAGGTCGTCAATACACTGAGTTTTCCCTTGATGTGAGGCCTCTATGCCAGTCCTCAGGCTGTGGATTTGACTGTTTCCAAACTGATTTTTACTCTTTCTGAGCTAAGAAGGGCTTGAGAGGGTGATGAGTTTGCAGGACACATCAGGACTGGCACAGGGGGTGATGGATGAGCAGTAGCAGGAACAAGCAGAAGCATGGTCATCTGCTGAGAGAGGTGCTTGCACGGCTCAAAACACACTGAGGTCACTTTAAAAATAAGTAAATAAATAAGTAAATAAATAAATAAATATTTACACCAGGTCTCTTCAAGTCCCATCCGACCTGGCCTGGAACCCTTCCAGGGATGGGGCAGCTTCTCTGAGCAACCTGTGCCAGGGCCTCACCATCTTCACAGGGAAGAATGAATTTCTTTCTAATATCCCATCTAACCCTGCCCTCAGGAAGTTTCAGACTTCAGTGTTTTTCCATTATGCATCCAAGGCTAGTGTTCCATTTTTCCCTTGTTATTTTTCCTACTCTGTGTTTGGGGAAGGAGAGAAAGGTCCAGCCCTCCTGCCCTTGATCCTCCTGCCCACTTCTGCTATGGGCTGAGATTGCAGACGGTGGCACATCTCTACCAAAGAGTTAAAAAAAACCTATCCTGCATAAAATGTCTTGTCCAAGTGGTGGTAGACCAGAGGAAATCCTGTAACCACACCTAATTGTCAGAAAAAAAGCACACACTAATTAAAAAAAAAAAAATCTCAAACGGGCAGGAAGTCACTTATCTACAGCAATTGCCTGGTGCAGCAGAGCAGTCTGCTCTTCATAAAGCATGCTTGTGAACAGAGTGCATGTGGGGTTTGAGGGATGCAAATGCATCTCCTGCCCTGGGACCAGGGGCCTTAGCCTGTTGCAAGTCTGGGTGATGGTGGGAGCCAACAGTCCAAGTGCCAGCACCACCTTTCACACCAGTATTCCCAGCAGTAAATAAGAGAGCTATGATGCTCCATGGTGTTTTGAGGAAATCAGTGATGCCCAGAGCAAGCACTGGCTTTGCTTTCATAGCAGAAACACAGGAAATAGCTCCAAGGGCTAAGAAGCGGCTTTTATCCTTCTTTATTTGTTGAAAATGTCAATTTAAAAACTGTTCAAAATAAAAACATGTTAGAAAAGTTGAGCTTGCATAAGTAGTTTACAGTAAATAAACCTACATGACAAAGATACTGGAAGGCAGCTGACACAACATCCATGTAAAGACAGACTCACTGGAACCTATCTACAAAGCACTGTAAACAAAGTAAATATGGAAACATTGCTGTCCATCTGGCATGGCTTCTTTTCCTTTTTATTTTATTTTCTTGTCTTTTTTGGACTTCTAGCTCTTGACAAATGCTTGATGCAAAAAGTCCCAGTGTGCCCTGCATCATATTACATCTCACAAACATGCATATGTACATAGCACAGGTTTCAACTGAGCCTGGGGGCAGTGAGGACACATTTCCACCCTCTCCCTGGAGTGTCAGTGGCCCTTGTTTTTTTCTGCATGGCAGCAGCCTAGTCCCCAGCCCAGCTTGGGGCAGGCAGCAGGGCCAGTCAGTACTCAAGGGTCTGGGCACGGCCTCCCCGAGAAGCAGTAAGTGCAGCAAATGTTCTGCTTTTGGAATATGATTCCCAAGCACAGCAGAGTTTGACTGCTGACTAAACCACTCAACTGTGTGGCCAGGGAGGGATGTGGGGAGCTCCCATCTGACTGGGATGCTCTGGGGATGGCAAACATAGCCAGGCCTCTATTTTGCCCTAGAAATAGCTTAAAGAGGGTTTCTTATTACACTCTTTGACATGTTTTGGAGTCTACATCTCCCAAAACACAATTGGCTAATGTGCAAAATTGTGGCTGGCTAAATTTTAATGGCAAGGAGGGAGTTGTAATTAGTGCCTCTGTTATGTCCTTCACAACCAACAAAACTGTAACTGTAATGAGCTGTGGTGCCTCTGCACACCCTGGGACCATGCTGCCCTGTGAGATAAATAAGATATCGTTAACTTTAACAGAAGATTATTTTTATAATGCTGGGAGGAAGGAGGGAAGGAAGGAAGGAAGGAAGGAAGGAAGGAAGGAAGGAAGGAAGGAAGGAAGGAAGGAAGGAAGGAAGGAAGGAAGGAAGGAAGACATCAGTTCTAAACTATAACACCAAATAAGATAAGGAGAGCTGATACATATGCATGTTGCCTGTGTGTTGTGTTCGAGGAGCTGTGCAGGGATCTATGAGGATGTTGCACATCCTTGCCCCAGGAGTGTTCCAGCTCTTATCAAAGCATAAGTACCTTCCCTATCTCATGAGAAAGTTCCTTTTCCCTAGCAGAAAACCCCTGCGGGGTGGTGTGGGGAGAAGTGGCCACTGGCTACATTCCCAACCTTTGGGAAGAAGTGATGGAGAGCATAAAGGGGGCAGAAGGGAGCAGGGGACCAGCACATTTGGGGTTTTTTGTTGTCAAGCAGTGTTTACATTTCATACGGAGAAAAGCACGTCCTGCAAGAGGAAGCACAGCAAAATTATAATCTCCTAGAATACCTGGACACTTAATGTGAAAACAAAGCAGGTAGAAATTCTACATCATGCATAAGAAAAGGGATGGTGGGCAGAACAGCAGTTACCTGTTGTGCTAATCACAAGCTGTAAGGAGGCAGCACTGTGCAAAATACCTTCCTATATGCTCTGACAGGTGCTCCAGATCTGGCTTTCCCAAGGAGTTTAAATGTCTTCATGTTAATTGCACATTTTAATCAGTATCAAGGCCACAGGAACCACAGTATTGCTGGGCTCTAGTTCGCTACAGTCAACTAATGGGGAAAAAGATGATGGATGGGAAAAGCTTCCCCAGTTGTGATTATCTGAAAAGAGAAGCATGGTGCTTTTTTGGTTTCTGCTCAATGCCACCTCAGTAATGTTTTCATTCAATAAATAGGTACTGGTGCTTTTGAAAAGAATGAAAGCATTAAAAAGTGCTTAAGCTTCTTCTATGAAACTGCTGCCCAAGCTTTTGTGAGCAACAATCACTAGCAGAGTTTGTATTTGCTCCCAGTAGCAGGTACAATGAGGTATTAGTTGCTGCAGATGAATTGTGAATCATGGACCGCTTGCTTACTGGTTCAGTTGTGATTGATTGTTTCTGCTTTATTTCCTTACTGGATGGAAGAAAACCAGTTTTTTTCTCTATTACTTTTTTTTCCTCTTTTTTTTTTTTTCCTCTTTTTTTCCTGGTAACAAAATAGCCCAAACCAACAAAATAAGGAGCAAGAAGAGGCGAAGGATCCAGTTCCACTTCCCAAAAATACACCTGAGATCACACACCACTGCCAGCAGCTTCTCCATGAATTCAGGCAATCAGGGATGATTTGCGCCCTGTGTCCTCCCTGCCACACTCATCTGTCTGCTTCAGCAGCCTTCTCACCAACTTCTCCAAGTCCTTCCTGGATTTAAGCTCTTCCTCCAAACACTGTTTCATCCTTTTGTTTTCCTGCAAGGTGAAAAACAAAGGAATAAAGATGCAGTTAATGCCCGTGCTCTTTATGCAGTGAGGTACTCTCATGCATCTGCTGCCTGATGCCTCAGGTGATGAAATAACAGAGACATTTGATAAGGTCTCATGAGGATGAAGAACATAAATGGATCAATCCATGAGTAACCCAAACAGACCCTTACTACATCACAGACCTGCACAGAAGTTCCCTGACTTTGGTCAGGCAGAAACATCCTCCTGGAAACATAATTTCACAGCTTGGGTTGAAGAACCCTTTTATCTTCTGATAGTCCAGACTTGGACTGGAGAGAAGAGGACATATTTCCTCTGAGTCTACAAGAACAGGTGTCCACCAGACCCCTGTAAAATGAGTGGTCAAGCTGAAAGAGCTTTTGGAATAGGGGGAAAGGTTTGTGTTACCACAAAGACCAATTACTCCTTTCCTCTTGCTTTCTCTGGCACTCAAGCATGGAGGATGAGAGGAAGTTGAGCCAGGGAAGGTTTAAGTTGGATATTAGGGAAAGCTTCTTCACAGAAAGGGTTGTCAAACACTGGAACAGTCTACCTAGGGAAGTGGTGGAGTCACCATTCCTGGGAAAGTTCACAGAATGTGTGGGTCTGGCACTTCAGGACATGCTTTAGTGGTGAACATAGTGGTGGTGCTGGGTTGATGGTTGGACTCAATCTCAGAGGTCTTATCCAACCTTAAAGATTCTATGGTTCTGTGGTTCAGGGAGGCAAACCAGAAGATTTGGACCAGGATCAGCAAAACTTCCTGGCACTGACCAGCTGACTGGTTGGCACAGATTGGTTGGGTTTCACTCAACTCCCAGCACAAACAATCCCATCCAAATTACCTGCTTCAGCTCTTTGACTTCATCTTTCAGTGCATAAACTGTGTCAACAAGGCTTCTGAAAAAATAATGAAAAAATAAATTAGAGTTGGTGCGCAGGAAAACAGTGACAGCATGAGAGGTGCTGACAGGAAAGTTGCATCTAGATTCTGCTTCCCAAGCATCAGGCTGCTGCCTGTGAGGGGACTCTGGAAACACAGCCCAGAAGCATTTATAGGCCATTGGTCCAAAACTCAGGGCTCTTTCCTGAAACCTCAGTACCTTGTTCTGCTTTGAGTTATCAGCGAAGGTCTGTGGCTTTGGTTTCCTTTGTTATGCAATGGCAATAAATAACAGTGACTTTAAAGGTGGAAATGCCTGAGCATCTTTTGTAAAGCAGCTTTGATTCCTTGAGGCTGTGCAGTAAAACATCAAATGTGAAAGGAACACACTGACTGTGTTGGAAAGGGAGAGGCTCAACACAGTCACCCAGATGCAGAAGTTACAGAACAGACAGGGAGCACTCACAGGCAGGTGCCAGGCAGGCTCCTGAGGGGCAGCAACAGCCCAGTACATCAGCAGTTAAAAAAATAAGAGCCATTTGTTTGGTTCTGTCCTCACTGACCCCATTATCCTACATCTGGATAAGCCATAAATCAGGGATCCAGACTCCCAGAGGGATACAGCCACGTCAGGGCAGCTGGGAAGGCGGCTCTGTCCTTAAAAGGGACAAAATGGCAGTTGAAATTGTCTGGCAGTTCTTTGCCAGAACTAAGGCAGCAGTCAATGACACCAGGCCTGTTTCTTTGTGTAGACACAGAAGGAGAAGGCGTTGGTTTTTAATGCCCTTCCAAAAAGTAACACAGGGATTTATCTGCAAGCGGAGAGCAGTTGCACTTACTTTTCCTCCGTGACTGTCTGGCCATTGCTTCGTGTTTCCTCTATGATGATTTTCTCTTCCTCAGGAAGGAGGACTTGGGGGATGGAGTCTTTACGAGAGCCTGTGTACAAGAATTATTCATGAGGGAGAAAAAAGTGGTAATAGCCCATGCTATATCAGAGACAGAAGCTCTCATTTTTCCTGCTCCACTATTAGCCTGGGGCAAGCTGGAGATGCCAGCTACATCCCACTAACCAGAGCTACAGCAACAAGTGGAAAATTTTCAAGAGTACTCATTGCATCTAAAGTTACATCATGACTTATAAATGAAACCATTCAACTAGGGTCAAGAGCTCCCCAAATAACCATGGCCTCCCTTTTTTCTACATATCATTATTTGACAGTTCAATGATTTAATTGGCTGACATCTCACCAGCAATGATAAATAGTTGTACTTCCAGAGTCGTAGATGTTAGATGTTATGAAGCAGGTTGCTCTTAAGCACACAGCTGATTGAGAGATAATATTCATGCTTCCTTTCTAAAGCTATAAGCAACCTGAGATTATCATCAGGTAATCACTGGTGAAATAGCAGCGTCTCATCTGCCCTCCTACCTGCTTCATTCTCTGTGTTTAGAAGAAAAACAATGGCAACTAAACCACTAGCAGATGAAGCTTGCTTATCTTGAAGATTGAACACTATGGTTTCCCAGCATGAGTCTTGTAGCTGTACAATGCAACATCTGTTTTTTTCCCAAAGGGGTTATCAGTGTTGTGGGCAGAGTAGGACCTAAATAATGTGGTTGTGTGCCCACCTGAGCTGAGAGCTTGCTGGAAGCCTGCCCCAGTACAGTATGCTTCAATCACCTTCAGGATCTGAGCATCTTCCTCCAGCGCAGCAGTACCTGTAAAACATTGCAAACAGCAGGCACAAAAAGCAAGATACTCTGGCCTTGTCTCTCCCAGTCTTTGCTCCCAAGCTCCTTAAGAGACCATGCTGTTTCCTTGGCTGACTGTCTCTGGGACTTTGGCCAACCTGTTTTGAGGTCCTTTATATTTTCTGGCTTTTGTGGCATCAAGCACCATGACCAAATGGTGTGAAAACTCATCTCTAGTTGCTCATCTTGGCAAAACTCAGACGGTGATGCCCTACTTTGGGTGCAGGCAGCACCAGAGCAGGACCTGGAAACTGGAAGTGTTAATTTCCAGCCTCTGCTCAGTGCCATCTTCTCAAGGGAGAGAGTTGTGGTGGAACTGCGCATGGCAGCTTGACCATGGCTGGGTGACCTTGGCCTTTTGTGTAAAGCCCCCAAGGCGTGCCTCAAGTGGGCTTTAGGGAGCTCTCAGGACACCCCTCTTTTTTCAGGTGAACACTCCTGCTGGCATAGGGACCTTTTTGTTTCCTAATTCCTCATGGACTCTGTTCTAGGACCTGCTGGCATGGCCAGGTAAGGGTTTGTCCTAGCTGTCAGACATACTTTGGTGATGCTTGATGTGCAGTTCAGTGCAGTTTTTAACTACTTGGAAGTAGTTCCTTGCCTTCATACCCAGAATTAGACCACCTGCAACCCACGACCTTGTGCTAGCAATCACGAGGAGGGTGGTGGCATGTCTGGCAGTCATAACTGGGAGGGGAGGAGGGATCTGTCAGAGGCTGAGGACCAGTGCACTTCCAGAAGTCTCCCGTGCTCAGAAGCACGTAGGCTCACAGTGAGAGCATCCTGTCACATCCTGCACTGCAAGAAAGGGTGTTTTCAAAGTCCAGTGGAGATCACTGAGAACACAGAAATCTCCAGAAATGAAAGAAAAATAGAATCACAGAATGGTTGGGATTAAAGATCACCTAGTCCCAATCCCTGCCATGGGCAGAAACACCTTCCACTAGACCAGGTTGCTCCAAGCCCCAGCCAACCTAGCCTTGAACACTTCCAGGGATCCAAGGGCAACCAAAGCGTCTCTGGGCAACACTTACTTTTCCGAATAACAAACTCTTCATCAGATGGTTTTCTCTCAGTTTTCCTTTTTGGAAGAAATTTCTTCATTGTTTTTGGACTTTTGCTGGAATCCTACAGAGAAATAGACTCTTGTGTATAACCAGAACCAAAGGCAACCAGAACAGTGGAGCAGCACAGCTGGGTGCAGCTACCCACCCTACACACAACACGTTAAGAGAGCTACAAAGCAGACAATGACAAAATTGGGGAACATGATTGTTTTTGCCCTTCACATGTACCAGTTGTGACCTACTGCTCCCTGGAACAGCAGTGGGAATTGCACCTGCAGGTTTGGGCCAGGATAGGCTCCTCTAGTAAATTTAACTATCCTCTAAAATCCTTCAGCCAAAGAATTCAAAAACATTCATAGCACTTTTTGTCTGCTTACCAGCTCTGTGGTCTGTGCTAGAAAACCCTAAAATGTGGTTTATTCCATTGACTTGATTTCTAATATTAAAGAGTTGGCAAATAGCTCTGCTTCTAAATGCCCACAATTTGAGAGTATAAATCTCCCACACACATATACATAGAGAACAGACACACACACAAAGTTAGTGTTTGCTATGACTCCATGAGTAAGAAACGCAGGGTTTTATCTCCTTACTCAGTTAAAAGTCTTGCTGATTTGGACAGAATTAGTGTATTAGTAGTTTACATGTAATAAGGATCTAAAGAAGAAGAGGCATACAAGGAGGTTTAGGTACCATAACACTAAATCCTTTCTGAGAGTTATCTCAAAATATATTTTCCAGTTGCTACTGACTCTGACAATAACTTACTTACACAACGAGGCAAAATTAAGGTTATGCAAGCACAAGAAGCATTAACAGGAACAAGCATTCTGTGCCACAACAAGCCAAAGAGATGTATCTACCCTTACCTTTAAGATATAAGACATCCTCTACAATGAATATGCAAAGAAAGAGAAGACGAGTGTGAGAGACTGATGATTTTTATCATTAAGTCCATTAAATCCACAATTCTAAACCACATTTCAGTGTTAGTCCTGCGATTAATGCAGCACACCCTCTGTACTGGTTTTAAAGCACTATCAACATGCAAAGGAGCACCATGTCATGCAAAACTGAAAATTTACATGTGAGACACAGGGTGAGTGGGCATTAATACACTCTAAACACACAGAGAACATGCCTCCTCGGTTAGTAGTGGGTGTCTGTGGGTGGTGGCTGCCTAAACTGGCACTTACAACTGCAGGAGCCCCATGTGCCTGGTTCCATCCCAGCCCCAGGGAGTGCCCCGAGTCTGCGCTCAACACCAGACCTGAGGGCCCCAACCCAGCCCAGTCAGCATGGCAGGATTCTCTGCCTACCCTGGTGACAATCTCCTAGGACTCCATCTGCCCAAAGGGGACCATCCACCCTCGCTGATGCACCCACCAGTGCATCACACTGCAACACCTCCCTGCTCCACTGGCAGGGACAGGGAGCTCCCTGCACATCCTGTGGAGGATTACATCCCTGGATCCCATCCCTGGGATGCTTGATCCAGGGAGCCACTAGGCTCTCCTGCAGGTCTGCCCAGCAAAGTCCTGAACCCTGATATTATAAAGTCTTCATCTAATGCAAAGCAGCCAGTTTAAAAAAAAATAGTCGAAGAAACATTCTGTAAATATTTTTCCCTTTGCTAAACTGAATCCAGACACAGCACTTTACCCACCAAACTTACCTGTTCTGTCATTTCAAATGATTACTGGAAACAGAACAGGAAAAATGACCCAATTTCAATGGAACTAACAAGAGTGAGGCCCTGCACACAAGCAGGGTCTGAGGTTTCCTGAGCACAGCTGGGCACAAGGAAGTGTACAAGACTGTGCCATCCTATCCTACACTGAGAAGACAAGTAACACTGGATGTCTAAAAATCTCTACTCTTTTAATCCAACTCACTTCCCTGCAAAGTAACCCACAAACCCACTGACTTCCCTGCAAGTAACCTATGAAATTTGTATTCCTTCATTATATATTCATTATAGCAAGGTGATTGCATGGAGCTGTCAGCACTGTTTATTTTGTGCTTTACTTTAAATTAAAAAAACTAAAATACAGTGAAATAGGGATTCTGTTTAGTGATTAACCATCCCAGAGGGAGAGATGAGACAGATATGGATCTGCTTGGGCCAACAACCAAACTTATTTCCCATTTGTCATCGCAGGCTTGTGTCCTGAGTATCTCTTCAGGCTCAGGCTGGACTGACTGAGTACCAGGCTGTGCCTGCCCAACTCTGCTGGACATGTTGGCCTTTGGGTATCTATCAACAAGGTCAGCACAGCTTGTTCCCATGGAAGCCACATTTTTGGCCCTATGACACCTTGCAGGATACCATCCAGCATCCTATCTCTTGGTACTTGCTGTGGGCTAGCTCTGTGCAAAAACCTCTCCCCTGCTTTCAACCAGACTTTAATTCCTGCTATGAGTGGCAGTGGCAGGGGACAAGAAACTGCAAAGGACCCTGGTATTAATGATATCACTCAATCTGTGGTTTTTCCCACAGAAAAATTTCTCTTCTACCTCAAGCCTGTACCTATAGTTTTAATTCACCACACAAGCAAAAAATTGTTTAACCTCCATTAGGAATTTGGAACATGCAAAGATTATGGGTCATTTTCAGTCTGCTCAGTTGGTATTTAAACAATTTAATTCCCAAACTGAAATGTATTACTTTACAAATTCTAAGAAATAAATGCAACAAGATGCAAGGAGGCTACTTTAAATCTCTACCTGAGGCAGCAGACCCACAGCTCTGCCAGTTGCCAGATTCTCCATCCCTAAGTGCTGTGATGGCTGAGGGGTCCAAGCCCCCTTCCTGTCCCCATCCCCACTGGGGCAGAAACACTCCCAGGGCTGCTGTACCAAGAAAGGCAGCTGACTCAGATCCAGAGTGCTCACTCAATAAGGGGAACGTTACTTGAGGCGCTGATGAGTAATGCCAAAAATTTAACATAAGGTAGGGAAGGAGAGCACTACAGTTGTGGTGCAGAGCTAGGTTGTATTCTGGGTTTTCCCACACCAACTCCTAGCTCCCAGGCTGGGATTCCTGCAGGTGAAGCCATCCCTCGACTGCTGCCTGCCAGCAGGACCTTGCTGCGTAACACTCAGGTGGGTGGCAAAGGAGAGTCAAGACCCACATCCCGCTCCAGCCACCAAAACAGGGTGGAAGATACAAAAAACATTGGCAGGAATTCTGCCTCTTCCTCGTAGTGCATTATTGCTTCTCGGACCTGTACCACTGAGCTGCTGCTACAGCTGGAGCTGAAACACATTCCAGCAGGGATCAGCCCCTGCCCACAGCTCAGACCAAGGCAGGAAGGAAGAGAGGAGGCAGCTCCACCATGGCACTGCCAAAAGACAGGACTCAGTCGAACACCCAGATGTGGGACTGGTGACATCCAGCAGCTGAGAGTGCTGGCTGTGGCAGCCAACAGCACAGATCCAGCCTGCAAACACCTGTACTCATGAGTCCTGTGTAGCACAAAGCCCAGCACAGGGACCAACATCCATTACAGGACTGGGGACAAACCGGCAGAGTGATTTCTCTCAACATCCTTAAGAACCTACATTTCTGTAGCCTTGCTATGAGATATGAAACCTGGACACAAGGTCTAGGGATTGTGTGAAATCAGTGTCCTGGACAGGCAGGTGGGATTATTACCTCTTTGTAACTCAGTGCCGCTGATGGTCTGAGTGGAGGAGCAGGACGGAGGCAGCTCAAGCTCCAGGGCTTGATGATTTTGGGAGGTTCCAGAGGCCCACGGATCTGCCCAGCTGAACTAAATGTCTGAGAAAACAGATGAAAAGCAAATCAAGATTGTTAACCACCAAACAAGGCAGAGAAGTGGAGGGAGACGGACAAGTTTTGAGATACTGAGACATCTAAATTTCAACAAAAATAGGGCAGTATACGAGTAAAATGGTACAAGCACAACACAGTTACAAAGCAAACTGCAGGATGAGTCTTACAGCTCTCATGTTACTTCAGTGTCAGGGCACTGCTGAAACAGAGAGCTCAGGCAGCAGAGGCCAGGAGGTGACACTTACTGAATGAGGGCTCCAGGACTGTGTTTTGGAGACGGTGCTGCATGTCCCTTTGGTCAGCCTTTGCAAGTGGTCAAGCCATTCATGCAAGTCCTGGCTGGTGCTGCAGGACACAGTGATCCGCTCCATCATGTTCCCTGTGACACCGGGTCAAATTACTGTCTTTAGCAAGTGGTAGAGACTCAGGAGGAAACACAGAGTGCGATCAGCTCAGCATGAAATGGCTCCTCAGTTTGCACAGTCCAGTGGCTCCAAAAAGGCCAGAGCAAAGATAGAAACAGAATCATGGAATCATTAAGGCTGGAAAAGACATCTAAGATCGTCAAGTCCAACCATTAATCCAGCACTGAAAAGTGCAACAATAAACCATGCCCTTAAGTATCTTATCTACAACAATGATGTTGCCTAACCTGCTCCAGGCAACCACTGACAGTGTGGGAGCTGCAAGAAATGCTAACAGAACTGTGAGATGAATTGTGTGAGGATTATTTAATGTTGAAGGTCATTAAACACAACATTTCCATGATTAACAGGATCCTGACACCAAATACCACCAGCACAAACAGCTGCACTGCAGCACAGGTACTGGGCGTGGTACTGGAAATGACTGTATATACCTACAAGTAATGAGATAAGTTGAAGGGGAAAATTGGATGAAAGCTCCCTCATGACCAGAACCATTAATCTATCAATAAATTACGTACTCGGAGCTACAGGGAATGGCTACTGGATGCAGACAGGGCACACCAGTGCAGAACAGTGCTACTGCAGGGAGAGATTTGTCCCATACAACCATACATTGTCCCATATGTACTGTGGTCTCCAAAGGCAGCCAGAGGCAGAGCCCCAGGGCACTTAGAGGAGATTGCCTCAAGCAGGACAGAAGTGCTCAGAAACTCAGACAACACATGGTAAAAGAGCAGGAGGAAGATCATGGTAGGGGGTTAGGGGAAGGAAGACCAGTACTTCCAGTGGCAACTGTTGTTTGCACTGGGAGGACTGCCCCAGGCAGAGGGCCTCACTGACCTGTGATTTCAAACACATGCTCATTCCCTTCAGCATCTTCCAGCTTTGTCAGCGTCATTCCTGTCAAAGGCAGCTTTCCCTGGGAGAATTGAAGAGCAGTCAGAGTCTGCAGGTGTTGTTCTGCCTGTTTCTGCTGATTCCTTTCTCTTTGGAAATCACCATTCAAAATTAATTTGTGAAGGCTTCAGACTGAAGAGTCTCCTTTAATGTATGGATCTAGATTTCCCTGCACAACTAGGTCAAACCCTGGAGATGAAGCTCCCATGAGTCATCCCTGGCTCATCTGCTGCCCTTTCCCTTCATTCAGTGAAAATCTTTTTTACAGTCAAGTCAGAAGGATCAATTTCCCCTGGCTTTTTTTGAAAGCCTTCCCCATCCCTCTAATTTACATGCTGAACTGCCTGCTCACCTTTCTCCTACCAGTGGGTCAAGTCACAAAACCCAGCCAAATATTTCCCAAATCTTTATCATCTCCCTTGCTATGACAAATGACACATCAAAACAAGAGCATCCTATTCCTGGCAGTATTGATGGTTTCAGACAGCTGGAGAAAAGCCAAGCTCTCAACAGCCATTAGACAGTATGGAAAATGGTAAAACACAAGAAATGCAGAGTTATATGTAGTACGTCACGGAGTGGAATTTTCATGCTCTTTGCAGTGAGCTTTATAAGTATTTTCCAGAGATGGCACAAAACTGAGAGCCAGGCGTCTGGTCAAAACCCTGAAGCTGGGTCAGGACACCTTACCAACACACCAAGTCTCAAGAACAGCAGGTAGAACAATAGGTTTTGAGATTTTTCCCTTTTTTTTTTTTCTTAAATTTCACAGCATTCACTTACCAAATGCTGCTTAACCAATTATCAGGACAAAGGCACTGACTATCCTAGCACATGGTAAAGCCAAGCCCTGGTTCCCAGCCTGGGGTGTTTGCATCACAACACAGAGTCTGAAGGATGCAGAGGACTTGAATTTGATAAGAACTCTCTGTTTTGCTTTTTTACACCAAATGCCTTGCAACTCCAAACTAAGCATGCCTACCTGATAGATGAACCCACTCATCCGTGGGCTTGCAGACAGCATCAGCAAAACATTGGAAAATAACAAGAAATACCGCTCCTCTTTCTCCTGGGGGGATAACAGTTTAGGTTAGTCCAGTCTGCAATGCATCACAAGCACCTACCTCTGTTGCAGCTGGAGTCACAGCCTGTGAGATCACCCCCAAACCAACCATTCTGTTTTGTCTTTTTTCTTTACAGCATCTCATTTATGTACCAGCTTTCCCTGCACAGATTTTTGTCTCCATCCTGTTAATCCTCTTCCAATCACTGCAGAGTGCCTCAGAAGGCCTTATGTCCCCCAACATCACACATCCCAAACAAGAAAGACTTTTGGGACTAGATGCTTCACAGGTTTCTTTTACAGGTCTTCCCTTCCCAGGGAATAATTTCTACAGCAAGCAATTCAGTGCTTACAGGTACTTTCCCACACTGAGCATGCAGCACACATGGCTTTAGCCCTACTGGGGAAGGTCTGTGTTAGGCACTGGTGTGATGCATTAGGAACCAGTAGGACAAGAATCACTCCAGTTAGTTTCAAAGCACAGTCAGCTCTGAGATGGGGTGTTAGAGCAGCCCCTGTGCTGCACATAGGACATTTTCTTGTCACTCTCATTTCTCAGAGTAAGTCACAGGGGAGAAAGAGGAAAATGAATGTGCTATATGACAATGAGATGCTTCCTATCTTGAAAAGTGTGTCACCAAAGGCCTGACGCTAAGCTTACAGGGTTGTCTGACTCACTCCAAAGACGTGCGTAGTCCCATTGCACAGTTCTTCCCAAGGTAAAATAATTTATCAGCGTTGTCATCAGTTTGTGGCCTGGAAGGAGAGGAGCTACCCAGGAGCAATCAGGTATTCAGACACATGGTCTTCAGCCAGCAGAAGAAACACCACACTCACCTCACTTCCCCCAGACTGCACCATAACCTGGGACATGTAGATGACATTTCCCATCATTTTTATGTCCTCTCCTTCCCAGCACTGGATGGATTCAGAAAGGATTTGCAGCTCAAGTTGTTTCCTCTTCCTCAGGTCCTGGCATTGCGACTGGGAATCACAGCAGAGCTTTGTTAGCTGAAGGGCAGGAGCCAACCCAAACCATTCCAGTTTCACCAGCAACACTCACACAGCCCTGTGTGCTTTGGATGGTCATGTCAGGGATCATGAAAGCCTGCTTTGGCTCCATCACAAAAAGTCTGTTAAAAAATCACATCCTAGTGATTTATGAAGTAATGATTACATTCAAACCTCAGGGAAATTGCATACTGCACTGAGCAAATGTTTCTTTCCAAACCAGCCCTACCTCTGAGATTTCAGGGTCACAATTCCCAAACCAAGACAGCTGCACAGTTAAATGTCTCTAATTTTGCTACTGCTCTGAGGGATTTTGCCCATTTTGTCCAAACAGCAGAGTTGAACTTGTAGCACTACAGAGTCCCCACAAGTCAGATGCGTGGATATTTTCTAACCAAAATCTGCGAACCCAAAAGCAGGACTAGGCAGTGCTGTAGATTAGCACAGAAAAGAATCTTCTCCAAGTGCTGTAACTGAAAAGCCTGTACCACTCCTGAGCAGCTGGGGACTGGAGAAGCTCCAGGGAGCAACCAGCCCCTCATCAGCTCTCAGCAGGAGAGGACAATGCTGACTGAACAGAGTCCTGCAAATCCAAGCAATACTTTCTTTAACTGACCCCTCTGCCAACAGGGAAAAATGCTGCAAAGCCAAACAAGGGCTATTTTCATCAACTGCTTGTTTTTTTCCAAACCCCTTTTTCTGACAGAGATTTTCCTCCTTTCCAATTCACTGACTATACAGCTCTTCAAAGAGAGAGGCTGCATTGGGTCTAGTTTGAAACTACACACACTTGAACCAAACTGTGGGGGTTTACTCTGGTTCTACAACTGCTGTATGTTTTGATGGCTCCCCAAGTGTCCAAATCCAATGTTCACAGGATAAAAATCCAAATACAATCCGCAGGAGTTCATCACAGTCTGTGCAGAGGCTTTTTGGTCCCTCCCTGCCTTTGCTCAGGAGCCTTCCTGGTGCCGTAACAGGACCACGTGCTCATCACAAGAGGCACAGAACTGCCTGTCTAACCTCAAATCCACACTGAACCCCTTTAGTTGTATCACAATGACATTAAATTACTCATCACTCAAGTACACATTTCAAGTAAAACCATCCAGTGCTTACAAGATTTCCTAAAGATTAATGACACCTTGTAATTTAAATCAGTTACTCCCCTATTAGCTTCCAGAATAAATGGAAAGGGTGCTGAGTTTCTAAGTAAATGTAACATGATCGCCCTTTCCTGTTTTCTGTGAACTTTTTCCTCCCCATCTTTTATCTGCACTGCTAAACACTTGCATCTGTTACAAACGTGTGACATCTGTTGTGCTAAAGGAAGGAAGCTGGACCATATCTGGAGTGGTTATAGTGAAAGGTTCTCTGTGGCTACACAGCAAGAGAGACTAGAGCTCTTTTAATAACTGAAAAAAGCTTTTCCAGGTAAAACCTTTGTGCACATGGATGGCTCTGCACCCTCTGTTTCATCTCACTGCAGCAGGACTTTGAGGGGTGCAGGTGACAGAGCTCACAGAAATAGGTTTGTTATTTCTGACTCATCCCTTCTCCCTGTTCCCCACCGATGGCCATGGCACCTGGAGCCAAAATTACTGGAATGTGATCCAAACCTCCTGATGCCTGTGGAGCAAACCTCAGCAAAACCAAGAGTTACTCCATGGTCTCAGAGGGGAACTTCCCATTGGCACCAGCGCTTGGGTCAGTCAAAGCTGTGCTAACCTCTCCCTCGATGAGTAAGGGGTCTAGTTTCAGATGGCAAATGATTAGGGAATGGAGGCAACAGGAGATAAAAGGGACCCTGCTGCCACGGTGGTCCACACAAGGCTTTCAGCAATAGAAGAGAAACTTGGAGATCCATCAACTCTGCTCTGGGACCATAAAGCCAGCATGCACTTGCTGCAGTCAGAGGAGCAGCTCTAGGCTTGAAATGTGCAATTAAGTTTCTTTGTAACCCATCTTTTCCTTCAAAAAGACCTTTTTTCCTGATGAGACAAATGTCACGCTTGACTCATTCTTCGTGAAATGCAGACCTGAAATGGAGTGCTCTACTTTAAGAATTGCCACCTACCACAAGGGACTTGAAGGATGAGACTGCTTTCAAAACATCTTCATGATCTGCATGCGCCTCCTAGTGAAGGAAGAGCAAATTCCTCAGCCATCAGCAGCAGCAGCACCCACCCTCAGCAACAACCCACCCTGAACATCACTCACTGTCCCAGTACACAGGCAGCATGGGCTTCAAAAGGAAGTCAAAGTTCTCCAGGTACCTTCCCCACCATCCATTTCAACATGGCATGGCTAAAGGCAGCTATGCAATTCATTGATAACAATTTAACGAGTGTGTAGTGGCCAGAGCAAGAGTAGCTATGATTTGACTTAGAACAAATCTGACTTGCAAAGAAAAATCAGCAAAAACAGGCAGCAGTGCAGGGAATGCTGTGGTGTACAACTGCACTGACACACAGCCATCCTCTTCCCACAGCATCACAGCTTAAATGTCAGCCCTACTGATTCATGCAACAAAACTCCCACACTCAGCTTAGAAACTAGGAAAAATAGGTGGTGTGTGTGTCCTCAAATCCACTGCTGAACTGCCCGTGAAGAGCAGGCAGAGCACAGTGCATATCCTGCAAAGAGCACACTACCCCTGCATGGGCATGCTGGCTGCAGCCAGACCTCAGCTCAGTCCGTGCAGCTCAGCTCAGCCAGGTGAGAGGGTACAGGTAGGTCTGGAGTATGACTGCAGGCTCTCATGCCCTCTCCTATGCAGGAATATCCCTGGTTCAAGCATAGAAGTTTTAATCCTTTGGCTTGATTGTAGGTCATGGATACGTGTGCTGAATTAACTGGTAATTAAAAACGGATGAGGGGAAAAAGTAAACTTGCTTAAAAACAGACTGTTGCTTCTGTTTCCTTCAGTCCCTTGCACCACCCCTGAGTTTTGCCTTCCTGCAGCTGGAGTGCACCAGCAGTGAGTAGCAAAGCTCCAACAGCAGGGGCCCTGGGGCAAGAAATGTCCTAAAGCAGACCTGCTTCTTGTCAAGGAAGTCTCTGCACCCCTGGCTGCTCTCCCTGCTCCCAGGGACTCACTCTCCACCCCTGTGTCTGCGCTGGCTGCCAGGTCCATGTCTGCGCAGCCTGGCCTCCACCCAGGAGCACAACCCTAGGGCAATGGGTGGGAATGTGCCTTCAAGCCACAGGAGTGAGTGGCCAGGCTTAGGAATCTCATCAAATCATAACAAAAGCACAGATTTATTCTCAGCTGTGCAAATAAACAGCAGCTGCAGCCTGACCCTAGACTCTGCTTGCACTTGTGCTGGACGGGCTACAGTGAAGAGCAGGCAATGCATTTCCACAGCGTTCCTCAAACTCTTCCACCAGTATCTCACCTTCAGTCTGAAAAGTGGGTTATGTCTGGGGGATGTCTGGGATCCCTGGAGATGTGTTAAGTACTTTTAGCCACATGATGCTCAAATACCAAGAGACAGAGGTGTCTCTTGAAGCTCAAGGACCAGCTCTGGCAGGACCAAGGGGCAGAGCCTGGCCAGCAGCCCCACACCCTACCTACCTCCATGTGCCGCTCCAGCTCCTGCAGCAGTGTCACGTATTTATCCAGCCTCAGGAAGGGTTTGCTTAGGCTTGTGGTCAGGATGAGAATGCCTGGGCTGGCTGCACCCTGGCTCTCCATGAACTTCTCCAGCTCATCACTATAAAAAGAGACAACAACAACAACAAAGAAGGCTCTCAGAGCTGAGAGCTGTGTTTTGCTGCCTCCCATGCTCTCCTGATGGCCATGGCTCTGCTCTGAGCTGGGCCTCCCTAAAGGCAGCACAAACTCCCTTCTGAGCACCCACCACCTATTCAATGGAGCAGGCAGGGAGCTTCTAGCCAAGTAAGGGCTTTCTTCCATGGAAAGCAGGAGAGAGATGTGCAGCCACAGGTGTTGGAATGCACAGTCCCTGGGGAACACTGGGGCCAGCAGCTGGCCCCTAAACACAGCAAGGTGGCACAGGGCCAGGTATCTAGTGGACAGGGGGCTGCATAGGCTGGTGCTGTGCTGGAGGAGGCTGTAGCAATGCACTGGGACCCTGCTGGAAGCTGTGATGCAGGTGTTTGCATGTACATTGCTCCAGAGATCATGGCTTCCGTGTGTCAGCACATTTGCCAAAGCTGATTCTTTGGTTGATTTAGGAAAAGGGGTCAGATTAAGGAATCACATGAATGAGTCATTTCCTGGAGCCAGGCTTCTTGTTACACTGAATTAAAGCTGGATTTCAGCAGGTAAGCAAATATATTGTGACTTCCCATTGCAGAACGGGAACACTTAAACACTATGGATGTGGTCCTGGCTTTCCCATCATTGCAGGGAGGACAGCTAACGTGCATTAGGGATGACACAGTGGTAGCATCTTGGCTAGGCACACTCTTGAGCAGGACATCACACAAATTCAAGTGTCAACTCATGCAGATCACATTGAAGAAAGATGTTATTAATGTGATCTACCAATGACCCTGAAAATCAACCATTTGGTTGAAGAGAAGCTCAGTTAATAAACTGGGTAACTGGGTGACTCAATGACCATCCTCCTTCTGCAATGATGTGCTCCCCACCATGATGCCACAGGGGAACACCCTCCCATTTGTCAGTGTGTGAGCACTTGAGCAGTGTGTCTGAAACAGCATCTGGGTCCTTTAGCAAGTAACAATCACAGAAGATGCTACTGCCAAAGGCTGTTTGACCCAAGGTGGGAGCCCTGTATGTGCAAAAAGGGCCTGTGAGATCAGCTCTGAACATGAGCAGTGTGAATTGTCTTCATGCTGAAGTTGAAAGGCCCCACTGAAGAGCCCAAAGCCCCAGCAGCAGGAAATACCTTTGCCCAGTTGTCAAAACAGAGGTCAACAGCTATGCCAGGCCAAGTATTAATAACAAAAGTTAACTTTTTAAAGGAGTCTGAATCTCCTTTCTCCATCGCTCACCTGTGCTGTGTGAGGACATTCACTGCTGAAGGGTGGTTAGCACAGTACATCAGGTACAGGGAGTGGAACTGGGGCATCAGGTTCATGAAACAGCCTCCCACACGCTGCTGGTTCTCAGGAAGCCTAGAGACACCAACACAGCAGCCATGGTAAGCCTCTGGATCTGCACCCTGTAGCTACAGTTCTCTCAGGGACCTGCCCAGGAACTACCCTCTGCTCAGGGATGTTCCCATGTCACCCTGTAACTGCAGCACTGAGCAAAATACCCACACCTACTACCTGGGGAGGAAGAAGAGGGGGATCCTCAGGGTCCGGGTTCCTGTGGTGCAGACAGTGAGCATCACAACCCATAAGCAGCCTCAGGCAACCTGTGACTCAACCTGATATGTTGCACCAGCAGAGCTACAGCTAGGATGATGAGGATGTGCTAGAACTAGAGGCAGTGCAGGCAGGAGTCCCATTCTCTGGGCTGCCCATGAATATGAAAAGACAGAGAAAGAAGGAGAAGCCATGGCCTCAATATATTCCCAATATTCAGTACTTCCCCATCTCTTTTCAGCTCTTAGCTAAGGCTAAACATGCCTGTCAGCTTCCCTGCAGGAAATTATCACCTCTAATAATTTCCTCTTTGCTCCCCGATAATTCCCATCTTCATGCCCGCCAGATCTCCCACCCTGCATTTGCCTGCATCTTTGGGTTAGGCACAATTTTGTATCAGGTCTAGTGACACTCATTAAGCAGATGCCTTAACACCAGCCATGTCAGCGTTTCTTCTACTTTCCCTCCTGCACTGCCTGCCACCTTTCCTCAGTCCTGTTATTTTCTTCTATATTTAACAAGTTTTAAGACAGCAGCCAGAAAGCACATTAATTAACATGTCTTTCTATTATTTTTAGCCACAGTTGAAAAGTTTAACAACCTCAGTGCTACAAGACAAACTCACTTTGCAACTTCTTCTAAGGCTTGGTTCAGTGTTTGCTGAAAAGCAGAGATTTCTTCCATGTTTCCCAGCAATGCTGCAATGTCCCCGGCGCTGAGCCTACGAGAGCCACATTACCAGTCACCATCAAAGAGAAGTTGCTCTCAGGAGCACCCCATTTTTATCTGTCAGCAACCCTTCCAAAAAGACACAAAAATTTCTCCTTCCCCAGATACAGCATCAGACAGAACGCAAAATTCATGATCTGTGAGCTACAGACCACAGTCTCCTGGAGAAGACATCTGCTGCCAAGGATTATCTTAATTGGATTTTAATAATTTAATCCCACTAATCTTCTCCAATCTTTAGCTGTCTAATAGACATGAACAGATGGGATTTCAGACAGAGGTGGGGAGGGAGGTGTGTACACAGAGAGAGTTTTGTCTTCAACGATTCATGCCTGTGGGAGGAGGGTCCTACAGGTAGGGCCCTCTTTGTTCCTTGAGTGAGGTTGGATGTTTCCAAAGCTAATGTGCCTGTTTCTGTCATCCTAAGAGTCACTCTCATATCACCCTCATTTAGGCCTACAAGGCTGACAGCACAAAAAAATTTCCCACATAAAGATTTTGGGAAGGGAGGAGTGACTGAAATACAGAGGCCTTAAAATACCAGTCTCCCATCTTGCCTGAGTGGACAATGTCTGAACAAGTGCCCTCTGTCCATGACACCCCAAGGCTCCCACAGTGTTCTCTCCACTGCAGATGCCCTTTTATCTTACTTGTCATAAGACTGGAGGGGTCTTAAGTAAGTTCCCAGAAGTGATTGCAGTTCCTTTGCATAATCTCGTTCTGTTTCCAGAATATTTTGCAACACCTAGGGTGAGAGACAGAGCACTGAGAAGATCATTGTACTAGTAAATTAGTCAAAAGAACATGACATCAGCTTCCAAGTCTGGAAAAGGATGGAAGTGTATTTTAAGTCCAGAAATTACTTAATGCAGAACCCAGAACACTCAGGAAAGTCTTGGTGGCCAAATACTGAGATTTTACTTTGCAAACTTGGGGAAGCCTGGAAAGCAGGTGTTAAAGGCTGCACCAGGGATGGCTTCTGTGGCAGGTCAAGCCAGAGCACATCTCATTTGCCACTTCAGGCATGTAATGATCTGGATTTGGTCCTGCTAATCCATCTCAGCAGCTGATTTGTCTCTGGCTGCACAGCAGGCAAACCCAGTGCCTGCACATTCCCAGTCAGTACTTTGGTTTCTCAGTGTGGATAAGCTCTGGAGACAGTGGAAGAGGTTTCTAGCTCCCTGGACATACCGGTTCTGCTTTGCTTGAATTATATTTACACAGACTAATGAGCAGGATTTAGCTCCAGCACTGAGGGCCAGGGATGCTCACATGAGGCATCTTCACTCTCTTACACCACAGCCTGGGCACGGGGGGAAAGGTAACTGCCCCTGCTTTGCCAGACCTCCTCACTTTGGCAGCAATATCTACAGCAGGGGAAGTTCCCCACCCCTTCTGCAGCAGCAATTCATGGCCTGGCAGGCTGTGAACTGGCTCCAAAGCAAAGCCCAGTTGCAAAGCCAGGCCATGAGCTGTGGCAGCTGCCTGTTCTCTGAGGGCTGCAGCTGCTGGCAGAGGCATGGGACAGGCACCTTGGGGTGCTAACATCTCCAGCCAAACCCATGACATTATCCTCCCATCTTTATCAACAGGAAATACTGGGCCTGATCTCCCTGCATTGATCTGAAAGCTGCCACCTCTCCTTAATTATCTCATCTGTCCATTTCAAGTCTCTAGTTGTCCACTTCAAGTCTCTACTTTTGACATCCTGCAGCCACTTCCATTCATGGTTTATTGTCTCAACAGCCTTGAATCAAGGGAATGGCAACAGCTGCATTCATCACAGAGTCACATCCCCAATTGTTACAAATTGCTTCAATAATTTTTAAGGAAAGGAGCCACTTCAGAAGTTTAATAACATGGTACTTATTAAAATTTATGATCAGCACTTTAAAACTTACCACAGGGTAATAATTCTTTGTCAGCTGAGTGTTTTCTAGCCCTTTTAATGCTTTGGGAGAGAGTGGTTTATCTGTACAAAACAAACAAACAAACAAACAAACCCAACCAAACAAACAAAAAAACACATTAATAAATTACAGTGCACAGCTCTCATTATTCCATCAGGAAAAGACACTGCCACATTATGTCCAGCAAATGCAACTTTACCCCTGTGACCACAAAACTTCAATTGCAGGGTTTATTTCTCCATTTCACAAAAAAAAAAATAGGATAAAACCAGTGGAATGCATGACACTGACAGTGGCCAAGTGAGTCACACCAGAACCTTCATGCAGCCTCTGCCAACCAATGTCCAGGTTTGCTCCAAAATCCTCACCAGCAGCCCAGTATCTGTCAGTTTGGAACTACAGTGTTGCTTCACCTGTCCTACTAAATTTGGTTTTAAAACTGGGTGTCTGTCAGAAATGACAGATACTGTGGTTTTCTTCCAGGTGATTCACAAGGCACTTAAACCCAACCCCAATCAATATGCTGACCTCTGACCTCCACAGTTGCTTGTGATGCAAAATCCTTCTCTGAATGAAGGTAGATTAAAATGAAAAGCTCACAAAACCCTGGAAATCAATTCTCATTCTGCATTTGATATATCCCTGTGGATGCCTCCAGTACTGTACACATGTGCACACACACACGGGCAAACTCCCACTCCAATTTTCCTTCCCTAGAGAAGCACTTTCCCTTCCAGCACATGGCTTTCCCAGCAACACCATCCCTTCCTCTGGACTGGGACAAGGAAGCCCCCGTCCTGACACTGCATACTAAAACAGCTCTGTGCCATGTGGAGCAGCCAGGCTCCCCTGTCTCCCTGCAATTGCTCACACAAAGCAATGACTTTCATACTCATAGCAGAGGAGAAACTTGAAACTGATAAATTTAGCCTTTTTATGTACTGTCTAATTACTCCCCTTGTAGTGCTTTCTGTCACTTCCAGCTAAAGGCCCAGAGGAGCTCAGCTATACAGTTATTTCACAGAATCACAGAATATTTCCACCCAAAGGGCACACCTAGGACACAGCCGAGGTATGGACAGTGCTGAAAAACAAATAACTCCATTCAGAGTGACAAGTCTTACTGTGGAGGTGGGAAAAGCAGCTCCCTGCCAGCTGCAGCCCCAGCAGTGTTCCTGGGGCAGGGAGGGTTTACTGATGGCCCCTTATTCCTCACTTGCAATACACACAAATCTCCTGAGCATATAGACACCAGGGCAATGAACTCTCCTGCCACATGAAATGCTATCAAGAGAGTATCTGGAGGGAAAAGCTCTGAAGCTGGAAAAATCTGATGGGCTCTTACATCAGGATCTATGGAAGACTGGCCCTTCACTTCAGTGAAGTACTATCATGTCATGCAGCTCCCTTCTGATTTTCCCTATAGAACTCAATTTTGCTCTCCTTTGTTTAGACCATCTCTCTTCTCCTGTCACTGAGGTAATTGGTGATTCCTGAGTTGTGCTAGACAAGCCTTCATTCCCTGCTGCAACTTCCTGCTCCAGCTCAGACATCATTTCCCAGAGGTAAACAGTGGGAGATGAGATGTCCTAACAATGATTTTTTTTCATTTAGAATTAAATAAAAACTGACCTAATTCTGAGCACTAAATTGTGAAATTTTTTTCCCCCTCCTTTGCTTTATTTTTGCAAGAGTAGAAGCAAGGATGTTAAAAGGGGCTGCACATGTTGCAGCTACTTCACAGACCCCTGCTGGCATCTCAGTGTTTGAGGCAGATCCTGAGCCATAGAATCAGCACCAAGCACACAGTTGGTCTCTGTCTATGGTAAGTCCTCAAGGCACACCAAGGAGTTAAGTTGCATTTTGCAAAATACCAGTTTAATCTCACACAGAGGCCTGGGCAGGGGTGAGCTGCTTGAATGGATGTGTAATGCCACAGGGCAGTTGGCCAGGGACTTCACATCATCACCACCCAATGTCTGGATAAAACCACATTGAAGAAAATGTTAAGGACACTCAAGACAAAGCTCAATAAAGGCAGATGTCATCAGACAAGTCATCCTCTCCCTCTTCATTTCACAATATTGCAGCAGAAGCATCTGGGGAAAAACATACTCTATGAAATCAACCATGACTATGGACCAAAACAGGGACCATGCCCTGTGGCCATGCAGTTTTTGTCAAATTCCACACTGTGATGGTGAGCATCATTCCACTGATGCCTGAAAAGCCAGGATCAAACACAAATACATTGCCTGACCAAGGTATCTGAGAAAAACCTGGTTCTGTGCTCAGACACTGGAATGACCTGACAACTCCCCAGGACAAAGGGGACCCACATCCATCTCTGCCCTCATCCTCTGACAATACCCCAGCTTCCATGCTCCTGGGGCTTGGGGAAGAGCAAGAGAAAGGCACAACGTGCTGGGAAGAGGGTGAAGCAGCCCTCAAGCAATTCATCTGAAACACTGCACTTAACCCTCCTGTTCATCCTTCCATTAGCCCAGCTGCCTGAAGTACACAAACGGTCCTTAATAAATAGCAGTAATTTCCCAAAGGCACAAGGGCCCTCACTGCATTATGCCACTGTCATTCAATCAGCCCTTGAAATCAATTTGCTTACCGGTAGATTTGATTTCTCTGACGTAGTTGCTTGGGAACCAGCCTGTTTTTCCATTCAAGGTGCCTTCCCACCAGCCCCCTTCTTCAACTCGGGTGACATAAATAATGTCTCCTTTGTTAACAGAGAGTTCATCCTCATTGGTCTGCTTAAAATTGAACCTGGCCTTTACCACCAGCTGATGACTGCCATTCTCGGTCATCTCCTAAGGAAAGAAATGTGGAAAAACATCAGTAAATAGTCAAAAAAGCAGAAACCACTAGGACAAGCCATTGTTCTTCTCTGTTGTGACAGCTGTTTTTTCAGTATTGTTCTGTATAACAACCAATAATATCTTGCTGTTGCATGAACACTCCCTTCAGAGGACCACAAGGTCCCTCCCAAGCATTAATTTTGTCTCCCAGTGCAATAGGTGGCAGATAAGGATCACTCTTCTCATGTCACACAGAGAAACACAGCAGTTTGGAGAAGCTGTGGGACTCTCTCCAACTGAGACAACAGACCCATGACGGACATTAGGGGTCTTGACCCAGAGGTACCAATCACACTCCTCTACCCCCAAGGCACAAACCCACGATTACATGTTAAATAAAGGGTACCACAGGCTTGGACTGCCTCCAGAACACCCGTGCTGCCTGGGAAGCTGTGCCGTTGGAGTCACTCGAGGGGTCTCCAGCCACGGAGTTAAGAGAGGACAGATGTGAACATGGCCCTTTTGACAGCTGATCTGGGGAAACAAAACAACATCTGAGTTTTACCCAGCTGTCCACCATCCCTCCACATCACAGCAAAGCAAAGAATAAAGCCTGTAAAGAAAACAGAAACAGGGCACAACTGTTCAAAGAGCATCTATGAGAGCAAGACAGCAAGCACGTGTCATCTGCAGCATGGATACTTCCAGTCAGCAGGTTTTCTGGGCTGGGATAACCATCATGGAAGAAGTTGAATTGCATCCCAAGGCACTCCTAGGTTGTGCCAGCTCTGCAGCCATACATTCAACTGCAGTATTTCTTTGAAATACCCCTTAAAACTGTAGAAAAGTAGAATAGTACTCAGTACTGTGATTTACCACTGGGAATGTTTCTGGGATTCAAGTAAGCACTGTTGAAGGTGTGTCAAAGTTTAGCTCTCCAGTGAGTGCTCTTAGCTCTGCAGCTGCAGTGTGGGCTATCCCACTGAGTGGGAAGGAATGCTGAACACAACTGCTCCTCTATTTAGAGAAGTCCCTCTGGGTTCATTATCCAGCTGAAAGAAGCTAGGCACTATTTTGATTGCTGTTCATGGACCGTTGCCATTAGTCATGTGAGAGAGGGATTCAGGCCATGCCGAGGAAGGACAAGAGTGTCATCCCCAGGTGAACTGCCTGTGTAAAGGTTCAGATCATCCCAGCAGCTCCTGGAGCTGCCTCCTCCACACGCTCAGAGCTCCTTGCTTTGCAAACCAGTCCCTAGTCTTGTTTTTGTCCCCACCTGATGCTGGAGGCAATGCTGCTGTTCTGACACATCTGCTTTCATAATTAGTAATTTGTTTCTATATTAATACCGAAAAAATTGCCAGAGGGTAAAAAGTTTCCTGGACCTAACTGTGCAGGACTGAGTCAGTAGCCTTGCTAGTATTCCCAGCTACCTGGGCTGTAGCAATTGCAAAACCCCTCCCCATGTAAAACCCAGTTTGCCAGCAGAGTGAGTTTTTCCCTCTGAAGCATCCTGGTATTTGAGCAGGAGTGGTTTTGGCTGCTCTTGGTGATTCACAGGCCAGGGGCATGGTCGACTGCCAGTGTGAGATATTCTTCCCCTGATTCCTTCTGAAAAGGAGGGCATAAATCCTGAGTCCAGACTTCCCTTATTCAAGTCATCAGCCACAGTCCCATGGAAATGACTCCATTACTGTTGATTTTATGACTCTCCCTGCCCCTCCCAATCTTCCAAATCTTACTTATAAATATCTGCAGCAACCTAGAAACAAATGTAAAACTGCCTTAGACAGTTTGGCAGGGAAGTGTATCATTTATATTGCATCATGACAATGTCCTATTTTATGCCTGGTCCAGCATGAAACACTGCTGCCATATGTTACTTAAACGATGGTTAAAATAGCTGGGTTTTTTGCTCGCATTCCTACACTATTTTTGGCAGATGAGCCTTGTTTGATCCAGCACAGCTGGTTTTCCTCCCCTGCCCTCTCTTGCAAACAAAAGCATCAAGCTCTGTATTGCTGTGTTTTGATGGACAGCTGCTGAATTACAAGTTTATCCACTACAAATGATGCCTCCAGATATTTACATTAAAAGATCCATGAATACACAAGGATTTGGACTTCAAATGGATGCTCAGAAATACATTCCCACAGCATTTCCTTAGCTGACACCTACTTCCCTCTGCCTCCAAGCAGGGCGTTGGGATGCAGCAGTGCTATAGGTGTGGGATGTGCAGGCATGCCAGAGCCTTGGCGACAGCTGCAGGAACTGGTACCAGGCTTATCCTGATGCTCCCTTCAGCCCGTGGCCTCTGGCAAAACAGACAAACTGGACCATCTGCAATGGCAGTTTGTAGGACACAGGCTGATGCTCCTCAGGAATTTGGCCAAGCCACCAAAAAGTAAATGTTTAAGACATGTATTTATTTTACCCTGTACTTTTCCCAAGGGTGCTCTCTGCCTGAGCAGCTAATTATATCACAGGCACTGCGCTTTTTAACATTTAAACACAAAAAGCTTATGTTCAAATGGATGTTTGCCATGAAACCAAGAGGATCCCAGCTTCTCTGTAGCCCTGTCATTAACATATGACAGAAAGTATTCCCCAGCAAAGCCCTGTCCCAGGCTGAGCTGGCACATGGGTGGCTGGAAGAATGGAGTTGGGGCTGTAAATAAGAGGACGGATGTGCAAATGGCATTGCAGCCCTGCCACCTTGTCAGCACACAACCCCTCACACCCCTCCAGTCCACCAACAGGCAATGACAGAGGCAGGAGAGTTTCTCTCTCTTTTTGCTTTCAGAATAATGAAGCAAATCTCAATCATAACAGCAGCATTTGCAGAGGTTGTTCCTGGCAGAGTTAACCTATATTTTATATCCCTCATCACACTGAACTGCAAGAGCTTCCGCACAGGGTCAGTGGGTGCTGTTGGTAATTGAGGGGTGAGAGGCTGGGAGAAAGTGCTGAGGCTGGCTAAGGCCAAATTCCCATTCCCAAACTTCTATGGAGTGAGCTGTCAGCAGAGCTGAGTCCGGCAGAACAGCAAGCAGCCTCAGAACCTGAATTTCTTCAGAGCAGCATTATACACAGACACACATGTGCGTGTGTACAAATCATAGGGGGTGGCGGTGGGGGGGGTGGGTCATTTCAAAATTTCCTCTTTTAAACCATCTCAAATGTAACCTGCAACAGGGAACTCTTCTTCTGGTGCTGGACTTTGGTGGGTGTGCAGGAGTCTGTCCTAATACATGTGTATGACAAGAAGCTGTGAACTCTTCCCAGCACGAGGCAGACCTGCTCCTCATCACCTCAGAAAAGGGACCCTGGTCCCCTCATCCCTCTCCAGAGCACCACTGTGCCATCATCCTCCCTGTTGAACTTCTCCTTTCACAGACTATGCTACTGAATATAATTTTAAAGCAATCTGTAGGGAACAGCTACATATCTGGGATGGAATCAGGATAAGTTGATTTGTTTTGCTTCAGCAGCCTACTCCTGCTCCCAGGGATAGAGGACAACCCATCAGTTTGATTCCCAGATCCAGGAGCCTACTCCATGGAACCAGGGAGAGGAGAGAGAGAAAAACATCAATACAATTGACTGAGCAACTAGCAACAACACTTGTTTTGACATACAGGAAAGGTATTATGAAGATGGAGCTGTTTTTCTCTTCATCTTTAAAACACACTTCTTAAAATCTGATATTTGCATTTAGGGAGGTGCATGCTCCTTTACGTCGAGGATTCCTTATGCTGACCTACTTTGACGTCCCTTAATACTTAATGCTCAAAACTGAGCAGAGGTCCCTCAGTGTAAAAGTGATAATTGAGCTCTGCTGAGTTCACACAGCAACTCTGAAATATCACATTTTAACCCAGAGTTGGCAGAATCCCGAAATATCAATCCCACCATCCACCATCAGCACTGGCAGCACAATTTGACAAACCTCAAGAAATCACCATAAAGTAGAAATTAACAAAAACTAAAAACCTGCCCTGCATACACACATGAAATAGTTTGAAAGGACAACAGAAGAACCCCTTTTTTCTTACCTTCAGTAGCTTTATTTACAGCTGTTAATGTGCTCAGGACCTTGGAGAACTTATCTCCAGTGTACAAATCATGTGGATCAAACACCTGTGAAAGATGAACTCAGTCAGTCGAGCCCAAAACATCTCACACTGGCCATGGTGCTGGACGGTGGCAGTAGGGATTAGGCAGCCCCTATGTCTCTGCAGGGAAAGGGTGTTCATTCAGGGTTGACAAGTCCCATTTCCTTTACAGCCAGAGAATTCCTAGGGCACCGCTGACAGGCAGCGTGGGAAAGGCAGGGGAACCCAGAAGCATTTGGAGTGTAATGCTGGGAACAGGGAAGGAATCAGTGCTGTCTGCAGAGCAGAGACTCCTCTGAAAATCACTGAGAAGGTTATTGCTGGCCTTGAGGGAAGGACAGAGTTTGTTGCTATTTTTGTTATTGAAAGCTGAAAAGACTGAGGCTGTACATACAGATCTATGTATAAACACACACATATTTTCCACAGCAGAATTAACACACATGGAATTTTCTGCTACTGCAATATACAGCATATTTACATTTTTTAATATGAAGACAAACCCAGTTATCTTATATACAAAAATTTCACCCTAAAGAATTTGGTGTTGCTGATCCTCAATGGCAAAACAGAAATACATGGTTAGCAAGGGCTTATTTCCCAAGACTGACAACCTGAACCTTGTACACTTCAGAAATCACCACCAGTACAATGAGGGGCAGTTTGAGTTTCCAAAACACTTCAACTCCCTCTAACACCTGAAAAATACTCTCAACTTTACACAGACTGTACAAATCCCACCATTAATGAAGCAAAGATAAGAGATACAAAAAGTTCCTCTTGTCGGTACCAGCATGGCACCATCTGCTAATCCCCTAATACATGCTGTCTTGCAGATGGAGACCACAGATACAAAAATCCAGTGAACAGGAAAAATGATTTTAAAGCTCTCCTGGCAGACACCATCTAATTACAAACATTTCCAACACACTAAAGAGTGTATCCTGCTAAATAAGGACAGAAATCTTAATTATCTTCAGGCTAGTACTGCCCTTTAAAACAGTCCTTTCTTGCTTTCCACACAGAGCTCCTTGAGTATGCTTGGCATATTTCAAATAGGAAGGGGACTGGCCTCTCTCATAGCCCAGGATGCTTGCAGCATCTCCTCCTATTAACAGAGACACCAGAGCAGCACCAAGGTCCAATACCGACAATACAAAGGCTGCTCTTTTTTGAGAACATGTTTTCAGATTGACTCAGCTACTGAATACTGAGAGACATGCTTTACCCTAAAGAAATTTAATCCATGCTTAGCATGGGGACAGCTTGCTGTCATTACAAATATTAAAACCTTTAGCTTCACAGCTGCAATCACATCTACTGCTCTGCACATTCCAGGGACATACCCACCTACCTTGGGCTGTTTCTGAGCTGATCTATCACCTGCACTCACCTGGGTTTGCTCCTTTGGACCATGCAAGTCCCATTCCCTCTGCCAGCTGGTGCATGGAACCAGTTTTCCTGCCCTGCAGTTACAGGCAGTGCCATCCAAGCACAGCCTTCAGCCCTAAGCAGCAGCACTCCCATCTCCGTGGAAAGAGAGATATAACAGAGACCCCGGGTGTACTGGAGCCCCTGCTGGAGCATGCCACCTTACAGCTGCACAAGAGGAAAGTAAACAGCCATGCTGGGTTGTTTGCATGCATCTCTCTGGTGTGTCATTTTCTCAGCCATACTCTTTTTCTTCCACTTCATTAATTCCAGAAAAATAAAGTTCTGCCTGGAGTTAATGCTTTTTCTTTTCTAAGGAGCAAAGCAGTAAAATACATCCCAAATCCTTCAGTGCAGAGATTAATGCTGTAAACTCTGTCATCAGGCTGACAAAGTCCAGATGAAAATGGTGGGAAGAAAGATATGCAAAAAATTCTAGCACAAAAGCAAGTAATAACATTTAGAACGTCTTCATGGGGAAATTGTCTGGAACAGATACTGTGGAACAGTGGCTATGTGGAAAACTCTTCTGGGTCACCTACTGTAATGTAAATATACTCTGCAGCTTGTTCCAGAATAAATTCTTCATACAGAAAAGTCCTCATTTATGAGCAAAAAATTACTTTTTCCAGCACAATCCATCGATAATTCCGTTCATAACTAAAAGACAAGCTGCAGCTAGAAGACAAATAGAGGCAGAAAAGGCGTTTTCAATTCTAACACATGGAAGATCAGGTGGATGCAACTAAAGCCGCATTTAAATCTACATCTGTCATCTGAGGATCTCCATCAAAACGCTATTCTGACTTCCAGAATCACAAACTGCAGCTCGCCTCAGTAAAACACTTCGGCTGCTCGGTCAAGCATCACACCGGGCACGAGAAGCTCTGCACTGCCGCACCGCCAGTCTCCGCCACAGGCAGGAGGGGATGAGCAGAAGCCGGTGCTCCGCGACCAGAAGAGCACCCGATTATTCGGGAAGGACGAGAACAGGAGACCCAAACGCGGGTGCGGCTAGCAAGTTATCAGCACCCAAAATCCCAGTCCCGCGACGGGAAGCGCAGAAAAGTTAGACAAAACCGGGTTATGTTTCGAGTCCGTGCTGCCCACAGTTGGACCATCTCCGCAAACCCCCCAGCTGGGTGCCAAACCCGAAGCCCGGCGCGGCCGCGACTCCTCCAAACCCGAGGACGGGGGCTGGAGCCGCCCGTGCCCCAGCGATGCGGCGCTTCGGGCGCCCGCTGACCCGGCTGCTCCCACTGGACCTGGACCTGCCTCTGCCTCCAGCGGAAGCGGCGGCGCGGCCGGAGCTCCGCCAGCATCGGCGAGACAGAGCCGGGCGGGCGGCCGAGCACAAGCACCGCGCCGGGTCCGGGCGCTCCGCTCGGGTGCCGTCGCCCCCTTCTGCGGGGACACCCGTGGGAGCTGCCCGGAGACAGCCGTGCCGAGCGCCTGGGACACCCGCGGGGACCCCGGGGGACGGAGGCGGGCGGTACTCACGGCGGGCGGGCGGGCGCGCAGCCCCGGGGCATGGCGGCAGCGCGGGCGGTGCTGCCGAGCGGTCGCTGCGGCTCTGACCCGGAGCCGGATCGCGGCGCAGGGAAGAGAAGGGAAGAGGAGAGAGGGGAAGGGGAAGTGACAGGCGTTGCCACCGCCCCGCTCCGCCCCGGGACCGTGCGGCCACAGCTCCCTCCGCCGGCCGAGGGCCGGAGACACCCGGAGGCCCCCGGAAGAACACGGCAGAGAAGGGAAAGGGAAGAGAAAGGCCGGGGGTGGGAGGGGAGGGAAAGAAAGGGAAAAGTGGACAGGGAACAAATAAATCAGGGAGGAGAAGGGAAAACGAGGGAGGGAAAGGGGAAAAGTGAATGGAGAGGAGAGAGGAGAGAGGAGAGAGGAGAGAGGAGAGAGGAGAGAGGAGAGAGGAGAGAGGAGAGAGGAGAGATTTAAAAGGACAGGAAAGGATGGGACAAGGAATGGTTACCCATGCTACTGGAACAGTAATTGCAACAGGTTTGCACTGCTGTGAAGACAAACGCTGCAGAAGGCCCCATAGATGAGGCACAGTTCAGTTGAGGCAGTGAGTGTCCTCTGCTGCCTGCGTCCATCTGTTTGGGGAACATTCTCCTGCAGGGAACAGGAAAATCCCCAGGTATTTCAGCACACCAGCAGGCTGCAGTGTGCACAGGGAATGGAGCACTGCACTGATACCCCGGGTGAAGCCCAGCTGTAGGTCCCAACCCCATGCAGGGACACCCCACACACCTGGAGCCAGGGTCACTGGGACACTGGGTCACTGAATTCAGACAGACCCATTCTCCAGTGCTTGTGCTGGTTGGTGCTGGGCAGGAGCTCTCACTTCTGACATTATCCAGCTAGGAGAGATAATGTCACTTTGGAGTGAAGTCAATGCAGAGCAGGTTTTGGGAGTGTGTGGATGGGGAGCTAAGAGAGTGTTGATTTCTCACCTGCTCTCCCACACCTTCAGTCCAGGAAGTTTGTTGGAGGTTGCATGCACCTCCAATAGCACAAATAAGCTCTGTGCTGCCCACAATGGTAATGACCCTCTGCATACTCCATGATCGTTCTGGACAGCCAGGTTCAATCCAGCTATTGATTTATCTTGCATATACTGTTCTTAGTTCACAAAATTCAGACCTTGTCAGAAGTTTTGTAGCAGTATTAACAATAAAATACTGTTTGTGCTTCTTCAGCAGCAAATGATGCTTAGCTATTGATCTTGAGTTGTTATATATACATTGGTGTCAAGAGCAAAAGCAAAGTTCCCATTTGTGTCAAGAACAGGCTAGGACAGGAGCTTTCTATGATTTTTCTCTTTTGTCATGATCTCTTCCCTGTCTCTTCTACACTAGACTCCACCTGGCCATCAGGACAGAACCCTCTGTTGTCCACTTTCCACCTCAACCCACCTGCATCTAGCTGGCATTGCCTTAGCAGTGCTCACTCACTGGACCAGCTCTTGGGTCAGATACACAGCTCAGATGTTGAAGCCACAGTGTAAATGAAGCACATTCAGAATTCCTGCACTATCTCTCAGTCCAAACCACAAAAGAATCCTCTAAGGACACTTAAGCTCCAATGAAGTGCCCGTGTTTTTTGCCAAGTCCTTTGTCTCAGCAGAGCTGGGTTGACAGATGTTCTTATTATTTGGATCAAATTCTAGCACTGAAAAGCTGTTGGAAAGTTTTGGACACAGTCTCATTGTTTCACCTCATTACCACACTTGCCTTGTTAGAGGGATGGGGTGATTCCCCTGCTTGCCATCTCTTTTAGGACTAACACACACATAAAAGAGCAAAAGATTCAAGGTTTCAGTCCTGGGCTGGAGCTAAGGAACAGTTTTGTTATTTATACTCTGCCATGAGGTGGATTCTTCCAGCTCACACCTCCAGCCTGTAGAATGGCTTCAACTTAATGGAGCCAGCTCATAGCAGGAAGGTCACAGAGTGTCCTTCTACCCCTATGTCCAAATGTTTCACTGCTCCTGTAAAAAAAGAGAAGTTGCTGTTTTCCTTGCTGTGTCTCTCTTCCAATTCCCGAGTTACCAGGACAACAAAGGGTAGGAGGGAAGTGCATATGTGTAGCTCTGAAAGAGTAACCTTTATGCATTCCCTCCTACTGGGAAAGATTGGCAAGCAGTGTCTATTCAGTGAAAGGTGGGACTTGGGTTTCCACCAAAAGCTGCTGGAAAGCCTACCTTCCACACTGACCACCTTTCCTGCATGCTGGCCATGCCCAGCGATGTGGCGTATTCCATGGTAGCTACACAAACATCCATGACAAAAGCAAATGGAAGGCAGACTGCAATGAAGCTATAGGATGCCAGGATGGCCTGCTGATGTCATGTTTGAGATTCCCCAGGATGAGGCCCTTTTGTACAAGTCAGCATCCAAAAAATCATTCATGAACTCTCATTTTCCTCAGAATATCCTCTTTTGCTCACATCTGCAACAGGAACAGAACATTTGACCTTAACATGCCCTGTTCTTAAGACAGAAGTGACTTAAGTCGAGCCCTAGGGTACTTCTTCATATCTAAGGAGCAAGCGTTCACTGTGGCTTTTGGAGAGGGGCAGAATTCAGAGAACCATCAGGGTTTGATTTTCATGTCCATGGTTTGGGTAAGCAGCGGGACAGCTGTCACAGAATTCAAATGTATTAAGGACAGACATTCCCTGATGTTACCCTCTCCTCAGGCTACATTGCTGAGGCAGAACAGAACCCTATTCTGTGCTCACCTTCCGTTTACCTAATACCTGATCACTGCAATTTAAAGGCTGGTAGATTTTGGAAGCAGAAGGTTCTCTGCCTGTTCTGATGCTCCAGACATGCTTCCAGAGTAATCGTGATGCAGTAAACCCTCTCCTAAAGGACAATGGCCCTTTCCAAGGCAAACTAGGGATCAGGCATGAGGGAGGATCACCCGTAGGAATGCTCCTTAGTCTCCTTGTCAAGATGTTCCAAACAGAGCAGCTTTTAGAAGGAACAGATGGCAGAGGCTTTGCCTGAGAGGACTCAGAAAAGCTGGCAACCCAGGAGAAGAGACGGAAGGAAGAACCCTGCCTGTGCCTTGTCTTGCCCACCATCTAAGCTGTCCTATCTTGAGCCTTCTTCTGCATGAAGCTACAGAGAGGAGCTAGGAAGAAGCAAAATTAATGTCTTCAGCTGGCATTCTAATAACAGTATTTTGAAAAAAAAGTAAGAAGAAATGGTTTTCATTTCACGGCAAAATTTACACTTGAGCTAGAGAGGTTTGAGTTTTTATTCAGCTTTTGAGGTCTCCTCTCACAGCAAATGGGAGAGGTGCACATGAGCATGAGTGAAGTTACTAAAGGCTCTGAATATTTCAAAGATGAAGTGGGTTATAAACGAGAAGAAAAAAGTCAGAAACCTTGAATTTATTAAAGCCAAAGAAAAGGCACATGGAGGATCAGAGGAATACCTACAGATGGACAATGTTGCCTCTCTTGAGTATCTGAAAACTGTGGAGTTTGACTGCAATATTGCAGAATGAGCTTTCAAATCTATGAGATGGCACTGCACAACAGGTGAGGATTGTTCCCCTGTCCTACTTCTTAGCTGTTTAAGACTCCTACTCTTAAAAACACTTTCCACCATAACCATTTCATTACTAGTTTGCAAATAGAAAAATAAACACTCAAAAAACCAGAGGAAATCACATGGTCAGTATCAGAAGACTGGCATCAACTGAATTCTAATGTGACAGGCCTTCAGGGATTATAAATCTCTCTCTATGCATACGCTCTTAAAACTCTGCTGCTGCAGCAGGCTCCTATAAATGCATCACTGGGCAACAAAAGACCAGGGAGACAATTCTGGAATGAGCACACTTTCAGGCTGCTTAGCTAAAAAGCTCTGAAGAAGAAGGGTCTTTTTCTAGTTTAGACCTTCAAAGGAAAAAAATGAAGGAACAGAGATATTGCGGGTTGGGCTTTTCTCACTGTGCATGAATATTCTGTATAATGCCCAAGGATGCTGTCCCTGCTTCTGGCAGACTTAGTCTTCAGAATAATTTTTTCCACAATCTTGAGCATATTTCAAACAAGACAGTGATGACATTTAGTTGCAGGTTTCTTTTTTTGACTGTAGGAATCTAACAGAAGACACAGAAGACTTTAGATAGTAAAAATTTTGATGGCAAAATTAATTGAACTCCGAAGTGATTCATTTAGACTCCAATCTTCCAAATATAAGCTATGGTTAAGCTGAGAATCTACACAGATAGGATCAGGAACAGCCACAAAAAAAGGTATCTCTTGACTTCATTAGGATTATTTTTTTGTGTGTAAGGAACAATTTAGTATGTGTTTGGCAGAATCTTACGCAACAGTTGCAGGGGATAAAAAAATAGTGCAGTACCAAGAATACTTCACCTCCCCATTAAAGCAAGGCTAAATCCTACAATTCCTTCTAATAATAATAAAAACATTATGAACAGGTCGAGATTGAAGTCTGTTTTCACAGACCTCCTGTTATTGCTGCATGCTCTGTCTCAAAAGATGAGAATCTGTTAAGCTCACAGTCAATACAGTTTCCAAATTCCCCAGACTGAATATTAAATCATCCACATTCTGATTTATTATATTAATAGAAAATATGAGGAATTGACACCAACTTTGATATCTGGTTTCCTTTGAGAAGGTTGTTACAATACTGGCTTGTTACAATAAAAGAAAGGATCTAAGTTGACTTACCTCCACTTTCAGAAGTGTGCAGCCTTTCAAGAACTCTTGAATATTACTGATGCAATCAGCTTCATTTTTAGGCTCCAGGCAATACTAAAGAAAGAAAATCCACTGATCTCATTGCAATGCCTGTGCTGAGAAGGCCTGCATGAATATTGACATGTGCCTTTTATACTGAATTGGGGAAGCTTCTTCAGGGGGCGGGTGGGGGTGGCAGGCAAGCTGTTGAAGCAGGAAGAAAGCCACTGGAGGAAGCGATGCACACATAGAAACAGTCGGCATCTTGTTTTGAATGCCAGCATATGACAGTGCCTTAAGTGACAGTGGGAAACTGATGGCCTTTAACAACATGCTGCCCCAAACCACCACATTAGAAAAAGACAACGAACTAGCAAAACTGAAAGCCTCCTTTTTATAGGGTGGAGAACCTGTTGTGATGTTGGGTTTTTTTTTTTTTAAACCTTCTCTCCTGCGTTGCCAGCTCCTATCTCTCATTGGACCCCTTCCCTTTTTACCGCCTTCAGGTTCTTACCACATTCCTGGACTGTGAATACATACATGCCTTGTCAAACTGTAACAGCAGGCATTCACATGGCTTCAGTACCAATGGATTTGCTGTCTTGGGACAGACCAAATGGCACAGATGCAAGGGTTATTTGCTTATTCCTGTTCCTATCTGTTTCTCCAGTGCATTTCCTGACTAACAAACCATGTGGCAGTAAGAGTTCTGAAAGAGTGAATATATTTACAGTTGTAATTAATTATAGTTATATAAATACTGATACATGGCATATTCTTCTATTCAAGATATTCTGATCTCTGGTAGACCAAGTATTTCCTGCCACTGACTGAACATGTGTAAGTGAGCCAACTGCAACCTTGCAGGGTTTTTTTTTTCTGGATGTAGCAACAAAATCAAAGCTGCTACATACTTGGCTCTCGATTAGAAACTTACATGTAAAACACCTCTCTCTGAAGCTCCTTACTCCTCTCTTACCAGAGTCACTAGGCCTCAGAATGCCCAAGGCAGTTTCACTGAGCAGGGCTCTGTCTCAGGGTAGAAAAATACATCAGAAAGCATTACCTTCTCTGCAGATCCCGGAAGAAGCCGATTAATGAGTTTGCAAAGCACAGTTCCATCTTTCAGAGAAGTTTTCAGGTACCCCTCTGGATCACCTACTATTTTCTTAGGGGAATTTAAGACTCCTAGTGAAATAAGCCATGTCACAATCTGTTCTTCTGGATTCATGGCGGAGAGTTCTGCCGCCAGCGCTGTTCTCCTGTACAACAGTGTACTGGAACCCACATCCGTGATTACATCTTCCTGCTGCAGCACAAGTGTGAAACTACTTGGGTGGTTTTTGTTTTTTTTTGTTTGGTACAGAAACAAAATCTTAAAAACTAGAAGAAGTTACTCTAAAGTAAAAAACTGTTGTTAGAATAATTTCTAGCACTCCGCAGGAGACTCAAAAAGCAGATTGTTAACTGTATCTTCGCAAAATTATTGAAAACACAAGTATTTTATATTAATAATTACACCAAAAATATCTCACTTAGGGACTTCCTCCTTGTGGCAGCTGGCACCCTATCACCTAGTAAACTTGGTCTAAACTTTAGGTTATTGCCCAGAGAAGTAAATTTCTTAACACTGTAAATAACGATGTATAGCATTAAAACAGAACTCACAATAGTGATGTTTTGAAGGACTGTAACATTAAATGAAAATTTTAAACTTTATATGGCAAACCTAGTTATTAAAATTGTCTTTTACAGTAGTTTTCTATTTTCTATTGTCTGATTTTTGCAAACAAATTCTGATCATGCACCCTATGCGTAAATAATGCTTCTCTTTGACTGCTGTGTAGAGGTCCACATATAATCCAAAATGGTAATCTCTCAAAACAATTATCTGGATAACATCAAAAGGGTCAGGAATTTAAGTCATCCAAAACTGAAAATAAAAATTTTAACTATTTTATTTGTCTTACTAAGATGTTCCCTTCTACCACCATTTCAGGATCCACTGAAGGTAGTTTTAGTTTTTCACCTTGCCCAGGGCAGTTATTAACCATCACTACTTATCACAGCAAGTTTAGAAAGTCCATTCATCTTCAGAACTGTCCTTTCACCAGAACAGATGGAATATGAAGCAATTATGTCGATGAAGTTGGAGCATCATGGCTTGAAGCAATCCAACAGGAACAAAGTATCCTAGAGACCAGAATTTCTTGGTTACAATGTTCTGACAAAATTCCTACCCTGTTACTTAAAACAGCTGTTTTCAAGAACCCAGTGCTACCAAACTACTTACGATTTAAAGGCTCAGGAAAAACAGAGCAGCAGGATAAATTGTACACTGTAAATGTGCATGGTTTTGCCTCTGCTTTGCAGGTGTTACGACTGGTACTGGGACCTACCTACGGCCTAATTTTAACAGCCACCAGTAAATCAGAACTGTCCTTTTACGGTTAGACACAATTCTGATCTTTTTCAGGACTTGGGGATGAGTTCCAGGTCTCTGTAGTGGAAAATACTCATAACACATGGCTGCAGGCAGTGAATAAAGTGTGCTACAGCTCAATCACAGCTCACTGGTTTTTAATGAGGCACATTTACAAACATGCGCAAATTATTTCAAAATTATAACTAATTGGCAATTCAGTTGTTTTTTTTTTTCCCCAGTTGTCATGAGCACTACTGTTTTGCCGAAGGAAATACATACAGTATCCACTTTAATAATTATTTTTTCAAATCTGTAGGTTGTAGGTAGCCAAGGCAACTGCTAATGCCAATTTATCAATGGGGACAGGCATTTGGATATAGAAGACACCTCAGTCACCTCATCAGAGCAGAGCACTTTCCAGTGTAAAGATAAATACTTCCAACACTGGGAGAACTGCACACCTGCTTAAGTGAAGTCAGTGTTACAAACCTGAACACCAAAGCACTTCACCCATTCCCTCCTCTGAAAGAAACCTTTGGTATAACTGACGTGCAGGTTCAGTTTCATGACTTCACATGCAGCTGCTGCAGCCAAGAAGATATTAATGTCCGCAACTAAAACTAAATGAAAATACTTCCCACATCTTAAACACTTAACCAACTGCTTGAAAGAGCTGCAGATACAGATATTCACGAAGTCCAAAAAATTAATGGAGTTTTTGATTAGACACTTCAACCCCAACCTCACATCCTTTAGAGCGCTTTCTAAACACATTCCAGCTTGCTTACCCACTCCCACACCAAAACTCATTCTGTGGCAAACCCAGGGTATGAAGGTAGTCACTAAGGAAGGAACAGTGTCTGGTCTGGTCTTTGGAAGGCTTCACCACCTTTGGCTATTTGCTGACAGCAACAAATCAAGTGAATCATTGATTATCTCTTGCGGAGTCAACTTAGTTACAAATACTTACACAGCCTGATTTATACCAGTGATGACTAAATGCACAGTGTTACTTTAAAAGGGGGAGACTTTCCTATACCCAACTACCAAGTGAATCTGGCAGCATATACATCAGAACAGCACAGCGACAGGAGCAAGGTAAGAATAGCAGCCACATATTCAGAAACCATTTCTGAGTGGTTCTTCTCGAAGCCATACAGGCTTAAAGCCACTCACTCTTATTTTACAACAGAGGGAAAATACTCGACACCACAAAGAACAGCACTGGAGTATCTTCCTGCTGCAGAATCTACAGACACATTTCAACTGTAGCTTTCAATGACAAAGTTTGACTCTGTGCATGAGATAATAGTGTAGATCAGGGAACATTCCCATTAATTAGGATTTTAGGCAGGCACTAATCTTACAGTAGCTGCCATTTTGCCATTACTCTTTAGGTAGGATGATCCAGCTCAGCCTGAACAGCAAGCTAATACTTCAAAATATAAGCTAATACTGAAAAAGGAGTCTGATAGTACAGAATGTTACTCCTTCTTGCAGGAGATACTGAGATAATCTTGTAACAATAACCTTCCAAGATGTAACACTAGTAATCTTTACAACCATCCAAGAGTCTCTGAGTAAAACATGTTTTTCTTTTTAATTATATAAAAAAACCCCAAACCGGTAATACTTGTTAACAGTAAATTTATTTGCCCTGGGAAATACTGCAATTCTACCCATCTGCTACACAGATTTACTTCTGGAATCTGAAGCCCATAACTGAAGTTCACAGTGATACCTCCCTAACCCAAACGTAATGATTTAAATCTGTAGACAAGGTATGCATGCTTTTTCTTCTTTAGCTATTCATTATGAACTGAGGGTTATTTAAACGAGATCAGTTTATGCCTGTCACAGAAGTCAGGACAAATTTTATTATCCATGATTGTTTATGAGTTTTCTACATGAAATACCAATGCCTAAGGATTCCTCTCACATACACTGGCCCATCAACATGTATGTAAGAGAAAAACACATACAAAATCAAGACAAAGTTTTGAAGGAAACACCTACTCCAAAGAGATGTAGTGCTGTCCACTGTACAGAGAGAACACTAATTATTCTGGGCATTCATCACTGACATTATTTCAGTACACCAACATTCACCTCTTCTCATCCAGAAGGCTGGGACAAAACTGTTAATGTAATATAGCAGAACTTTCCATGGCTTCTTGGTGAAGTCCTCTGTATTCAAGAGGACCGAGGCTCACATCTGTTTAAACTTGCTCTTTTTATCAGCATAAACGACAAGCACACACATAAAGGGCAACCCTTTTGTACTGTGCTGCTGTGTGTGCGCAATGAGAAATGAACCAGCTCACTCTGGACTGTTGGAAGGTGCCAGCTATGGCAGGCAGTGATTGGCTTTCACCAGTAATTGTATGTATGTCCAAGAGATCAGTAGTGCTACTTTAAAAGGTAACTCCTAAATGCTTACACAATCCGCTAGAAAATGCTGGGCAACGCTACACTCAAAAGCCAGGCTGTATCAGTTGTTATTTGTTATCCTTCGATTTTCCAATGCATATCCACTGCTGCACTGCTACCTTCTAGTCACTGTAGCTGGAAAAAGGAAATCCAAGTTAGTATCCTCTCAGAAGCCAAGAGACAAAAAAAGCTAAATTAAATTTGAATTAATTTTATATATACAATTAATACACTTGGATTGTATTTGATTTGTTCCAACAGTATGAAAGCAAATTAATAGCTAACTACAATAATCAGAACGCTCTGAGGACAACTTGTATTAACACACACTCCTTGTGTAAGACTGCCTCCAGGGCAGGTACTAAGTACTGCAATTCCTGTGTGCATTCCCCCTTCAAATTCTACCAACCACAAAATCCCACCAGCTCTTGATAATCTCAGCATGCTTCTCAGAAGTTCTATAATACACCAGTATACACATTGGTACTAATCTCTAAGTAATAATGTGCTGTAAATTAAATAAAACTTGTAATCAAGGGAAGGTAAACAACATGTATGTAAGAGAAAAACACATCAAAATCAAGACAAAGTTTTGAAATACTTACTCCAAAGAGATGTAATGATAGCAATTCCAATTACACCCTGGTTTTCCACAAGGCTATTATTCCCTTCCTTGCCAAAGGTTAAGGTCTATTTACTGCTCCCTTAACATTGATACCATGCCTGTTAAGAACCTGGAAACATTTAGAAGCTTAGGAGAAGGCTGATAGAGTGCGCTTCTGTCTCTAATATCTGTACTTATTATAACATGGTCACAACAGATTTACTAAACTGAAAAAAGTGGATAATACTAATATGATATAATACTAACATAATACTATTTTTTTTAAAGGGAAGCTTTTTCACTTGTCAATAATAACTAAGCTTCAGCTTCACAGCTAACAGAGAGAACTGAGGTGTACACACACAACGTTTATAACATTCTGACACAATCTATGATGATTTGTCAGTATCTTTTGAAGTCTTCTAGAATACTGCATATTCAAGACAGCATTTTGTCTCTTATTAGAGGATCCAAGACCTGGATCTGGGTCAAATTATAAATTTAAAAACTGACTCCTGATGTTTTTTTGCAGGTGGGTGGGGAATTGAAGGGGAAATAGTACTTTTAGACCTATTTCCCTAATCCACTTTAGTAGCACACTAGTGACATCAGTGATTTTTACATGAAAAAAGTTTTCTTAACCTTTAGAAAACACCTACTGTAAGTGTCCTTTCAGCATGACTCAAATTTAAACAACCACATCTTAAAAGGAAAACAAAGACAAGGACAGCATTTGCCGATTGAAATTTTATCAAGTGTCAGAAAAATAAAGAGCTGGTAGGGCAGCAGATTTTGTTTTGCTTAACTACATGCATCCCCTGAACAGAAAACACTCATGATGATTCTGCATTTTACCTGAAATGCAATCCAGTGCCCTGAAACAAATCATATTTTTCCTTCATTATCACAGTAACAGCAGGAATTTATCAGGAGTATTTATAAAACATTACTGGTATATTCTGACAAGGGCATTGCACAGTTACTGAGCTGCTGTTACAGAGATTCTATAAGGAGACTGAATCGTAACCCAACTGAGGCTACAAACATTGCACAGTATACAACAGAACCTATCCTTCTCACAAGATAGAATTTCCCTGGTAACAGTCACCACCAGCAGATAAAGCAACTGTACTTGGTTACACTACAGCTTTTTTCTTTTTTACCATTTCAAAGTTGGTTCTTGAGAGTAGAATTTGAAACTAACAGCAAAAGAGGTTCTTATATTTACAAACTCAATAAAGAATTACACAAAGGGAGTACACATGCTTCTTCACATAAATGCTTCTCTCAGAAAAGGTAGGTGTCCTTATCCTTTAATCTGTACTGGACTTTATTAAATTCTGTACACACTTTAAGTTATATAAGTTATTTTTTTACTAAAAATTATTAAGTAGAGAAATTTTATTTTCCAGAAAGATGGATTAGCATGACAGCAACTACCACCAGAGAAACAAGAGACACACTTTCACATGAAATCCGAAGACAGCTGCTCTTGAATCTTCTTGAAAAATAATTTTCATAGGGTAGGATTCAGAGCCACAAAACACAGCTGTTCTATAGTCTTAAACAGTTCTGGAAGTACCTGAAGTCTGCAATTTAATCCCAGGACCTCTGCAGAGATCAATTCCTAATCCAAGATTATACTCAGTCTAATTGCTCATCCTACATATTAACAAGAACGACTGAATGTCTATACTGACATTTATCATTACAACTCCAATTTTTATGGTCTGCTCTTAGAAAAATTCACACTTAACACTTTCTGCCACGATTTGTTTTAGTTGTATCCAAACTGGCCCCATTTTTGCAGATAAGTAGTGTCTGGCTGCCATTCCTAACCTGGTTGGTTTAGAAAGCCTTTTTAACCCTCCTCCTCCAAAATTTAAACAGAAATTAAAAATAGCACTTAGCCATGAAGAACATCCATTCAAACCTATGAAAACAATGACCAGGAAAATTCCTTGCAACTATTACACTGCTGTAATATTTACCTTACATATTGGACAGGCACCACTCATATCTGCCAGCATCACAGAAGAACCAGCATTATTTCAGTGGTATCTTCTAGAAGTTATCCCCCTGCAATTAAGAGAAGATAGAACAAATTGTAAAAGATATGTTTTACAGCATAAGTTAACCACCTACAGCAATTGACCCTTTCCAAAACAATAACACAAGTTTGGTTTGCAGATTATTCGGTTGCAAGTTTTTACTACTTCTTTAAATGGTGGAGGATTCACTGGCTTGGAATGGACTGGAATGGCTTAGAGAGAGGTTGCATGGCTTATGGAATTCTCATTCCTTTTCAAAGGTGCACTGCCATGTTAAATCTGTAAGATGAACGGCAAAGTTTACTGAGGACTAAACAGTAGTACAAAGGTTTTGGGTTTGTGGTTTTTTTTTTAGTTGGAGATCTTCATGTTTACTATATACAAGAATCTTTTGAACTTCATGGCTTTACCCAAGTTGTAACAACTTGCCACAGGCTCTGCCACACGTCCTGGGTATCCCTGCAATGCAATGTCAAACTAAACTGAGTTAAGCATCCAACTAAACCTCAAGTTTGCATTTCTTGCTTCTAACTCCCAATAGTTGAGCTGGTATTTGTCAATCTAAACGAATTCCTGATTTCACAAGGCTTTAATTTTGTTAATGTTGTATATGCAGCCTCCTTAAGCATCTTCACTGGTCACAAAATACACCCTCCCCACCCTATATGGCAATGTTCTGCCTACAGTGAGCTGCATTACAGCTTTAGTTTTAAAACTGGTGCCATAAATGCTCTTATCCAAGAATTGCTGAATTTCGATAATTTCTAATGTACGGGGGGATTTATTTTCCTCTTTTTTTTCTTTAATCTAGCACTTCCATTGCCACGACATGCAGCTTGTCTTATTGCATTAGAAGAAGGTAACTTGTTTCAATTTTGACTTAGACTGAAAAACTAGTTTGCTTTGCTTACCATCTTTGCTGTTTCACAGGCATTTGATGCTCTTAAATCAACTGTGGAATGCTGAAAGATTCACTTATTTTAGGAAGCCATAAGCCTTTGAGAAGTTGGAGAGAAAGACTTCTTTGCTTTTCTCCTTTGGAATCAAAGATGTTCCTTTAAAACTGAAACACTACAGAGTTGCAAAAATTTGAAACAGTATGAGTAAGCATTGTTTTGCAGCTTCTTTGATGGAATTGGTCAATGGTTTGTGGTTTGTTGCTTTTTAACAGTATTTCGTAGCTGACTTATATGAACATGATTTTTTTTTTTTTGCAAGGGAGATCTTTAAACTCCCCTTGAAAAAGTAGGAAGGCAGAATATAGTATTATCCACTTGCTTTTTTCGGTTAAAGTGAATGAAATCGTCTATTTTTCTTTATACAAGCATCTGAAGGCATTTTGTACTGGGAATACTGTGACTTCAAACTCTAGGCACAACTGAGCTTTATGTGGAATCATCCCCACCACCCCTCCAAATGACAAGCAATACTTTCAGAATGAGATGCTGAACATGTAGAGCAATCCATCTCCATGTTAGATGGTTGGATGTTGTGCAGAAGATCTTAAGAACAGCTTGCTCCATTCATGACGAAAATCAGATGGAAGTGTGGCATTTCAGGGAAACTTTACTTTGAAAATTACAACACTAGTACACAGCTCAAGCTTATACATTTAACATCTGCTTTCTGAAAGAAATGTTAACAATTTTGAAATGATATTAAACATTGTTTTAACTTTTTCTCACAAAAGCATAAAAGTCATGGAGGGGAAAACTTAACAGGCAACAATAAAAAAAGGTTAAAAACAACTTTTCCTTTTAGTAGTCCTCTGGTAGTAAAGATAGAACAGCTTCCACATTTGAGAAATTATCTGTTTTGGTCCAAAAGTTTAAGAGTGTTTTTAGTATCTGCTTCTGCCTCCACCTCTATCGGATCTGCTTCCACCACGGCCACCACCTCTGGGTGCCCCGCGGCTTGAACTACTGTAAGAATCCCGAGGAGGTGGGTAGCCCCTTTCCATGGATGGGGGAAGACCCCTGTCTTGTCTTCCAACACGATCACGGCCACTTGAGTAGACATCACTTCTGCTGCTTGAGTAACTTTCTCGGCTTCCATATCCATCTCGTGTGCTGCCGTAATCATCATAGCGACTGCTTCCACCATATGATGGCGGGGGCCCTCGAGCAGGTGGAGCACTACGTGAGTTACCTGCAGGGTCAATGGTCAGGTAATACGGCAACACCGTAAGTTATATAGTACAATTTCAAATTTGAATTTACAGAATTGCTGTATTAAAATGTTTACTGCTACTCTTTTGTATGTATTGAGATGGTCTTAATATAATCTGCCACACCAATGGTATTTTAAGTGGGGATTGCGTATCAGGCAGTGAGTAGATTTAAAGACTCTGACGGAATGAAGACGGTGTTTGTTTATTCAGGCAGGTTCTTTAACTGGGTATTCCAGAACAGCTTGTTATTTTAGAGAAGAAACTCAGACATATTTTCCAGAGACAGCTGTCATTCTGAACTGTAGACTTTGCTTCTTTAGCTTACAGCTTACTTAACAAGATGATCAAATGATAACCAACAACTGCACTTTCACTGTAGGGGGGAAAAAAAAGTGTGCCACTTCCCCCTAAAACACAAGCAACCCAGTCAAAGTCAGATTTTATACACCTGTACATTTACATGATCTTCAAAATTGATTCTTACCGTAACTCTCATATGAATCTCTGTAGGAGCCTCCACTTGGATGATCCGAGTAGTCTCTGTCACGTCCACCACCGTATCCGTCACGATCACTATAGGAGGAAAGACTACTAAGACTTAGTACAAATCACTAACATCTCACCAAGAATAAAGTGACAGGGAGAAAACTCCAACAGTAGGTACCTGTATCCCCTGGAGGGGTATTCATCACGTGAACTGGAATGACCATAATCACGATACGCATAGTCTCGGGGAGGTGGTGCATAGTCCCGGGTATCCCTGGAACTGGGATAATCTCTGCTTGAATAACTATGGAGCACAAAAATTGATGTTATCAGCCACAAGTCCTACCAAAGAATCAAGAACCCTCTCCAAACAAAAACCACTTCACTAAAATAGAACGGTATAAGAATTTACCCGTCTTTAGTGCTATAGCCATCATCTCTTGGAGACATGTAGACATCTCTCCGCGATGGCATTGGCTCTCTGCGTGGAGGACCACCATAACCATCTCTTCCACGTGACACAGGAGCTTTGGAGAAACATTCCATTTAATCAACATTTAGCCATGCAGAACACTCATGGCAAGTGCTACTGAATAGTATCTCTGGAGCCTACATTTAGACTATTTACATTTCTGCTTGTACAGTTTTAAAGCAACACTAGAAGAAACATACTCAAATTGCACCAAATTGTTCCCAAGAGCTACAAAATTAAGTTGGTATGAAAAGAACCAAAGATTAGAAAAACAATACACTATCCCAAAGCAGACTGAAATTAGTATCAATGATTTGCACCAGCTCCAAAGGGAAGACTAAGGTGCTACAGCTGACCAAGCAATTAATTTAGTCAGGAAGTCCTTACCTCTTCCTCCCATACTACTGCTACGCACTGGTCCTGAAGGTGCAGATCTTTTAGGTGGAGGGCCTCCACTTCGTGGAGGTGGACCTCTCTTCATGGGAAGTGGCCCTCGAGAAGACCCTACAAGGACAAGCCATGAACCAATTATTATTTCTGTGATACTCATCTGCATTATCCTAAGGCCTGAACTACAACAACCTAATCTAAACAACCACCTGATCTAAAGGTGCCCTTATTACCACTACATGATCAACAGTAAACCTCTAAAACTTTCAAAGCTTTGAACCTCAAAGCTTTCTCTTGTCTTCTAGCCCCTATTAAATGCTACTGGTAGAATTGAGTCAAATTTTCCACAGCCTAAATTCCTGTCAAGAATTGTCTTTCAGAACTTATCCTAAAGCTACAGTGTGTGACACAAGGGAAAAAGACAGCTAGCTGATACCTGGAATCAGTCACAGCTTAAAGGCTTAACAAGTTACTGTTCTCAGAAGACAAAAGCCACCTGGGAAGATGTACTAGAGAAGAGACTACAGAGAGGGCACAGGTACTACCGAGTCTGCAGAACCTACTATACAGACTCTTCAAGACAGAAGTTTCACTATTTCCAGGGGGATTTTTTTCTGCATTACAGCTTTTACTGTTATACCTCAGGTGCTGCTTGCTAGTTCTTTTGAGTTTTGTTGTGATACTGAAAAGTCTGAAAGAACAGTTGTATATTAATGAATATCCAGTATCAAGTAACATACTATGCTTACACTTTAGAAAGCTTTAACTCAACAAACAAGGTTTACCTGCCCTAACTCCCACTCTGATCTGGAAAGTTCAGCCCTACAATTTTCTCAGTTTAGACCTCTTGCTATTAAGAATGAAAGGCAGTTCCCTTTCCCTGGTGGTAGAGAATCACTTTTTCAACTTGAATACCAGAAAGCTTCCTTTCTCACGTGCAAGGCAGGAGTTCTGCTTTTCTTTCATAGGCAAAAGTCAAGTGGAGTGTTAGCTGTAGAAAGGAATCTTCACATTTGAAAGCCTTTTCTTAAGGCGTACTTGCCTAATCAAAAATTTGACTAAACTGCCGAGATCATATTTCATCATTTTAATAAAGAACATGGAGTGCACTATTCAGGTGTTTTGATTTTTTTTTTCCAGTAGGATTACTGTCATCTTCCAATGGGATTGTCTTGTGCTGTCGAAGTGTATAATGAGATAGGTCAATACATACCCAAGTGACTCCCTCTTGAAGGTGGTCCTCTCGCGCCACTTCCGCCTCTTGCGCCTCTAAGGCCCCTGGGAGGACCTCTGCTTCGGGGAGGGGGTGGCGGCCCACGCCTACCACCACTTTCAAAGGATGGCTTGGTTGCTTGTTCCACTTTAATTGCCTTCCCATCTAATGACTAAAGAAGAAGCTGCTTTACTTACTGCTCAGTCATGTTTGTATTTCTTAAATCAAGCCCCTCTTGCTTCACTATTATAGGGCTTCCATTTTATAAGTTAGAGCAACTCTAGAACTGATTTCGGTCTTCAGTATTAGTCCCCAAGTACTCAGCAGCATGATGGGCCTAATTTCAATTTCTACAGTACTTCATTCTTGTGGTATTGATGGCAAAAAAACACAGAGCAGCATCAGAAAGGACTTTCAGTGAAAACACAAGTGTCCAATGATTATGGCAGCCCCACGTCATTTATTCTGTACATAAAACATGATATATGATCTACAATTTACTTTCAATTGCCATGTACTTTTGTACCAAACTAGTAGTGCACCCGTAGTTACAAGGTTAAGCTGAAGACAACTTAGCTTCAGTCAGGATTTCTGGCAATAGGGAGGCCGTTTAGCACATTTTCTTGACGTCCTGATAAAATGGTGATCACTGAAGTATTTAGAAGTTATTTCAGCATCTACACAGCAGACTGAGTATGACAGTTCACCCTTTTTCCAGTGTTTCAAGCTGGGTTTTCAATCAAGGTGACTGTCACAACTTACTCTATTACTTGCTTCTCCACAGGGAAGGTGCTTTGTGGTTGGGTTATTTCTGTTTGTGGGTTTTGTTGTGTGGGGTCTTTTTTGTTTTGTTGGGGTTTGTTAGTTTGTTTGGTTTTTGTGTTAAGAAATAGGTAGAAGCTTTTTCTGGAATACAGACCTCCAATACCAGGAACTCTGCAGCCAACAAATATACCTCAAATATGAGCAGGTAGTGCACATTGAGTACTTTAACCTAATTAATCAAACTTCTGTCCGATTTTTAGACAACATATTTGGATATTACAGTAGAACCAAGACCACAAGCTCTGCTAAAATTAGGTTACTTCACACCTATCCTGGCAAACATGGTTTATTTGCCTTTTTAGCAGCTAAATAATTAACTCTGCCATGATAACTACTTCATTATCAAGCAGAAAATGGTGTTCATTGCACTTTGCTGCAATAAATGAACACAAACATGACTGCTACTAATGTCTTAATCGACATTGCAAATAGAATTTTATTGAAGTACTGAACACTTTGTTTTCTATTAAAATCTAGCTCTCTGAAAATTCACTGTAGTAGTTCATGGTATTTTGCCACCTCACAGAGTTGTAGTGACTGTTTGAAAACCTGTACGTATACATAAACAGGTCCAACTTGATGCATTGTGAGGGGAAAAAAGAAATACCAGCAAAATCATATTGGTCTTGGCTTTGACTTCATTAAATATTTTACTTACAGAAGGTTTCTCAAAAAGCCTTTTGGCATGACAAACTGAAACATCCCAGGAGTAAGCATTAGTCACTCCAATGACTGGAACTTGTCAGTTTGCATCATATTGATTTGCCACCGTAACTAATAGCTCAGTTTCATCCTTCTCAAGCAGGAACAGTGAGCCTGAAGCCTTAAGCTTTGCTATGGCCACTGCTGTCCTCAATTTCATGGCAGTCTTGACAGCTTGTATCAAGTTCAGAAAGCAAACACTGTACCCCTCTGCTAAGCATGGGTTCTGAAAACCTGGATGCTAGGTTTAAGTTCTTTCACTTCTGTTACGTAGGAGGTAAAGATAATTTCTCCTCCTATTTTCTTCTGCCTTGCACCTGTGCATCTTACCTTGGCAAAAGATAAGTTTCTTTGCAGACTGCTTTACAAAAGTAGTCTTAAAAAGCCATTCCATAGGTCCAAGAAAGACCTTTCACAAGGTACAAGAGTACTTTTTTTGCTAACCAGAAAATATTTGTCTAAGTCCGGTTTCAAAGCAGAGGGGACAGTTCATGGTTTCTTAGCTCAAAGAGAGGTCTTATCTCACCAAATATAAGTCACACAACCCATCTCAGAATAAGGAAGTTTTTTCAATGAGCTCAAAGCACAAGCTGTCAACATAAACACTCATTAGTTTGTTTTTATAACCTTGATTCAGAGTGTTATAGAAGCATTTTTAATATGATATGAGCTCCAGAAAGTGAAGTCACCCTGGCGCTAAGAAGAATGGAAATAATTTAAGCTACAAGTAATTTAAAACAGTAATAGTTTGGCAATCAAAGTCTCCTATGTATGGAATGAACAATCTGTACAGATTTGTAAAGTGAGCCAGGGAAGTCTAACCAAACACAATTAGAGAGAACTATCCTGCAAACTGTTCCACATTTCAACAGACAAGATTAATAAAATTTGCATAATTTTGGGAGCAGGGCAAGAAATCAAGCATTTCAAACAAAGTGTTACAATAACTTGCACAAAGCTGGTCCTAGCACCACACAGGGCTTTCCTCTTCAATGGACCACTTCATTGTTGATGCTGCAATGATTCCATTTCTTCACCTTCCTTGATGAAACATTGAGTTTCCTTTTGCCATATATATCCAAGAAATAAAGATCCATTTCTTAAGAGGCCAAGCTTCTGTACCTTGTTATCACTTCTTCGAAGAACAGGAAGCATTTCTGTCAATTAGAGTGAGACAACCTTTTGTAGTGCTGAGTACAGTTTACACTGTGGGGATTATAGCATCTGCTTCCATCCTCTTACACAGACCAGCAGACTTGGCAGGTCTACAGTGGAATTAAATCTTTGGTTTGTTCTGATCTTTCGCCTAAGGTCATATCCTCTCTTTAATTATCCATTTCATCTTAAGGCCGTAGAATCAGAAGATCATGAGAACAGCCCACTGCACCAAACAACCATTACAGGCCTGGAAGTAGCCACATTTATGTCCAGGTAAGCATGTGCATTTTGTGGCATCAGGATGTAGACTTTACTGTCATGAACGAAGATGCTTCTTAAGGAAGGCTTGTAAGCTGCTGTAAAGCACTTCTACATTTCTGTTGCACTGTTCAGACAGGATAGCATTGATTCAGTTCAGAAGACAAAGTAACTGAAGTGAGAAATCTCCATCCCAACTCTAAAATAATTATTTCCTGATCTCTTTATGCAGGACAAACTTATCTTCAACAAGCAAGCTTTGACTAGTCTGAGCTTGTCCCAGTACAGAGTGAAATATAGTTGTTTGCGTTATTACCCCTCACCCAAATTAATGCAAAACTCTGGATAAATTTTCATAAACATTTGCAAAATAAAAAATTAAATGCAAATTCATTCTTGCAGAATCTATTGGAGTCAGCCTCTTCTGGCTACAACTTCAAATTCCTTTGGGATGACAGAATGAGCAACAGACTGACAATGCAGAACTTTTCCCCCGTTCAGACAGATCACCTAACTCCTTACAGACTGCTTGAACTGCAGTCTGCACACTGCTTCTTCTGCTGTTTCTCAAGTGCATTAAAATCTCGAGAACGCTCCAATCCATCTTTTTCAAAGGGACAAAGAAACCTTCAAGTTGTGATTTATGACAATCACCTCTTCTCACACCAGCCCTCAAAGAGAGTTGGGGTTAGGCCTGCTCTTCCTCAGACCTTGAATGCAGAATCTTTTTGGAATACAAGCAGCACCTGTTGTCCAGAGGCTTTCTGAAGATGAGAATGAGAGACCACCTCATGAATATCTTTCATATCCATGGTCAAAGCAAGTTGGACCAGAAGACATTCTAGGCCAAATCGCATGTTCTTTTCATACACGACACTTGCTGTTCTAATTTCAAAGCAGATGAAGGTACTTCTAGATTTATAGTGAAGACAAAACCATGAAAACGATGATCCACGAGACTGTCCTTTCTAGCATTTCTTGACAGTAATGCAGATTGTGTATTCCAGAACAAGTAGACATAACCTCAGCCAAAACATTGTCTCATGTAGCTACTTTATCAAACAGTGCTCTCTCAAATGTTTCCAGTGTGACCAAACACATGCCACAACAATCAAGATATAGAACAGTTGGGGATTTTTTTCACAGGGACTTTGATTTGCAAGCTGCACTCCACAAACACGCAGATTAAGTGACTGAATGCCTTTCGGTCTGACAATTATGTAGTGGTCTTTGAAATCACCTTATGTGAGGGTTCAATGACAATTTCAGAGAAAATAAGGTACTTAAGCATGGCAGTAAACAAGTCTTCAGAACTGTGGCAAACTAGACAGTGGAGAAGTAAAATTCAATAAAAGAAGCACCTTAACAGATGTTTAGGCTGGTACAGAAAGAACATCACCTGGATTTGCCACTCTCTGCCTTGACACACGACTAGCTTGTTTAAGAAGTAAGTCTTCAAAGAAAGTAACCCTATTGTGATAAGCTTGTCATGGAGCACCCAGAAATATCAGTACATGGAGTAGAAAACCACTATCCTTCTATAACACATAGCGTGCTATAACACAAATACAAGAGATTTTACTATTTGTGTTCATGAACACTACACCAAGCTCATTTTCTTATTCCTAAAGTTGCTTTACTTCCTGACTGCAATAGCTGATGTTTTTCTTTCACTTCAACTTCTTATACTAACAAGACAAACATACCAAAATCCTAAAGTGTCAATCACAGTCACTTGATGTTTCTTCACTTTCTCAAACAGCATCTCAAGAGACACTGCTTACAAGGCCAGTACAGTGTGACCTCAACACATCCATTCAGATAACAGATAGAAAACCAGAGTCTGCAATTCAAGTGACCTAAGATGGCTTTCACTGCCTGAAGAGACAGCACCGCTACGGAAGATAAGCAGGTGTTGACCATAAAATAGCCGACTTACATCTACCTCTTCCAGCATGTGTCACAACAGATACAGATTACAGCAGCCTACAATTATTTTACAAACTGTCCTGGTATTGTCTTGGAACTTGGGCTGCAAATTCCTGTATTTTTATTTTTAAAAATTGTCACTCTTTAAAGCTAGACCATTGCATTTTAGGATGTAAATGAACAAACTCAGTTGCCAACTAACTGCAAAGCCATTGTACATTAACTAGAAAGATGCCCCTCACACACACCAAGCAGATCAATGATGCAAGTCACAAATGTAGATTATCCACAGAATACCAGAAGGCTCATCAATGCTCCAGAACTCCAGGGAAGTCACAGTCAACCCATGTTAAGGGAACTGTTAATAATTTTCAAGTTAAGTCACTTCACTGAAGTGCAATTTACACAGTACTGCATTCAAATATGATCAAAAAGAAAAATCCAACCCAAAAATCATTATTGAATCATGCAACAATGAAGCGCTGATTGCTGAAAAACCCTCCACCACTGATTAAGGAACAATAAGAAAAGAGAGCGTAGCTGACTGCCAGCCAGACTTCACTTTCTACTAGCAAATCCATGAACAGGAGACCACAGATTTCATCTTAATGGAGACAGAGACACTGCCAAATTTAAAGTTACGACATGTCTCCATGATCCTCTAATCCACTCTCTTTCCAACTTTTATTACCAGTTGATGTACCCCAAAGATTAACCATCCTGGTCAGCAGCAAATGCAACATGCAATTGGTCTTAATTCCTACCTTTCCATTCATATCTCTGGCAGCATCCTTTGCATCTGCTGGACTCTCAAACGTGACGAACGCAAACCCTCTGGACTTGTTTGTTTCCCGATCTTTCATCAAAAGGACTGCAGAAACAAAGCCATATCAGCCTTCCCTGTAATTCCCTATAAGGAACACTTAACCTTTATTTAACCTTTTAAGCTCAGAACTTCTTAGAGGACATATAAGCACCATCATTTCAGATGATCAACGCCAGAAAGTCATCACAGCTATGTTGCTGTTTGTTTTTAATATTATCATCTTCAGAAAAGTTCTCTTTACCTTCCACAATGCGTCCATATTTGCCAAATACAGCCTCAAGGGCTTTCTCATTAGTCTCTGTGTTCAGGCCCCCAATGAACAACTTCCCAGGACGATCTGCTTCAACCATTTTGATTCTGTGAATGACCTACTAAAAAGAATGGGGCCATTATTAACAAAACATCAAACTGCAATACAGACTTCATGGTATATAAATTACTTCTGTCCTCAGAAGTACAAGCAAATTTATTTTGGAAAGAGGGAAGAAATACAAGGTATTAAAAAACATTAAGTAATTTCAATTTTTTGTAATGGAAGCACATAAAATTAGTATCAACAGTCACTTCTTTACATTATATAACGTATTTTAAAAATATTAAATAGAACTTTGAATAACAGAACAAAGCACTGTTAAAATGAAGCAATATTGGCGACTGTGAAAACTCTTCAAAAAGTGCTGTTCTCTTTGTCCTAGACTGCAATCCTAGCATACCTTTCCTTTAAATCCTGGACATTTCAACTCATTTACTTAACAGGTCAACGTAATAGAAAACTATTAACTCTTCAAAGCATCTTCAGTCCGTACTTATAAACCAAGCTCATTCTTTGTACTATCTACATGGAGCCTATGCTGGAGTCCTGCCTACACAACACGTGAGACTGAACAGACACACCAGACCACCACTACAGTTCTACAGAGCAGTGTAAAAGCTAAAGCCACGGGGACGGGAGAGCTTAAAAAGAAAGAAGCTCAAGAGCCGAAGACAAAGCCAAACCTCTCCGTGCCGGGCAGGGCGCCCGGCGCCTGTGCACAAGCACTGCCCGCATATAGCCAGCGCGACGGCAGGAAGGCCCGCGCCAGCTCCGGCACACACCGGAGCGCGGACAAAGCACTCCCAAGGGAGCCGCGGCGGGCCCGGGCCGGGCCGGGCCGCACGAGGACCGGGTTCAGCCGCGCGCCGGGGCACGAGGAGCAGGGTATGCCGGACCCTCCGCGGGCTCAGGCACCGCCACAAAATGGCGGCCACCTCTGGCAGCGGCTTCGCTCCGTCCCGGCGCCCGGCGGCCTCTTCGGCGCTCACCCACCGCGCGACTCAGCCCCGTCCGGACATACCGACGCGGCGCTCCCGCCCTGCTCCCCTCGCTCTCCTCCGGGATGCTGAGGAACCACCACACCTAAAATGGCGGACACCGCGCCTGACGCCGCCGGGACCCTCCTCGCCCCACCGCAACCGCGCGTGTCCCGCCGTTCTAACCGGAGCCGGGCAGGGAGAGATTGCGGGCCGAGCCGGGCTCCGCCGCACCTCCACTCCGCCGCGAGCGGGGCGCCACGCAGCCCTCACCACGCGGACCTTTCACCGCGGGTCCCCACAGAGCCCCTCGATGCCGCCCGCAGAGCCCCAGCCCGCAGCCGCGCTCACCTCCACCCGCGCCGATCTGCAACTGCGCAATGGGGGCGAACAAAGGCGCTGCGGGCCTTTATAGCTTTACGTCACCCGCCGCACGGAGTCCCGGATGTGGCCGCAGCGGCAGCGCCGAGCCCGGTAGGGGTCGCCCGCGGCCCGCCGAGGCCCCGGGGCCGGCGCGAAGCTCCAGTCGCCGCCGGGGAACAGCGGAGCCCGGTGGGGACGCGGACACCGGGGCCGGGGAATCCCGTCCTGCCAGGAGCGGGGAGCGGGCCGGGGACCGCGAGCGGCGGGAAAAGAGCGGTAGTGAGTTGTGGTAAACGTGGGGTAGAGCTTTGTTTGCCGGCTGCACCTCGTCCCGAAGGACTAAGACCCCATGTAGAGTGCTATGTCCAGTTTTGGGCTCCTCAGAACGAGAAAGGAGGTACTGGAGACAATAACCATCACAAAGATTATTAGGTGTCTGGAGCATCTCTCTTACGAGGAGAGATATGGAAGCTGGGGCTGTTCAGTCTAGAGAAGGGAAGAATGAGAAGGGATCCCACTAATGCACATAAATATCGCAAAGCCAGCTGCCAAGGGGATGGTGCTGTAGTTTTTTCAGTGGTGCCCAGTGACAGGACGAGGAGCAATGGTCATAAACTAAAATACAAGAAGTTCCACCTCAACATGAGAAAGAACTTTGCATTTAGGGTAGCACAACCCTGGAACAGATGCCTAGTAAGGTCATGGAGTCTCCCTCTCTGAAGATATTCCCGTGTCAGGAATCCCCCTTGCCAGGGGGACTGGACTGGATGATGTCCCAGAGGACATGGATGCCCCCAGACATGCATTGGACTGGATGATATCCCTTCCAATGCTAAGTGATTTTGTGAAGCAGCAGAACTATCATTTCTTTGGAAGGAAAATTACAGTAGTATCAGTTTAACTTTGGAGTTGGTGCAGGAGCTTAACCCAGTTCACTAAAAGACCCTTAAAGGTATTTTTAATTAGTTTGATTAATCCATGTGCATAGCAGCACCCCTTCCTTGCAGAATAACAGCAAACCAAAACAAGTGTGGTTTAAAATTAAGTATGTTGTTGATGGCACAAAGTTTTGCCATTTTTGTTCAACTAACTCGATTTGTTAACTGAAGTTCAACTGTGATTTTCTTTGGCTGGCTAAAATTAATAGTGGAAATGTTAGGAGAAAGTCAGCTTATTCAAAAATTGGCTAAATTTTCATTGTTTGAACCTGTAGATTACATAAATTAATATTATATTAATCAGCCACCAAGGACTATTTTCTTAGTGCCACCCAGTCTAATCACCAAACAGTCTTTTAAAGTTCTCCCTTGCAGTTCTTGCTTGCATTCTCCAGACCTTCATTTTTGGGAGGTGCCACAGAGTCTGTGGACTACAAGGGCACTGCCCAGTGCTGTTACAGTTGCACAGCTGCTTAATTGCTATATTCTGATAAGAGAACATCGGACTCTATCCTTATGTTTAGTTTTTCAGTCTGTCAGATACTGATATGCAGCTGCTGCTTGTACTATGGGAAGCAAAAAGCAACATTGCCTCAGACTAGCTCATAGATGTGTTGAGAACACAAAGGAGGAGAGCTCTCAAACACTACTCTAAACTCCAGTATGTACTTGAAGATCTCACCTTACCAGTGTGGATGCTGTTTCTGGATGCTGTTACTGTGAAGGGGAAAAGCGAAAGATGACCTTTATAAGGATGTGGGAGGGCACTGCCTGTGATATCAATGGAGTTACATCGATCAGAATGCATTACCAGATATTCATCCAATTATCATATGAAGAAAAGCTTCAAATTCTAGTTTCATTACAAAATAATTTAAACTTCATAGCTTCCCAGGGATGGATAGTGAAAACTAAAGCAAATTGTTTGTCCTGTAACTAATATGCTAAAAACAACCTCCATCAAGGTGGGTTCTCTGACCCACGGTGTATTTATTGACTGCCTCACAAATAGAAAAATAAGCAAATGCAAACAAAAGCCTCTTTTTCTTTCTCCTCTGATTAAAAGAGTAAAATATTTCATTGATAATTCTAGGCTTCATTTTAGTAACATTTTGTTAACACATACTCTCTATGTAGTTAGGTGGGTTTAGCATGAACATAATGACATTTGAAACAGCATTTGAACATAAATACTGTAATTGCATGAGGGCCAAATTCTTCATTCCGTTGTTCTAAAAGGTATCTTCATGAGGCTTCTCATTAAAAATTAGATGTATCTTCATTGCAAACTGGAACGGTATTTTACAGTCTCTCACTACACAGTGTACATATGGTCTTGCTCCAAATTCAGTCAGATCTTTTCCTAGAGGATTAGAGGATATATAATTCTTTAATTCTTCTCTTCTCTTCTCTTCTCTTCTCTTCTCTTCTCTTCTCTTCTCTTCTCTTCTCTTCTCTTCTCTTCTCTTCTCTTCTCTTCTCTTCTCTTCTCTTCTCTTCTCTTCTCTTCTCTTCTCTTCTCTTCTCTTCTCTTCTCTCCTCTCCTCTCCTCTCCTCTCCTCTCCTCTCCTCTCCTCTCCTCTCCTCTCCTCTCCTCTCCTCTCCTCTCCTCTCCTCTCCTCATTTTTTTTCCCTGTAATTTTGAATTTTTGAAGAGAAACTACAGAAACTATCAGGGAACAAACTCCAGCCTGAATCAAAACTAATTCCTCTTCAGTAAGAAGTACAAGGCTGAAGAGCTATGAGATTTTCTTTTGCAAAGTTGAAAAGAATGACCTTTCAACTTTGAATTTTCTGATAGGAAATTAGCTAGTAATTAGAGGTCCTATACTGGACCCTATGGAATATGAAACTTGGATGGGACAGCTGGGGAAACAGACACCAGGAAAACTTCACCAACCTTTACACAGAGAACAGCTGCTCCCTAACTAGAATAGATATACTTGCCCTTGCATTATCACATTTTTGAGAGTAGAAGAAATGCAATTAAGTATGTTACTTACAAACCCACATACATATAAGCTGATCTCTTCCTGCCTTTTCATTGATAACCCTAAAAGTGAGCCCAGTAGGTGGGAGAGGTAGACAACATTTCATGACAGTAATATTTTACGGATTTTTGTGACAGCTTTCAACTAAAATGCCACTCTCTCAAATGAATCCCTGGATGTTTAACAATGTTGTAGAATTTACACTGCAAACTTGTTGAAGTGTTTTGGATCTCCCCTGTACCATGCTGCATATTTTCATCAAACATATTGGTCTTTTACCAAGTTCATCATGCTTTGGTTTTAAACTGGATAAAGGATTTAGGAGAACTGAGGGATGGGGACTAATGAATATGTAAATAAGCTGATCACAGAAGACTCATTCAGAATTAATAAGAAAGGGAATGTAATTCACTGTAGATAAGCAATCAAAAACTAATAACTGAAAAATCAGTTTAATCGCTTTATAACAATGAGCAATTTTCTAGGCACTGTCAGTTGATAGGTGTTTATAGAAATTCAGATATTTTCCTCTGTAAAACTCAGACCACAGTAAATGAGAACAGCACAAAATAATTGGTTCTGGCACTGATTTAATAGACCATTTCTAAACTGGAACTCCTTAATGTATTTCTCGCAAATCACCTATTTGGGATCAAATTGTGGCTCCTTTCAGTTTAGCAATATAAGGTGGATCATAGGTCCCTAAGATGTAGCTGGAGCTGCTTGAAATGACAACTCTAATTTCCAGGCTCAGCTGAAAAGATATGAGAATTCCTGTGCACCCCTTATTCTTCTTCCTTTTGCTTGTTGCTGTTCTATGGTAAGGGCAACTACAGATTGATGAGTTGGTTAAAATTATTGGGTGAATGGTTATAATTAAATTGTTTAAAAATTACGAATTAAAAAACTAAAATTAAATTGGTTTAAATTACTGAACATGGATGTTTTGCAGGGTAATACAAATGTGATGTCACAGTCTGGAAACAAGACTGGCAACAGCTTGCCAAAATGGGACATATAGAAAGACTGAGGTGTTTGCTACCCAGTACTGACAGCAATGCCTTTAGCACAATGTCTCAGACAGCTGTGAGTACCAGTCTTGCCATGGTAGCACAGAGCTGGGCTTGCAGCCATTACTTGCACTTACTCTGCTCCTCAGACAGGTTTTCCAGCTGTCCCAGAGCACTGTGCCTGCTATCACCACCTGAACAGGTGACCCTGGAGCTTGGCATCATGTCTGTGATATATCACCACTGTGACTGTGTTGTACCAACAGGCCATTCTGTGGCTGCAAAAAAATCACAGGCTGCATGAAAAGAACACCAAATATAATTCTTCCAGATGGCTACATGAAAATTTGGAATTTCACCCCTAATTTCTGAGCTGATAATATCTGACTTAAGCCTTTCTCACCCACTCTCTCCAACCCTCTGAAAGGAGGATGTAGCCAGGTGAAGAAGGTCTGACTTCTCTCAGATAACAAGTAAGAGGATGAGACGACATAGACTCAAGTCATACAAGGGAAGTTTAGATTGGACATTAGCAGGAATTTCTTCACAGAAAGGGTACTTAGACATTGGAACGGGCTTCCCAGGGAGGTGGTGGAATCACTGCCCCTGGTTAAGGAAAGACTGAACATACCACCCAGTGCCATGGTCTGGTTGACATGATGGTGTTTGGTCCTGTGTTAAAACTCGATGATCTCAGAGGTATTTTCCAACCTAATTGCTTCTGTGATTTTTGCTGGGGGCTAAAACCTGAAAGGAGATTCTGGTATCATAGAATCCTAGAATGGTTTAGGATGGAAGGGACCTTCAAGATCACCTGATTTCACCATCCCCACCTCACCCGCCATGGGCAGGGTCACCTTCCCTTAGACCAGTGTGATAATTGATAAAAGATTCGTGTTAATCATAAAAGTATTGGGGTTTGTGTAAACCAGAATACTAAGGTCTGAAATGAAGCATGGACATTAGATAAAACATATATGATTAAATCATTCTATTTAAATCCCCCTGTTATGAATACTGTGTTTTTTAGTACATTGTATTTGATACCAGTTTGTAAAACGAGGGTTTCCCACGGCCTGAAAGATATTGCAAAATCAGATTTCCTGCCTTTGTATAATCAATTGCAACCTGAAAGATTTTGCCATACCAGATTTCCTGCCTTGGTGTAATCAATCCCAACCTATCTGTTAAGACCAGATCCCCCATGTCTACTGTTCCTCATCTACCAAGACCACATGGCTACTTGACAAACTCTCCAGAGACTACAAGGAAAACCATCCTATAAAAAGGAGCTGCAAACCAAGGTTGGATGGAGTGTGGAGTGGGCGCTGACCCCTCACGTTCCCCAGCGCTGCTTGCACTGTCTATATCAAATAAAGCAATCTAAATTTTGCTAAATATCGAGACTTTGTTTCTCATTTATAACAATTTGGTGCCGAAATCTGGGACGTCCTTGAAGCCCTGAGCGGCACTGTGATTTCGGGGAGAGGCCCCGCTCCCATGGCCCCGGTTCCTCAGGGGTTCTCAGGACCCATGGATGTACCTCACGATATAGACTGAGCAAGGAAAAAGCTCCCCAGAAGACCATGGCAAAATCACCTGTAATTCTTGTGCATGAAGACCCAGACAGGAGCATGAAAGCTGCAAGTAATTGTCTGGTTTGGTGGAGGTGACTGTGTGCTTGCTGAATGAGATGTGGATTTTTCCACGAACCAAGTGTGAAGTCCTAACTGCGGTTCCAGTTTCCCGCGAGGGGCCCGGCCGGCGAAGGCACGAAGCAAGTGCTGCTTTTTCTCATCCTAGTCCAGGTAGAGGCTAGGTTCTTTTCCCATCCCAGCCCAGGTAGAGGTGGGACTCAGGGCGGGGAAAGGGCGGAGAGCAACACAGGAGTCATGGGGGGAAGAGGGGAAAAGCTGCTTTTTCCCATCCCAAGCCCAGGTAGAGGCAGAATTCCTTCCCATCCTGACCAAAGGAGAGGCAGAATTGGGGTAGAATACCAGGGGTAGCACAAATACCTCAAGACAGTCCCTTGAGGTAAAAATGGGACAATGAAACAGTCAGGTTTTAAGCCTAAATAGCTCACAAAAGGGTCCAGGTTCCTGTGATACACAAAGAAATGAAGATAAGGTCAGTAGGTTGTCAGAAATACCACCGGGCAGCACTTTGGGAGTAATATTAAGACGTTGGGACACAAGGGAATTATACAGAGGAAAAAGTAAAGAAAAATTGATTAATTATTGTATGATAAAAGGGACCAAGGAGATGATCCACAGAGATAATCTGTACTGGTCCACGTTCGGATCATTTAAGGGTTGGATTTGTAGAGCATTAAACACATATGTTGCTTGTAAAGAACCATTTAACAGAGAGGAATGTGACTATGCTGCTCTGTGGACCGAGCGGCATGGACCATTCTCGGTGTATACTTTGAGGGAAAAAGAGGATGAGGATAAAAAAAGGAGGTTGCCTGGGAGCCACTTGATGATCTCCCACCTCTGTATAATATGGAGGATACGGGAGACTCTCCCATCGTCTCTGCTCCCTCTCCTCCTGGTACTCCAATAGCTCTAAGGACTCGATTGAGTCAAAGAAATACCAGGAGAGATAGTATCAGCAGAGAGGAGGGAGATAATGACACAAAGGCTCACTTTTACCCGCTGAGGGAAGTCCCATTAGCAGGACAACAAGCTGGATTAACTGGATTTGTAAATGTTCCCTTGAACACAGGGGAGGTAAGAAACTTAAAAAAAGAGATGGGAAAATTATTGGAAGATCCTATAGGGGTATCTGAGAGACTACATCAATTCCTCGGACCAAGTATGTATACTTGGATGGAACTATAATCTCTATTAAGTATCCTATTCACTATGGAAGAACGGGAAATGATCAGACAGGCTGGAATGAGGGTACGAGACCAGGAGCATCAAATTGGACCTAGGGGAGACGAGAAATGGCCATTAAATAATCCTAACTAGGATAAATAAAATGATATCCATCTCCAGAATATGATGGACTTAAGATGGATACTTGTTAAAGGTATCCGAGAATCAGTTCCTAAAGGACAAAATATTAATAAAGCCTTTAGTGAACAAAAAAAAAAAAAAAAAGACGAATCCCCAACCAACTAGTTAGAGTAGCTGAGGAAAGATCTCCAAATGCAGTCTGGGGTAGACCCCAATACACAAGTGGGTCAAGCACTCCTCAAAACCCAATTCGTTGCTTGATCATGGGGAGATATTAGAAAGAAAATGGAAAAGTTAGATGATTGGCAAGATCGGGGTTTACAAGAATTGCTAAGAGAAGCCCAAAAAGTTTATGTAAGGAGAGATGAAGAGAAGCAGAGAGCAAAAGCTAAAATCTTTATAGGTGCAGTTCGTGAAACACAGAAAGAAACCCAGCAGAAAGGGGGAGGGAAACCACGAAAACCCCCACCGAAAGAAGGAAATGAGGCAGGAAATAATTCACTAAGTCAAACCTGCTTTTACTGTAACAAGAAAGGTTATATAAAGAAAAATTGTAAAGAGAGGATATGGGATGAAAAAATGTTCCAGGAGGACAATTAGGGATGTAAGGGGCTGTATGTATTGGGGACTATACCATTTAAGAGCCCTTGATAAAATTAAAGAGTGATCCCCAGAGAGAGGAGATGGAATTTTTAGTAGACACAGGAGCTGAAAAATCCACAATTAAACACCTACCAAAAGGGTGTAAGCCTAGTAGAGAAACAGGACTCATGGTTGGAGCAAAAAGTGAACTATTTCAGGTCCCTATTATTAAAAATGTGCAAATTGAGACCCAGAGCAAAATTGAATTAAAAAATCTGCTGTTACTGCCAGAGGCAGAAAATAATCTATTGGGGAAATGGACAGAGGTGAATGATAAAAGTTTTGAAAAAGTCAAACATGATTTAATTCAAGCCCCTGTACTAAGTCTCCCAGATTTGGAGAGACCATTTCAGTTATTTGTAAATACCTCTGATCAAACAGCATATGGGGTATTCACTCAGGAATGGGAAAGCAGTCAAAAGCCAGCGGGATATTATTCTAAACAGTTTAGAACATGATTGTGTGGACATTATAAAGTTACAAACAAAAGAAATTAGACCTGACTTGGAAGAAGTTGAACTTAAAAATGGAATAAATTTTTTTATAGATAGATCTTCCTAGAGTAGCGGAAGGACAGGGTTGTTTAACTTGTAAGAAAATTAATAAAAAAATAAGGTAGGCGACAAGCTCCATCTGGAGGACAGAAAACTACTTACAGACCCTTTGAAAGAATACAAATAGATTTTAGAGAATTACCAAAAATAGGAAGATAGAAATACTTACTAGTAATAGTAAACCAATAAACCCACTGGGTAGAGGCATACCCTGCAGCTGGAGCCACATCACAAGTGGTAGCCAAAATATTGATAAAACATAATACCAAGGTATAGCCTGGTCCAAGCAATAGACTCAGACCAGGGGACACACTTTACATCAATGGTGCTGAAGTTACTGACTTCAGCACTAGGTATCAGCTGGGAGTATCATACGCCCTGGCACCCTCAGAGTTCTGGGAGAGTTGAAAGGACGAATCAAACTTTAAAACAACAGCTGTCAAAATTAATAATTGAGACTAAGATGCCATGGAAAAAGTGCCTCCCAATAACCCTGTCTAATATGCGAACAATGCCAAATTCGAAAATGGGAATTTCACCATATGAAATGCTGTATGGTATGCCTTACCCTAAAGGAGTATGCCTTGATCCAGCCTCAGTTCAGGACCCTTCTCTTCAAAATTATTATGCCAAGACAGGTTGGACAGTGACATCTGAGCCCGGAGACCTTAAAGTGTGAATTCGGAGGACTTGCTGCTGATACCAGATCAATTCGTCTCAAAGGTCTCTCAGTCAGGACTGCAAGTCACCTGTCCTGAACCTGGGTGTGATTGTAGCCCGTTCATAAAGAAAAGGTGTCCATATTGTACCGAGTTGTGGTGGTGTCATACCTATGATGGGTATTTCCCATTCGCATTATGCATCCAATGTAAAAAAAAAAATGAATGTAAGGAAACTATTAAGGTACTTAATACCCTATCAGCACAAGGAGAAATCGAAGCTGATGATCACAACTGGTGGGAGTTATTTGAGAATGGGATGTGGGAAAAAAAAATGAAAGACAAAGCAGAGGTTTTGGCAAAAGAGTGCTGGAAAGGATTGAGCATACCGTGCTGTTACTGCTGTACCTCGTATTGGAATGTTAAAGCTAAAAGCTGGAACAAAATAAAGAAATTATACCAAAAGAAAAGGACAAAGTGGGAGACCCCAGGACATAGTCCCTGCTGCCGAGAAGATTAAACAAACCTCGGCTACTGGCAGCAATCCTGTAGGCCTTGAGGGAGGCAGAGGGATGAAAACAGTCCTGGGAGTCATCCTATTGCTCCTTATGATAAAAGGAAATAGTGCTGATGCTTGTTCCAAGCATTACCAGACAATCAGGTACAGTGGACACACGGTATCCACCCTTGCCTTCCACACACATATCTATTCGGCCTGCTATAAGCACACCTTAGAAACTTGCACTATTATGGGAAAAGTTAAGGGGTAGCCACCAATTTGGAAAAGAAGGGTGGGCTCCATAGGCATACCAAAGTTGTCCAGGAGGAGAAGTGTCCCTCTGCTTCACAAAAGAAGGGAATACTCAGATCAGGGAGGAGTGCAAAATCACTACAAGGAGGAATTGATAAGAATATAACTAAAACGTTCAAGGGAACAAGAACGAACCATAAAGGAAGTTTTAACTTATACGAGAAATTGGAACAACTCAGCAAACGGGACTTACCCAACTCAGGAAGGAATTTATTTGTAGAATTAATGAAAGAAATTACTACTGAACTGAACTTAACTCACTGTTGGATCTGTGGAGGAATGCAAATGACTGAACAGTGGCCATGGAGGGGGGAGGGATTAAGCTCAAGCAAAGAAAGTAATAGCTAAACAACTTACTCAAACTAGAGCAGCAGTATATAAAAATCGACTAGCCCTGGACTATCCATTAGCTGAAGAAGGAAAAGTGTGTGGGAAGTTTAATAATTCTGAATGCTGTTTAAAAATTGATTATAATGGTGAAGTAATTACTAAAATTGCAGAATAAATAAAATGCATGTTTTAATTAAAAAAAAAAGCTTATGTACCTGTACAAACCTGGAACTCTATGCTTAATGATAATTGGTGGAATATCCTGTTGGGGGGAGCTTGGTGGAAGAAATTAGGTTTTATATTCACATGTGCATTATTAGGACTAATGTTCATCCCTTGTATTCTTCCATGCTTCATTCAACTAATCCAATCGGTGGTTGAAGGAATGCAAGTTGCTACAATACCAATAGACCCTGATATGGCAATAAAATTAATGGCAGTAAATAAATTAAATCTAGTACAAGAAGTACTGACAAAATTTGAGGCTCGAACACGAATCAATGGGATAAAAAAGTGGGGAAATTGTGATAATTGAGAAAAGATTTGTGTTAATCATAAAAGTATTGGGGTTTGTGTAAACCAGAATACTAAGGTCTGAAATGAAGCATGGACATTAGATAAAACATATATGATTAAATCATTCTGTTTAAATCCCCCTGTTATGAATACTGTGTTTTTTAGTACATTGTATTTGATACCAGTTTGTAAAATGAGGGTTTCCTACGGCCTGAAAGATATTGCAAAATCAGATTTCCTGCCTTTGTATAATCAATTGCAACCTGAAAGATTTTGCCATACCAGATTTCCTGCCTTGGTGTAATCAATCCCAACCTATCTGTTAAGACCAGACCCCCCAGGTCTACTGTTCCTTATCTACCAAGACCAGAGGACAAACTGTCCGGGGACTACAAGGAAAACCATCCTACAAAAAGGAGCTGCAAACCAAGGTTGGATGGAGTGTGGAGTGGGCGCTGACCCCTCACGTTCCCCAGCGCTGCTTGCACTGTCTATATCAAATAAAGCAATCTAAATTTTGCTAAATATCGAGACTTTGTTTCTCATTTAAAACACCAGGATGCTCCAAGGCGCGTTCAATCTGTCCTCAAACACTTCCAGTGATAGCGCATCCACAGCTTCTCTCTGCAACCTCCTCTTGGCCCCCACACCTCTCAGGGAAGAATTTCTCCCCAGTATCATATCCAACCCCGCCCTCTGGCAGTGGGAAGCCGCTCCCCTTGTCCTGTGCCCCCCTGTTCTTCAGAGTGCCCTTCCCAAAGATGGCGCCCGGTGCTTCCCCCCTCACCGCGCAGCCGCCGTGGCCCCGATCCGGCCGTGACGCGGCCGCCGCCGCCTCCGACTGTGCCGGGGCCGGCTCCGCAAGGCGCAGCCCAGGGTGGTTGGGGCTGCAGCTGCGCCTCATGGTGCCTTTGCCCGTCCAGGCTGCACGATGAGGTTGCTGGCTGCCGCACTCTTGCTGGTGGCGCCTCTCGGCGCTGCCTTCTACCTGCCCGGATTGGCGCCCGTCAGCTTTTGTGAGGAGGGCGAAGAGACCGAGAGCTGCAAGGTGAGAGCCCGCTCGGGCGGGCCCGGCGTGGGCTGTCCGCTCGCTCTGCCCCGCTCGGGACTCCCGCGGCCGGGGGCTCCGCGGGGTATATCCCAATCGTGCTGCTTGCGGCTGGCCTCCCGCGGGCGGCAGCCTTTGCTCCGGTTAAATAGACACCCCCAGCTGGTATTCCCTTTTCCCGCTGGACTTTCCAGCAGCGCTGGGAGGACCCTTAGCTTCTTGCTCCTGGCGTGGCTGGGGCCTGTCAGCAGCCAAGGGTAACTCCACCATGGGGTAGCAGCATTTGCTGGTTAGCCAAGTTAGTTAGTTGCATTTCGTACCGGCCACACGTTTGTTTCTGAAAGTCCGTATTTTCATACTTTTTCTCCTCCTTTCCTGTTTAGTCGCTAATTGAGCTCTTCGTGAACAGGCTGGACTCTGTTGAATCAGTTCTGCCATACGAATACGATGCGTAAGTACATCCCAACAGGTTTCCAGGGGCGTTTGGAAAGGCACCTTTCTGTTACCGGAAGGGCGTCAGTGTCCTGGCTGTAGGGATGGAACCGTGAATCCAGTGCTCAGTGGCAGGAATGAAGTACAAGAGTGTGGAAAGGATGAAGGCCACACCTGTGCTACCTGACTGTCCTCTGTTATTGTTAAAAAAAAAGGCTGCAGGGTTTCTTATGGGTGCATTTTATTGAGCTGAGTACTAGATTCAGTGTTGACTGACATATTTGAAAATTCTTTCGGTTAGGCAAATCTAGGATGTCAGATGCTTTGAGTTCCTTTTTTTTCCTGGTAATTGAAGGATATTTGGAGACCAGTCGCTGTTAATATTTTTTTTCTTTTTTTTTTTTTCTAAAGCTCTGTAGCTAATTCTTGGTTTGTTGGTGTTGGTTTTGTTTAATTTTGATTCTTCTATATGAAAACTTCTATCTGCTTTTGCTGGTATTTATAGGCCTACAAAGTGAGGACAAACAATACGATTTGCAGTCTTGCTGTTGGGCACAGAAAACAAAACTTGCAGGTGTTTTAGTTCTTTTCCTGGGCGTTGCAGCAGTAGAAGCAAGACCAGAAACTAGCTAAAAAATTCCCGTCTCTATTTCCATTAAACTTTCTGGAAGCCTGTGAATTTAAGACCGTTGATTGAGGAAAAGTACTTATGTGCTAAAGATAAGTATGGGTTTGTTTGTTGTTATGTTGGGGTTTTCTAAGGCAACCTGCTGCTACCTGTGTTTAATGAAAAGCCAGAATGGTTACATTCTCCAGTATTCAGCAGTTTCAGGCTGTATGTAGTTGAAAAGAATTAGTGTTTGACAGTGTGGCACTGTAATGCTAAAAGCACTTTCCTTCTTTAAATGTGTTTCATGTTAAATACTGTTTGTAAATACCCCTTTAGGAAAGGGGTGTAGCTTTTCAGAAACTTTTTTGCAAGAGAAATGGAAAGTCTGTAGCACAGTCCCTCCCACAATGAAACATTCTGTTGTTAGTTTAAATTGCTTAATTGTTTAATTAAATTGTTTAATTAAATTAAAATTAAACTTGAAAAGGGTGGGTGGACTAAGCATTGTGCATTTTGTTAAAGATATGCTGGAATATGTATTGGTTGAAATTGATATTAAAATAGATGACAGCATTCTTCACAAAGGCTCTCAGATTTTTAACTTCCAGTGGCTGAGCTGTCAAAAAAATAATGAAAACTACTATGGTAAGGACATAATTTAAGAATTTGTTTTAGGCTGGTATTTATAGGTATATGTCAATTAAAATAAAAGGGAACCTTTGCTACTTTTTTTCAGTTTTGACTTCTGTCAAGATAAAGAAGAGAAAAGACCATCAGAGAATCTTGGACAAGTGTTGTTTGGGGAGAGAATAGCATCGTCTCCATATAAGGTTATTTTATCCCCTGAAGCTGATCCTGTTTAAATTTGATAGCCATTGTTCTGATGGCTGTAATCTGTAGACATAACTGAAGATTTGATGGCTGGGTGATTATTTTTGTTTACATTTTTTAATGTATGCTCTGTGGAGTTTATGTAATAAAACCTAGTAAAACTCCTCCCAGCCTAATGGCATCTTAGGGTGGTTAATTGAGTTAGGAAACTGATCACCCATCTTGCCTGTTGCTGTGTGATACAGAAATACAGAAACTGTATCCTAGGTAGTTATTTAATAGCTAGATGTAAGGTGTGGTAGATGATGTGAAATCATTTGTTTATTAAGTGTAACTTTGGAGGCTATAAAGTGATAGCTCAGGAACTGTTTCATGTACTTGGTTGTACTATTGGGCAACTTCCAGAGTGGGAGTGGGAAATTAGATTGTGGCTCATTTGCAGCTTTTTTCTGCTTGTGCATGCTTATCATCTGTTGTATGAAACTAAATTTTTCAGTGTTGATGCATATCACTTGGAACCTTTTGTAAAATAAATGTATGGAATTATTTTGTGGATTGGGTATGTGGTATTTTTCTGTATCATGCCATACATTAGCAACGACCAAATGTAGCATATCAAAAAGGCTGTGCCATCAACTTGGAACAGTTATTAGCAGTGGAGGAGTTGGAGTCAAACAGTAATTCTTGCTGTTTGAGAGCTGTATGGTGTTCATATGCAGTTTCCAGACTTGGATTTGCCAGTGAGGCTGAAAACTGTGCTCTGTGTGTGTGTGATTGCTAGATAATTGCTAGTGTGTGGTTGCTAGATAATCCAAATCCCTGTGAGGAAAAAGAGGCAGCAGTTTCTGAGTCTGATCAGTCAGACCTGATTGTATCTTTTCATTAGTCTGTTAAGCAAGTGATGCCCCCTGCCTTATATGAACTGCTCTTAGAAGTCTCCTTGATTCTCTGAGCTAATGTAATTTTAAGTCTTATGACTAGTGGTCCCAAGAATCTTTTAAATATGTAGCACAATGGGTCATTTGGACTGGATACGTATTGAATAGATTAAGTGTTATAACAATTGTTTGAAATGGCTGGACACTGCAGTAATTAGAAAGTGCTGTTCCTGGTTAGCATTTGGGCCTTGATAACATTAGAATTTTCAGCTGTGTTTTGGGCTCATTAACAGGTAAATATTAAATGGGTTAGAAGTTGGAGATGCAAATGGGAGAGTGTTTGTGTTAGGTGATGTCTGTGCTTGGAGCTTAGATGTGCAACCTGTGCTTTTGGTGGCCTTATCTAACTTGGTCGTCATGGGGAAAACCAGCTGAAGTTAATGTGAAACATTCAAGAAGGGCATAGTGAAAGTCTGTTTTAGCAGATGATGAAATTATCAAAATAAAACAAATGGGTAAAAGAAAAAGCAATACCATTTCTACTGATTTTCAGTTTTCATTCCTCAGGGTTTATCCTTTAGAAACTTACAGTAAGGAGGTAAAGTAGCTAAAAAAACCTCCTCGCTTTACCTGAAAAAAACCACAAAATGCTAACAGTTATCTCAGAAGCAAAATTGAAGTGACTTTTTGTGTGCTTTTTTTAACAGTTCACCTTTAAAAAGCAAGAAACTTGCAAGAAGGTTTGTACAAGATCATATGACCCAGGAAACAGTGCTGATAAAAGCAAACTGGCTTTTTTGAAGAAAGGAATGCAATTGAATTATCAGCATCACTGGTAAGTCAAGACATGTGCTGGAGGTTGGGTTTATTTTCTGCTTTTGGACATTTGTTCTATGTTTTAAGTGGTTGCTTTCTTCCTTGTGTGTGATAGTTGTCTCTCTACTGTACATCTTGTAGGCACTACTGAAAAGTGTGTGCATTACATGAATGTGAAATGTCACTGTGAAATGAAGTGCATCCCTTTCTGAGGACGTGTTCTTTGATGTTTCTGTCTAGGATTATCGATAACATGCCTGTAACGTGGTGTTATGATGTGGAAGATGGACAAAAATACTGTAATCCAGGATTTCCAATAGGATGTTTTGTTACTCCAGATGGTAGAGTTAAAGATGCTTGTGTTATAAATGTAAGTGGTGGAACTTTTTTTGTTAGTACAGGATAGTTTCATTTGTAGTTTTACTTTTAAGCTTCCCTTTCCTGAGAAAGAACATACATGTTTGTAAACATGCTTAATATTTGGACTGTGGGCACTGACAGAGCTGAGTTCTGCTAGTGTGTGCAGTGTCTCACTGATAACAGTTGTCCAAATAAAATGTTCACGCAGGTCTTTGACTAATATATGTTTTATAAAGCTATAAAATCATCATATGGATGTTTAAAAGCCTTAGAAAGTTGAGGTTCTGTTCTGAAATTTCATGTGTATCCATCTTAGTACCTATTCATTCTTTGTCTGTGTTGTATTCATGTGCAAAATGTTCTTTTATCAGTAGGAGATAGAAGTTTTCTAGTGAAGTCCTAGAAATGAGCTCTGTATTCTAGTTGCAAAAGTTATGTCCAGCACAGTTTACAAGTTAAATGTGTCAGGGTTTTCCCAGATGGCTGAAGGGTAACAAACCTAGCAGTGACAGGGAAAATTATGTTGACAGTTGGAAATGTGTCAGTCATCCTGGGAGTTACCTTGTTAACTAGTACAATTACAGATAATAGTGATAGAGTTTTATCCCTCCTGGGTGAGGGACAACACTCCTCAGGGTGAGGAGAGAGCTTTCCATGACTCTGCTCTACCATTTGACCTGCTGCTTGCCTGCAGTGCAGTCAGTTCATTTATATGCAGCAGGTCTGATGCTTCTTTGAAGTGTTGCATTTATCATGCACATTCAGTTTACTCTGTCTATAGTCACTGTCCAACTCAGTTACTCCTCAGGCTCCCCAGACTCTTTAAACTGATCTTTTATAAGAGTATATTAATGTTGAAGTGTTTCCCTTCATTGCTACTTCATACAACACCAGTCTCATTTTAAAGTTCTTGGCTTCTTGCGCCCTCTCCTGTTGGAGAAATTGCTCAGTCTCATGATCATGTTTTGTAGTCAGAGTTTAACAAGAAGAACACTTTCTACCTCTTCAACCACGTTGACATAACAATCATGTACCACAGTGGGAAGGATGAAAACTGGCCGGGTGCAAGATTGGTGATGGCAAGACTGAAACCACAAAGGTAAATTGTACATTAAAGCAGCAGGTTCTGGTATTCTGGAATTCAAACAGCAGTTCCAAAGAAAAGAGTCTTTTAGAGATGTTATTGGTATTAATAAATTCTGAGGGACTTGTGACTTCTGGTAAAGCTTTCAGTATGCTGGTTTATATCTGGAACTATTTGCAAGGATAGTTCCACAGCTGTAAATGTAATTTAACTTTGCTTTTGAAGTGTTCCCCAAAGTCCCTTGTGATGGAAAAGCTGCTTATGCAGACTTTCAGAACCTGACCTAAAAAACCAGAGCCTTGTTCGTGTTTTGGTTGATTTATATCTGGATGTGCGTGTTTTCAGATACACTGAGAAACATCCTTTCACTGAGTAAGAGTGTCCCGTGTCAGATCCGTTACGTGTCTCCCAAATGTACCTTTGGATGAATGTACAGGCGTACTTTATCCTGTGGAAGTTTGGATACAGAGGTATAGGTGAAATACCATGTTAACACTGGTATTTGGAACTGCAGATGACAACTAATTTCCTAAGAAGACTAACTGATTCTCTCAAACAGTAGCTTCTTAGATTTTGTGTTGAACAGAGCAGAGGTGCAATTACTCAGAGGTCAGAAGAAGACTGAAGCAGCTATTTTGGCCTCTAGTCAATCTTTTCATACACAGTTCGTATTTATCTATATTTGAAAACTGCAGTCCGGTTATAAAATTTCAAAGTAGGTAGTTTTTATAGCTAAACTTTTCTCTCTTTTCTTTGGAAGTTAAGTAAGTTAATAAATTACACTACTGCAGTTTCTGAAGTCATACAGAAATGCTTGGTACAACATGACTTGCTTGTACTTGGTTTTTCTCTTGCGAAGGTACTTTATTTTGTCATTCTCTGACTGGGCGCTTTGCTTCAACCTTGAAGCACTCCTGATAGGGAGTATTTGTGGTTGGAGCACAGTGCTGAATGTTTTAAAAGAAAATTAAAGTTTTGAAAAATTTTATTTAACTTTGTTTCCCCATTAGCTACAAGCATGCAGATGAGAACAACTTAAGCTGTGAAGGCCCACCTATGGAGATTCCTGGAGAATTCACCAGTAAACTGAATTTGGTTTACACTTACTCTGTGACTTTTGAAGTAAGTATTAAATCTGTTATGTGAATATATAATTCCCCAAAAGAATGAAATCAAAACAATTGGATAACTTGCTAGTAGCCATAACTGGATTACAGCAGTGTAAATTCTGTAAGAATGGTCTTGTGATGTATTTTTCTGAAAATCTTAACAGGCTTTGGTTCCTGTAATTTGAGGGACATTAGGAAAATATAAATGAAGATATTTTTCCCCTGTGTTTTATTATTAATAGAAAATCAGTAGATTGAATGACGGGAAGGGTTGTCTTCCTTGAGGTAAACTCTGCTTTCAGATTTCAGTCAGGGTGCTGAGAGTCTTATGTTGAAGAATAATGTTCATCTTTATATCAGGGTACATGCCTTAGTTAAGTGTTGGCCATAAGGCTTTATGTCATGAGGTTGAAAGGTTTGTCTCATTTTGTGTGGTTTTTATTTTGTTCACTGTCTTTTTCTTGAGTAGGTGATAATTTATTTTTTAGAATTAATACTCTGGTGTTTACTAATACACAAATGTTTTATTCAGCCTGTAATGAGTTTGGGGGATATTGCTTTCTGGAAAATGGCTCTTTACCCCAGCATGGAAAGTGAGCCTCCTGTGGGTATGACAATAATTTGGTTCCAGATACTTCAAATCTTGGTACCTCTGTTTCAGTCTGTCCTGAAAGCATAGTTGTTTTTCTGAGGTAAGACACCGATCTAGAGGGTTTAGCCTGAGACCACCAGCTTGTTTTGTACAGACAGTGAAGCAGCCGTGATATGGCAACAGCTTTCAATCTGCCAAATTGAATTTGATTTGAAGCAGTGACCTGGAGGTGCAAGGCTTAGTAGCCTGTTACGTTTCCCTTGAGACACCTAAGCTTCTTGCAGCTGATTTTCCTACATGGATGAGCCTTCTTTCATTAACATTTGTGTTTAAATCTTGGGGTAAATTGTGATTCAGAACTTCAGTGTGAACTTTGTCTGGTTACTCATTCAATGAGTGAGGTGTTTGGGTACCTACACTCTTTTCCCCGTCATGGAGCAGGTAAGGCTCACATCCAGTGGGTTTGGATACTTCCAGCAGATGGCACTTCAAAACTGTTTATTCTCTCTGTCACCCATAAGCCTTAATTTAAAGTAATACCTCACGTGTTTTGCTTTTTATTAGTAGTAGTTTCAAAACAACTTGAAAGGGGTGTGTTTATCAGTGAGAAGTGTTTTTAAATCGGAAAACATCAGTTTCAGTAAGCCTGACTATACAAAGCAGTAAAATATAGAACTGTTTTATGGTCCTTTCTAATATGGCAGCTGACTTCTGATGAGAAAGTTAATGGTGTCTGCTTTAATTAACTGAAATGGAAAAGATATTTAATACTGTGTGAAAAGTATACATCATCATGGCTCTAATGTTTAGTACACAAATGTATAGGAATGAAAGCATGAGAGCAGTTTGGTGCTTAGCTGTACAAACTTAGCACCTTGTGAGTAAATTAAGAAATTCAGCAGAATTTCATGCCAGTCAGAGGATAGAATTTGGTAACAGGACAGCACATGTGTACATCCAAAGAGAACAGCTGAGGAGGACAAGCTTTGTGGGTCAGAAAGAGTCATCAGTTGTATGCATGAATATTCATCACAGGAATATCTGGAAATGAAAGTTGTCTGCCAGGAATCAGAGTGGAAAATAGTCTTTACCAGCTAACACTATGGCAGAGAGTGAAGAAGCCTGTGCTAAATACATTAAAAGTGATGAGAAACATATTTCTAGTTTTCCCTGGAATTTTTCTCTGGAGTATGTTTAACAAAGTTCAAGTTTCAAGGTCAGTGTGCTCTGCTGCGAAAATCTTGTCATGATGGCATGATTGTTTTTCAGCAGTTCGGATCTGCAGGCTGCTACATCACAAATCATTGAAAGACGAGGCTTAATGAAGCCTAATTTAAAGGTAGAAGACGTGGATAGAAGATTTCAATGAAAAGATAGTCTTCTAGAGCCTCTGGAGATTAATTAATGCAAAAGAGAGGTCTTACATCCAGGGTTGATACCAAGCTTAGAAATGAATGCTGACTGGAAAATTTGGGGAAGGGATGTGGTATGCTTACTCCATCTCAGAGACTGCAATAAACTTGTACTTGTTTCTATTAATTACTATTTCTTTTCCTTATAGGAAAAGAATAGTATAAAGTGGGCTTCCAGGTGGGACTACATTTTGGAGTCCATGCCGCACACGAACATCCAGTGGTTTAGGTAAGATTTGCATTTATTCAGTGAGTAACCTTGCAGGGGAGCACAAAGTTTCTTAGTTGTACTTCTTGGGAGATAGAATGAAATCCTTAGGTTTTCAGTCAAGTAGACATTTTGCTTTCATATGTGAAGTAAGTTCATTTTCATCTCTTGGGAGCAATTGTATTACTGCATTTTGTGAAAGGAAGGTATCATCAGTATCCAAAAGGAAAGCAGTTTCCGTTGTTTTACTTGATCATCTCCATTCTGGAGAGGTTTCTGAGTCATTACAGATCTGCAGTGTTCTTACTGTTGCTGTCTGGCTTTGAGTGCCAGGTGAGAGGTACATGTACAGAATGCATGTTTTGTACTCAGCAGGTGCTTACATAAAAAGGCCTTTTTATGGGTAAAAGATGTATGTGAAAAGCTCTTACTTATCTTATTTCCCCCATAGCAAGGGAATGGTACTAAGTAAGTATATAATTTGTGTTGTAGTGTTAATCTTTTGCAATGTAAATCTTGAAAAGGCTAATCCAAATAAATTGTTCTCTACAAAATATTAAACAGCACAGTATCGATTTCATTGGTTGATAAATATAAAACCTACTTGACAGTCTACTTTAAGAACTGTAGCTGTTTTGCCAGGGAAATTACTTCTGAGCTATGTAAGGAGGAAAATAAAGAAAAGCTTATGTAACTGTCTACAGTATTAGCAATGTATCATGAAATACCTTCATGATACCTTGATAATCACTGTTTTAATCACTGGATAATCACTAGAATACTGTTTTCCTCACTTCTGTCTCCTAAGAAGTCACAGACGTTTAAGTTGTGTACCTTTATCTTCTCTGGATGGGAAAGTACTGAAAGGTCTGAATATCCAAGGTTTTCTCCTCAGATCCGAGCTGTACATGTAGTACAATGTGAACTGGTACATCTCCTGAAACCTGAATAACTGTATTCAAAGTTTGACTTTTTCTTGATCTACAGTATAATGAATTCCCTCGTAATTGTTCTCTTCTTATCTGGCATGGTGGCTATGATAATTCTGAGGACTCTTCACAAAGATATTGCAAGATACAACCAGATTGACTCTTCTGTGAGTAAAATTTACAGCTTTTACATGAGCACATTTTTGTGTCCATAGTGATGTCTGTGTCTTAGTCTTGAGTACGCATCTCACAGAGAGATGCGTATCTATGATGAGTTTGATACATGCTAATATCTCTGGAGGTTAAAACTTATTGGAGATGTTCTGATTAACATAGGCTGATGCAAATTGATGTTACCTGTGGCTGGAAAGTGTGATGGAATCAGTTTAGTTAGGAGATCATAATATTGCAGTTCATGTGCAGCACAACTTCTGACCTCTAGCGGTGTTAGAGCTACTTGTTAATGTGTGTAAACTGTATTTTATTTTATTTGTAAATACAATTCATATGGTAATTGCTGTGTTAAACTGAGTCTAGTTTGTTTAAATTAATGAGATGACAGAAGCCTGTTGCCATATAACTGAACCTGTTGTGAGTTCTTCTGAGATAAGTACTTCTTAAAATGGGAAAGCAGCAAGTTCCTATAGGGAAAGAGAATGTAACTGACTGTGACTTGAAAAGACTTGACCAGTAGACTGAGACTAATTTTTACTCAGCCTTTTTTTCATTGGCAAAAGTGGTATCTCTGCAACTCAAGATACAACAAAGGTTTGGATTTTCACTCTTGTTGCTGTCCATCTGGTAAAAAATACTTCAAAATCCACGAAGATGTTTCATATTGAAACTGGAACGTCTGAAAGTACTTCTGTTCTTCTTTGTGGTTCTTTGTGGATATTAAGTATTCTGTTAATGTAAATCCAGACAGTGATTTAAAATGGTATGATTTTTCTCACATCCTTTAACTGATAGTTTTCATGAGGGTTCTGTTTGATCTCTCAATTAAATTATGTTCAATATTTTACACTGTATTGTCTTAGTTGATTCTTCTTAATGTGATAAAGTGTGAGACTTGTGGAAGCTTGATTAGTTTTTATGAGTAATAACAGGGACAGGTGTGACTTTCATAAAGCTACAGTTTTTTATTTTCTTGCCAGGTGTGAGAGACTTAAAGATCTGTTGCAGATCAAGGAGCTTATTTTAAAAGGTGTGAAACAATTGTGTGAAAGAGGACCTGAGCTGAAGAATATGCAGGGAAGCAAATGAGTATCTCACATTTAGGGGCTGCTAGTGATTGTACTTCAAAAGAGATCGATGTAGCAGACAGTAACTATGGTCTTAGAATGTGCATTTAATATTTCAACCAGTGCTTGCTGGTGTGATGTGGATAAGTGAGGTGTGGATTTAGTGACACATTCATTAATGAAGTGTTTAGAAATCATTAGTTTATGTTTAGGGTCTTATGACTAAGAGAGGATTCCTGAACTGAAGAGAGCTCGTAGCTCATGTCAGTATGTTTTCACCCATGAGAGGTAAAGCTCTCTTTTTTTTTTTTTCTTTCTTTATTTTTTTTTATTTTTTTAATTTAAGGTGCTCTACATCATTGTTTTTTTGGCAAGCTTTAATTCTCGTGGTAAGCAGTCCTTTCAACTGAACTCAGTATTCTTACATTGAATGGAACCTGTAGCTTTTAACTTAATGAGGAGTAGAGGTTAACCTCTTGTGAGGTTAGTTATCTGTGGTTCTGTGCGTTAGTTTTGTTGTTTGGTTGTTTTTTGGAGGGGAGGTGTCTGTTTTGAGTGACTTTATTGAAAAGTTTTATTCTTCAGCAGTGGTTCCCTAGACTCGCTGGACTGAGGTTTCCCCCTCCCCGTTCCATCCTTCCATCCATTCACCTCTGGCAGTGGTTTGTACTTGTCAGAGTGGTGTACTTGTCCCTCATGATTCCAGGGAGCAAACTTCCTTCTAGAGTGGAGAGACAGTTTCGTTCTTTTCCAGTATTGCCGTTGAAACCAATGAGCTTTGAAACAGAAACAGAAAAAGATAAGTGCATAAACTAGATTGAAATTAAAACTAAACTGAATGCTTTGTTTAAATTTGGAGTGATGTTCTATGGTTTGCCTAATTACATTTGCTTTTTCTTGCTTTAGGAGATGAGAATTTTCTTGATAAATCTTAACTTTTTCACAGAACCATTAGGGGGTTGTAAAATCAATGAGTGATGAATCAGATGCAATTAGTCTCGCTTTGGATCTTAACTGGAAGCTAATCAAACTTTAAATATGTATTTTGCATCTTGTTTGTATTAATTCACTGCTGCATTATGTATCGCTGCTAAAGACATTGTTGATTTTATACAGGAAGATGCCCAAGAGGAATTTGGCTGGAAGCTGGTTCATGGAGATGTGTTTAGACCTCCAAGGAAGGGAATGTTGCTCTCTGTCTTTTTGGGCCAAGGAACCCAAATTTTCATTATGACATTTATTACTTTATGTAAGTAACTTCATTAAGGTGATGTGTACGTAGTGTAAAAGTAATAAGAAAGATACAATATTATTAAACAAATTATAGACACCTGCTTTTAATGAATAAATGAAGTCCTTCCTTTAGTAACATGTAATATTAATGCAATTTCATAACAGTAATTAGATAGCTTCAGTAATGCTCTTGTAAGCATTGTCACTGAAAACATTGTGATATCTGGGCTAATGCAGATTCTTCATGAATTCAGAAATTCTTCTGAATTTCCTTCTTACAAGTTTCTTTTTAAAGAACACAGTTTTGCATGGTATAAGTTATCCAAGGGTCCAGTAATGCAGGTTCAAAGATGTAATCAAAGCTTTAATGTTCTGGGAACGCTTTCTGTCCAATATGTTTGACATGAGCCTGCAACCATACAGACATATGAGCAGGAGTGCATGCCAGTGAAATAGTACTGACACAATGTTGAGATAATGAGAGCCTACCATAAATGCACATATGCATGTGATTATGTTACCGTCACGAGATGGCATTTTATTATTGGCTATCTGTAAAGTTTATGGGCATTCCTTTTCTTACCATACAGTAGAATTGGGAAGTACACTGATACGTAGCACAAAAGAAGAATCTTTCAAATTTTGCTCTCCAGGCCTTTCATAGGGGAGCTGCTTTTTTTCTGTTTATTGCAAGATATTGTAAGATTACTAGACTTTTCTTGATAGGCTTGTCTTTCAGTTGATCACAACTCTGTGTCTTGCTCAGGAGTGGTAGTTTCCTGCCCAATCAGTGTAATGATATAGAAGGAAATTGGTGGCAAAGAAAATGCTTTTGATGGATGGTGGCATTTTATTTTTCAGCCTTGTGACTATGAGATACCTTCTGCTTAAGAGATGAGGTGGAAATAATGCTTTTGAATGAAACAGTGCTATTAGGGGTATGTTCATGTGATGAGGTTATACAAGAGCTTATGCACTCAGCATAAATAAATAAATGTGGTAGTGAAAGGGGTAAACCTTCACAGTGATCTGCTTAATAGGGGTATTTTGACATGTGTCCACAAATAACTAAATCTTTTTGTTTCTTAGTCCTAGCTTGCCTTGGTTTCCTCTCTCCTGCCAACCGTGGTGCTCTGATGACCTGTGCAGTTGTACTGTGGGTCTTACTGGGGACACCAGCTGGCTATGTGTCTGCTAGAATGTACAAAAGTAAGTACATGCATTTATTTAATGTGACAAAACATGCTAAATTCAGAACTGCTGGACTGAGTATAAACCTCCAACTGGAGCTGGTGTCAGACAGCACATCTGCTTCTAGCTGCCATTCTGCAAAGCGGTTGGAAAAAGTCTTGACCTTGAAATTGTTTTTACTTTTTCTCCTCAGCATTCAGAGGTGAGAAGTGGAAGACCAATGTCTTGCTTACAGCTCTGCTCTGCCCTGGGTTAGTATTGTTTCCCCTCATTCTTTCCTTTATTCTTAAGTAGAAATTTATCTGAAGTGGGACGGAGTTGGGTATGATGCTTGTCTATGTGATTTTGTTTATGGTACTCCCAAGCTGCAGTTCCTTTTGTGCATTGTCTGTCTGTGAATATAAAGAAAAGTGAATTCTGAGGAGCTGGAGCCTGGTAGTCCAGAACACAGCTTATTGGCTTCTTTTCAGCTGTGGGAGTAGGAGGAATTGGGCAGCTCTTGCAAGGTTGTGTCAAAGCCTTTGGGAATCACTGCACCAGAGCGCTGGGCACAGTGATGGGGTAATTCCAATTTGATACTGCAGTACTCAGAGTGTTCCAGGTAATTCTGGTTATGATCTTCTTACATAAATGTAGGAGGTGTCTAGTTTGGGATATGGCTGTAGTGTGTATCATACTATATAGTGTGGCTAGTACTGTCCTGCTTGGGAAGGGCAATAGCTCTTGTGACCTTTTGTGAGAATTAGTGGGGAGAGAGAGCAGAAACTAAATTCTTCTGCAAGTCTTCCATGTTTTGTGGTTGCAACTTTGAGTACATGAAGTTATCCCTTGGCAAATGTGGAAGAAAATATTGTAAATTTCTTAAGGTATTTCTTCCCCCCCCCCACAAAATCTCAGAATGAATAAAATATTTCATCAAATGAAAGGTAATGAACTTGATAACAACCAAGTGTAGTATTTTTCTGAGAAATCTTGTAAACAGAATGTACTTCAGTCTCCCTGCTGTCATTTAGATGTTATCAGGAGAGAGAAGAAGATATATATATATATTGATGGAAAGAATACCATGCTTATCAGTTAAAGTCCTAAATAAATTGAGTTTCATAGAGCAAGTAAAATGACTGGGGCTAATGGAATATGAACAGATGCCATGATTATACTGTGCTAGTTCAGTGAATTTGCATAATATAAACAGCCCAAGGCCCTTTTAATCTCAGTAGACTAATGGGAGTTCATATTTGCAATATTTTTTCTAACTGTGGAGAGGGTAAGTGAGGTCTGTGTTATGAGCCTGGGTAGATGATAATGCTAAAGATTGGAAAGACTTCTAAAATAGATCTGGATTTTTTTGTTGTTGTTCAACAAGATGCTTACACCAGGGGTCACTTGGACGTGCTTATTGAACAAGTCTGTACCCCAAACAGTTTTGGCAAGTGTCAGGCCTCTCCTAGGGAAAAAAAAGGAGCCTGTCTATTGCTCTAATCCTTCCTCCTTCCTTTTAAATGCAGTGAAAGAATGCATGTTAACTTCACGGCAGCTTAAATTCTGTCTCAGGAACACTTTTTTTAACAAAACCCAGACAGTGGTGCACTTTGCAGGACCCTTTCTGAGCTGAATTTCCTGTGGTTTATCTTTGAATCCAAGAATAATGGCAATTAACACAAGCTTCTTTTTATATGGGGTTCCTTTGCAGAATGAATGTTCTACTTTGTTTTCAGAATGGGATGTTTGAAGTCTTCATCTCACCTTGATTCAGCAACACCTTGATTCTCATCTATGTGTTGTTTTCTAGCTTTTGTCCTGGATGTTTAGAAAATGAGGCAGATGTGTTTAATGGGGGAGGAAAAAGCAGGTCTGGAGACAAATAATGACTGATGCAGTCTTTATTTAAATTCTCCAGAAGCACGGTCTACTTAATATGTGTAACTCCCTCCTTACACAAATATTTCTGTTGTAGAGCAGAGCCCTCTTTAATCTACCCCTTCCCCTTGTGACAGAAATTGCAGCAGCACTTTAGTTTTGTTGTGAGAGTCTGTGGGGCTTCCTAAATAGATTTTGCTTTCACTGTATTTCTTCAGAAAGGATTTACTATTTGTAAAGGACAGAAATAAAGGAAATATTTATGGTTTTAATAAGAAACAAGGTTCAGATAGTATACATGTATTCTATATTTTTCCATTCTTTGTATGGACTTTTTCAGTGAACTGTTTCTGTTACTTTTTGGTGTTATGTATAGAGTCTTTATTTAAATGGCTTTACCATAGGTACCTACATTACAAGCATTGGGTGGTGCAGGCATTTTTACTTTAACTGTACCAGTGGTCAAAGGAGCTAGGACTGCTAGGAAATTGGAAAATTGAAAGAAGCTACATTTATTTTAAATATTAAGTAATATTTATTCTTTCTTGAATATTTTAATTTACTTTCTTATTTTATTTTCCAGGATTGTCTTTGCTGATTTCTTCATTATGAATCTCATTCTGTGGGTGAAAGGCTCCTCAGCTGCCATCCCTTTTGGCACTTTGGTTGCTATCCTTGCTATGTGGTTTGGAATTTCAGTCCCACTAACCTTTGTTGGTGCCTATTTTGGCTTCAAAGAGAAGGTAGGGCCCTTTGAATATAGATTTGATATACACCTGTCCTCTGTAGTTGAGCCATTGAATTTCTAAGCAAGAGTTCCAGACAGGATCTGGTTGGATTGAAATGTCTGTGATCCCATGATTGTAACATGGTATTTTACTGTCTTGATATTGAAACAGAACATACATTTCTAATGTTGCACCAAACAGGTTTTTTTGTGTCCATTCACTAGAACCAGGTTTTAATAATGTTCTTGGAGCTCTTGCTTTTTGTGCTTCAGCAATACCTCAGCAGCATAGCTGAGTTTTGAAGTAGTGCTTCAGAGAGGCTTCAGCTTTGTACTTCACTAGTTTGAAGTAATGCCAGACAGCTAAGAAAAAGGCAATGCTATTGGATTTTTTAGATTTTATTTTTGTTTTTAATTAAGGACTGAACAGATTTATTTTCTTCATGTTCTTCCTTGCTTACTGGCCCATAGTTGGAATGTCTAAAAGCACATGTGCTTTTTTCCTAATGATGGACATCAAGTTAGTAAGTTTTTTGTTTGATAACTTGTGATGGGTTATGAATGAAAATATAGCTGTGTTTATCAAATCTTTGTATGTCTAATACTAGGGAAATGTAATCTTATTTATTATGTAATACTTCATCTTTTATTTCTGGGGTTTTTTCCCTGCAGCCTATTGAACATCCAGTGCGTACAAACCAGATTCCTCGACAAATCCCAGAGCAGTCATTTTTCACAAAGCCATTGCCTGGTATCATCATGGGTGGTATCTTACCATTTGGCTGTATTTTTATTCAACTTTTTTTCATTCTGAATAGCATTTGGTGAGTATCACTATTTTTTCCCTCTTGTTACACAGGTTTGATAATGCACACAGTGAGTTTGAACATCCCAAAACAAATAATATAAGGAATAAACCAAAGTTAAAGTTTTTGATAATTTTGCAGATTTTATAGAATTTCCAGAATCTTTATTTCTGTGCTTAGACTTTACAAAACTAATTTTTCTTGAAAAAAACTTCAAAGTATGATATGAGAGTCCTGTTGCCTTGCTTTACCTTCCTGGCTCTGTACAGCACAAATGTGGTTTCATGCTGTTGTGGTTAGGTAGAGCTTACTCCATTGTGTAACTGTATTATGATTTATGGAACTCATGTGATCTAGCAGTTTCAACTGTGTAGATCACAGTCAGGTCAAGATCTTGGGATTCCATATTCTGCAAAACAAAGACTCAACTCCCCATGAACAATCCACTCCACTCCTAAAATGTGCAAAACCTAATAATGCAAAATTAAACCAGTGCAATCTTTCATAACTTTCACGATGTAAATGTGAAATGTTTAATACATTGTTGTTCAATGGGAAGTATTATCCTGAAGTTGCCAGGTTTTTATGGTGTCATCTGTATAGGTTGAGAGATCTTACAGAACAGTTTTCTTAGTTGGTTCTTAAATGCAAATATATTAGTTTAGCTTTTTATATCATAGAAAAAGAAATGGTGTAATGTAGCTCTGCTGTAATCAGCTGACAGCTATATTGTGGACTTTTGTAGTTGAAGTTAGCAAATTCTTAAATTGTTTCTCACTCTTTATCCTACAAGAGGGAAGCATGGAGGAATACACAAATAATACTCCCTCTGTCAAATCCTGTACTGCAGTAATGTCACCTTCACTCAGTAAAGTTAATTTGGTTACTTCCCTTATCTGAAAGACACCAAATTAAAATTAAATTAACACATTTCCCTTGTGGAAAATATTATTGTGGGTGATTTTGTGTTTGGTTAGCACTTGGTTTCAAGTCAGCCTTGGTCTCGGGATATAATGGGAGTGGAGGAACATCTGGTTGGATGTAGTGAGAAGATTCAGAGACACCTGGAAAACTTAGCTGCAGTAGCAGGAAGGAAATTAGTATTGGAACTGAGGAAGAGTACAGGTGATGCAGGAATTGGGGAAGCTAAAGGTCTTCCCAAAAAAGAGACATGACATGGTAAACATCTCTGGTAGAAGTTGCCTGTAACTGTTCTCTGTGAAAGTTCATAGATGCTGATTTCAGGCATAAATTGAAGACTTTATTGCTCTGTAAAGTAATAGTTTTATTACTAGTAACTTAAATAAATGCGTATTTGGAGAGTACATTCAGGTAAAGAGAACTTTTTATGAATTAGCCAGTAGTGGTATAGGTATAGTTACCCCAGTGGTATGGGATTTTTGGTATTGCTTTGGATTTTTTTGTTTGTTTGTTTGTTTTCAGTTAACTCAGCATCTGGTAATGTGACACTGTGAATTAACTCAGAACTTCAACCAAAAATGACACTTATGTTTTTATTTGTTTTTAATTTTAGGTCTCATCAGATGTATTACATGTTTGGATTTCTGTTCCTAGTTTTTATAATTCTTCTAATTACATGTTCAGAGGCTACAGTTTTGCTGTGCTACTTCCATCTGTGTGCAGAGGTAAAAGTTACAGTTCTGATGTAAATATGACTTGTAGCTGAAAGACGTTAGAAATGCAGGTGAGGTATTCACATATGGTGTCACGTGCTGGGCACTAAGAACTAATTGCATTTTCAGCCTTGGCATGCCTGTCTTAGCCAGTCTTCTGGAATGTGCCTTTTGCTTCAAAATCAACTGCTGGCAAAAGATAAGCAAAAATACACAGCTTTGATCTTGGAGTAGTTTCATTTTCCTAGTGGAAGCAATGCGGCTGACTTTGAAGAAAGAAAATATCTATGTGCCATGTTGGAATTTTTTTGAGCTCAATTTTGCAGAATTAAATGTGTTTCAAAAGACAATGTTATTTTTTCCCTATCTTATCTATATTCTATATAATATATGTATTTCCTACATGATGATTCTTGGTAATATGATCTTAGTGATTATTATTTCTTTCAGGACTATCACTGGTGGTGGAGGTCGTTCTTGACCAGCAGCTTTACAGCAGTTTATCTCTTTATCTATGCAGTCCATTACTTCTTCTCCAAACTCCAGATAACAGGAACTGCCAGCACCATTTTATACTTTGGTTACACAATGATCATGGTCTTGATTTTTTTCCTTTTTACAGGTAAGTACAATGTTCAAACTAAAATTGATACAGAGAGCTCTGGTTTTGAAATGAGAAACATTAGGTGAAATTCAGATTACATGAAATATTAAATACAATTTATGACTCTTTAGGCAGTGTTACTTATATGGTTTGTGACACCACACAGCACAGTAATTTTTTTTCCTAACTTGAAATTGCATTTATTTATGGTAGAATTAATTTCCTTTGTTGGATATTATAGTAGCAGTGAGTTTGAACCATTTTATTTTGAAATGGCCCATTCTTGTTCACTTTGATATTGAGTATTAACTTGATTCTGGATTTCATAACCGGTTCTAGAAGTTCAGTAGTTAGAGATAATTTCACTCTGCGTGTGGAGGATAGAAGATACTTTGAGCTTTCACTATCAGCAAGTGAAGGAGGCTGGTGCTGGGGAGCAAGTGAGCGTTGAAAAGATAAAGTTTTAGCATTGTTAAAGTTGTCTTACCTGCTCATTAAACCACTTCATAAGGATGGAAATGTACCTTAACTGGAGGAGCCAATTTGAAATACGGCTCTCCAGTGTTAGTTGTCCAATTTTTCTGATGTAACTCGTGGAGAACAAGTGTCTTCTACAGTATTATTTTAATGTTCATAATCACTTGACTGAAACAATAATTTTGAGGTTGATTTGATGAGAAATCTGTGCCAAATTTACTATGTGTTAGTGAAATAAGAAGCTTTTTGAAGGGTACTGGCCTTGAAAAATAGCCATGGGTGTTTTATTTCTGTGTTCATCATACTGCTGCAGTTGTATATGTAGATTTAACACAGGAAGTCAGGTCTTTCAGGTGTCACTGCTTGGCTTTATGAAATACTGCAATGACAGAACTAGAGAAAATGCTTGTTCATAAATGATGGGCTGTTTCTAAAAACAAACAGCCATGATAGTCACTCCAAAGATTGGTAATAGAGGATTTCTCTGTGGATGGCATGGTAGTTTATATTGTTACTTTTTCACTTCTTCTGCCTGTTTTTTGAAAGCTACTGTGATTACTTTGTGTTCACTTGGCAAAATGCATCTCTTAGTTAAGTGCAGTTAAATGCAGTTGAAAAAGCGTGGCTGAAGTAGGTAATGAAAGTAAGTCTTAGCATCAGACTTCAAGTTTGTCAGTGTAGCAGTGAGAAGGACCTCTTTCATCCTTGTTTTTTCTACTACTGGTTGACACAAAGCAAAAAAAAACACTGTTCGTAAAAACCTGAAGAAAATTCCTGTGTGTGTTTGAACAAAGCAGTTATGCTGTAGAAATGATCCAAATGTAGAAATGTTACTAAATAACAGTAACTGGCACCTATTGCTAATTTTTGTTATTTAGAAATGTGTCTCTTCTAAGAAGGACAATAAAAGTTCTAAGAAGCAGCGGGGGAAAAACCAAGGAGGATTTAAATTTTCTAATTTTTAGTTATTAGAGGGCAAACATGGAAGTTTGCATATTGCCAGTTAAACCTCTGCTTAAATCATGGTGAAACACACAACCTCCAGATGTCTTTTATAGTATATACCTATCTTTCTATATTTAAAAACCTCAAAATGTTAGTCTAAAATGTTTTAATTACTCTTATACTAAAGCAATGTCTTAATAAGTGCCTGGGTTTCAGCATAGGTTAGTTGCTATCCTGCCAATTTCAATATTGCTTATAATACGCAAATTGGTGGAATTAAAAATATCCCTTTCATATATAAAATGATAATTGAAATTGTCATGGTAGCTGCTGAAATGGTTTTAAAAGCTTCAGATGTGCTCATCCTGGACTTCTTGACATGAAGGCCAGTGAGGCCCCTGAAGTACAATAATAAACTGTGCTGCTGTTATTTTTGCAGTGTTGTCTTTTTCATTTGAAAAAAACCTGCATTGGTGCTCCCTATGCTGCTTTTGTAGCTCATGAGGGCAGCTACTACATGGTCCTCTTTTTTTTTTTTTTAACATTTTATAGAACAGCTAGTCACTGGAAATCTAATGGGTACAACAGATACACGAAGTGTGTCATAAATCCTTGCTGATATAAAATGCTGTAATAACTTTCTTTTCCATATTTAGTTAGGTGAGATTTTTAGGCCTGAAATGTAAGCTCTTCTAGACAAGTGGCACAAACAGAAGACACCTAACTTTGCTTTGTTTTCCTTAGCAGCCTTTGTTTTAGAAAACAAGGGTTCAGTCCTTCACCGTTTCTGGAGGTGAAGGAGTTTGCTAATGTAATTTTACACGCTGTTTGCATTGATAGCGTTCCAAAAATGGGATCTTGATCTGTTCGACTTGAGTTAGCAGTAAGTATTTTGGTTTTCTCTACTCTTGTCTATTAGGTCTCAGCAACTCTGACAGAAATATAAAAGGCAGTGTTAATACCTCCTCCATGGCAGTGCACTGCATTACCCAGGGCATTACAAAAGGGATCATAATGAATAAATAAATAGGAACTGAATGCTTTTATGGCAACACTGAGTAATATCATCTTGTCTTGGTTTGAAAGACAGGTGTTTGCTGAGGAAAGCAGAAGTCTTCCTTTGAACTGAAAAATGTGATCCTTCCTTCCTACAGATTATTATGATTTTGAAATTAAGGGAGCTCTCAGGCAAAGATATTGGGATAGGAATAACAGTTCCTTACTAGTGTAACTAAGAAGACAAACAAGAACAACAACAGCTATGAAATTAGCCACAAACAGAACAGTAACTCAGTCCCAGTCCTTTCTGGCTGCAGGCACCTTTTCCCTGAGCTGCAGTTCCCGGTGCTGGGGGCGGGCAGGTCCCGCAGAGCCGCAGGAGGGCTGGGGGTGATGGCAGAGCTGTCCCAGGGGGAGAGAGAGATGGAGAGAGAGCTCTCCGCTCACGGTGTGGGTCCCAGTGCTCAGCAGAGTGCTGGATGGTGGCAGGTTACAGCGAGAAGGCAGCAGGGCAGGGTCTGACAGCAGTGAGGGTGGCTCCTGGCGCTGGGATGGCAGGGATGGGGCTGAGACGGCGATCGTCCTTCTCGTCCGAACTCTGCAGGGGAAATGGGCCAAGCCAGAGCCTTCCATTTCCTCTTCTGGCTGTTTGAATCTCACGGGGCTTACCTCTTCTCTCCCCCCACCCCTTGCCATCAGGGCCCAGTCAACAGGTATCTTAGCATGACAATGGGGAAAATTCCACAGAGGGAAAAGGGAAAGAACCAACCCCCCAACATTATCCACCCCAAATTTTTTCCTACCATCATGCTACATCAAATTAAAATCTTCAAATTATAGACATTCATACAGTTATAGATACAGGCGCAATGTCATAGGTAATTTACCCTAAAACAAGGTTTTCTTGGGGTATGCATTGGGTCTTTTCATCCTTTTGCATAATCCACCAGGTACAACCTGGCCTTTGAGTGAAAACCACTTCACGAATTGGATTGTCTTTGCTGGAGGCAGGGTTCACCCAAACAGTTTTTCCTAGCATACCTCTCATGTGCACTACTGGAACCTTGTTTCTATTTGGTGTTTTCAAGGGTTCAGACTGGGCAGGGCTTGCTTGATTAGTGGAACCTCAGGTGTTTACTAACCATGTAGCCTTTGGTAGATTAATCATTTAGTTTTTGAAAGTCTCCCCACCCAGTGCCTTCAAGGTGGTTTTAAGCAGCCCATTGCACCGTTCCACTTTCCCAGCCGCTGGTGCGTGATAAGGAATGTGGTACACCCACTCGATGCCGTGTTCTCTGGCCCAGGTGTTTATGAGGCTGTTCTTGAAATGAGTCCCATTGTCTGACTCAGTTCTCTCAGGGGTACCATGTTTCCAAAGGACTTGTTTTTCCAGGCCCAGGATGGTGTTGCGGGCAGTGGCATGAGGCACAGGGTAGGTCTCCAACCATCCAGTGGTGGCTTCTACCATGGTCAGCACATAGCGCTTGTCTTGGTGTGTCTGAGGCAGTGTGATGTAGTTAATTTGCTAGGCCTTCCCATATTTATATTTGGACCACTGCCTTCCATACTAGAGGGGTTTTACTCATTTGGCTTGCTTGATGGCAGCACACGTCTCACAGTCATGGATAACTTGGGAAATACTGTCTATGGTGAGATCCACCCCTTGGTCTTGTGCCCACTAATAGGTAGCATCTCTGCCTTGATGACCTGAGGCATCGTGGGTCCATCGAACCAGGAACAATTTTTCTTTGTGTTGCTAGTTTAAGTTTATCTCTGACATCTCTATCCTTGCAGCCTGATTTACTTGTTCATTGTGTTGGTGCTCCTCATTAGCCTGACTCTTGGGGACATGGGCATCTACATGACGGATTTTTACAGGTATCTTTTCTATCTGAGTGGCAATATTTTTTTTACTTATCAGCAGCCCAGATTGGTTTTCCTCTACGTTGCCAGTTAGCTTTTTTTCCATCTTTTCAGCTAATCCCACAGAGCATTGGCTCATTCATGAATCAGTGTAAAGGTAAAACTTTTACCACTTCTCTCTTTTAGCAATGTCCAGGGCCAGCTGAACGGCTTTGAGTTCAGCAAGTTGACTTGATCCACCTTCTCCTTCAGTAGCTTGTGCAACCTGTCGTGTGGGGCTCCATACGGCTGCTTTCCACTTCCGGTTCATCCCCACGATGCGACAGGAACCGTCAGTGAAAAGAGCGTAGCGAGTTTCATCTGCTGGCAGTTGGTTGTATGGTGGGGCTTCGTTAGCCCGGGTTACTTGTTCTTGCTTTTTTTCATTGGCAAGACTAAAATTTTTACCTTCTGGCTAGTTTGTAATTATTTTTAAAATCCTAGGGTGATCAGGGTTTTTGATACGGGCGTGCTGTGTGATGAGGGCGATCCACTTGCTCCATGTGGCATCGGTGGCATGGTGGGTAGAGGGGACCTTCCATTTAAACATCCACCCCAGCACTGGTAGTCGGGGTGCCAGCAGGAGCTGTGCTTCTGTGCCAATCACCTCTGAGGCAGCTTGAACTCCTTCATAAGCAGCCAAGATCTCCTTCTCTGTTGGGGTGTAGTTGGCTTCAGACCCTCTGTAACTTCGGCTCCAATCCCAGAGGTCGGCCTCGGGTCTCACCAGGTACTTTTTGGCAAAGGCTCCAGGACAAGCCCTTGTTCCCGGCTGCAGAGTAGAGCACATTCTTCACCTCTGGTCCCCTCCTGACTGGGCCGAGGGCTACAGCATGAGCGATCTCCTGCTTGATCTGGGCAAAGGCTTGCTGCTGCTCAGGGCCCCAGTGGAATTCGTTCTTCTTCCGGGTGACCAGGTAGAGAGGGCTCACGATCTGGCTGTACTCAGGAATGTGCATTCTCCAAAAGCCTATGGCACCTAGGAAAGCTTGTGCTTCTTTCTTGTTGGTTGGTGGAGACATCGCGGTGATCTTATTGATGACCTCAGTGGGGATTTGGCGCTGCCCGTCTTGCCACTTTACTTCCAGGAACTGGATTTCTTGGGCAGGAGTTTTGACTTTGCTTCTTTTGATGGCAAAATCAGCTCCCAGCTGAATCTGGATGATCTTCTCTCCTTTCTCAAATACTTCCATTGCCGTGTTCCCACACACAGTGATGTCATTGATGTATTGCAGATGTTCTGGAGCTTCATCCTTTTTCAGTGCAGCCTGGATCAGTCCATGGCAGATGGTGGGGCTGTGTTTCCACCCCCGGGGCAGTCGGTTCCAGGTGTACTGCACGCCCCTCCAGGTGAAAGCAAACTGAGGCCTGCACTCTGCTGCCAGAGGAATGGAGAAAAATGCATTGGCAATGTCAATGGTGGCGTACCACTTTGCTGCCTTGGACTCCAGCTCGTACTGGAGTTCCAGCATGTCCGGCACGGCAGTGCTCAGCGGTGGAGTCACTTCATTCAATGCACGATAGTCCACAGTCAATCTCCATTCTCCATCAGACTTGCGCACAGGCCAGATGGGGCTGTTGAAGGGTGAGTGGGTTTTGCTGACCACCCCTTGGCCCTCCAGCTCACGGATCATCTTGTGGATGGGGATCACGGCATCTCGATTTGTCCTGTACTGCCTGTGGTGCACTGTGGAGGTGGCAATTGGCACTTGCTGCTCCTTCACCTTCAGGAGTCCCACTGCAGATGGGTTCTCTGACAGTCCAAGCAAGGTGTTCAATTGCTTAATGTTTTCTCCCTCTACAGCAGCTATTCCAAAAGCCCACCTGAGTCCCTTTGGCTCTTTGTAATAGCCATTCCTGAGGAAGTCTATGCCTAGAATACACGATGCCTCTGGGCCAGTCACAATTGGATGCTTCTGCCACTCCTTCCCAGTCAGGCTCACCTCAGCCTCCAGCAAAGTCAATTCCTGTGATCCCCCTGTCACCCCAGCAATAGAAATAGGTTCTTTCCCCACATGTCCCAATGGTACTAGGGTGCACTGTGAACCAGTATCAACTAATGCCCTATGTTTTTGTGGCTCTGATGTGCCAGGCCATCGGATCCACACCGTCCAAAAGACCCGGTTTTCCCATGCCTCTCCCTGGCTAGAGGCAGGGCCCCTCTAGCACTGGTTATTATTTCCTTCCTGGGCATACATGTTGGAGGTTCCCTCAAGGGGATCTGACAAATCATCCTTCCTTTTGTAATACCCTGCATCTTGGTTATGGGAAGTTGAGGCTACCTTCACTTTAGTGGAGCTCTTTTGGTTAGTTTTTCCCTCCCTGAGTTGACGCACCCGCGCTGCCAGGGCAGAAGTGGGTTTCCCATCCCACCTCCTCATGTCTTCCCCATGGTCACGCAGAAAGAACCACAGGTCAGCTCGTGGGGTGTATCCTCTATCCCTATTGGGGGACGTTGGGCTTTATCTTTGGGATCTGTGACTCGCACTGGTGCTGCACTGACCTTCCTCATCTCTCTCCTTATCTCTCTCATCTCCTCTTTGAGTTCCCTAATCACAGCAGAGACCTGAGTCTGTATTGGGCCATTTATTATACTCTCAAAATTTCTGAGCTTATTGGCAACAGAACCCACTGTCTCGTGGTTGGTGTCAGCATTAATGGCTGCAATGAATGTGGTGTATTGAGATGGCCCCAGGTGTGCCAGATTCCACAACATCTGCCCTGTGCACCTGACCTTGTCGGGGTCATTGTCATGTTGTCCACCCCTCCCAAAGAGTACCTCCAGTACTGCCACTTCTCTTAGCAGTTGGATCTTCTCTTTAGCAGTCTTCTAACGCGTTCTATGGTGGTGTTCCTGCATTTTTTCTCTATGGACAAACTTCTCTCTTACACTTATTAAAAGCTGCTTCCAGAGGGAAAGGCTCTTTTACAAATACGTGATTCACACCTGAGTCCTGGGTCAGGGGTCCCAAATTCCTTGCCTCAGTACCATCCAGCTGCACACCTGTACCCATAAGGTCCCAGATCCGCAGTAACCACATTGTAAAAGCCTCACGGCCCCTTCGTACAACATCTTTACGCAGATTACAGAGACTCTCGTATGACAGGGACTCTGTGACGATCTCAACCTCTGGCTCCCCTGCTGGTTGTGAGGGCCCTGCTTTCTGATCCTTATTATCCAGGTGCTTTGTTTTTACCTTAGACTTCCTAGTTTCCACAGGGGCAACTGCTGGTGGTTGTGAGTGCCCTTGCAGTTCAGCTGGAACCTGGTGAGATGTAGCATTTGTGGGTTCCACTGCTGCACCATCAGGTTCTCCCTCTTTAAGGCAGGGGGAGAGTTTCTCAAGAGTTGGGGAAAGGTACTTCTTCAGCATTTGGCCCATCTCCTTCACTAGAAACCCCACCCACTTTGGATGGTTTCTTTATGAGGTGAGTTCTGGGGCAGAATCAGGCTCAGGGGCAACATCTTTAGTCTCTGGGGTAGAATCTTTAGTTTCTGGGGCAGAATCCTTATTCTCTGGGGCAGGGGCAGGGTCAGACTTTGGGGTAGAATCCTTAGTTTCTGGGGCAGAGCCAGGCCCTGGGGCAGAATCCTTACTACTTGGGGGACGTATCAGGGTTGTCATCCAAGTCAATCTCCCCTCATCTCGGAATGTAAAATAATAGAGCAGGTTTACAAGGCCTATTAGCAATGTTAGCCACTGTATGATATCATTACTGCTTAGAAGAGATTTGAACCCTTCAAAGGTTGGTGGAGCAGACCCAAAAAACTGTGTAAGGGGTTGGGACAAAATTTTTCCTTGTGTCATATCCTCACAGTATGTACCATTATTAAAGTAACCCCAAAAACATACAGTTAAAGTGTGATAGCCCTGAATCCATGTGCCCTCCTTCCAGAGGAAGTTAAAAATCCATGAATTTCTCACGTTATCAGCCCACAAAAGGAACTGGATAATAGTTACAGCAGCCTGAGTTATAGGACCCATGTTCAAGTAAGGGATTGCAAATGGGAGAGATAAAGCTGTGGCCACATGGAGCCCAAACCACGGTAGGCTGGACAACATGATGCCACCTAACACAAAACTGAGGTAACTCAAGAACTGTTATTCCTTTTTCACCCTTTCCTCTCAATGCCCTCGGGCCCCACATTGGGCACCAAAATCTGTCCTGGTTTGAAAGACAGGTGTTTGCTGAGGAAAGCAGAAGCCTCCCTTTGAACTGAAAAATGTGATCCTTCCTTCCTACAGGTTATTATGATTTTGAAATTAAGGGAGCTCTCAGGCAAAGATATGGGGATAGGAATAACAGTTCCTTACTAGTGTAACTAAGAAGACAAACAAGAACAACAACAGCTATGAAATTAGCCACAAACAGAACAGTAACTCAGTCCCAGTCCTTTCTGGCTGCAGGCACCTTTTCCCTGAGCTGCAGTTCCCGGTGCTGGGGGTGGGCAGGTCCCGCAGAGCTGCAGGAGGGCTGGGGGTGATGGCAGAGCTGTCCCACATGGAAGAGAGAGAGATGGAGAGAGAGCCCTCTGCTCACGGTGTGGGTCCCAGTGCTCAGCAGAGTGCTGGATGGTGGCAGGTTACAGCGAGAAGGCAGCAGGGCAGGGTCTGACAGCAGTGAGGTGGCTCCCGGAGCTGGGATGGCGGAGATGGAGGAGAGGCAGCGATCGTCCTTCTCATCCGAACTCTGCAGGGGAAATGGGCCAAGCCAGAGCCTTCCGCTTCCTCTTCTGGCTGTTTGAATCTCGTGGGGTTTCCCTCTTCTCTCTCCTCCCCCTTGTCACCAGGGCCCAGCCAACAGGTATCTTAGCATGACAATGGGGAAAATTCCACAGAGGGAAAAGGGAGAGAACCAACCCCCCAAAACATCTGACCAGTGAAATGTGATGGTGTGCACACCCCAACCAGGCAATTTGATTTTAATGTACACAGTGCATCTAATCTTTCAAGAAATAATTGTGGTTGGATGGGGCTAGCTACATGATTACATGTATTTTATTCGTGGAGGTAAAAAAATGCTGAATATAGTCAAACCATGTTTCTTTACAGTGACTTGTATTTTTGAACATCATTTTCACTTGTGAGTTAATGCCATTTTCAAAATTGAGTTTTGATCTTCTGGGTAGATTGTGTTTAGAATCTGAGATTCTGAAGCACCCACCACTGTGCAGTGATTGAAACCAGGATGATACAGAGAGCTTTTAAGGTACATGAGAAGTATCAGCCAAGTGCAGAGTGCTTTTTTATTTGCTTTCTTACAATCTGCTCGTGCTTTGAATTCTTTTTTCTTCATTAAAAAATAAAGCTGGAAGAATTGAGTAGAGCAGAAGAGTCTGCTTAATGTATTTTAGCATAGTTTTTAATTTTGAATTTAAGCTGGTTTACTAATAACTATCCCTTACTCAGTTAGATGCTGGCTTTGTGTACAACATCTTGTTTCTGTGTATCAGAAAGTAGTAGTATATATATTGCAGACCAGACTATTCAGCCGAATATAAAGCTGAGGACAAGATTATAAAAAAAAACCACAATGGAGTTGTCAGTGTCTCCCCACTAAATATGAAGGAATTTTTGGACATATCTTGCTTCTTGGCTACAGAAGTGTCTTGAGTCTTCTTCATATCTGGGTTTGTGGGTTTTAAATGTCTCCTGCAAAAGATCCTTTACCTGTACCTCCCTAGAATGATCAGTGACATGCAGCGAGCTGCTGTGCCCTGGCATGGCATCACTTTTCTAGGCTAGTAGGGACTATTTTAAAAGGTAGAATCTTAAAATATGCAGGTCACCCCCTTAGGGGAAAAATAAAGATCAATCCCACAACAGTGAGTTCTTCAATGTAGACCATTCAGGTGCTTTTTCATGTAGTTTAAGCTGGTGAGTGGTTAGGATTTGGTAAAGTAAACACTAGCCAAGAAACTAATTTGTTATATTGGATTAAGCCAAACAAACAGATTATACAGGCTCATTGGACGAATTGGTGATAGGCTTGGTGCTGGGTCATTTGATAGAGATGTGCATGTTAAAGACATAAAAACCTTAACATGTAAAGGAGTTTAGACCAATCAGAAGATAAATGTAATGGTCTCAACTCTTTCAACTAGTGGAGAATTTTATTTATTTGTTTGGGGTTTTAGTTTTTTCCATTGGTTTTTGTTTGTTTGTTGCTTTATTTGGGTCTTTTTTATTGTTGTGGTTTTTTAATTTTGGGGTTTTTTTAAGTACTTAGTGTTAGATTTTGTTTTTAATGGCTTTACCAAAAACACCTTTGGGTATCTGTTCTCTGTTATGTTGTGTTCATTGATGTCTGTCAGAGAAGCCTGAGCTGCAGAGGTGTGCTTCTTGTTGATAGTGCTTCAAAACTTGAATTTCAGTTTGAATGTGTTTTGAAAGAGACCAATAAAAGCAACATCCTGGTGAGGTCTTATCTAAACCTTACTTAACTACTTCTCCTGTTCTAATGAGAGGCTCATTTTTATAAGGAATGACTCTAATTTTGGTGCAAGATGAGCTTAGAAAAATGCTCAGTATTAAAGTACTATGGTCTTCAAGTAAATACATTTCAAGCCATGCTATGTGAGATGGCAAGGCTGGATTTTAACTAGTGCCACTAATAACAGCAATTTTACTGGGTAGAAGTACAGGTGTGGGAAACAGAGTGTGTGGTTATCTGTGTTTTAAGATTGGCTTTAGTCAAAGTACTTAAAAGGAGAATTTGAGAACCTGTGATATTTGCCAGCACCAGCCAAAAGATCAGGTATTAAGTGCTGTCCAGTATAAAGAGCTCAAATCTGGAACAAGTGACAAATCGGTGAAATTTGGCTAAAACATAGAAAATGTGGAAAACAATTTGGCTAGAATTTTCAAATAAGCCACACTAGTTCGGAGCTATTTTTCTTCCCTAATTGCTGCTCATTTACTGATCCCTTTGACTGGGATATTTATTACTATGTAGGAAATCAGAAGCTTTTTTACTGCTTTAACTTCTGTGGGCCTTATAGTGTTCATGGAATCACAGGCATTCCAAGGGCCAAAGTGGAAAGCAAACTGAATTTCAGTGGAACCAGGCACTGGGCTATGGTTCATGTTCTTAAAATTAAAGGCAAAAATTGGGGATTTTTTTTTTTTGCACTAACTTAAGCAATCATGTAGGTAAAGCAACTGTTCAGAGGAACCCTATAAATAATGTTCTCTTACCTTACATTAATTTCTGTCCAGTAATACTGGTTGCCGTGTCAACACAACTCTGCTAACCTGCGCCTTTAGAAGCTTCTAGTCTGTTTGGCCCATGTTATTTAAAAAATAACATAGTAGCACTAAAGCCTCCTAGTTGATTTGGTGTGATTCATTTGCACTCCTAAATCTGCAGGTGGATTTTTAACCTAGTTAAAAACCAGTTTCCAACCTAGTTTATGCCAGCACCTTTAAACCATTCTGATAGAGCATCATGTGGCTGTTTAGGAGAGGTACCTTCAACAGATGATAAGGTCTTTACTTTGATGTTCTGTTTTTGATGTTTCTGGTCCTTAGAGTTATTCACATATGAAGTTTGTAGGATACATTTGTTCATGGGTGGGAAGAAGAAATTACAGTGCTGGTAAGCCCCAATTACTGATATAGAGGTAATAACAGAAGGAATCTGTGCTCACTAGAGAAGGTTCTGACCACCTAAGGCTGTGGCTTGGTGATGAGTGTTGCCTTTCTCTCCTGAGTTCATGATTCAAATCTGGTTTCTGACAAGCATTAACCATTTAAAAATGTCTTAGTATGCTTCGAGTACATTGGCAAAATTTTTGATAAAGTTTGAAAAATGAGCAGGGTGTACTTAGTCTTTGATTTGCTAAACAGACTTCTTTTTTTTTAGGAAGGGGAGTTGAAAATCAATTATTGAAAGTTGTGAAAATCTGTTTATAGATAGAATGCTTGTTCACAGTGTGAAGTCCTCAAGTTCTGTTGTGACTGAGGCAACGTTTTATAGAAAATGGTTGTATTATAAAGATTCAGACTAACGAGGATCAGAGGAAAATACGTGGATTTAGAGTGTGTTCCCATATTAAGTTGTCGCATGCTCAGACAACTGTGGTAGCTGTCATTCTTGGGATAGCTGTACATTTTTGTTAGGATAGTACACTTCTGGAACAGCAGATGAATTTTTCAGATATCTAATCTGGTGAACACTTGGAAGAAACTGTTTTCAAAGCCATAAAAGGTTTGGAGTGTGCTATGTTATAAAAACAACCAGGAAGCAGAGGCTGAGAACCATTATTAGGACAAAACTGTGAAAGTACGACTTAGAGTAACAATGCTGATATTGGAGTATTTGACACAGTAGGAAGGAGTGAGATATGACCATGAACTGCAAAGACTTAGTGATGTCAAGCCTACAAAGGAATTAAATTCCTTGTGTGGTTGGTGTCTGATCTCCTATCAACAGCCATAAATCTGCTGTCTCCTACTGTTTCAGAGGATAACAATTGCAAACTTGGAAGGAATGAGTAATCTGTGGCATATAATAATAGTCTGTCAAAAAGGCTTTAAATGAAAATATACATGCTAGCATGAGGAATGTAAGAATTAGCATACAGATAATGACCATCCCAAGGTGGGTTGCTTGCTTGGGAAATATGTAGATGTGGTCTGAAAGACAGAAATGTAACTCATGTGAAAAACCCAAATGCTTAATAAAGAATCTTCTAGTTGTTTAGCCAGTTGCAATAGTGAAAGACATTGGAGCTGACGTTAAATGTGGGCTGCACAGACAGAAAAGGGTAGTAAAAAGCTGGAGGAGCTGAGTGCATGATCTTCTGAGTGTCTGCAGTGGAGCTGGGAAGGGCTATCCCAGGGCTGGCAAGTAGCTGTGTCTTTGAGAGGGAATTCAATGTAATTGAGCTCTTCCCTTTTTTTTATTTGTTAAGAGTTAACATCTGTGTGGCAGTTTACAACTAGGTAAAAGTGTGAGGTGCAGTGCATTGCTTCCTTTAGGGGCTGAAGACTGAAGACTAAATTAATTGACTGGGACTCCATCTACTTGCATATGAAGTTCTTAAAGTAATTTAAATGTATGTGTAATGGACAGTGTCTTTGCAGTTGCCCAATAATAGTGACTGCTGGTGAAAACTACAAATTTGTTCATCAGTTTAAAAACAAAAAATTGGTGTATACTGATCCCAAACAGTGTTTTGATTTGTCACTGCTGCTTTCACTTTCTGCTTGTTCCAGCTACTGTAGCACTCAGAGCATTCCTTTGCCAAAAGGAAGTAACAGGATACACATAAGAATTTCTATTCTACAGTATAAATAGAGCACAATGAATATAAAACTGGGACAGGTGAATTTTTCCAAGGCCTAGTTATGTGTCATAATTCATTGGTGGCAGTGAAGTATTGTAGACTTAAAAAAAAAAAAAAAACAAACCAACAAGTAGGGGCTGACTTGGTGTATTTATAAAAGTCAGTTTCTGAACTCGTGCTTGTGTTCCTGCTCATAGTGGTGGCAGCACAGTCATTGGTGGCTTAAATGTATGTGAAGCAGCCTGGTCCCTAAAAGTCATCTTTGATCTAAATCAATAACCTAGCCTGGGGATGAATGTGTGTTGTTAAATTTAAGAAGTGCTGTTTTTCTGGGTAGTTAGCTGGATTACAATATTATATTCTGTCTTGCTGGGAAGTACTTGTTAGATTTCTCTCTCAGGGCAAACTGGAAGATAAACTAACCGTTTTTACTTTCTCATTTTAGGCACCATTGGATTTTTTGCCTGCTTCTGGTTTGTAAGTAAGATTTACAGTGTTGTGAAGGTGGACTGAAAAGCTTCAAAGCGTATTTTGAACATATCTCCCTTGCTGTTTGATAAGTTTTACCATGTATTGAGAAACATCCTGCATAATTATTCTAATTTGTAAGAGTGAAGAGCAGACCACAACCTAAAAACCAGATTTTTATTGAAGAAAATGGCACCATTGCCATTTTGATATAAGCAAAAATGTTTATGTCAGTATACTCATTGAACATGTTAATTATAGTAATTCAAAGATTATATACAAAATTTGATTTAGGATGAATAAGAATTCTATGAACTAGTTTATTTGAAAATTTGAATGCATTATGCAGTCCTCCAGCTGAATTTCCTTGTGACTAGGATTTGGGGTTTTTTTGTTACTTCTTTTTGGTTTTTTTGGTTACCATTTATATACCGTGAAAGCCTAGGATTTTCAAGTAAATCTATGTAAAATGTGGGGTTTTTTTAACTTAACTATGATTGTACATATTATCCTGCACCTTCTTTACAACTAGGTTATCTTCTTACGAATGTATATGCATTTAGTGTAATGTAGACTTTATTAAAAATATTGACACTGGTTTTTGTTCAAATAAAACTGCACAACTCCAGCTGACATGTTTCCTTTCTTGTTAATTAGGTCTTCACTACTTGGACAGCTCATATTAGTTTGACCAGTTGATTGGTTTTGAGTTTTATAATGTTTATAAACAATTTGATTGTGACTTTGGCTGCAGCTTGTGCAAGGACTGGTGGGTCACTTGAATCTGTGGCTGTAGGGTGGGCAGCTGTGCATCATCTCTGTACTTTCTCCAATTTATCCAAAATATCTTTTGCTGGACAAATGATTACTTTCTATCAAAGATTAACCCCCCTTTTTATTCTTGTAGCCATCTGAAACATATGTCTCCTTATTCTTCATCCTGTGAAGATGAATTTAGCTGTTGGGAAGTTTGGACATGCATCTAATGGGCTTGGAAATCGGTGTTTTATAAAGGTGAAGCCTTTTTCCTCCTCTGCAGAGCTTGTGCTTCAATGCTGGATTATATGACATGGAGTATTTTACTAACCTCTTCAGCTATAAGGTGGCAGAGGTTCTTCTCTCAGGAATGTCAAAAGTTTTAAAGAGGCTCCCCAAAATGTTTAATTGCACTGGAAGCTGAGCAGAGTCACTACAGATGTGTAATTCCAATGGCTGTGTTACAGATGCTGTTGGAGATAAGTTGGGGGATATTCACTCAGATTAATGGGTGAAATACTCAAACCTTATTAAATGGCATATGGAAACATTCATCACTGGAAGCTACTTTTCAGCACCTAAACCCCCAATTTTACAAGACCCAGAATGACTTTGTATCTTTTCATAAACACCAGATAACTACAGTTAATGTTTATTATCCTTTCACTAATTCAGTCTTTGGTATGAGGATTTCAAGTCTCACCTCTGTGCACAGTTGTTCCTTCCAGGTTACTGAAATGTTGGGACAGATCACCTGGCTCAGGTGGGATGACTGCCGTGCCACATCTTTTGAATGGTGCCTGGGGCATAAAAATGAAGTTTTAGACAAAAAGTGTTGAGCATTGGTATCCCAGGAGGGGCTGGCTACAGTAAACATAGTTCCCAGTGAAGTTCAGATATGGTCTTGATAGCAACTCAGCCTCACAAATATTTTCCCCTCCTAGCAACGATATCTCCATTTCCCTTCTGTTCCCTTGCAGAGGTGGAAAAACAACAGCATTGCCATCAGAGAAATCAGGTTGTTGTTGGTTATCAGCTGGTTCAAGAGCACCACTCTATTAGAGATTTCATGCTCTTGCAATTGGTGTGGCTCTGTTTATATAGGTCATTCTTATTAAATTTTATATTTAAGGTTGGGGGGATTTTATTGGCTATTTATGTTGCATGAAACTGCTTTTAAATTTTACGTGTTCAAAGGGAAATTAATTAATGAGAGAACTTGGAGCTACAGTTGCCATAAACTCCCAGCAGGAAATTTTGCCAGATTAATAAATACACATTTCACAAGAGGCTAAGTAAAATGAGTTGTAAAATTGTATTTATGGTGCTTTTACTGTGACTACTACTGAGCTAAAACATAGAAAGTGTGTTGAACAGGTTTCTGTAGCTTACCAGTAGTCCAGAACCAAAGCCATGAAGTAAAATTGATTGTTCTCAAACTGTTATGGGTGAACTCTCATGTGTGTGTGAGATCTATACTGCTGCAGCACTTTGCCTGCCAAAGAGATAACCACACCCATTTTTCCTCCTGAGGTCCTTTACATCTAAAAACCTTTGCTGTCCCCATATCTTAAGATTTGTGCTGTTTTGTAGAGAATTTGAATATATGCTCTCAGATTTTTTTGGAACCTTTTTTAGACCACAGAAAAGGTGCCAGCTGTAATTTGGCTTTGTGCTTATAGACAAAGCCCCTTGGCTGTAAGCTAAATACAAATGGTTCTGAGCACATACTTAAAGGTAGAAATAGCCAGAAAATAATAGACGAACTTCTTAGGTTTAATTTCACTGAGCACAGAATGGGCCATAATAATGTGATTTTTCTAGTGATTCTCAGCACTCTTTGGGATATTTTCAAGCATGGCTGAAGATCTTGTCCATTCTGTGTTGAGTCAGTGATGGGTTTTGAAGATGAAGTAGTCGTTATGGGGACATGAATGTTTTGGGTACCAGCAACTGATATCTAATCCATTTCATACTAATTTTTGAATAATCCCTTGCCCTCTAGGATATCTCAGAGAATTAATTAACCTGCCAGACTGCACAACAACATTACAGAAACATCCAACTAAATACCAGACTTATCTTCTGCCTGGTTTGCTCATTTAAAATTTAGAAAAGGTGAGGAGAAGAGGAGAATTCTGGAGAACCAATGGTTGACAACCAAGAGGTGGTGATTTATGGCTGGGTAATTTTCCAGCTGCCATAATTTGTGTTAGCGCAAATGAGAACCGATGGCAGTTTGAGTTAACAGCTGATGCAGTGAGGACCTGGCACATGGGAGCTTTGATCTGAGCCACTGGAGCAGGCACTTCTCAAATCACCCAGGCTTCACTGCCAAAGCTCAGAGGAGTGGCTGGGCTCCAGCTGCATGGAGGGATGGGGGTGTGAGAGGAGGGAGGGGAAGTGTGAATGGATCCAGAAAAGACCCAAGCTCATGTGTGGGGCTCTCAAACTGGGTGTTACACTCTGTAAGGTGCTATTTTTTACTGAATTATTTTCTCAGTTTTAACACTGATAAAAAGAGGCTTTTATTCTGATGTTGTTTGTTTTCAGGGATCAAGAGGTATAATAAGACAATTGCTGGCAAAGTGCATTGCTTATAGCAGAAATAGTCTTAGTTTTGAGGTTTTCTTGTGTCAAGGTTCTTCAGTGGCTCTCATTAGGAAATGCAGCACATGCCAGCCTTTGACAAGCAGCAGCGGAAGGAGTATAGCCTAGCAAGAAAAGTCTCAAGTACTTAAATATAAATAATTTACCTCAAAAGTTTACTCTCTGAATGTTTCTTGCCACAGTACCTGACTAATTACCATGTTGTCAAAGGAGTGTGCAAACCTGTAAGCTGTGGGTTTGGAGTGGCTTCACAGATCAGCCTTCCTGATGGGAATGGCTGTAGCTTCACTAATATCGGTCAGGTTCACTTTTGGATTTTGAGTTACATTTTTGTTTTAACTAATAGTTGATTTTATGTAAACCGCTCAGCAATTAACACTCGATTTCAAAGATCATCCTCCATAAAGTCTCTTGATCATATTTTATGGTTCCTGTGACTCATGGATGTAATCTTGTATCCCTGGGATATTCATGGCATGGTAGCTAATCTCACTTCTCTACCCTAAAAAAAAAAAAATCTTTAAAGCAGGACTGGTAAAAAGGCAACTTTTGCAGCCAATCTCCAGCTCCAATTGCTCCTGCTGGGGAAGTCATAATGATGAATTTGTGACATAATTTCTGTGGCAACATGCTGGGATTTCATAAATGGGGATGGTGATTATAAAGCAGGATCAGGTGAAGGTGGATTGTGATGGAAAAAGCCCTGATTCAAATGCAAATTGTTCAATAATCGCGTAGGGGATACCAGAAATTACCGGCAATTTATTTTATTTGGGTTAAGCTCCTCATTCAGTCTTCTTGAGTTGGAAGTCACTCTTCCAAGGATGTGAGCAAAAGAAATGGCTGGAAAATGCATTTTTCTCCTCTCAAGAGAATAAAATTGTTTTAACTTAATAATAATTCATCAGTGTAATTAATAAGGATAATTCAAGACTCTCCAAGTGCTTCACAAATCCTAATTGATTCCACCTTACTACACCCTGTAACAGGACTATAAAATGTACCTCATTTTCTGGAGACAGGGAGGTGTGTGAGCCAGGCAAATTGATTTAACCAGGTTAAATGATTTGCCCAAGGCCAGACAAGGAGCTGTAGTCAGGAAAGATCTGTGTTTCAGAGATCAGCCTCTACCCAGCTGGGTTTTGGCCATTGGAGAGCAGGTTCAGCTATTGCACAGCCATGGGAGTGGGGGCCATGCAGTTGCAGCCTCCAAATAAATCTGGTGGATTTGTGTTGTCCAGCACATGAAACTGGGAAGAGGAACAAGCCTTATGGGCATACACTTGTGGTGAAACCAGCTGAATTGGCTGTTCATTAGTTATTCTCACTGAAACTGGAAACAACTTGGTTTGTTGTTTGGGTTTTCTTTTCCTTTTTTTTCTTTTTTATTTTCCTCCAAAACACTTGGAATTTAAACTGTTTATCTGAGGATTAAACTAATTGCTTCTGCAGAATGCCATTCCCACACCATCTAGTGTACATCTGTTAACTGGGGAGGGATAACTGAACCAGTTGCCAGATGGTCTCTTGGATTTGGGTGGCAAGGAGCCAAGGATCTGCCAGTTGGTGGTTTGTGGGGTTCTAGCAAAGAAGTCACGCTACATGCACATTCCCCTTGGTTACTCTTCTCTGCCTTAATGAAGATACTGCCTAATGCAATAAAGCAGCCATTAGCCCCCTCTCTGCACTCCCTCCTCCTGAAAGGGGTGAGTTTATAAGCCTGATTTGTCTGACTGAAGCAGGCTTTTCCAGGAGCTCAGGTTCTCCGCACGCTATGAGTGCAAAGGCACTTTCTCAAGTATTCAATCCCGTGTCCGCCAGCTGCTTCTTTCTGTGCTGTAGTGGAAAGATGCTGTTGTGACAAAGCTGCTCTTTGAAAGGGGTTTGTATAGCTAAAAAAAGCTTTGCTTAGTCTTGATTATCAAATGACACATATCCATCTGTAGGTAATACATTTTGGCCCGCATCACACTGAATTTTATAAACTTCAAACCTGAGGGCTGGATGCTGTGCTTTGTATTTAAAAAGCATGTAATATTTGCTTGGAGTAGGACACGACTCCTGCTGTGCTGAAAAGAAGTGTTACATCAGAGTCTGAAGAGACTGTTCTTAGTAGGGTAATTCAGGTGTCCTTCTTTTCCAGGACTGGGACAGAACTTGAGATCCTCAGGGGTAACAACTAGGTGGTATGCTTTGCATGGGACTGCTGCATGGGGGACAGCTGTGGCATCCAGAACCCAGCCTGTTCTGTTTCTGATTATGCCCTTGAGATGGGCTGTGGTGCCCATTAGCTGTCATAATGGGTTGTGGAGTGAAAAACACCCATCTTGAAATGAGTTAGCGACAAAGGGGCTTTATTCTAGTTGAGGAGGTCTGGGATGGTGCAAAGTGGTGCAACTTTTTTTACTCCTCCTTACACCAGCAAAGTCTTCCCGGCCCTAAGAAGCTCACAGGAGGGGAGGAATTTAAGGCTTCAGCATAAAGAAAAAACCCAGTTTGGTAGCTGAGACTTTGGCTTACTGTCAGAAAGGTGATGGACGTCAACAAGATTCAACCAAAATCATTTGTTGGAGGGAAGTCAAATCAATGGTTTCTTCTCCATTCTGTGGAGCAACAGCCTCTCCAAACTCCCCAGTGCTGGGGCCAAGACTGTGGGGTTACACTCCCATCCACACCATTTGGCTACATTAATGATGGTCTGAGCAAGTCCTTGTACTATGAGAGATTAATCTCTTTTTTTCTTAAAAGAAGGAGTTTGGCAAAGGGCAGAAGTGGTGTGTGCTCCCAGGGCTGCTCCTACACCACCTGCAAAGCTCCCCAGGCTGGGTTCTGCGGGTGAACAAATCTGGCATTGCAAAGCAGTGACTGTTTCCAGATATGGCCAGTGGTGATGTGCAGAGCTGAGATCCCATCTGTGGGGAGTTGCCCTGTGTCTGTGCAGGTCAAAAAGCCCTTTGCTTTGTCTTGAGGAAATGCTTGGCCATGTTGTGCAGGATCTTTATTGGGGAAATGTCCATGTGGCATTATTTAGTGAACAGCTTGCGGTGGAAGCAGGGCTGGGGTCTCTGAGGCAGCCCTGGTCCTGTGGAGCTTTCTCCCAGCTCACTGTGGTACCCTGGGCACACTCCTGGCAATTCCCTGGTTGTGCCTCTTGTGCAGCACGTGAGCACAAGGCAGTCAGGGGCTGTGTGTGATGAGAACAGCACCTGGATGTACAGGGAGCTGTCTGTGCTAGTGTGCCAACTCCTATCCCTCTGTTCCTTCTCTCGAGGAGCAGCACGTTTCCTGCCAAGCCCTGTTCTCTGGGTAAGTGACAGCCTGTCCTAAGGCTGCTGGGAGCAAGTAGCTGCCTAAGCCAGAGACTCAGGAGATGTGAGGTACCTATGCCTTGTCATTTTGGTTCAGCTTTAGTGTGAAAATTCCTCTAGAAAAATACACCTGAACACTTGGTTTGAGCAGGGACCTGGGCAGGAGCAGGGAAGGGATGGAAGTGGTCTCTGATGGAGTGCCCTCTAAGTTCCAGTTTAAGTTTTGTCTGCCTCAGCCCTGGGAGTGCACAAAACTGGCTTGTGGATGGAACCACCACTGTTGTCTGTGTCTCACCATTGTCCTTTGACTGCTGCAACTCTCCTGGGACCAGGTCAAACCTGCTTCCAGCCTGCTGAGGCCTCTGTTGCCCATTTGGCTTTGTGCCTGCTTGGCTTCTCATGTGCATGCAACACTTGAGGACGAAATATGCATGTGGCACTGGAGGAAACAGATTTGTGCTCAGAAGGGAGTTTTGTCTGCTGTCTACATGCAAGGATACAGTTAAGACCCTGACTGGAATTGCCAAGGAATATAAAGTAGAAAATAGCACACTTTCTTGGGAGTGGAGAAAGCAAAACAAAACATCCTGAACATAATCTGTCAGGAGCACAGTGCTGCTGCTTGGATGCTCGAAGAGAAGGGCCCAGAGGCTGCCCTTGGATATATCACCAAGAGTAGATATGGCAATGTACTAGCTCCATCACAGGAGTCACACACTGCCCATCTTTGAGAAGGGAGCTGGTGCTTTCTCAGCCACTTCTGAGAAACAGAAGATGAAATGTGGCACAAGATTTTATAGCTGTTTTAAGGATGAATCAAAGAGATAAAGGCTAAGATAATGAGAAGGTGCGCATATGGAATAAGATCCTTTATTGAAATTACAGGCACACAAATCCAGAAAAGCCTTATGAGTTAGGTCTAGGTGCTGATTTTGGTAAGCTTCTTAATTGGTATGATCCCTCCTTGCCCGGGTTATGGGGGAACTGACCTTCAGAAACCTGGTTCAGGGATGAGCATTGGCAATCTCGGAGGCTGGGTGGTGGCATGCGAGGGGCCCCACTCCATAGGGCTGTGATACAAAGAAATGGTCAAGGGCACAGGACAAACCCCTACTCTTGAGTCCCAATTTCCCAAGGCAACTCTGAGGTCAAATACTAAAAGAGGGTCCTTTGAAAATGACTGATGATGAAACACTCACTTTGGTTTCTGTACCCATCTGTTGCACTTTTAGGAGGGTAGATGTTTAACCTGGTCCAGAAGCCCAGGTTTTTTGCAGTTCTTGTGCAGAGAGGATCCTTGGAGGCCACAAAAGCTGTGGACAGCTTAGAAATGCCAGGCTAGCTTTAGGACAGCGTGTGGCTGTGCAGGGAGCCATCCTGCCCGTGTGGGCTGCATCGCATCTTTGCACGTCCTGGTCCTTAACAAGGACCTTAACAAGGACCTTAACAAAGAAACTTCGGGCAGCGTCACTCAGAACTCTCTGTCTTTCACACAACAGGATTGATTTCTCCAAGCTCATTTGGGATGTGTTTGGGGGTCAAATGAGAAATGAAGCAAGATCAGAGCCAGCCTGAGGGAAGCTCCCACTTACGTGCATTTCCCTCTTTTCCAATAGAGTTCTCCAGCATATGCATGTGCAGCAGAGAGAGGTCTGGGCAAGGAGCATGCCCTCAAACCAATTCCAGTTCTGCCTTTGGGATGTGCCTTACATTTTATACAAACTGAACTGGGTCCAATACACTCTGCATGACAGAATATGGCTTTGTGAGCACGTTCATATGTGAGACTAGCATTAGTAGGCATTTGCACTTCAATTTATGCTAAAAGCCAAACAGATGGGGAAAGTAAATGCCAGGAAACCAGACCCTGATCAGGTGGCTGGAGCTGTGCTCATACTGTATTTAGACAATAGGCTGTGTTGCATATTTGGAGTCTGATCTTGTGAAAATGAAACCCTGCTGGTGCTAACCCACTGAGGCTTTGCACACTGGGAAGATGGCCAAATTCCTCTGGAAAATTGTGAATCTCCAGCTGGGAGAATTAATGAAAGTTCACTTTTGCCAAAAAAGCAGAATTCCATCTCTTTGCGTGAAAAAGATTGGCTCTCGTTGGAGATTCCCTCTTTCCTGCCACCCGCACACACACAAGAGGAAACATGGCAGTCAAACACCCCAACCCGCTGCAGGGATCATAAGTAATTTGTTCCCTGTATTTGCAAGGGTCAGGGTGAGAAGTCAGGGTTTGGGCTGTAGCAGGAATGAGTAGGCTTCATTGCTAAGAAACCTTTCCTAAATGTAGGGGATGGAGCTGCCCAGGACATCTGTGGTACTGTGCAATGAGAGCAGCATGGTGAGCATGTTTGCAGCCATGCAGGTTTATACAGTCTATATTGGAGTGGGGGAACAGACCAGGGCATCTTTTCTAGCTCATAGTCTTCTGTGTTTCTGGCACCTTCCAAGCTGTCTATTGGGCAGCTTGGACCCAGCTGCTGGAGGAAGGTGCACAGCTCTCCTGCTCCCAGCACCAGCCTCCTGGAGTTTCACCACTTTTTGGAAAGCTTCATAATGATGTGGCTGTTCATCAATTGAATCTGGCTTTGTTTGGATGTTTCCTTAAGTCTTTCCACCCAAAGGGAGACCAGGCTTTTTCTATCAGCTGTGTAAGTGAGTTCCCAAAAATGCTCTGTCCTCTCCTACTTCCCAGGCTGGCTTCAGAGACCAAATTCACAAAGGTTGCATGGGGCAAGGTCTCTAGAGAGCAACAGCTCCTCAGTCCTCTGTGGTTTAAGGCTTTCAGAGAATAACTTTCCCAGGCCACTTTTTTTTAAGTTTTCTTTTCTAGGTTACAACACACAGTTTCTGAGGTGAGCATGCAGTTCCCCTTCACAAGGCCAGCTCTTCCCCTCCCCTGGAATGGACTGAAGGATCTCTGCTGGCAGAACAGGCAGCGTAACCACCTCAGATGAGCACCAATCCAGGCATTAGTTTAGTTTTTTTAGGTGCAGCAAAGAGCATTTCAAGGATTTTGCTCTTCTAGCAGCGTTGTCTGCCTGTTTCTGAGCAGAAATCTGATCCAAGTGCTCTTGTAAAGCTCCTATTTTCTTCAATAGCCCAGTGGTTAAGTTCCTTGACAGTGTCTCTCATCCAAACTGCCTGATAATCACAACCTGACAAAGCAAGGGCAGTTTATCGTCAAATACAGCAATTATATGCCGAAGAAAAATAACTCAGCATGATACTCTGCTGTATTTTGCTTAAGGAGGATGGGCAGCAGGATGACCTGAAGGATGCTGCTGTACTGGGGTTGAGGGCTTGTCTGAAATCGTCTTTGACTTTGCCCCACTGGATTTTAGCTTATCATGGGGAAAGGGGGACAATTCAGGATATTTATAAATTTTGACTGACTTTAAAAGGAAAACAGTATTTGGGCCTAAATTTTTAGCCTCCTTGAACAATATTGCTGGAGTTCCTAAGAATAACCTGCAGAAGGATTTTTCTCCTTTGGGGAAAGGCAAGTCACAGTGCTGTTAGAGCTGGGGTAAGGGAATTCATTGCTTCTAGTGCAGGTGTGGAGCCATTACCCACTCCTTGCTTGCCTCCAGCAGCTTGAGTTTGCCCAGCTATATGTTTGGGGGTTTTTTACTCCCTGTAAGGTAAGCTTGTCTGCATATCTTAAAAGCTAAAGGTTGCAGATTTCTGGCAATCATGGAAAGAAGGTTCCTGGAACCTGGTGCTGTTGGCATGCAGAGTAATGGAGGGTGTGTGCAACACTTGGGAGGATCAAGTTGGCCAGGTGGGAACCCCCCACAATGTCTCACTCCACATGCAGGAGCTTCCCTGCTGCTGCATGGTGGCCTGAGTGGAGGTGCAGGTCCTCTGCCCAGGGCTCCTTTGCAGGTCCTTGTCCACTTTGGACAAGGCTTTGGGGTCACAGTGTGAGTCCAGCTGCAGTCCTGGCTCTGGCTGCCCACTCCCCGGGGCTTGGCATCCCACTTTCAGCTGAAGCACTGGCCTTGGGAAGTGCCTTGCTGGTTTAACAAATATGGGCTGTAGGGAGAAACTGAAATATCTTTAGCCACTGCAGAGAGATTTGGGTCGTGCTTATGACTTGAATGTTTACTTGATGAAGAGTGAATTGCTTCAGTGCCTTGGAGTCCTCGGGAACCACTTGTGAAAGGAATAACAGTTGTTCTCTGCTCAATTAGTCATATGTAAGTGAATGCTTTGTGGTGGTCGTCCCCAGAATGTGGGATATGCATAATTGATGCACTTAACTGGTGGTTACACCAGAAGGATCTGGATTTCTTTGCATGGCAAAGGATGTGGAAAAGATACAATGCTAGAGGAGCTGTCCTGGGCCTCTGGGAGAGGAGCGTGCAATGGCTGTATGGGAAGCTGTTGTGCCCAGTGTGGTGACCTTGAAACATATTGAGCTTATTAGAAGTGCATGTTGACTCTGAGATTTCAGTGTGACTTCGTGGCAAAGCAGTTAGGCCAACAAATATGTGATAATGTTTTTTATAAATGTGATAATTAGATAAAAGGAGAGGGAGTTGAAGTTTAGACTCGAAGACAATAATTAAATTCACATTGACAAATCAACATATTGGTCTCATATGGATTAAAGCAGCTCTGAAATGCTTCTTTTGTTTAGATTACACTAATTAAATTCACACGTTTTGCCAATCCATAACAGTTACCTTGAAGCACAGAAGGCTGAACCTAAAGCTTCAAAAGGCACGTTGATGACAGTGCTGAAGTCAGAGCATTTCTGCAGAGCAAATAGCTGAGGATTTTAAGAAAATTTTGGACTAATGTTTGTGAAGTTTTTATACCCTTACAACTGAACACAGTCAGAATGATGCATGCTCTCACTTAAATACTGAGTGCTTAACTGCAGTTTTAAATTATGCTTGGTGGTGAGGTAGTAAAGTATTTCAGCAAATATGTCTCAGAGGAGAACTTGAGACATCTATTCTCAGTAGCAGTCTTTTCAGGTCAGTATTTAAAAACCATAGGTCACACGTCAGAGAATTATGAGCTGCTGCTGGCAATATATTTGGAAGTTAGGACTTCATAAATATATCAACTACTCGGTGTAGGGCTGCCCCACAACAGCCACCCCTGAGCTAAAGCCAGGGGATGGGAGTTTTGAAATTTAAACTAATATTTGTGTTCTTTCTGCTGGGTTAAATCTGAAAAAACAGAGCTTGCTGATGTGCACGTTGCCCAGAAGTGGGAGAGGTGTCAAAGTGGAGAAGCCTGTGCTGGGCTGGTGGAGGCCCTTCCCTTCAGGACAGGGAGGTGCCTTGGGAAGATGGTTTTTAGGGTTGCGAGGTGCTGGTCCAGCCTCCCCTTGCTGGGGAGGAACCCAATGGCATCACAGGGTTGTGTTTTGTGCTGTACAGTCGAGGCAAAACCTCTCTGTCATCTTTAGGGACAAAATTCTCAGTGTAAGCATTACTGACTCATCTCCAAATCCTAAGGTGTGAGTGGCCTGCAATAATCCTGAGTCATCACCATCTCATCATTAGTGAATATTCTGTTTTCTGCCAGTAAACACGGTTTAACTATTTTACAGTTAAGCTTATTAAGATTTATAGCTGACGAGGGAGCAATTAGGACAGGATTTTAGTGAATACACACAAACTGGGGGGTTCCTGTTGGGGAAAAGGAGAGGTTCAGGTTTTGTCTAGAAAAGTATTCAAGGCACATGGCAGTAAAATGCACTTAACAAGGAACTCTTTACTTTGGGGCTAATTATGCTAATCTTCGCCGTGTTGTCTGCTTCAAATCTGGCTGTTGAATGGGCAACTGGACCTGAAACTCTGAACTGGGGAGGTTTCTACTGAAACTGGTGCTGTGTTATTGCAATAATTTACTCTGTTTCATTGATTAAAGGAAACTCATTTTGTTCCTCCCAGAAGATTTAATAGTTACAGGATTTAATCCAAGTTCAGGGAAAGTTTTGGGACTTCATTTTAAAGGCTGAACTTTAAATATGTTTCCAGCTGCAGGTGGAAGGTGAGCCTGCCTGGGGCAGTGGGAAAGCCAAAGGGAAGGGCTCTGTGAGAAGCTGGGGACTGTGAGAGGTGACAGCACTTCTTCTCAGAGGTTTTTAATCGCTACTGTGGTGGCGTTTGTTTTGTTTTGTTTTGTTTTGTTTTGTTTTTAATCAAAACACTGAAATACTGGTGGATGGAGAGTGCTGTATAAATGCAAATTCCATTCACCTCTATCTGCTGTCGGCTGGGGTGCAGCTAAATCACAGTTCCCAAGCAGGGAACAATGTGGCAATGCAGGGATGGATGAGCATCATGGGGAAATTCAGCACTTCTGGGGCTCTGCTCTCCCTGCTCTGGTTTAAACAGCTGTTGGGACAGCTGGGCAAGGGCACATCCCAGAGATGGCAGTCTGCTGGAGCTCTCCCAGCCCTGGTGTGGGTCATATCTGTGAGACTGCCTGTGGGAGTAAAAAGGGGTGGCACAGTGGCTTTTACCTTGAGGAGGGTCCACTGGATTCCAACACAGAGCAGATACAAGTCCTTGTCACCTTCAAACTTCTCTACGGATGTTTATTAGTTAATCCTACACAATTTGATCTGTTTGTCAGTGATTTGCCCTCAGTTATCATTAGCCAGGTTGAGGAGTGGCTGGCTGCTGCCACATGTGAAAAGTGAGAGCTGGCTGCTGTTAATCTTCTGCTAGCAGTCCTTGTTTTGGGAAAAAATATTGGTCTGTTGCAATATATATTTTCTGTCACAAGTCCTTGCCCAAGGAGGGATGTGTACATTGCTCCTGCCCTGCACTGTGATGGTTGGGCTGGCACTGGTGCAGATCTCTGGCTCATGGGGTGCACAGCAGGGACGTGGCACTGTATCTCTGATTTTGGTCAAGGAGAGGACAGTCCCTGCACAAAGCTGTCACTTCACTGGAATGGGTGAAAGTTCCTGTCTGAGCACTCAAAGCTCCTTAGAGGCTCTGGCATGGTCTCCGCACAGGGCAGGAGCAGCTCCTGCAGCTGGGCTGCAGTTCTTGTGGAGCTCTGCTGTGGCAGTGCCAGCTGTGCCCAACCTGCAGGGTGGCAAAGCACTGGCTGCTCCTGTGCCAGTCCTTCTGGGATGGCATCATCCAGCCGTGTCCCCAGGACGTGCGCGGCTGCGGGCAGATGGGTACCTGTAGACTGGGGATTGGGATCGAACTATGGGATTGCAGAGCAGTTTGGGATGGCAGCAAGTTACACCTCCAGTCTCTGCTGCTCTTGGTGAGAGCTTGCATCTTGTGGACACCCTGGGTCTGGCAGCTGTGGTGTCCCCAGACTTTGTGGGTGCCAGGAATGTCACTTACCACACAAATACCTGCTGGTGGAGAGTAGTTGGGCATGCTTACATGCACGACTCATTATTTTCTTAGGCATTTTAGCTGCAATATGGCTCTAAAGATAAATTTTCCCATGCTAAAGGAGTCTGGGGGGTGTCAGAGATGTCTTTTGGGTAATATAGCAACTCTCTTTTTTGGCTATTTGCAGGCCTCAAGCTCAAAGCTGTCCTTCATTTTTCAGGGCAAGCTATGCTATTTAAAAAAAACAAACCAACCAAACAAACAAACAAAAAAACCCCCAAAAACCCCAACAACAGCAAAAAACCAAAACCAAAAAAACCTACAAACAACCCAGACCAACAGATGAAGACTCAAATTCACAGCAGCAAGTAAGATATAACTGCATCCTTTGATCTTCAAAGATCTCATCCAATGTCTGCTGAAGTCATTGAAAGCCACTCTGTTTGACTTCAATGAACATTTATAATATACAAATCAGAAATGTCCTTCCATTTTATCTGTACGTGTCTGAAGCCTCTCTGGTGGAAATAAACTTCAGTATGTAAGTTTGGGTGTTTTAACATAATTTTATGTGGCATGAAAATGCTTCATATTTGAACATGAAAGGAATAAAATTTGTTTGCCCTGAAAAAACACAACTGGTATTAAAGAAGTATGTGGCATCAAGCCCAGATCACCTAACAGGAGTTAATGCAACACTTGTAGCTGCATCTCTATTGCTGAAACAAGTGCTCAGTTGCTAATGAGGTGCCTGCCAAACGGTGATGCCATCTGAAAACCTTTCTGGTCCTTGTTATCTGCCTCTAAGAGAGACATGTGATATATGTCAGATTAATTCTGCACATAGTCCAGTGTTTTAGCCTACTGTAAAACTGGAACTATCTCTATGTAAATGCACTAAATAATTATCTGAAATTTGCCTTGGTGTGGGGGTTTGGCATTTTCTGTCTCCACCCCTATGTACATCCTCAGCACCAAGTGTTACTGGCTACGTTGGAGGGGGAGGTTTAGCAGCATGAGGAATTTATAATAGAAACTATATATTAGTACAAGCAAGATGATATCTTGCCCAAATGAGACTTGATTACATAATTAATCATGATAGTTATACATGGTTTTGTGTGCATGTGATTTGAATACTGGATTAAAAAGCCAGGAGATGAGCCACTGAGATGATTTGCTTTCTAGGGAAATCCAGGTAAGCAAAATTTCCATGGAATCTGGGATAAGTTGGAGGGATTTCATCCTGCTCAGATGGAGGCCCTTCCCTGCAGAAATCCTGGACCAGAGCTACCCATCATCCAGGCTAAACCTGGTGAGAAACCACGAGCACTGGTGATACTGCAGGGAGCAGTGGGGTATGTACAACTGCATGGCTTGGACTTAGTGCTTTATGGATGGTTTTTTGATTGGTGTTTCAGTCTTGCTGGTTTCAAGGGAATCATTGTGGGTGAGGGATTTTTATCATATAAACTGGATTCAGAGCAACATGAGAGGAGAAGAGGATGGAGCAGCAAGCACTGAGAGTAAAGTGCTCTCCATGGTGTGGGCAATGAAGGTAGCAAGGAGAGTGGCCTCTGTGGATTTGCAAAATTTAGGTGCCAGCACTGGATGATTCTGTAAATCTTACTGCTGCTGACACATGCATAACACAATGCTATTTTAGGAGAGACCTTGGGAACCAGATACAGCCAAAAAGAGAGATGGATACGGTGCCCATTGGTGTTTCTGGTGTTGTATGTCAGCCTCAGTCCATGACACAGAAACCTAATCCAGCATTACAGCTGGAGTCGATAAATGCCACCATGTTCCCAGGAGTATTTTGAAGCTCCTGCCATTAAAGATTGCCTTAAGTACAGATGGGATCAACTGGCCGTAGCTCAATTTTAATGGTGCAACAGTGACAACCAGTGGCCAGCTGGTCTAATCCGGGATGAATGCCATCCCTCCAAACCAGAGCCGGGTACCTCGAGGGTCTGGCTCCCGGAGGGGCCTGGAGTCACACTGGCACAGCTCTCTCCAGGCGCTGGGAGACACCCCACCAGAGAGGCATCTGAGCGTGGCAGGCTTTGATGTTTCCATCTACGGGGTCACGATCCCACATTGCTAATGGGTGAAATGTTAGTGTAGCGTTTTGGGGCCGAATTCCTGCTACTGAGCACTCTGCTGCTGGAACACAATTTGAGGACGTTTGGTATAAATGGTTGGAGAGGGCAGAGCACAAGGTGGGAGAAAGGTTAAGCCTCTAATTATGCCAATTTACATTTGGAATTCTGCTTGACCTCCAACAACTTTATTTCCTTCTTGCACACTTTTGCGCTGAAAGGGACATGACCTCAGACACAGCAGAAAACAGTACATAGTTGAACGTCTCATGTAAGACTTTGTTTTTCCCTCTCCTCAAATTCAAAGAATTTGAGTGCTTGTCCTGCTCTTTGTGTGCAGAGAAGCCCACAGGTGACAAAACATTTTCACTGCGGGGAAATCAGAAATTCCCCTGCCCGCCTTCACCTGGGCACTGCTGTATCCCACTCACAGCATCACAAGGACTCAGTGCTGTGCCTAGCACACTAGCCTAGTCCAAGAGAAGTTTGGGGCTGTGTGGGAGCTGGCGGGGCTTGAAGTCCTCCTGCTCCACGTCTGCCATCTGTTTTGGGCAGGTCTTGGTCCCTTTCCCAGGGAGGTGACAGCATCCCTTCCCAGGGCCACTGCAGGGAGGGCACAAGGGGAAGGGCAGCCTTTGCTTTGCGCCTGCACATTTGGCAGTTCAAAGGCTGCTGCTCCTCATTGCTGCTCTGAAGTCTGTGGATGACACAGATGTGGATGACACAGAGGAAACTTTGGTTCCGTAAGCAAGGGTCTGAACAGCTCGAGGACTGCCAGTAAGGTGCCATTTGCAAGATCTGGACTTTTGAGAATTTAGGACAAAGGTAAGACCCTTGTGAGCTGGCACAGGCAGCCCAAGGTTATTGACCCTTCTTGTGCAATGGCTGGTGTTGGATCAAGTGCCCCACAGGTACCTGTGATGCCCTGATACCACTTTGGGTCTCAGCAGGCAAATTTTGCTGAAAACCAAAAAGCTTTGGGGAAAACCTTTTGGTCTTTCTTGTCCCAGTGCAAATATGCTGTGTGTCTCATTTTGGTGAGTTGCAGCTACCAGTGATATGATGCCAGCTTCAATGTTGGTCACCTTAACTGAGACTCACTCATTTGATTAAAGTTTGTAGTTTATAAGATCTTAAATTGTTTCCTCCTTAGCCACTTTGACTCTGGGGCCCTTTGGAAAAATTCTGGTTTGTCTTGGATTTTTAAATGTAATAATTAATTTAGAAATTCAAGAGCTTGGGGTATAGGAGCATCCAGGCATGACGTGGAGCTGCTCCCCGGTGGGGAGAGTCAGAGCAGAGCCCATGGGGCAGGAGAGTCAGGATGGAGTGATGGTCTGGCAGCACAGTCCCCTCTTCCAAGGTGCCCTGGGTAGGACCTGCTCTCCTCCTGCACTGTTTCCCTGAGCAGATTGGGCTAGAAGTAAAAAAAGTAAAACAGGAGGTGAAATCCTTTTACTTCTGTTAGCTAATCTTTCTTCTTCTATCTTTCTTTCTCCTTTCTTCCCCCCCACCCCTTTCTTTCCTTCTTTCTCTCTCTCTTTTTTTTTTTCTTTTTTTTTTTTTTATTAGCAGGGCTCCTTTTTTCTCTCTCTTTTGCCTCAATAGAAAGAAAAAAAGTTTTGTCAGCACTCCTGTTTCTTTTGTTGTTTTCTTTTTCTCAGAAGTCTTTTCTGCTTTTATCCTAATCCCAGGCATGCATGAGGGAACAGTTGTGCTCTGTTGTTTGTCTGTTCTGGTAGTTTTGAACCAGTAGGGCTCCTGCTTTGTTCTCTTTATTTTCTGAACATAGAAAGGTAGAAAAGTAGGAATAGCGATCAAAACTCTTAAGAAGAGAAACCTTCGATATTTATTTAGATTTAATTCATTTTTTGCCATGTTGGTAATAATTAAGGGATGATGACAAATTAAAAAAAAAATAGTGGGAGAAAAAAAGGTAAAGGAAAGAAACCTCTTTTCACTCCCCTGAGATCAGAGTTTTGCTACCCAGAGCATTTTTACCTTGTACCCCTTGAGATGCACATTTTTAACTCTGTTGTCCAATTTATTCACTCTCTGGAACCAGACAATAATTTAACATATGCCAAGGTTGTCTTTTTCCCTGCACACAGAATTACTCCTTTGTAGAGCTGACTTTATGATTTGAAAAGCAGTGTTAGCCTGGTTTACCTGATGTGCTGTCAGCCTGACTTTCAAGTCACATCTTGGTTTTAAGCCTTATATTAAAGCTTATATATGGCTTTATATCCACTCTGGTGCTTCTTTTTGGAGGGTGTATTGCAGAATTGTCACAAAAGCTTTTTTTTATGATTTTCTAGGTAGTTTCTTTCCTAGTTGGGCATGGTGGCTGATAAATTGCCTGAAATGTTTTTGAAAATTAAACTAAAACTAGCATGGATCCATCTGTCTCTGTCTCATTCCTGCAAAACAAACCTTTTATGATTTTGGTATCCAACGTGTGCTTGTTCTCTGTTGCCATGGAGATGCTGTAGGCCTGAATTTTTTTTCACAGGCTCTTACGATGAAGTTTTTTTTGAAAACTGTTTTGATTAATTTTTCCTCCACTTCAACTTCTCTCTCACTTAAACTGTTTTCCCCTTTTGTTTCCCACTTGATTTATGGCAGGTCGCTGTCATTAAAATAGATGCGTGTTTTGAAATTCCTTCTTTCTGTTCGAATGCAAAGAAAAAAAAGAGAAAAAAAAATAACCCATGCAAGTCATGCTCAAAGACTTGGTTATTGTTGCTTGCTGGATTTCTGCTCTCTGTGGTTGTCGGGCCTAATTCAAAGTAATTCAGGCTACTCAGTGGGGGCAGTGCATAGCTCCACAGGAAATTATGATAGCAAAAGTCTTCCTGTAGAGCTCTACACTTGGCACTACAAAGTGCCTCGGGCTGCAGTTACCTGAATAGGGTTGAATTAGACCAGACAACCGCATCATCCCACTTCTTAATCTATTAGAGCGATATACAAGTGGCAATTGTTGATTGCAAAAATGGGATTAAGAGGCTCTTCAAGTGAATTGATTTTCTTGTGAGAACAAAAAGAGGAAAGAGAAGGCTCGTTTGAATCACACAGCCAGAAAGTTTCGTGAATGGGTTCCACTCCAAATGTTAGAATTAAAGCAACCAATATTTCCCCATGGAGCATGCAGGTGAGAGGAATAAACTGCTGAAAATTAGAAAACTACGTCTAAAAGTTCGTGGTGCTCTCAACAAATTGTGGCTCTTCCCCCACAACCCCTCCCTCCCTCACTGCTTGGGCAGCAGCAACAACAAATCCTTGTTTCAGCCAAACACTTTGTTGCTCTTCGTCAGCCTCTGCTTGTTGTTCTTTAATCTTTATTTTTACCTACACATTTCACTTATTTTGCTCTATCTCAGGCAAGAAATGGGATGAGAGAACAGCTGCTTTGACTCCTCCTGGTTTTCCCTGAACCTTTCCACTTACTTCTTCTCCCAACCCAGAACAAAGCAATGCCATGTCTCTCCCAATGCCATGTCTCTCCAAAACCTGTTGCCTGCACAGCTCCAGATCACCTTCCCACAGGGATTTCACCCTGTTCCCCTCCTGCCTGCTCTTCCTCTCATGGCTGCTGTTTTCCCTGAAACCACAAGTTTTGTGTGGACAAATGTCATAAATTTCCCATTAACCTCAGCGTATCATCCCCTGTGAGGACCAGAGCCTGCTATGTACCTTCACTGGGATGGCTCCTGCAATTTATTTTTAGATGGCTTTCAGTGATGCTGGAATCCTTTTGCCTCAGCTGAAAGACCAGCTGGTTCTGGGCTGTGTAGGGAAGGCAGTGGTGAAGGCAAGTCCTGCCCTGGGTGCACTGGAGACCGACGCTCACACAGGGCTCACTGTCAGCAGTGTGGAGAATAGAAATGACACCCAGCAGGAAAAAGGAGCTGCTGGAGCAGATGGAGGGAGCCTGGTGCTGTCATTTGCTTGGGAAGGAAGAGTGGGGAGGGTCCCCTCAGACACAGGGATGAGAATCCTCCCCTCCCACCATAAAAGCACGAGATCTCACCCTGGGTGCTGGCACCAGCGCAGTGGTGAAGGGGATGAGCCACTTTCAAGTCGGCTTCAAAGATTTTGGGACAGGGAACAGTCAGCTGAACTAGACCTTGCTCTGTGGGTTGGAGGGTACATGTCCCCCCTCGTCTTGTTATCACCAGCATGTCTGTTCAGGCTTGTTGTGTAGTTGGTTTGCCCTTTCTTTAAATTTGCTCAGCTGGGCCCTGCTTGGGAAGTGGCTGGAGAAGTGTCTCAGAGCAGAAAGGGCTGACGGAGTCATTGCTGTGGACTGGAGGGGGCACAGCCACCAGGTAGGCTCTCACATGATGTTTTGAGAAGGGGCAGAAGCAAATTTGGAGCAAAAGCACCATCTCAATGCTTCACATAATGATCTTCTGTTTCAGGGGATAGTTAGGTAGTTGAAAAACTTTTCCTTTTGGGTAGGTGGCTGTAGGACAGATATGAACTTCTATGGTATCAGATACCCCTCTTGCACCCCAAGAACCCCCTGTGCATGTTTTGAAGTACTCCAAATCCAAATGAAATAAAACCATGGGCCTCCCTCAGGAGGCTGCATTCAAACTTCCCTGAATCCTTCACCATGAGCAGCCACTTTGTCATTTCCCAGCACATTCCAGCCCTTCCCACGTCTTACTCAGCTCTCACAGTTTTAAGGAGTACTGTTTCCAAACATGCACTTGCATGGGTTTCCCTTTTACACCTCTTCTGCCCCATGGAAAAATTTTTCCCAAAATCACAGTCACAGGATGCGAGGAGCACCCACCAAGTGTTAGCGTCCATGGGGAGCAAGCAGGCATAAATTCCTCCTTTGCAACAACATCACTTTCTCTAACTGCAACTGGGTGATTGCTCTGTATTTAATTACCCAAGATTGCACCAGGTCTGCATGCTGTATTTGCGTGTGTGCTATCAATTATGTCATAATAAATGAATTTCCTTTTCAGGATTCCTGCAGCCGATGGCTGGGTTTCTGTTCCTCCTTGACTGTTCTGACTTTGAACAGGTTTATTCAGCTGTTGTCTGCTAAGCCCTACAGAAAAGAACAATAGCTTCTGATCTGCCTTTTATGGGTTATTGGAAACTGGTGGTCCGCACTACAGCTTTGGTCAGTGATTAACCAGAGTGAAAACAAACTACACAAGGCTAAGTTGATGTTGGAGGAGGAATGAACCCACTTCATTAAGGCTTTAAGAGGAAACCTTTTCTTCTTCAATGCTTGTTCACAACTTTTCAGGTCTCTATTTAATCACGTAATTCTCTCTAAGTAGGAAGAGAAGCTTGCCTCACAGCAAGAGGTCTTTTGCCACATGACAACTTAGAAAGATAAATTATATATAAATATCTTCATGGTTTTGTGGAAAGGAAAACCAAATTTGGTTTCACTGCATGCAGCTAATTTACAAGTTTCTTAGGTGCTGTGGGCATCCCAGTGTCTGTTGCAGGTAGAGAAATTTTTGCTGCATTTACCTTAACTTTCAGTGAGTGTGGGTGTGTGTAGGGTGAGCAAATCATATCTGATCAGGGCCAGACATGGGTAGCAGACAGGGGCTGAGGGCAGATGAAGAGGCAGCAATAATAGCAACCCACCTTTACAACCACTGACACAAAATGGAAGTGCTTCCCAGGGTGGGGGTTTGTTTCATCTCCTGGAGTTATCAAACCCTCCTGCGTACTGGGATCTCTTTGCTGTTGGCAACCCAGGGAACAGAAATGAAAAGCAGAAGATTTAGGGTAGATTAATTTGGTGCCAGTAATATGATTCCAGCCCATGTGGTCCAACCTTTGTGCTGTGCTGGGTAGTCACACAAAGTGCATCACGTAGGGGAAGCCCCTGGATTTTTGTTTAGCATAATTTTTTTTTTTTTTTTTCATTATGACTTCAACCCAAAGCATAGCCATAATAAATCAACCCACTGGCTCTTCACTGGTCTCCAGCAGCAGCAAAGTCTGTTTTTTTCCACAGCCCCTACTTTTCCAGCACTGCAGGCAGCTGCTCCTCCTGGCTATCAGTGCATGCATAGAGATACCCTGGGAAATGCCACGGAGCTGCTTGCTGATCACCTTCAACATTTTTCCCAGTTCCTGCTGGACAGCAGAGATCTTCATCAGGTAGATGCCTGAAATGTTAAAGGGCATGTGTTAAACTGGTGCTTGTTGGATGGGCATGGCTGATCCAGGCTCTTGCTTGTGTGTTGGGATAAACAGGGATTTGTTTGGGGGCCAAGATGAAGAATGTTGTTGTTGAATGGATGCAGGCCATGTGGTCTTCTCATTTTTCCCTCTAATAGCTCCAGTGGTGATAAGTAGGAGATTCCACTGAGCAGAGGTGACTGTACCCCCAGGCACCTGCTGTGGGCAGGGCTGACACACCTGGGTGCAGCAGTTTGCCTTCCTTCCTTGCAGTTCACTCCACGCCCTGAAACTCCACTTTCAACACTCCAAATTCAGCAGGAATCCTGGATGTGAGTGCTCAAAATCCCCAGCTGTGGTTGTAGTTGTGCTCCCAAGATCTGGGGGCACAGGAGCAGGATGAGTCCCTGCATACACACCAACATTAGCAGTTCTTCCAGGGCTGCTCCCTTCTCCTGCCAACCTGAGCCATAGTCCTGTTCCTGAGTGCTCTTCCCATCTCCCACGGTGGCTGTGGTGCTCCCTCTCTGCTTGCCTCAGGTGATACACATTGCTCCTTCACATCCATCTGCTAAACTTCGCAAGCACAGCATGGACCTTGGTGAAAGGACATTTGAGGAGAAACAATCTCTAGCCCCAGTGAGACAGGAGATAAGCAAGAAAGTGTGACTTTTCTTGGGCCTCTCTCCACACATGGAAAAGCCATGGATAAGGTTTTGCTCTGCTCTTGGTGCAGCAGTGCACCAAGGAAGGATGGATCCATCTGGGCTAGGAACAGAGAAATCATCACTCCATTCTTGGGGGGAATGATGACTGCAACTAAACAAGCTGGAAAATATAGGAACAAAGAGGGTAAAATGTATGTAGACATGTCCCACTTCTCATGAAATCAAGAAAAGTAATAGGTGATTGTTTCCTCCTTAAACAGCAGGGGCACAATTTTTCCTCCAGAGATTCATAGCAAAGCATGATTTTCCATAAAACTATAATTTCATTTTCTCCAGGTGTTTTGTAAATTGATTAATTTGGGGTACAGAAATGTTTAAATATTTCATTAGCTGAATATTGAAGTCCAATTAAAGAAGCTTGTTGAAATCATGTAATAAGTGCTTTGGTAGGAGTGGAGGATGGAGGAGGTGGAAAGCTGGGATGCTGGGATGGGAGCAGCCTGGATTTGCAGCAGGTGAGGATCTGTCCCAGTGCAGGGTTTAGCTATTAAATTACAGTACTAAGCTGTCTCTATTAATAATTAAAATCTATATTTAAATAATGCATCAAAGGAAAATGCCTAAATTGTGAACTTGAGATTTTTGGGGTGAGTTCGTGTTCAGACTCAGGCTTCACTTGTGGGAGAAATTCAGATACCTAATGCACCAACATGAAATGGGGATTTCAAAAGCTTTTGCTTTTGTGTTATAAAGATAAAAAAAGATGTAGGAAAAGACACTGCTGAGCTCCTTGGAGTGTTTGTGAACAAAATAGCCCCTTTTTTGGGAAACAAAGGCAGCTGTTCAGAATCTATCATTTTATGGCTCAAATGCTGCAAAAATTGGGCAGCAAAAAGTGTGAGAGATCCTTTAGATGATTCCACTGGGGGGAAGGCTGGACTGCAGAGCAAACAGAAAACACAAGGAGCAGATGTGCCTTGGACAAAAGGATTATCAGACTAAGACCCATTTAGGAGTCTGCAGCTGAATGTGGAGGAGAAACTGAAGCAGAGTGAGACTTCCAAGTGTTTCATATCTGGCACAGAGGTCTCTTTGGAGACAGTGCAGGGTCTCACAGCACCAAACCAAGACCTGAAGTGTACCTGGAGGTGCAAGATGTGTGTATCATTCCTCCAGTGAGGTCCAGTGCCTTCCTGTGCCCGTGGCAGCTGGCACTGATCAGGTCATCACTGTAATCGGCCACTCTTGGCTTTTTCCAGAACCTGTGTGGTGCTGGGTGGATTTTGCTCTCAGACATCTCTGCTGAGCCAGGCCAGTGCAGAGCTGCCTTGAGCAGGCACTGCCTTTGGTTTGCCTGGAGATACAGAGAGGCTGGGCTGTCCCTGCTCTGGGGTGGCACAGCCAGCTTTCACTCATCCTCCATGAGCTTAGCTGGGCTTCTAACCTTTTGGGTGCTTGCAGAGAGGCAAATCTGCCTCCTGCTGTCAGTTCCCAAATCCTTCTCTCTGCATGTCTGCCCAGGGGTGGGGTTGGGTGGCAGTGGCATGTCCAGGCTGGCTGTCACCATGGTTCCACTGCAGCGGTAGGGCTTGGCCACACCAATGTCTGTTTGGTTTGACTCCAAACACAAACTTCTCTGGGGCTGAATAGAGGGGATTCCTCTGTGCAAAAGGCTGGCTTTCTCTTCACACATGAGGGGTTTGTTCCAATACGCTTTGATGTCCTGCAAGGAAGCTGCTGCAGCATCAACGGCATCTAACACAGTGACACATGTAGGGCTGGAGGGCTCTGGGAGCAGGTTTCAATACAACCACGGATTCATCCACCCGTGCACATGACTGGCAATGGCAGGAGCCCAGCAATCGATTGAGCTGTCAATGTGTGCCCGTGGACCACATTTTGGTCTTTCTGCCCTGTGCAAATATGACTGCTCTTGATGCACTGGGCCTGATCCAAGTCTTGGAAGAATATTTGGCTGCTCAGGAAGTGACTGAGGCATACAGGACCTGTCCCGTGTGTGTGTGTAATTACTGCAGCATGGCTTTCTCAAATCAGTTAAAGGGAAATAATTTAAACTGCAAATTGTTTCCCTCCATAGCTGAGCACTGCACAAAGGAAAAGGTCTCTGTTCAGGGTTATTATTACATCCCAGGGCTTTGGAGATGTTGTTCCTAATGCAGAGAGAAGTAGGCAGTGTTTAACCAACAGAGGAAATAGTGTTTAACCATAAGCATGTCTCTCTAATTTCTGCTTACAGTCCAAATGATGAGTGGGTCTGAGCATCAAAGGCGATTCTGCTGATGCTCAGACCACAGGGATTTATTTCATCCCTTTTACCAGGGGACAGGAAAAGGCACTGCTTTCCAAGGACAGATCTTTCTTCCCCAGCTTGGTGCTGCTAGTCCAGGCTTCTCCAGGTGGGGATGACCTTGGGGGCTGTGATCCAGCCTGAAGCAGTAGGACTGTGGCTGGGCAACTCTCCTTCCAGCCTGCACACACTGCTGAGCTCTCCAGAACCTTCCCAGTGCCACCACAGTCTTTACTTAACAGTGAGCACCTGAGCAGGCCTGGCTGGTCCAAAGGTACCTCCTTCAGGAGGAAATGTGAGTTTGTTTATCACCCAGCAATGGTGCTGATGCTTTATCTCCTGTGTTCAGGTGTTTGCTCATCTGTGAGGTGCCTGTCAGCATTCCTTGGAGCACACAGATGGGATCTTTGGAAAACTGGACCTGTGCACTTGACCTGTGAAGTGATGCCCAAGTAGGCAGGCTCTATATGGGATGTGGTTATGACTGAAATTTATTAAGGACCCCTAGGTGTCTATAGATTTAGGCTGCCCTTTGTGGCCCCAGATCCTCACTTTTCACCTGGGAGCAGATGGACAGAGGCTCCCAAAGGAGAGGGGTGTTTTGCAGCAAGCAGCTCTTTGCACCTCTGTGGAAAGCATGTACTGGGAGGGTGGCAAAGCTGCCAGTCCTGGGACATTGTGACTCTGCAATAGTGAAGAAAGAATATACAGCATCTTTGAACCATGCTGGCTTAATGAAGTAATGTGCAATTTCTGTTTCCTCTTGAGTAGGTGAACTTTTTATTCAAAATTTGTCTTCGCAGAACCTCTTGAGCAGATGTACACAGTGGACTGTGTTCAGGGAGGGGTTTGGACAATGCTTGTCTGGAAGAGGATGGATGATGTTGGGCTTAGTCTTGTGAGGAGTCTTGGATCTTGCTGGGATGCTGCAGAGGTGACGCCTGGAGGGCAATGCCAGGGTCTGTGGGACTCCCAGGGCACAGCAGAGCAGGGCCCTGGGAGAGCCTTGGGAGAGATGAGCAGGGCAGCTGGGGCAGAGCAACCCCTCCATGTGCAGCCAGCTGCAATCCCTGTGGTGAGATCCATGCTCCCACAGCAGGTCCCTGCTCTGTAGGAGGTGGCCTTGGGCTGATCCTGGCTCTCTGCACGGCCAAGAAGAACTGGTCAGGGCTATTAGAATGCCAGGGATGGCCCTGCCTTAACATCAAAACCTCATCAAAACCTGTGTCTGTGGAGAAATTCACAGCTCTGATAGCATGGATGCTGTGGAGAGACCCTGTCCAGAGCTGGACTAACTTCAGACCCAAAGCGGAGGGATTTGGGTGGGGGGGGGGGAGGGGGAATCCCTTCTCTGGCCATGCAAGGCAGGTTTGTGGCACTGGTGACTCAGGAGCAGTGCTCCAGAACGGGAGGGTAGGACCATTGTAGCAAAATGTAGACTCTCCATAGGAGGCACTCATATATCCCACGGGAAGGGAAGAGGGGGAGGAAGGCAACTGTGACCCAGCCAAGTTTACGGAGGGAGCCAGATCACCCCTGCCAGTGCCCAGGCATGAGTGCCAAACCTGAACAGGATGGCTGGAAAGCACAGTGTGGGTACCTGCAGGTAACACCCTGGGGGATGCCCAGCCCTGCTCCTACAGCACAGACCAAAGGATTGCAAAGAGAGGAAGTGAAAGGGGTAGGAAGAGAAAGAGTGTTTGCCTGCGTGTCGATGTACAGGGGTGATGTTTGCTGGGAACTGTAGTCAGGAAATGCAGGGTGAAGTGTGAAACAAGGAACAAGGTTAATGCTGGGGAGGAGCCGGCTGCTGGCTCTTCACCCCGTGCGATGGGCATGCCCCCTGTGACACGGGCTGGCCCCGTGTCCCGTGGGTACAGTGCCTGCAGGAGCCTGCCTGCACTCTCCGCATGGCCTGGGCAAGAGCAGTGGGAGAAGAGTTTGTTCTGGGAGCATGTTTATTTCCTTGTTCTCAGAATTTAATTTTATCATGAGAGTGCTTTTCTTAAAATGCAGACGGGAAACTTTTACTGCTGGTTTGAACACAGCTGTCCTCTGCCACCACAGGTTGGATTTCCATCAGCCTCTGGCATCAACAGACAAAACATAGAGATGCTCAATGGAGGCAGTGCCTTGCTTGGGGAGCTGGTGCCAAAATAAAGTCTCCAACTTTCTGGAGGATGCTAAAGAGATGAGGGCTCTGGTGGGGTGGGGACATGAAGGATAAACAGCTTTGCACCTGGGATGGGATGGAAATGCCAGTGAGTGCTGGTGACCTCCTCGGGAGCTTCTCTGCACCTACTGCTCCCTTCCAGGATTCTGGAGACACTGGAGAGCAGTGGTGGGGCTCAGGGGGATTAGTTAATTGCATTTAATTTACTTCATCTTCCATTGGAAAAATAGCATGCACAAACATGTATGTAGTTTTCTCTATATATATTTTTTAAAGATATGTGTGTGTATACATACGAATATCTCTATATCTATATCTATATATATATATATATATAATCTGAAGGCTTCTTGTGAATAGGGAACTTGGAGGGTAAATACAGGATTGAAACCGAGGAATCTTAATTTTGGCTCAAATTTTGGCTATACTGTTTCTATAGAGACCAAAAGGAAGCTTTGGCTCCCCCACTCAGCTATTAAAGTTTAGTGCATTGAAAACTGTCTTCATGCTGTGATACCCTTTCACAGAGTAGAATAGGGTCTGAGCTAATCCATGAAAGTTGTCATGCTATGAACTAGTAGTCAAGCTTTTTCCTTTCAATTGAGTCTAAAACTATACTGTACTTCACACTTGATTGGCCCTTCAGATGGCAGGACTCAATATCCCTGCTGGAAATAAGCTCGTCTTCACACAGTGATGTTGAACGTGGAAAGATCTTGTTTCTGTGGCATAATTACTAACACTGCAATATGAAAGTCGTCAGGATGAGAATACTTTTTTTTTTTTTTTTTGGTCTAATTAATATATATCAAACTTTGCTTTCTTCTCCTCAGAGATCGGTGAGGTTTGGGTGCTAGCAGCATGCCAAGAACCGAGCTTGGGCTCCCACTTGCTGGGGAGCTTTCCTCTCTTCCATGTTGCACATATAAATGTAGCAAGGCAAAGTTATCATCTGCACACCCGCCTCAGCCTTCCCCATTGAGTGTACTGTAGCAAAGGTAATGAATGGGTTTTCTTTTTCTTTTTCTTTTTCTTTTTCTTTTTCTTTTTCTTTTTCTTTTTCTTTTTCTTTTTCTTTTTCTTTTTCTTTTTCTTTTTTTCTTTTTCTTTTTCTTTTTCTTTTTCTTTTTCTTTTTTTTCTTTTTCTTTTTCTTTTTCTTTTTCTTTTTCTTTTTCTTTTTCTTTTTCTTTTTCTTTTTCTTTTTCTTTTTTTCTCTTTTAATAAATTTTAGTGGGTTTTTTTTTTTTGCCTACTGTCTATCAAGATAACTATATAAAGCAGGATTTTGCTGGGGCAATTTTTCTAATGGAAATCAGCCCATTCGTCTGACCTTAGCTGCTGCTGGTGCGTGTTCACAGGGGCTAAATCGATCACAGGGACACTGGACCATCATTAAGATGGAGCAGCCGTGAGACTCTTGATTAAGACTTCACCAGTGAAAAGTTACTGTATCTTTATGATTAAATTTTTAAACGAGAAAAATGCCTTGAACTGTATAGACCAAAAGGGGGCACCAAGGTATTAAAAAAAAAAAAAAAAAAAAAAAAAAAAAAGTGGTGCTGGTTTTGATAGTTTACCTTTGTAAACTGTGGCAGTTTCTACAATGTCTTTTTTGCTTAATGTAGTTCCTAAACAAGCACAAAAACTAATTTTCTCCTCAAAGTTTATGCAAATTTCCAGTATTTTCACTTTTCTGACGTGACACTTTGATTCAGCTGCGGAGGCTGCTTTGGGGATTTCTTCTGGTCTTCTTTTTCCTAATCCTCATCAGTTAATTTTTGATGATTTGTTGAGATTTTTAAATGTAGAGTTGGGTTGAATGGGTTTTCTTAATTCAAGAGTGGTGCTTTAGAGAATAAGCACCAGATTAATTTAATTACATAAATCCTTTAAATGTTGTCTGCTTTTTCTGGAGTATTCATTGTTGCCTCTGCCACTACTTTTAAATTTGCTGTTTCCTTTTGGGTGAATTTCTGCCTTTACTGGATGCAGGAGGATTTCTCCTTCGCTGGCCATGGAATGAAATGGGGGGTACAGGCAGGGGACACCCCCTCCGTTTCAGAAAGCAGCTCGAGCTGCAAACAGCCTCATTTATGGCTCACTCAGCCCCGCGCTGTGAGCAGGACCTGGCACAGGCACTGCAAGAAATTCTGCCCTGTAACAAACAAGAGCCCAAGGGTCTCGTCTCACACTGCTGCAAGAAGGGGATGAAAGAGCAGAATAAACCTGTATTTCATCCATTTCCCATTCCTGTCCTGTAGCCAGATTTGGTTAAAAGCCTTCTCGCAGTGAAAGGCTGTGGCACAGGGAGGGTGCAGAGCAATTGTGTTCTTGAGTCTGGGGGTTTTTCTTCTCTCAACTATGTGGGGCTTTATGGTGCTCAGTTTATAATCTCCATTTTCCACAAGCATCTAGCACATAAAATGCCAGTCAGATGATTATGGCTGTTTTTAATCACTGTGTTCTATTTGTGCTTTGTAGCTCTGTTTAGACAAAGTCTTTCATAAAATTGTCAGATTCATTTATTTTTCACACCAAATTGGAATAAGTTTTTTTTCCTTATTTTTTGAAACTACCTTTATTAGTTTTTAAATAATTTGGAAATAAAAGATGGGGTATTTTCAAGCACTGAGTACAATGTTTTATAGTTTAATTTGTACTGAGACCTAAGCCTTATTTTTGGTATTGTTATGTTACCCAATTTATTGGATCATATATTGCATATTGCAAGTCAACTGAATAGCTGAGGTTACATTAATAATTTTGATACATGTAGCTAATTAGTTTGTCTTTTCTATGGATTCCAGTTAAAAAAAACAAACAAACAAAAAAGCAGAATCTAAGAAACCACATATCTAGTTTAGATTTCTGCAATAATGTTAAACACAGTAGATACCTAAACACAACCATTCATAGAAATTGTGAAATTTACTTTCAAAATATATATTTTAAAAAAGGTATTATTTTTAAAGTGACAATGCCTTTGGTATCTCACAATTTGTTCACAAGAGGGTTCACTTGTCTTATCTATCCATTGTTTAATAAAAACACCTACAAATCTGTAGGGCACGAACCTGGTTTGTTCTCTGTTTTAAGAAATGGCATTTTGATCTCATCAGCCACCTCCCAAGAAATGCAAAGTCATTGATGTTTTGGCAGTAAATGCTTTGTAAGAAAGTGTGGAAAGAAGGAGACTTTAATACCATAAACTAGCCCGAAGAATTTAGCTGAAAAAGAAATTTGTTGAATATCTAATTTTTCTTCTTGCAGTTTTGCTGCAGTTTTAAATTACTCCATGATTTGAGTATATTAGTACAAGATTCTAATTTAGTTTTTCCAACTAACTGGTTCAAAATAGTTTCTGGATTTAAAAGCTTTCCTTCTGTTTTTGTAGTTTACTTTGAAAAATGACCACTGAAAAGTGTTAGACTTCAGCTATCCATTTCATGATTATGACAACAATTAAAAAAATACTAGTCCTCCTATTGAAAGCCCTAAAATATTGTGCCTTTACCTTCTGCTGCCCTGTTTGGCTGTACCCTGGACAGCTCTGATTGTATTTTAAAGGTCTGACATAATTTATTAAACCAGTTAACAAAAATGTGTAGGTAAAGAAAACTCATTCAGATGTTAACATGTACCATTTCAATCAGGAGCTGCAGAAAGCTAATTTATCAGGTTAATTTCCCTTTCTGCAATGAATATAATTTTGCTTCAGAATAGACTTGCAGTGTAATATTTTTTTTGTGGGAACAGAGAGGGAAAATAAAATTTTTCAAAAGGGGAAACTTTCTTAGTTTAGCCTACATATCTTGCTATAATTTTAAAATAAGGTTTTGTCTCTATATTTCAGAGGCATAGAGGCAAAAATTGCCTCTTCTGCTCCCACGTAACCTGGATAAATCAAAAGTGCAGATATATAAAAAGTGAAGGCAGAATTTGAAATCTGATTTCCCCCCTTGATTTACAATTATAAATCAAAAGAAAAGGTTTGAAAATTGAATATGTCTCCAATTTTATTTTTCCTTATCCTTCATGTGTGTGCTTTTTAAACAATGGGAGGACCTGTGCTCCTGCTTTGGGTGCTGCACTGTGGAGTAAATTATCACCTGGATTTTTATCGTTTGTAGCACAGGGGAAGGGAAAAATCTGCCTTCGTGCTACTCCACTGGCATTGGTAGCTCGCTGAACCCAGCTTCCCTGCAGACAAATGTATCAGCAGAAGAATTTACTGCTGATTTCCACTGTGCTCTGCGTGAATGGGAGCAGTTTTTTGTTCTGTTAAAAAGCAAGCCAGGAAGCAAAAAAGGCAAGAAAACAGTTTCCAATTCCTCGTTTGGTTAAATGCTAAGGATGCAAGTCCTCTGTGCCCGTGCCTGTGTATTGAGAATCTATGAGCCCTGCAAAAGCTGGCATCATTATAGTCGTAATCCAGCTGTATTTTAATTTTCAGGGTACAGCAGAGCACTTATTTGCCGTGTCTCTCTCTGTCTCCCTCCCTAACGTTAGTGAAGAAAGGAAATTTAATCTCTCCAGTGACCCTGCTTCTGTTCTTTAGCTCATAAAAGCCAAAAAAAGGCGAGCCACAGGCTCCTAAATGTGGCAGATCCTGTAAATTACCCCGTAGCACTGACAGGATAACACCTTCCGGGGAACAGATTTTTTTGCCTGGACTCTAAGTTTTATTCCCTTTTGCGAGTTTAAGAGACACTCCTGATAGCAAATCCATGTAGCTGTATGCACAGTATTTGATCTATAACAAATTGTTTTATTATGGACAATGACTGGAGATAATTATGATGGAATGCAAATTTTAAAATGAATTCCAGGGTGTTGGATGCCTCATTTCCCACGTGGAGAGGAAAGCTGCTTTATTTCTGGCTGCAAAAGCAGAGACACAGTTTAATCAATGTGTTTAGAAACACAGCCCTAATGTCTCACTCCAAAGTGGGCAAATTAATCCACACCAGAGCAAAAGTTTTAACATTGCCATAGTGGCTCAAATGTAGGCAGATATTGTTAGATTTTTTTGCTTACTACTTATCAACTTGATATTGTTAGGGAATAAGGGAAGAAATGGGTTCTGGCGAGGTGGTTAGGGCAGGAACCTCAAGTATGAGCTGCATTTGGAGGTTTTATGAGAATGTGCAAAAAAAAAAAAAAAATCACCATTCCTTTCTGCTCCTTGCTTTGACACTGCCAAAATTAAATGCAGAGTTGCATAGGCTTTGCACGTTGCTTTTTTTGCTCATTTGATATTTAATACTCTTGTATCAGGACCGCTCATCTCAGCTGAGATACTGAAGGGAAAATATGCAATTTAGACCAAATGTGAGAGGGACTGGCTGAAGGCAATTGCTGTGCTGGGAGCAGGGAGAGAGTTTGCTGGGCTGTACAGGGCAGATTGCCCGCAGGACGTGACAGGGAAGTGCTGCTGCCAGCACAGCCCTGGCACCTGGGCAGGGCTCCGGCATCGCTCCCTGCAGCCTCTTCCTTCTGTAACTCTTCCTTCCTTGTGCACACGGTAAAACCTGCTTTCTCCATAGAACTCTCGTTAATCTTGTGTATAGAATATATTTTTAGAGTTTATTACAAACAACACAGTTCTCCAGGCATGTTACTATCCCGAGTGCTACAACGCTACCACATTCAATAAATGCCACGTTATTGTATGTCTGAAGTTCAAATAAAATAAATAAATAAATATATATATAAGGAAAAAAAACAAAAAATAAAGAAAACGGAAGGGGGGTTTAGTTGCAATCTGTAATTAAATCCAGCGGTAAGTGTTTCCTGAATAGCAGAGACCTTTCACACTCCATTACCTAATTCTTTACAGGTGATTTTCCTCCCAAACCCCCTCCTCTTTTTTTGGCACTAGGAAGTGGTAGTCATAGCAAAACTGGCTGGATTTCAGAGCGAGAAAGTGCTCTGTTGTCTCACAGTGAAATTGGTGAACGTGATGGCTAGTCCTGAGAGTGAGAAAAAGTAACTTCGTATTTATTTTTTGCTCCGAAAGAAGTAAAATGTGATGGAAAGGATTTGAAAAGTTATTTTTATTGCAAAGTAACCCTCTCTTGGTTGAAAAATAGCTTGGTGCAACACTGCATTTCCCCTTTTTTTTTGTGTCAGAAACGCTGGAAGGCGGCGTGGGGACGGGGCTGCTGCCCTGGCTGTGTCTGCCACCCCTGGGGCAGGGAGGGCTGTGCTGGGGCTGGGGGCTCAGCCCGGGGACCCCTCATCATTCAACACATGGAATTAAACACATGGAATTCAACACACAGAATGTGCTCCAGCACAACAGGCCCTTTTCTCTGGAGGAGGGGTTCTTTTCTCTCCCCTCCAACCTCCTTTGCTGGAGGAAGAGCTCTCCCAGGCAAAACAACTTAACGCTGGGAGGAGCTTTTTGTGTCCAGGCTCATCCAGTCTTTGAAAAAGTGGCCCTTTTTCCCCCAGTCCCTGAAGAATAAAGTGATGCAAAGAAATACAAATGGCACAGCAATGACTTGGGCTGGTACATGCGGGCCTGGTTTGATATATTAGGTCATTCCTATACGATAATTCTCCTCTGGTTTCCTTCCAAGCTTTGTGCTGAGCTTCTCATGCAGTGTTTTGATAATCTCTTCTGAAAAATGAGCAACTCAAGAGTCAGTTAAAACCATATTTCTTCCAGGCAAATAAATGTGTAAATGCTCCCCAAACGCACTTGCAAGCAAAAATGTCAGCTAGTGTTCTCCAGATATTTTGATGTTGACAGAAAATCATTTTGCATTGACAAATATGGAAATTTAAAGTAATGACATAATGCAACAGCCTTCAAAACAGCAGATAAAAACTCAGCAAGATTTCTTCAGTGTTGATAGAAAAGATTGTTTTAATAATAATAATAATAATAAAAAATTAAAAAGCAATTACACCAGTTTAGTGATGTTCCTCTTGGTAGCATCCTTTGTGAAAGGGTTTCCCTGCCAGCAGTTGCCACTCCTCTTATTTTGTGTTAGCCACCAAAATCCATCACATGGGAGTTACTGCATTTCTGTGGCTTGGATGCCTCGAAAATAAACTTGGGAGCAAAACTGTTTCTTTGAAGTCAACAGCTCTTGGGGAAACCAAGTCACATGTATTTTTTTGTACTAAACGGTGCAGAAACTCCTGCTTGCCTCAACACCAGCATTACCACTCTCTCCACGGCTGTCACTGTGGCTAGTGCTGCTAAAACAGGACCAGGGGTTTGGAGAAAGGGGAGATATGGCGTTCATCACTTCCCACCCGGGAACAGGGAAAATTGCCACTTTGGTATCGCCACAGCTGAGCTGATTTCCCTCTTGGGATGCCGAGAGTCCTAGAGCTTTGTAGGACTACAGGAGGAATGCAGTGTCGTTGCTGAGCTGTCCATTGACCAGTGTGTGAGAAGAGCAGTTTGCCCACTCCAGCTGTGGTGTGTGCCTGCAGGAGCTGCCACATGGGGGACAGGGCAGCACCTCCCTTGCTCTTGCAGCTCTGGATGGCTCCAGCAGTGTGCAGGAGCAAAGCTCATCTGCAGGAGTTATCCTGTGTGTGTCACTCTCTCTGCTACTGGCTGTGTGCCTTCTGAAGGGTTCTGGGAACGTCAAAACTGCCATGTGGTGTTTTCCCCCACGAGTGGCCTGTGCCCTACAGGAGCCTTTGCCTGCAAATGCAGCTGAAGGTCGGCTGATAACAAACACTATTGGTGCTGTGTGGGTGCCAACAGATGACAGCCACAAAGCTCTAATGAAGGTGGCTTCTCTCTACTCAGCCATAGTTTGAGTAAACGGTATTTGTCTCTCCTCCAAAATGTGGCTGCTTTCCACCCACTTCCTCAATGGCTACAAACTGTAGTGCTCACTCTCTAGGGAGCAGCCAATCCCTTTGTTGTAACTGCAGAGCCCAAACACCCAACCAATGTATGTAGGATTGGAAAATACAGTCAAGGGATCGGGCACTTTGCTGTATCTGTTTTCAGCACAAAGTGAAAGTATCTCATCTGCACCAAACCTCACTCATTTACATTTTGTTTATCTGCAAATTCCATAATTTTTTCACTTACATTAGCAGTGATTTTCCAACTTTTATCAAATTGTTGGAGATATGACTGCTGCTGTCTGGACTGAAAATTGGCTGGAGTAATGTAAACAAAAGCCAACAAGGACCAGGATTTGGTCAGTGAAACGGGTGGGTCTGTGTTGCTGCAGACACACCAAGGGCATATCCCCTCTGAGCAGCACCTTGATGGTGGTGCAGGATGGAGAGGGGGAGTGTGGGGTAACCCATGACACACACACAAAAAAAACATTTCCAGGAAAATCCTGGCTGAAGAATTAAAGAAAACCAGCCCTTTGTGTGTGAGCTCAGTAGGAGGAAGGCAACAGAGGAGATGGGAGCCTCTGGGAGTGGTGGTGAGGACTTGGAAGCATAAGGTGAGATAAAGTGCAGCTGTGAGAGGAGGCCAAAGCCCTTCCAAAATATCCACCCTGGTGAGTCAGCCAGTCACACCAGAACCCTTCTCTCAGTGAGGTGGGATTTCACAGAAATGCTAGTAATGCCCCTGAGCCACCACATCAAATAGCCCTTTATTTTTCCTCCCTCCCAAACACTAGTTATCTATTGCAACCAGACGTATTTTTTTCTGTAGGACTTTCCAAGCAGGGAAAGCCAGGCTACCTTGTTGAATTCAGAGAGGTGACAATCACTTCACGGATTTTTGCTTTTGCAGGCACATGGAAATGCAGCCTTTTTCCTTGTGATGAGAAAGGTTTGCAAGAAGAGTTCAGCAGACACTTGTTGTGCAGTTTGAGGGACTGCAGCATGATGCCCTGCAAACTTCATCCACTGTATTCACTGAGACATTGCAGATGCACACGGATTATTTCCATGTTCTCCTTTGTATACATTAGTCACATTTAATTTTTTAAATGATGTATGAGTTTGTTTTCCCCCTTTTTTTCCTTTAATAACATTTATTTCATTTAGAGCTGTTCAGAAGTAATAGACACCTTTCTAGGTATCGGCTTCTTACATCATATAAACCCATTTATCAAAGGCAGGATTTGCTGCTGTTGTTTTTCTATTAGGGAGGAATTACACTAAGCCTGTAGCAGACATTTTGTGTTACCATGGCAGCCCATATTTCCTACAGGGTTGTGACCTCTAATGACTACAGTGGAAAGCTAGGAAAAATGGGGACCCTTTGAAGATTAGTAAATAAATGCATACTTATGCAAACTATCCAAGAGGCAGCTAAACTGTAAGAGGGGGAATGGCATGATTCAGAACACTGAGTAAGTGGCTCTTTGTAAATACCTGTGCTTTTTAAAAATCACCTTGCATTTCTCCATGCTTTTAAAAGACTGTTTTGTTTCCATCAAAGTGGCACACTGAACACGTTTTCTGCATAGGGCTTGTATTATTTTTCATGTAATGAAACAGAAATACAGAGTTCAGAATTTCAGCAAAAGATGTTTCTTACCACCTGAATAATTTTTTTATAGCCTTTTCAAATATTATTGCCATCATGATTGAATTTTCAATGTTCTTTTAGTTCATCATTGCTAGATAAAATAAGCCAGCAGAATGTACTGAACTTTTAAACAGATATCTCTGTGGGAGCTGTCTTTATTCTTTTAAAATAGTGTATTAAAAAAAAGTCTCTGTTTTTAAAAAGAACAGATTGAGTTTTACATATGGGACTTAGTAAAAAGGAAGAATTGCATCTATCAAGTAGTACACAGGACTTGCTTTGGACCATTAAAATACCTACAAAAGGTGTCTCATAGTATTTGTTTGTGAATTTTAAATGATCCTGCATTGTACTCTGCAGTGATCTCCTAAATTGTATAAAGCCTCTGTAGACATGCTGGTACTCTGTGCATCTTCAGTTAATGACCCTTTTCATGTAAGCACAGCTGTTACAATGTAAAAAAATAAATTAGCAAAATGTGCCTCTTTTCCCTGCAGCTTCCCTTTACTTTTCTGTGTATTTCAGCATTTTCCCCCTTCAGTTAGTAACCTTCCAGACTCCTGCAGCCCAGATATGCGGTACCAAACTCTCTCCCATCGATGCAGTCAGCAGAAAAGGAGCAGATCAAGGTCTTACAAAGCAAAACCAACATCAGCCAGATCCTGAATCTCCTCCTCTCCTGTCAGGAATACCGAGGTCAAGGCAGCACTATTGCTCCTTACCATGGAGGTTGTTGTAACCCTTTCCTTTCTTCTAGAAAATAAAACAAATCCTTTGCAGATAACTCCACACTACTTGGCTTTCACAGAGAGCACTGGAGTCCCTCGTGTTGGAGCCACATCAACCGATGGTTGCAATGCAGCCAGATGTGGGTGCTCCAGCACAGGATGGGATGCACTGGGAGTACATCTCCCTGGTGCTGAATTACCCACCATGTACAGTCCTCCTTCATTTGGAAATCATGGAGGTTTGGGGACACCAGGATGGACTGCAGAGCAATTTTGTTTTGTACCCTGGAAGACACAAAACTGATACCCACAGAGATATGCCCTGTCACCAACAGGCCTAACTCTTTGACATGTTGGGTGCCCACGCAGGGTGGGAAGGGTGAGTTTGTGATCCACACTCGTATCAGCATCTAACATTTTAGTGGATTTTAACAAAGTTTTGAGATGGCTACAAGGGATGTAGTGTGAGAAATTGAAAATTATGGAGATTGGAGGCAGATGGGAAAAAGGCATTGGTTTTGGTGTTAGCTTTGATTTCTTTGTATATGATTTTGTTTCTTGATAACTGCACTGGCAGTGCAAACTTAGCAGCTCCTTCTAGGGATGGGGGACTCCTGGTGTCCTCTGGGTTAGTTTGCATTACTGAAAGTTCATGTTGTTAATTTCTTTGGAATTGGGAAATTTAGTTCAAAACGAGACATTCCTGATGTCATTATCCTACCTTCATTGCACAACATCACAACATGCTTATGAGCCAGGGTAATTTACTTCTTTCTTCTCCCTTTGGTAGCTCTGAGTTCTCTGTTAATTGTCAGCAATTCAAAAAGGGCCACCTGGAGAGGTGCCTGCTCCTCAAGCACATCCCCTGCTGTCAGTGATGAACCTCTCCCTGGAGTGGGGATGGGGGTGCACAGTCCTGACCTCCTGCCCTCCTCACCCGGGGACAGAACTGCTCCTCTCCCTCTGCATGGCTCTGAAAGCTTTTCCCACCAGCTGGAGCTCTTCCAACACAAAGGTTTCCCTGCTAACCAGCCTAACCGGAGGTGTGAGGTGTGTGCAGATCTGCCCTTTACCTGATCCCAGGCTCTCTGGAAATCCTGCTGTTCATTTCCTGGGCTCCCACAGGATGTGTTCTACTTTTTAAAGCTCGAAAAAGTTCTGAGAGAGAGGGGCAGAGTGTATGGCCTCCATCTGTGTGCTGTAGATCACTTGCCTCAACCATGAAGCAACCCTATCCCCCTGCCCATCATTGAACACATAGTTTCCAGCCCAAACTATTTGACAAATCTGACCCAGACTAGCTAATAGTTTCAGGGTGACCAAAACCTTGTATCTGATGAATTTACAATTTAACTGAAAACTCTTCAGTCAAGTTCAAATGTAGAGGGGAAACTGGTGGTTAAGGCAGCAGGGAGGAAGAGAGGAAAAGAAATCTGGTGAGGAATGCTGGGGAGGCTGAAATGGGATTCTGACATGAACTGTAGGGCTGGCAGTGCACTTTGGAGAAGGGGTCACCCTGGTGGAGGATTCCTGGGTCCTGGTTAAGGGGACACCCCTCCACCCCTTAGAGTGGTTTTGTGAAATTGCTCTGTCCTTCCTCTGATTTATATATTTCTTTCTGTTTTATTTTGAAGGATATTTTTTACTAGTCCCTGAAAGCAAATTTTTTTGTCCCTGCTGACATGAGATCAGAGGGATACTTGTGTTAAGTGAAAAGGGCAGTGTGGACTTCTGAGAACAAAGTGGAATGATTTTGTATCTGGTGGGATGGAACAGCACCAAATCACTACTTTGGAAAGTAGTGCTTTGGTTCTGTAGCGTGGCAGCCCAGCAGACCATTCTGTGATTTTCCATTCCCAGGTCACTGTCACTTGGAGCCATTGCCATCCCCCAGCACCCTCGTGGGTTCCCTGCAGCCCCCTCCTTGTGCAGAGCCCACTGTGGGCTGCAGCACTTCAGGCATGTACTCGGGAGAGTAAATGCAGTGACTTCTGTCCTGCTCCTGCCTTCTGCCAGCTGAGACCCTGCTGGTAAAAGAGATGGAGAAGCATTTCACAGCCCCAAATGCAATAATTCTGAGACAAATGTCTTCAGCATTTTAATCCAACCATCCTCAGAGCTGTGATCAGCCCACACCCCCCTTTTCCACCCAGGCTCACCCCAGCACTGAACCCTGTAGTGGCTGCTGCTGCTGGGGGTGACTCATCTGCTTTTCTTTTTTTTTTCTGAGGCTTATTGGTTTGTCAGTTCACTCCAGCTGAAAATCAAATATGTATGTCCAGTGTGCTTTTTATATAGTTAAGTAAACACAAATAATGTGTTCTGCCTCTTCACATTGAAAGCTTTCAAACCTTTCTCTTTTATCTCTGCCTGTATTGTTCTTTAACAACCTGGCAGTTGATTATTACATGGTTTCTCTTTCTCCTTTATCCTCAGCCTGTAATACTCAATGATTTTTCACTGGGCATCACTCCCAAAGTGCCTCTGTGTATTCAGAGCTAGGCAAGGTTGGACATTGATATGATTCTCTGATTCTGAAATAACACAGGTATTGAAGGTGCTTCTTCTCTGGGGCACTTAATTTTTTTCTGGTGACTCAAAACTTGCCTCCAACCCTGCTAGAAAGAATTTCACCAAGCTGAAGTGACACATGCTTACTGCCAACCATTTTTCGGAATGTTGTACTTTCTGTTCCTCTGTCACCAAAACCCCATTGCACATCTGTGCAGCCTGATGATATTTAAATTGCTTTAACATTGTTTATTAGCTTCTGTGGGGAGTGTCTTTGCCTGCCATTGCCTGTGACAGGACTGTCTCCATTAATGAAGTCACATTTTGTACAGCAATTCTCTGATCCACTCTCCCATATACCCAGCAGTGTAGGAGAATAGTTTGTAAGTGTAAGTGAACAGTCTGTAAGAGTAGTGCAGGAGGCAATCTTTCCCAATGAATTACAGCTGTACTGATTACCAAGGAGTGGAAACAGCCTTGCCTGCCCAAAGAGTTTGTGTGTTATAAAAGAGTGGGCTAGCTGGTCACAAGCTGTGGATGGAGTTTGGGACTCAGAGCTTGCTGTAGTTTGGGATGGAGCCTGGTGGCTGTGCTGTGAGGAGGAAGGGATGTGTGGGTGGGCAAGGGACAGACAAGGTAAGAAGATGTTGTATGAAGGATAGACAGGGTAAGGTGGCCAGGAAAGGGGCATGTTGGTGTTTAGCCAGTCATGAAGAAGGGATCTTGCTGAGAAGAAAAGGAGTCAGTGCTGTGTGGAGCTGCCTATGAGGGAAGGAGTCAGAGTTGCCTGAAAGAAGGCCTGAAAAGCTTTTAACAAGAAACTGATGTTGGTGCCAGTTGTGTCTGTCTTGATATAATTGCTGCACTGCAGGATGCTGTGGAGGGCATTTCTGAAGCTCCACTTTCCAACCTGTGAGTTTTGGCCAAAAATGCTGATATTGCCCCTAGATATTTGTGCCTGGTGGCACTGAGGGCTGGTGTAAATCTCCTTGCTTATTTGACTGAATTAGGATAAAGCCAAGCTTTTGGACTGAAACACTTGTGAATATTGCAGGAAAAAATTATTTCTGTCTTTTAGGAGTTTTAGTCATCTTACTTTTCTTTATGCATTTTGTGTTGTTGGTCTCCATGACTTTTTCTGCTCTGTTGGGTCCATGAATTTGTGGAGTCATTTCTTGCCACTCGTTCTCAGTGAATAGTTGTGTTGTGGTTATGGGTTTGCTGATAAAACTGTAATTTTGATGACTAATAGCCTTTTCTACATTAGGCCTTGAATTTGGACTGAATTAGAAGTAGTAGTCAAAAGAAACAACTCTGTAAACATTGGGTTCTTTTCTAGCCATTTCCAGCACAGGAATTGTTAACACAGCCCTGCATAGCTGCATGTAAAATATGGACAGAAATATTTGTAGCGATGATGTAACCTGGAATGAAGTTATGGAATTCCTGCTATGCTGAGGCACTGAAATATGGTTTAAATTAAAACTGAGGCTAAGCATATTATTCACTTGATGAGTTTTGTTCTACTCTTCTTCTTGAGATACCTAAAAGCACGTGGCTGCTGCTGGGTTTTTTTGTTTGTTTGTTTAATTCTTCTAATGTGACTGATCTCTGAATTGAAATTACACTTAATATTTGAAATTCCCCTTCACTTGGTTGCATTTGGTCATGTCAGTAACACAGTGGTCTTGCTTCTGCTACTTGAATGGCCAGGGGTTGTTTCTTATAATTGGGAAAAGGTGAGAAGAGCCCAGAGAGAAATTCAGCCTCTCAAGATGTGATACCAAGAACAGGGTCTTTTACAACCATTGCTATTTTTCCCCTTGTTGGGGCAGTGCATAATTCCTAGAGGCCAGAAAGGACTTACAGTTTGAGTTCCTAATCTGAAGGTGGGATCTGGATTTAATTTTCTCTCCTTACAAATGTATGCAGTAACTGGGCACTTGTAAGTGCCTTGGGTAATAAAAAGTATCATTGCATCTCTGTCTGGCTGCTTTAGGAGGCTTTTTTTTAAAAGCTGGGCCTAGACCTTCTGACTTCTCAATCTGGTAGGAGGCACAGCAGGGACAAAGGCTTCATCCAGGTGACTTCATCACCTCCAACTCCACTGTCATAAAAGGGGGGTGCTCCTTAGGGAAAGAGCCAGTGTTACAAATAATCTTGCATAGTCTCTCCAGAAGCTGATTCACTGCTCAGTTGTCCTCCTTTGCAGATGAGCAGCTTTTTTCCAGTTTACAAGTGCTGTGACCTTTGGGGCTGAGCTGTCTGTGCAGGACTGCCAAGGCAGAGAGGGGCGGGTGTGCAGGGTGGACCAGGGGGGCAAGGAAGTCAAGGAAGTTTTGTGCTTTGTTGTGTCCTGCTTTTTATGCAGTATGTTCAGCAAATGAATATTCCTCAGTGTCAGATCCAAGAGCTTTGCTGGGTTCACTCTGATGGGCTATATCTGCAAGAACCATCTCTGGGACTTCCAAATGTCTACTGCCCTCATGCTGTGTCTTGACAAAAATTTGAAATATATAAATATGTTATGTTGGCAAACTCAGATGTACCATGTCCTCACTCTTCCTAGTGATGAAGTAATATTTTGGGCTAGCTCTTGAGATGTTAAGTATAAGGACACGTGGTGTGAAAGGGTGAACCACCCTCACATTATATTTCACCTTTTCTCAGTCCAGAAATGGTGTGGTTTCTGCCTGCATTGTACAGTGATAGTCATGAACTCGCTGTGCTGAGCATATCTCTGGTACACTGTTAGGCTTTGTTTTGGAGTCCTCATTCACTTTCTGGGCTTAGAACAAGCAAGGAAAAAAATATGGCATTCTTCTGCACATTGTCAGAGTAAAAAATTGAACAGGTTTGCCATGAAATCACTGGACTATTGAAAAGCAAAGCAGAATAATTTGATCTTGCCAAATCATGTGCCTTGTAAACAAATTGTTTTCTTGTAGTTCTAGGGCATGGAGAAGGCAATCCGAGCAGTGAATAAATTACAACCAACCTGGAGTTTAAGCAGGACTTGCCGCAGACGGACTCGCTGTTCCTGCCCCACCCTGAGCCTCTCAGAGACTGCAAAACAAACCCTCTGGAAAACCTGTCCGGAGCCCTTGGCCACCTCAAACTCCAGCTCTGCTCTCTGCTGGTTTCAGAGCCAGGAAAGGTCCCAGAGAGTATGCAAAGTGCCTGGCTGATGATTTCTGGGTGAGGCAAGGGCCGGCGTTGAGCCTGATCTCTGCTGCTGATGGAAGAGCCAGAGTTCCCTGAATTCTCGTGCTGCCCCCAACCCCAAGATGCCCCGTTCCCCACGGAGTGAGCACAGCAAGGACCCCTCTCCACTGGGGACTGTGCCTGCCAAAAGGGCACAGGGAGCACCGGGACAAGTGTTTGGTGCAGTTTTATGAAGATCTGGAGCTGTAGCTGGTGGAAGTGGTGACACCTTTGGCATGGAATGAGCTGTCCACAGTTATTTGCTTGGTTTGGCTGTCTGCCCTGCATCAGTAGGTAGACTGAAATTTATGCTTAAAGTTGTCCATGCTGTGGTGTATATGTTTCTTCCACTAATGTTTCTAATCCTGTGGCTGTTAATTATCAGTTAACAATGAAGTTTTCAGGATTAATTCAGAATAGTGACACTTTATTTCTTTCCTTGCTTTTCACACACTGGCTTGCTCAGTGGGGCTCTCTGCTGCCTGCATTGCTTGATAGCAAAGGTGACAAACCCACACCTCAAACAGCATGGAAATGTTCATTGTGGAGAACAAATCTGCTACCAAAGGACAGCACTCCTGACTGAACGTAAATGGTTGTGGAAAAAGTTCAGAACTATCACCACTGAGACCAGGAAGAAGAAAGTAAATAGAAATCTTTCCCTGCAAGACTAAAACTTTTTCTCAGACTTGATAATTTTTCAGGGAGATACATTTGTCGTTCTACCTGGAAGCCAAAGCAGAAGTTGGTGAATGCGCATCACCAAACCCAAAGCTGCAGAAAAAGGAATTGCCAAAATTAAGAAAAAACGAATATCAAAGAAACATAAAGGTTATGCCCAGGGTACTGTTCCAGGTCAGAATATTTTATTTTTTGAGTGCAGGGCACAGTTTGTCTCCTCCCCTCTGCCCTGTGCTTTCCATGCAGAGCAATCCCTGTTCCTGCTGGGCAGCGGGTGCAGGATATCCAGCACAGAGCTGCAGTGCAGGTAGAAGGGGATGTTTCACCACAAATATAATGGAAAAAGTCAAAATTTAAAACAAGGACTTTTTTCTTTTTGTAGTTTCACAACAGCTTTGCATTTATGAGTTCCGGGATGAAAACTAGTTGTGGGAAGCAGAAAGATATTTTTCTTCTGGAGTGCTTAATTTATTTTTCATAACCTTGTAACATTCACTGGTTTTAGTCTTTTGGACTGCATGATCTGTGTCATCTCCTTTGCTAGATCTAAATGTAGCTTGCGAGAATATTGCCAGAGAGCCTTGACTTTTGCGTTTGTGTGCCACAAATACAAATTTGCATTGCAGAAGCAATGGTGTGTTTTGGGGATGCCCAATATACCTGGTCCTGCCTGAGAGTCATCTTTCTAATTGAGAATCTCAGATGGGAAGGGACTCTCCAAGGAGCTGTGAGAGACAGGCATCCTTCCATTCTGGCTGGAAAGCTGTAAGGTAGATATTTTTTCCACTACCAAACTGCTTTCTTTATGAACAGAGAAGATGTGGAGTGAAGGAGCAGCAAGACCCCAAGGCCATGAGAACAGAGCAGAAATCAGGCAGCCCTTGAACTTCTGGGCTAGGATATGTCTGTCTAGGTAGACCAGTGGTCTGTGGGGACAGCCTCTGGTATCACCAGAAGTTACCAACACTTCCAAAAGTCATGAGAACTCAAAAATTTCTCTCCAAATTTCTTTACACCTTGGCTAAGGCAGCCTAGGATCTGTGCCTCCCCTTGCTGGGTATTTATGAGATACCCCCTGCTCTCCCAGGTAGTCTGGCTGAGTTCAAAGGCACTGATGCAGTTGCCTGGACTGGGATTATTCTTAGGAGTGAATCTCCACAGGATCAGGCCCTAGGTGTGCATGATAAGATATTTGCACTTTGATCTATTTCTATTTTAAATGCCTTCACTTTAAGCCTGTAGATACATTTACTACACATATTCCACTTGCTGATATTTTCTTGGAAAAGGCTAAGGAAAGAAAACCAGTCCCCAAAAACCACTGAAATAGATGGCTGCTGCAATAAAAAGGATCACCTGGAAGTCAACATCTTCTGCCAGAGCTGTCCCAAGAGCCCTGTCTCTGTCCTAGCATGAGATTAAAGCCTCCATGGACAGACAGGTTCTGGCTGTGCCCGTGAAAGGAAAAAAGCCTGAGTGTGCTGGATCAGAAGAGACTGGGATCTCTGAGCAGCAGCCAGCCTCTAAACCCAACCTTGCTCATCCTTCAGTTCTGGCACTGTCATGTACAGCAGTGGGTAATTGATCCCCTTCTGTCCATCCAGGGATGAAGCTCCTCACAGGGCTGTGTCACCTTTGTTGTCCTCTGCTGCTGCCCCAGGTGCCCTCCACTCCAGTGGCACTTAATCCTGTAACTGGGAATTAGGGAGGTGGCTTTCCATGCATGAGTGGGCAGAGACAGGGATCTTAGGGGTGAGAGGGTCTGACACAGAACTCCCACCATCCCAGCAGGGCAGGGCACAGCCCTGCTGTGCATGACTCAACACAGCCCTGCCTGGCTCTGCACAGACTGATCTAAATCAATTTCCTTCTAGTCCAAAACCATTATGCTATGTCCTGTCACCACATGCCTTGCTGAAGTGTTTGTCCCCAGCTTTTTTATAGCCCCCTTTCAAGTATTGAAAGGCTGCCAAAAGGTGTCCCTGGAGCCTTCCCTTCTCCAGGCTGAATAACCTCGACTATCTCCTTCTGTAGTCAAAGGAGAGAGGGAGACCTGTATGAAAGGTGCCTTGCTTGGGCCACTGGGATCTAATTTGGCAACAGTAGTGCTGCCTAGATCAGAGGCATGGGCTACCTGTACAGAAAGCTGTACAGCAGCACCCAAGTGAAGTGCTCATGTCAGAGCCAGGATGGACGTTCCAGTAGTTGTCTGAAGATCTCTACAGTTCTGAGCCAGTGTACAACATCCCTTTCCTGAATGTCTTCAGATGTTTATTTCAGAAATGCAGCTGGGCTGGCCCATCTCTCTCCAGTGGTATGGGAATGGAAGGATAGCTTAGATTTTGGTAGAGTTAGTGGTGCGGATGGCTGTAAAACCTTTAACCTCTTGTCTAGGATTTTGTAATGTCCAAAGGGACAGTGGTCAGCAGAAGTGCCTCTGTTTAATTAGAATTATGACAATGATAAAATAATAGGTCAAAGAATAACATAATAATTAAAATAATAAATAATTGCATTTCTTGTCTCAAAGTCACATTCAGAAATAATAACACAGTGAATTCCAAGTCTTGTCCCCAAAACCTTTGACTGCAGTGCCAGCACCACAGGCAGCTGGGCTGGGAACAGCTGGGCAGTGGCACTGGGGACAGCAAAGTCACAGGCTTAGGAAAGGAGGCAAAGTGTCTGCAGCACTTGGGTGTCTGGGCACCTCTTTCATAATGAGCCAGTAAAACCCTTCCTATCTTTTCTTTTGCAAGCTGCACTGTGTTCAGCAAGGAAGAACTTTGTTCCAAAGGGAAGGTGTGCTTTCTCGAGCCGTTTGTGTGCTGGAGTGTGCTGCCATCAGCTGAGAACAAATGCGCTGGGTAAGGGCTTGTGATGTGGCTGCTGGGACCCAAGTAACCACATGTGGGGACTGGGACAGAGGTTTAAGAGCACGCTAGAAGCTAAAGGAAGTAAAAAATCAATTTTGAAGGGACACAAAAATAAAGCTGCATGTCTGGTTTTAATCTACTTCCCAAGATGAGACTCTGGCTTGTGATTTGGGGTTGCTTTTTTTCTGCTCAGCACATTTTCTGGGGGATTTAAAAAGTGGTCAGAAAGCAAATTGTTTCACAATAGTTATTCCTCTTCTTTGTGAGTTAGAGTTTGCTGAGAGTTTATACTCTTTTCATGGGAAAAAAGGTTTGAAAATTAAACTCTGTTGGTTATTTTGGAAACTGATTATTTTCCAGACAATTCACCTGTATATTACTCAGACTGGTTAAAGAAAGCTAAATATCTGGAGGGTTTAAAACAAATACTTGATGGAACCATAAACACTTTCCTTATAAGAATGTATTTTCTACAGAAAATATTATTGACAAAAAGATAAACCTAAAATCCACATGAGTTTTTGTTTGTTTGGTTGGTTGGTTGGTTTTTTTTGTTTGTTTTAAGGATTCACTCTTCTTACATATATGGAGCTGTCTTCTTGCATGTCAGATATGCATGATCATTTTGGTTGCAGTTGATTTATTTAGCATAGGAAACGGGCTAAGGAATTTTTAAAGCTGGTACCCACATCAGTATTTTGGCTTTGAAGCAAGAAGCCTTGCTGTTTTGATGTGCACACATTTTCCACATTTTCTCATCATGTTTTGTCTTCTGTTAATAGTCAGCTCCTGTTATTGATGGGAGGCAGCATGGGCAGCACCCTGATAGTCTGGCTCTTTGTTTGGATGTGTAACTCCAGGCACTGCAGCTTTGGCCATGAATGTTTGGCTGTCACCCTTGTTATGCAGTCAGCAGGAATCTGCAATTATTCTGATCAGTATTTATTGTTTGTGTTATGGCATCTTCTAGGAAACCAGCTGAGTGCTGTGTTGCTCCTTCTAGGCATGGCTGGTACATGCAGGGAGAAATGGGGTTTGCCCTCTGCATCCTTTAGCCAGATAAAGGGCAGGAGGGCAAAGGGAGTCAGCTGAAGCAGCCCTGCCCTGGCCATCCTGCACAGATTCTAGGGAATGAGTCAAATATTACTCTTTAAAAAGTGATTCCCAGGCAGGGAGCCTGGGGAGTCCATTGTGGACACAGGGAGAGGAGTTCTGGATTGGAGGAGTCCCCTTCCTGGGCAAGGATTCCTGCAGGGTGCCCTGGGCACATGTGCTATGGGGTGAGACCTGTCCTGCTCCGTGCTGCTGCCTGATAATCTCCATCCCTGCTGGTTGCTTTCACAAGAGTTATTTTCAACCAAGCAAGAGTTTTAGGCAGCCAGATAAGGGTCTAAGGTTTGGCTATTGTATCAAGAGCAATTAAAGCGATTTCCTTCTGCAGATGTTATGGGAGAATGGCTTGTTGGCTTCACTGGGAGCTGTGCCTGTGGAAGGAATCCCAGGCTCCTGTGGGTAAAATTTGCTTATTGCTTCTCTGTCCCTTAGACATCTCTTTGAATCCTGAGTCTGCAACATCTTCACAGCTCCAGTCTCTTGCAGATGGCCTCTGTTTAGAACTGGTGCTGGCTGTAGAGTTTTCAGGGTTTGGAAGCAAACACGAGAGTCTTGGATTGGAGTTATGCTCTCCTGTCCAGAGACAGCAGGTTGTCCACCAACCATTTGCACATTAATGCTGAAGAATACAAACCTGGAAGACCATCTCCTGGCTTTTCTTCTTCCATCTTCCCTTTCAATTGCAAGCTTTGCTCTGACGAGAAAGAGACCTAAATCACAGTGTAAACAGGGGCTTTTCTGTGGGGCTGGCAGCCCCACAGAAATGGTTATTGAATAGATTCAACATTCAGTTCCCTAGTTTTGGAAGGGTTATCTTGGAAGTTCAGGTTATTTCTAATAGTTGGACAGCTGTGGACCAGGTAGGATGACAGTACCTCTCTGGAAATGTCACACATTCATGCTTTTATGTGCAGTGCTGTTGTAGAAATGCCTATGGCTGTGGTGAAGAAGGAGCAGGAGGACCAGTGAGGAGCAAGCTAAGCCTATGTGCAGCCTTAACAAAGTAGCACCTGTGGCAAAGCACAGCCTAGGCTTGGTCCTAGAATAATAAAATCCTAAATAATTAGGATTGCATGTCATTATAATGATTGCAGTCAGGCTTGCAGCTGCCTGACTGCACCAGGGCTTTTGGTATGTGTAAGTGAATGCATAGCCATGGAAAACACCTCTCCTTAAAATTAATCCCAGTGTAGGGGTGGTCTCCCTGAGCATGCCTCATGCTTTGGATGAAGCCTGTTTTTCCTCCTGTTCTGTAGTATTTATACCTTTCAAACTGATGCTGTTTCAACCACCTCCTGAAATGCAGCTTTGGTTTTCAAAAGCTGACTGCTGGGGAGGTTGTTTTGGTTTCCCAGCACACAGTGCTCTGTCTGCCCCTGCTTTGTCTGCTCCTCTGCCCAACCCGGCCATGTGGCTTGGGATTCATGCCCTGGTTGGAGTTCTCTCATTTAATTTTCATGCATCATTTATAGCTTTCTGTGGTGATTTCGTGAAGTGAATGTATGTGGTTAATGCAGGGGGCTGACTGGGAGCCAGTCATGCAGCTGTGACAGAATGGTTGCTCCCTGCCTTTGTCATTATTTTCTGTACTTGGAGTGTGTTGGTGAGAAACTGCTTCTGGACCAAATATTCAGTCTTTAAACTTGGGGGGAAAAAAGTATTGTCTCCCCTTTCCTGGAAATCTGGAGAATTTTCCACATGAGACTTCTGCCCTTCAGACAGCTGGGGTGCAACTGAACAGGGAGACCCTGAGGTGGTTGATTTAGGAGGAGTGCAGGGCTCTGCTCTTGTAAAATGATGGTGACTCCTGAAGCCAAGCCAAAAAACAACATCCAGCTGCCAGCAGGAGTTTACACAGGAAACCTGCCTTCTGATGTGGGCAGCTGCACTCACAGCCTTGGTGCTGTCCCCTCCTCTGGTGGGAAAAGGTAGGCTTGGAGGGGAGCTGGTGGAGAGATCTGAAGGCATAGTTGAGAGCAGGTGTCCTCTTTTCCCCATCTTTTCCCTTTTCTTGGGCCAGCCCACTAATTTCACAGTTTATTTGGTCTATTTAATAGATTCCCTTAGGCTGAGTGAGATGCTGCTGTGTCTACATTTCTGGTTGCTTGTATTAAGTAGTTTGCTGGGCTGATGTGTATCATGTTAGCTTAGAAATCACTAACAAGGAGAAGAGAACAAAAGAACTTCATTGATTTCTATCTGGTTTGCCTGGCAGCACTTTGAAATGGCACAGGAACTGTGTCCAGTTTGAAATGCCACATGTTCACAGGCTTGTGCCACCATTGGAAAGGTGATGGAGCAGAAGACCTTGAGAGAGGGCCAACCAAGCACCAAGGACCTCAGAACAAGGGCTGTATATGAGTGAATGAGTTTTATTCACTGTTTTTATTGGGCCAGTTCAGTGCAGTTCATACCTCTGGGATCCACAGAGCTTGGGCACCTCTTACAAAAAGGATCTTCATGCTTGCTGGGCTGGGGCTCTGATGAGGCTATGCAGGGTGTAGTGGGGTGAAGGAGTGAGAGCCTGAGTCCCTGTGAGCCAGAATGGTAACTGGAATTGATACTTAGAACATGGTTTCCCCCCCAGGATAATGCCTGACTGGAAGGTTTAAACCCAGACGTGCAGTAATAGCTTTGAAGACAACCCAGAGGCAGTGCTTCAGCCATGAGATTTGGGAATGAAAATCCTTTTGGGAAGGCAAGAGGTTAGCAAGTACATAAAATCTCTCAGCTGGATAATATGCAGTAAAAGCTGGACTGGGATCCAGAACATAAAGCAGTGATAAGGAGACAGGTTATGACCTTGTCTGCTGTTAGCAGCTTACCCAGCCTGCCAAAGAAAAACCAGCCTGCATTACAAGAGCCATATGGTATTTTACTAACTCAGTGTATAAATCCCTAATACAATTAGAAGATCCAACTTCCATGCTGAATTAGAGCCTCTATGTTTTTATCTAGTGGAATTTCTGGATTGCTCAAGATTGTTGATATAAGGAAGGAATAAAACATATATGGATGGACAGGGGAAGGAATCTGTCAGCCTTCTGGGTGCAGGAACCCTTTCTCTGGCCTCTGCTGTAAGAAATCCTCTTTCTGACTTGCATAAACCCTCAGGAGCTGCCTGGAGCTGGCCTTCGGGAGCTGGCTGCCCAACCTCATGGTAGCAGTCATCTGCTTTATCTGTGAGAGTTTGTGCAGGATTCCTGAGCAAGGTCAGGATTTCCATAGGAGGCCATCATGAGCTCTTGCTAACAGAGAAGGGTCAGGAGGAAGAAAGCCTTGTACTCTCAGCCTTCTCCTGCTGGATTTTGTCTGGATCAGATGTGTGGGTGCAGGAGGGAAAGGGAAGCCCACAGTATTTGGGGAAGGCTCTGAGCATGCCAGCTCCCAAGGTTCTCATGCCTAGAGCATGGGCTGCTGGTGGAGACAGGTATTGAAAAGAACTGCTGGGGAAGGGCTGGGCAGATTTCGGAGTGTGTGGCTGAAGACAGACAATGTGTGATGCAGCCAGTGGAAAGGCAGAATGTCCAGAGCAGGTTCCACATGCTAAAATCATCCCTCTGAATATAGATCTCTCCTTAGTCTTATCACCTCTTTTCTTGTTTTGGCCTAAGCAGGTTTAGCCTGGTGTTACCTGGGTCATCTAAAAAAAAAATTAAAAATCTGTCTTTATTCCGGTATATGAACCTCTCTAAGATACCCCTTCATTTGCAGATGAGAAAGGAAATGACCACATTATCAATTAGCTGTTAAGAACTCTGAAGGGACGTGGTTGTGCTTGATGGTATCAGTATTTCGGGACAACCTTGAAGCAGGCTGGGATGTGCTCTCCTTTTCCCTGCAGATATTGCAAGTCATTTCTCCCTGCCTGTTTCTTCTTCTCACAGAGCTGGCTGGGGACATGTCCTGCCCTGCTTCATGCTCCTCACAGAATAGTTCAATTGCTCTTATTTTCTTTGCTGTAAAATGCCAGACAGGCACTGCGTGAAGTAACCTCCCTTTTGCCTGTGCTGGAGGGAACACAGCTTTGTCTGGGTGGTTATAGCTGTTTAAGCTGAACAGATGCCTTGTACAACTACACAAAACTGGTTTTTGGCTGTGCCCTCTCCCTTTTCTATGCATACCTATCTCCAAGTGAATTGCTCTGTGCTGGAGCATGTAACTGCCAAGTGCAGCCCTGGCTGTGCGGGGGGAGACCCTGAGATGGGAATGATTCACCCAGGGCTTGTCAGGTGGTGGTTACTGTCAGCTTAGAGCTTGAAGGAGGCAAGTGCCATGGGGCAATGTGTGTGAATGAGAAATCTACGTTCAGCAGGGGCTGGATCCTGCAGGTGGCACAGCCCAGAGCTCAGCTCGGTGAGTCCTGTGTCTCTGTGCCCCTACATCCCTGCTGCCAGCATCATGGGCTCATCTTGCTGGGATATGTCTCCAGGTGTGTCACCTCTTCCATGGCAACCCATGTTGGGGTGGAGTGAGGGTGATGCTGGACCACTTTCCCCCACTTCCTGCAGCTCTGTGCATGGCAGGCACAGGCACTGGATTAGGGGCAGTGACTTCTTTGCTGTGACCACCTGGCAACAGGTTTCTGTACCCAACCTGCATTTGTTTTGATGGTTGGAACAGCATGGGAACAACAGTAATGTACGGGTTATCTGAAGTTTTCATCAAGATGGGACTTTCAGAAGTTTATTTGTTGAAGCTCCTATAGTAACCACTGTTTGCTCAGAGCTTGGCTTCTCTGAGCAGTAGTCAGACTGTCTTACCTTCTTACTTTGAAAAACTGGAGAAATTTTTAAATGCTGTTATAACCCTGGAACATGAGTACAAGTATATACACATTCAGCAATTTCATCCCTGATTGTAAGCTCCTTCAATGAAATGGCCAATATGGTGGTAATAAATTCAAAGGAAATGGACATTATCTGCTGATTGACCTTCTGGAATGTTAAACAGCTTTTGCTTTTGCCTTGAGGCATCTGGCTGCCTGACATGGCCAATTATCCTATGATAACATCAACTTCATTGGGTCTTATTGCTTCATTATGAAACTGCTTTAGCTGATAATGCGTTGTGATTAGCAGGAAAATATTCTTGGGAAGGGAGAGAACTCCTCGCCCACTGTTTGGCCTTGGAGCTGTGCAGTTTGTCAGCCTGCAGTGCAGAAGACAATGATATGAGAAAGGTCCTTGCCTGCTCCTGAGAGCTTCTCTGGCAGCCGTGATGTTGCTCCTCCTGCTTCCCTCTCCCAACTTCCCATTTCCTCCCTGGTTGTTTGCATCTTTTCGTTGCCCAAGTGAAATAACTTGTAAATATTTTTATTTATGGCAGGATAAGTGCCAACACGTGGCTGTCTCTGGGGAAACAAAAAATACCAGTGCTTAGTCCTTATTTGCCTGGAGCACTGAATCATTTTCTGCTGTAATCAGAGCTGTGCATAACTCCCTGTACCATGATCCAGCCTGGATCCCTTTGTGTCCACATCATTAGAAGGAAAAAGGGCCACTCCACAGAAGCTCTTCCTTCTTACACCCATTCTCTCCTCCTGGCCCATGGTGGATCAGAGCTTAGGGCCATGGCCGTGACTGGGGGCGGTGCAGAGCCAACACCTGGAGTCCTGCTGTGAACCCACTGTGCTACTGCTCAGTGCCCTTCTCCTGTGGATGTGACAGACATCCCCTGCCCCATTGAAAATGTGAGCGTTTCACCCAGGGAGGGTGAAAAAAAACCATGAAAATACTGCTTATCTTTTCAAATATTTTCTTTTTTCTTTGTAATGACCAGACCAGTGGAGGAGCAGCTTCTGTTGAAGAGCAGCGAGGAGCCCATCCTCTCTCCACCACCCACTGAAGTGTATCATCAGCACATTACGGGTGTCAGCGACCATGTGGATAAGTTACAGGGTCCAAATTGTGCATGTGTGCAGTGTCTGTGGGAGCAAGCAAGGAGATTTTAGGCGCCCAAACACTCTTGCACGGTGAGCATACTCCAAGCGTGTGTATTTCCTTGGCATCCTCCTTGTGCCCTGGGACCTGCCCTGGGCATGGAGTCACTCAAGAGCAGGGACCTGGCCAGCCTTGGGGGTCTGCCTGTCCCCGCAGCCGTGCGCTGCCCGGCCCATGGGAGCAGCCCGGCTGCAGGCGGGGCTGGGCAGGAGCCGTTCCGCACTTGGGGCTTTGTCTGCGGGTGGAGGACAGCGAGGGTCCAGATGGGAGCGCTGAGGAGGGGAGATCAGAGGCTTAGGGAAGCCAGGGGAAATCAGCGGGCCCGGCGCAGCTGAGGAGGGAAGATCAGAGTCCCGGAGCAGCTGGGGGGGAGATTGGATTAGTAGTTGAGAGATCAGAAGCCCGGCCCAACTGGGGAGGCTGGATCAGACAGGCGAGGAGATCAGAAACCCCGCTCGCCCGTGCGGGGGTGCGGGGGGGTCGGGACAGCTCACAGGGGTGAGCCCAGACCGGGCGAGTGGTTTGTCAGCGCTGCCGCGTCTGCTCAGCGTTCCTGTGTGGGTGTGCTGTAATGCTGCTGGGTGTGCGGCCCCGTGAGCGGGCTCGGCTCGGCTCGGCTCGGCTCGGCTCCAGGAGCCGTGCCCATCCGGGCGAAGGGATGGATGTTCGCAGAGGAGAAACCGCAGCGATCGCTCTGCGAGTCGGGAGGTCCCGAGAGCTGCTGGAATGCTGCAATCCACGCTAAGACCCCGAGTGCAGTGCTGTGGAACGCTTCCTCCCACCTGCAGGCACCATTCACCAAAGGCTGCGTTTGGCGAAATAGAGCCTTGACATCCTGCTCCTGCCCATCCGAGCGTGGAAACGCGGCAGCCGTGAGGGGGAAGGAGCTGTTTAACACAGATAACCCATAAAACAGCAGCTGTGCTGTTTCAGCTCACACGTTGCTTCGGAGGTGGCACATTGCTGTCGCCATGGAGGCCCGCCACCCCTGGAGCCCACCCCAGCTCCATCTCTACGCTGATTCTTGGAGCACCAAGTCCGGACAAGCAGCCCCATTATCCGTGCTGGCAGCCACCCCCCTCCTGCTGGGGTGTCGGGAGCCCAGCCTGTGGAAAACAGCCTCCCAGGAGGGTGGGTCGGGGCACAGGGGGTGACCCTGTCTGGCAGAGGGTCCAGCTCTGGCAGGAGGTGGGCTCCTGCCTCTGCTGCCAGTAGCTAGGCAGCACTTTGGAGGTTTGTGCTTGTCTGCCTGATTTTCCCAAAGGAGAAATAGAAGTGAAGATGGATGGAAAAGCTTTCTAGAGTAGAGAGCACTGACCGCTTCTCTGTGTATGTGCTGTCCTGACATTAGCTGCCTGTTAATATTCCCTTTCTCGTGCTCCTTTGCTTCCTCCCCTTAAACAATGTGGCTTTGCTTCCCAGTGCAGCCTTCTGTGGTGGAAATACCTGAACACAATGCAGAGGTGTTGGGTCCCCCCCAGAGCTGTAGGAATACCTGGTGGAGGAGGTGACTGGGGGTTTCTCAGTGCTGTCCCTAAACCCTCTGACCCCAGTTTTGGGTTTGGTTGCTGATGCAGTTTGGATGCTGATGTTGATTAAAGGCATGACACTCTGGCTTCCTGGTGCTCTCACCTTCGGAGATTTCACCTTTGCCATGTGGACCTTGGCCACTGCAACTGCTGAGGACACTTTGTGCTGGCTCTTTCCAGTGCAGGCTTTGGGGTCCTCCAGGTGCTGGGCAGAGCCATGGGTGGCTGAATGGAGGCAGCTTTATGGAGCATAACTAATTGTTTTGTTGTGCCTTTCTGGCCCTGAAGGTGGGCTCAGGCTTTTAGGATGCAGGATTGGAAGGAAGGGAGTGAAGCAGGACCATTCAGAGCAGCCTTGGGTTTGGTTTTGTGGTCACAGGCAGGACATGGATGAACCTTTTCTAGAATTTCTGAATGTTTTCCTGTCCCTCACCCGTTTTCTTCTGTTTCTAGTTTGGTTTTCTTATTTTCTGATGTTTTGCTAACAGGGGAGATGTGCCTAACTGGGACAGAGGACACTGCAGCACAAGCTGGGCATTTCTGTGCTGGCACTAGCCCTGCTGCCATGAGGTACACTGGAGCTAGCGGGGTTTGGTCCCTCTGGATCTCCTCCAGCCTGGCTCAGTCCAGCTGATCAGGGCCTCCTCCACACCCTGGTTAAATATCTCTGCCCTGTGGGAGGTGCAAAGGTTGGCACATGGCAAAATAAGATGAGAGGGATGCTGCAGTTTGGACAATGTCCTTGTTATTCAGTCAAAATAATTTGATCACAGAGATGGGAAAATTATTTATACACAGCTGATTTGGGAGATGCAAATAGAGGGAAGGAAGGTGTTTTGCCTGGATGATGATGCCATGGTTTTAGACATACTGAGTCCAGTATACAAAAAGCTGAACTTAAAGCAGACATAGGGAAGACTTTGCCAGCACCCCACCTAGCATCTCACATCCCTGCCATTCTGAGACCCTTGTGTTCAGGACACTGAGTGTCTCTCTATTCTGGAGGCACACAGAGCTCCTGTCTGCATGCATGGGGTTCCCAAAACCACAGCAGATCCTGCCCTGAGGAAACTGCAACTCGGGATGTGCCTGCAGGATGGTTTAAATGAAGTGCAAAGACAAGCTGAAGCAAAAAGGTAACAACAGAGGAAATGGAAACCTGTAAAGCCTTTGAGCCATATTATTTGCTAAGCTGATAAAAGGTAAAGTGCATACATTTATGAAAAGGGGAAATCCCTGCTGTATTCATATAGACTGCTTATGGTTTGACAGTTAAGTAAATACAGTTCAGAATAAGACAAGTTTAAAGGAAATCTGAGAACATAATGAGTCTCCGAGAATTAACTGGATAGCTTTCATTTGAGATTACAAAACCACAGTGTAATATAATGTTTAAATACAAATGTGGCTTCAATATTACATAAAATAACCAAACAGAGATAAAACCACTGTTCTGTCCTAGCATCAGCTGGTAATCTTATTACCGAGTTAATACATCCACATGTGTTATGATCACCATTTTCCACTAACTTGACTGGTAAGGGAAGCAATAAAAATTTGTCAGAAAGGGAGCACATGTTGCTTTTAAAGCTCACCAAACTGTAAAGCCTGATGTAAAGCAAAACCTGCTGCCAAAATGTTGTCACCCTGGCATTGGATGGGGCAGGAGGGAGGTCTTGATTTTGGGTGTCTGGAAAAGGCTGGGAGGATGCTTCACAGTGCTGCTGTCAGCCTTCATGGAGCATGGGAAAATCTTCAAATTTCCTGGACAGGGAACATGGTGCCGAACCCTTGAATTCGTTGCAGGCAGGAAGGGAGGTGAGAGGGGTGAGGGTGAGTAATGGCTGTTGGTTTTCAGAAGGAAAGCACAGGTTTTCCAGTCTCTTGTGGTACATGTGGCTCTTGGGCTGAAGCATAGTGCAAAGACTGTGTTGGGGCATGGTGTGTGCCCACAATGGGTTAATCTGACACTCTATTGCATCCTTTCACATGGTTTGAAGGGGGAGAAGTGAAGAATTTACTGCGGTTTTGTGGCTTTGTTCTGTCAATGTTGCTATTGAGAGATTGAAAAATCTCCCTTGTTTGGCTGCCAGCTTTGCCCAAGTGATCCGCTGTTCTAACACAGCCATACTGGCTGCAGCATCCTGGGAGGATGCAGAGCAGTGTGCAGGAGGAGCAAGTGCTCCCTGACCCATCCACATCCACCCACAGTATCTCTAAGGGTGACAGAACCCAGCACCAGGGAGCCAGGAGGAAACAATGAGCGGTGAGCATGGGGAGGTCAGGGGAAAAGAGTTACAAACGAGTAACAGTAATCTGAATTGACTGTGTCCTTTTACAGTGGAGCTTCTGCCCAAATGATCACCACTTGTGTCAGTGGTTTGGGGTAAGAGCCATCTGCCAATGGCACCAGCACAAGGGATGCTTGTTCAGGGCACCTGCAGGTGTGGTGTGATCAGGATGCTGCCACTGCTCTTCTGGGACCATCTTTCTGTGTTGCGTGGGATAGTGGACAGTATTCTCAGTCCTTTTAAGTGTTTGAAATGCAGTATTTTCAGTGCTTTGGCATCTTCATGGTCTCCCACTGGTACACTCATCTGGCTGCCTGGACAGAGGCTCAGAGGTGAAGGGAGGGGGACTCCTGATCACATGCTAAGGGGTGCTGCAGATCTCAGAGTGTTATTTGCAAAACATACTGAGATGGCTTGGCCCAGGGAGATCTAATATCTTCGCATCCATGTTCACAGCCAAAATTATTTGCTCAGCTTTGAATTATAGTCCAAATGTTTTGAACTCTGGGATAATGCTTCTCACCAAACCCAGTACCTGAAAGGCCTCTTTTATGTGACTATTACTTCGGTGACCAAAGTGCCAGGGTTTTACAAGAGCTGCTTATCCTTTGATAAAACAAAGTCAGTGAATTTATGCTGACAGCTTCAGATGCTGTGGAAACCTGAGCAACCTTTCACCAGCATATGTTTCTTGCTGGATCCTTCCTTAAGAACAAACCGCAGAAGCATCTTTAGTAATTTAATGAGCAATAAAGGAGACTATAAAAAAACAAGGATAATTAAATGCAATGATAGGTTTTGGCACCCTAAATGGTTACCAGAAGTGCTTAATCAAAACTAAGGCTTCTGCTAGGCAGAATGAATGTCTCTTTGTTGCCCCATAATAGAAAGTATTTAAAATAAAGTGCAGGGAAATATTTTGGATACATTTTAATAACAAAATCATTAAAAATCATCACAGCCTGCCTCCTAATGCCCCTCTTATGCTTGAATAAAACAAATAAAACAAAGCAAAATTAAGGAGCTATTTTGTATATTGCTTTGATCTTTGCTTCACCTTTTGGAACTATTTATGGAGAGTGCTTCAAGAATTTGGCTTCTGATTTCTTGATTGGGAAGAAGAACAAATAGATTGTCACTGCTAGAGCTTAGTTAGGGATGTGATTTTTCTTTTTACCCTTCAGCCTCCTGATGTGGGAGGTATATCCCAGAGCATGAAACATTGGCTACCTAGGCAGAATGAAGGGTGATGTTTGTGTGTGCTGTCAGGGTGGAGGGTACACGTATTCCAGCCTTGCTGTTGCTCTTGTTTCAGCAGTAACAGGAAACTAAGGAAGGCACCAGAATTGCCACAAATTCTTTCTTAACACAGTAGTCTTTTGGAAAATCTGTGGATTAATTAAACATTTTCATGCAATAGCATGATGTTAATTGTTTACACTAAGCCACATTTGCTTCTGTAATTTGGCTTAATTGGAAAATTCTTTAGCTTATAATTGTCACAGAGTATTAAAGAAATTAGGAAATATGGAGGATATTGAGGCAATCCAGTGCAGATGATGCTCAGGTGTGATTCAGGGTGACCTAATCATTAAACTCAGGTACTCATTCCTCAGGTATGTACAAAAGTGCATGAAATGATGTGGAAGAATGATGTGAGTTGTAATTCTGACAGTTCGTGGCCTGATCCTTCCCTTCCTCCTGCCTGAGCCCTTCGTGTGACCAGCAGGGAGGGGATGGGGAAAGCTGCAGATGGAGCCAGACCCTGGGTCTCTGCTGGCGGTACCTGAGTAAGTGCAGTGTTTTTCATGAAAACATCTTGTTTGCAAAAGAATCAAGTGGGATCTTTGCACTGGGTTCAGGTTACTGGACTGTCCACTGTCCAGAGCCATTACTTGTTGTTTGTGCTGGAAATTTGTAAGGCCCAGTGAAAAACCTTGACAAATGCCCAGGGCAGAGCTTAGGTGCATAAAGGAGCATGAACAGCCTTTCCTGCAGGCACCAATGGTCTCAGCACTGTCATACAATGGTCTGAGGCATGTGCTTCTTCATCAAACACCATCTCTTTCTCATCTTGGGGGTTTTAGTGAATAAAACCCGCTAGCGGCAAGGAAGCTGGAAACTTCTTCTGTGTATACCCTGTATGTGGGCTCATTTCTCCTGGTTACACCTTCACAGCTCACCTAGTACCCAGGATAATTCCTCTAGAGATACTTTCCCAAGGATGTAGGTTTTTCCCAGTAGATTCAGGATGAGCTGGGATATGGGCAGAAACTTTCTTGGAATAAGTTGGTGTAGTGCTTTTGAAGATAACAGTGGAGCCTGTTAAATTAGGAGATACACAGGGAAAAATAAATTTTCCTATATGAAAAAGTGCAGAGCAACCTGGCATGTCTCAGAAAGGGCAGGTGTCAGTGGGGGGGGGGAGGGGTAACTTTTCCACTTTTCTGAGCAGTCACAGGCATGGAAGGCCAATACAGTCCCTCTCATGGCTGCAGGATACAGCCTCACCGCCCCATGGAGGAGACTGTTCCTCCTTCTTGCCCTGCCACAGAATTACCTGGGCTCTCACCCTTAGGATTCTGCCATGCAATATGCTCTCATCACGCATGTAGGATTCCCAAATCTCATCTCAGTATCCCAATGGGGCAGAATCCCTGGCTGTGGGGTCCTCTCCTTCCCCAGAGATGTGACCCTGCAGCAGGTGCATCTCTGCATCCTGGTGCAAGGTGCAGAAGAGCTCAGCAGCCCTGCCTAGGCAGCTGCTTTCTGGGGAGAAGTGGGGACCCTGGCGGCCCCAGGAAGGGCTGTCTGTCCCAGCGCTGCGGGGCTTGAACCGGTGCCGGTGCGGCAGAGCAGCCCCAGCGCTGTCAGAGTGCGGGATGGAACCAGTGTGCAGCACTTCCAAGCTGCCCCGGGCCCGGGGCCGCCGTTCCACAGCGGATTCAGCCGCGATCCCGCACGAAGGTGGCAGAGGAGCAGAAATGCCGGGCTGTGCACCCCAGCACCGCCTTTGTGCTCCCTGCCCCAGCCCCAGCCAGGAGCAGCCTGGCCTTCTTGCTCGTATTATTCTCACCATCTCCCTGACAGGCACTGTTATATATCAAGCTATCTCAAACTGTGACTGTTTGAATGAGGAGAGATTAAAAAAGAATAATTTAAGAATGAGAATGAAAGTGTCTCACCAGAGTTTGGTGCTGTGAACTGCTGCTTCAGGAGGGTGCAGGGTTAGAGGAGCCAAAATTGCAGCCGGGGAGATGGAGGCTGCCCACAGGAGCAGGCAGAGCTGAGCTGCATCGTTGTGTGCACATCGTCATTTAATCCATGTTGTCCAACAGGGCAGAGTGTGCTTATGATCAGATGGGACTCTTCTACTGTTGTATTTTAAAAGTATTTTTTTTATTTTGACTCAGCAGCTATTCTGATGGGAGGAAGAACATCGTCATTTAAGGTCTGAGATCTAGTTAAATGTTTTCAGCATAAAAGCCCCAGGAAATATCTTCATGTGCTGCTGCAATGATATTTTCTGGTTTTATATGCCTAGAGGAGTTGTGTCCTGGATCGCTATCACTGATCAGAATCCAGCCATATTTTACTGAGGGGGGGAGGTGGAGGAAGAGGGAGGGTGGGAGGGAGAATAATCAAATCCCAATTTTTTTATTTTTTTTTTGTTATGCTTATTTGGTCTTAGTTTTACTTATGGGTATTCACTAAATATTTTCTTAAGAGCATCTATCCTTGATGCTATGTAAAGATTTATAGTCTGCAGCACCATAAAGAAAACATATATGAAACATTTGCTCAGCAGAGTCTCAGAGGCACCAGGCTGTCCAAAACTGTTAAAGCAGGCAGGCTGCTACTAAAGAGGCTTTTGCAGCTCCATCAGATGCATTAATTTTGAAGGGTGTTTCTTTGAACATTAAGCCTTTCTCATGCTACATGCTATTGGCACTCTTTTGTCTTACAAACATTTTAAAATTTATCCCAGGACACTTCAAGTTGAGGCTTTCTCCTTTTCCTGGGGAGAACTTTTTTTTTTTTTTCCTTTTGGACACTGCATGTTTCTGTCTTAACTCAGTAAAGAAAGAGTGGATGAAGGGCTGAGTGAGAATTTCAAACTCCCTGCAGGATAGTTTGGGAAAAGAAGATATGGAAAGAGGAAGAAGCACATGTGGTGAAAAATATGCATATTTTACATCACCATTTTGTATGGTAAAAGTGGTTGTTTTGTGTGTATTTTCAAGAGGTAGAGGGACTAAAACTAGTCAAATATTTTGGCAACTCCTGCACTTTTCTTTTTTATCATAAAGCACTTGCTTAGCAGCTGGGTAAGACAGTAATTAAAATATAATGGGTTTGCCAGTGGTCATAAAAAGTGTCCATGGTTGCTGAGGTGGTGTAGCTGAAGAACTCAAAATATGTTCAAAAATTAAGTTTGTTTGAAATGAAAGCAGAGGTATATTGAGTAACTGCTGTTTAAGTTTAGTGTTTTAGGAAGACTGGGACTTGTTCTGGTGCAAGCAGAACCAATGGCCCTGCAGCCCATGGCACCAGACCTGCTGATAGCCAGGGGAGAACCTGTTCCTGGGCTCAAACCCTGTTGGAGTAGATTGCCCAGAGAAGTGTGGCTGCTCCATCTCTGGAAGGGCTCAAAGACAGGCTGGGTGTGGCTTGGAGCAGCCTGGTCTAATGGAAGGGCATGGAAACTAAGTGATCCTTAAAGTTGCTACCAATGCATTTTATGCTTCCATGACATTGACAATCTTTGAGATTTGTTGGGGTTACCATAAAGTTCTGGGCCCTATATTAGAATCTCCACTTTTGGGGTCAAAATGTGATTTGGAGAAACAAAAAGCTCTTTTTAAAGAACTATATGCATTCTTCAGAAAGAGCTGTGTGATTTCCAAGCTCAGCTTATGAATCAGGAGCCCTGAAGCTCCCATCTTCCCTGGTGTCTCATGCACACCAGGCAGTGGCTGCTGCAGATGGGTGATGGTGGACTCTGCTTCCATGGACTGTTCTCCTAGAGGTAAAATCTCAGCCTCGAGTGTGGCAATTCATGTCTGAGAGGAGCTGACATGGAAAGGCTGCCTGCTCAGTGTCTGCTCTACAAATAGCACTATTAAATCTGACTTTTAAAAGCACTGGAAAGTCCTGGGAGATGAGACAGGCAACCAAGAAGTGCTTATGGCTGGGATGTGTCTGCCTAGCAAGGTGAAATGCTGGAGCATCTGCTGCTCAACTGTTCCGAGGCTGTGGTGAAGCCTGAAGAAATCACAGCTACCCCTGGTGCTGTAACAGGACTTCTGCCTGTCTGCCCCGTGTTCAAGTTCTGGCCTCCCAGAAGCTGGTGTATCCACACTAATCAGCAACACCTTGGTTTAATATGTACTGAAACAGGTTTGCCATGCTTTATGCATGAGGTGCTATGTGAAGAATGTATTCATGTTCTTGAACAAAGTCTATTTGGCCAGGAAAATTCCAACAAAGTGTGACCGAATCTGTGTGAGAAAGGAATTACTTTCCTTCTTTCCATGTCAGCAGAGCTGTCCTAAGGCCAACACGATGAGGAGCATTGAAGGACTTACAGCCAATCTAAAACATTGAAGTTCTCTGATTAGCAACATTTATACATTTCCCTGATGGTGAAATAGCAAGCAGCAATTTCTGTTCCTTTCTTCACAGTCCCTGCATTCCCTTGAAGGGATTGAGAGGGTTCATGGACCAGAAGGTAGCAGACAGGGAATGCAGAGAACTTCAGATGTAAGAAAGGTACCTGTGTGTGATTGAGTTATTAATTTATGTGAATATAAAAACATCCGTACTGCACAAATGTCATATTGCAGCCACAGACAAGCCCTGGCTGTTTGGAGTTGGCAGTTTGCTCTCCAGCTTCTTTACACCTTGATTTTCTTAGACTTGTGTTTTGAGTATTTAGAGCTGCAAGACCAAGAACTCTGCTGCTTCTCTAGCAAACACCCCTGCATGAGGTGGCAAAAGATATTAGAGAGAGAGATGGACTTACTAATCTTCATGCCTTCCCCTATAAAACAGGAAAATGTGTGAGTTTTGTCTAAGCAAGATGCTTGTAGACAGAATGATTTTTAATGTAGCACTTTCTGAGGGTAAACAGGTTCTTGATGTTCACCTGGAATTCTCATTTATCTCGCTGTTCTGTTTGTCTCTCCCCCCAGGGAGCATACACGGGTTATTGGTGTTTATCTCCTGTGAGCTGAGCTCCTGAAAGGTTGTTGAAGGCTGCTCCTGCTGCAAAGGGTCTGTGGGGATGGGCATGGGCTGTGGGTGCTGCAGCAGCCCTGTTCCCACCGGCCAGAGGTGCTGAGCCTCGGGGCTTGTGTGTCCATGGGCAGATGGAGCTGGAGAGGGGAGTGCTGCATCCTCGGGGAGCACTGGGGTGGGGGCAGAGCTTGGAACATCCTCCAGGGCCCCTCAGCAGCCCATACTGGGGGACACGGTGCCTGATGATATTCCAGTGTGGCTCTGCAGAAGGCCACCTGTGGGGACAAGGTTTCTCAGAGGGACAGCTCAGCAGGGCTGTCCCAAGGGCAGCACGGTGAACAGCAATGCTGCTGGCACCCTGCTGCTCTCCTGGGGAATCAGGCACATCTGGGGAAGCACAGGCACAGCCTGTGGTGGCTTTGGTTGCCATTGTTGACAACTCCAGTTCCATCTTTGGTGCAGCTCAGAAGAAGGAAGGGATGAGCCTGAGCTCCTCCCAGCCCTGTTGCCAGCTCCTACGTGGGAGGTGGCTGCTTCTATGTTTGTAGGGTCTCGTAAACTGAGGGGCCAAAGCCATTTCTTTCCTTTCCTGTGCTGCTTCCTGAGGCCCATTCCTCCAGCAGTCAGCTCCTCCTGCCCCCATCCTGCCCTGCTCTCTGGCAACTGTGTGGCTTTTTGATGGCAAAAGGAGTCCCCAGAGAACTGTTTTGTATATGCAAACTATGTGGCTTTAATGGAATTACTTCAGCCCTGGTAAATAATTTATAGGAGGCAGTAAATAAAATATGTTTGTGTTCTTAAAAAAAAAAAACAAAACAACAACAACAAAAACCAAAGGGGAAAAAAAAAAAGAAAACATACCAAAAAAAGAGTTATCAAACTGCACTGCCTGCTGGGGGGCGGAATTAACCCAGAGTTTGCCCCACCACAGAGCTCCTGGCCAGGAATGGGGCCTGCTGGGCAAAGCATCCAAGCCCAGAGGAGCTGTGGGGAGGGGGGATTCAGAAAAGCTGCGGTCTGGGCAGGGATCTGGGAGCCGCCTGCTGCTGACCTGTGGTGCATCCGTCTGCCCGTCTGTCCATCCAGTGGGGCATTTCGAGGTTGCCTCCCGGTAGCCTTGACCGTGAAACCCGAGCCCGCACCGCTTGACCCGAATTTCCGAGGCAGCCGCTGCAGCCCGGCCGTGTCACCGAGCCCCGGTTGAAGCCCGACCTCTGTCACTGATGGCATTAACGGGAACTGCGGGCCGGGGCCGGCGGCAGCCCGGGCTGCCCGCAGGGTCTGGGAAGGGATGCTCGGAGCACAGTGCGGGATGCCTGGAGGGCGAGGAGGGATATTCAGAGGGGGATGGTTGGAGGTTGCGGTGCGGGGGATGGGGGATGTAGAGGAGAGGATGAAGTGTGTCCGAAGGGATGTGGATGAAGGGGTTCACCAGGGTACGGCGGGACCCCTGGGACTGAGAATGAAAGGTGTCCAGAACGGGATGGAGAGAGGAGAGTCAGAAGGTATGCACAAGGGGGATGGGGATAAGGGATGCCTGGGCGTGAAGATGAAGGGTACCCGGAGGGCTATGAGAGGATGAAGGGTACCCCGAGTATGGAGGGGTGCCTGGAGGGGTGCAGCGCTGGGGATGCAGGATGCTGGTGGGGGGCGGATGGAAGGTACCTAGAAGTGATGAACAGAAGGGTCCCGGGGAGGGGTTCGGGGCCGGCTGCCGTGCCCCCGCCCCGCTGTGCGGGTGCGGCTCCGCCCGGTGCCGCCGGTCCAGCCCGGCCCGGAGCTGGGGCAGCCGCAGCCGTCTCCCGCTGGCGTGGGCGAGCTCGGGCCGGGGAAGGCGGCAGCGGAGATTTACGATGCGGGAGGACAGAGCGTGAAAGCAGTATATCATCATCAGGTTGGGCTGAAAGAAAGAAAACATATCTTCAACAAAAAGAGGGGCTTCGCAATTCAGCTGCGTTGTTAGGACAACGCAAACTATCCTTGAAATGATTAGTTCCACTTCAAAGGCATTTACATTCAACAGGGGCAGACGCAGCCTCTTTTTATGTCGCCAGAGGAGGAGGAAAAATAATAATAATCATAAAAGAAAAGCAAGGAGGAGGTGGGGAGGCTTTGTGCTAAGAAGAGTAATATGTTTGCATCTTCTATTTATTTTTCCTCATTCAGGGGACGCTTGTGTAAGACAAACACAGTGCTAGCAGCCACAGGGCTCTAGGCTGCTGGCTGGGGAGGTGGGCAAGGGGTGGCCAAGCAGGCAGCTTGGGGCTGCACTTGGACTCCCCCACCCCTTCCAAAGGAGAAGTGAAAAGACTATAGGGAAAAAACAAAACCAGAAGGAAACAAATTTCTCAAGAGCTTTCTTTCCTGGGACATCTATTATTAACTTGAGAAAGCATGACATATGTTCGGTTGGATCACAAAGATTCAGGGTATCCTGACAGAGTTTGGGAAAGATTTGAAGACTGAGAAGTCTCTCCACTCTGCTCGGGAACTGGCTCCTATGGCCTGGGCTGGGAAGAAGATTTTGCATCTGAAATCATGTATTTAAACTGCTTCCCAGAGGCCTCTGCATGGGAAAACCCATTTGTGTGTTCCAGGTTATCCTGAATGGATAAAGAATGAGAAAGAGGAGAAAGATTCCAGCATCACCCCAGAGGCAACATTTACCACACCCCTACTGGTTTCTCAAAATCTAACCAATCTCCCCTTTCCCATATCAATTCTTCCATTCAAATGACCTGAGACTTCTCTCCTATTTCAAAGCACACCACATATTATCATTCCCAAATTACATATTGGTAGCGTTCCAATCATGCTCAGTGTTGGAAGTCAAAAAGCAGGCATCAAAAAAATTGAAATTCAAACTACAGAGCCTGTTTGGAGAGCCATCTATGCTTGTGGAAGGATTTCCCACCACCTGAAATGTGTTGCCCCAACACATGAACGTGTAGTGGCAGGCAGGAGGCTTAGCTCTCTCCCTCTTTTCCTGTTGCTGGTTTCTGCCTGATGATTTGCAGCTCATCCTTGCGTTAGACCTCATCATTCTGTTGGAGAAGAAAATTAAAATTCTAAAAGAACCTGGGTAACAGTTTTCTAAAACATTTTGTCTCCCGCAGCTATCTCAATGCATATGAACTGAATTAGTCTCAATATTGGTGCTGATCAAAAAAAATCTTTCTTTCAAGTCGCTTTTGTGGGGAGGTTAACACTTTGCACATTTGAAACCTAGTGACTATATTAGGGATTTTTATAACAAAACAAAACATTTTTTAAGGTGCTGTGAACATTTTAATGCCTGCACCCATAATTTCTCTGCTCTAGCCTTATTGGGAAACCAGAGATGATGTTTGCCCCAGCTTTATGAAAACATAGCGATATGCAAGTTAGTGTTTGAAAATTAAATCCTTATTCTAGTCAAACTGTGTCTGAAGTCAAGGTTTAACTCATCCATGATCCTTGTTTGAGGCTATGAACATGTGTGAGTCATTTCTGATCTTCCCAAGAAAATTTCTTCCTTTTTTTCCATCTTTCCCCATTCTCTCTTATTTTTCATTAGTCTTCTCCTCACAGGCATGGGGAGGCTCAAACAAGGAGAGTTGGCAATGTCAGCATTCACTTTCAGCCAGGTTTGGTTCATTCCAGGTATTTTGTTTGCTCTGGAGAGCTGTGGCCCAAGGAGGACCAGTCCAGTTCTGGATCATGTTTGGACCATCTGAGGTGAAGAATTGTGTGCTGCGGCAACCAGAGCACAGAGATTAGAAATGGGCCTTTCTGTCACATGAGCTCTCATGGTGGTTTTGGTAACCAGCAGAAATGTGATCAAAGGCATGGCAGTGGCTTTAGAGAGAAAGGTAGTAACATTTTTTTATTTTAATGGGTGAATGCCATAGGGCTGGTACTCTGGAAAAAGAGAGATATCAAGCTACAAAAATCTTAACAAAAATAATATAGTCCTTAAAATTAACAAAAAAAAAAGAGGTAGTCTTTAAAAGAATATTGGATTGGGGAGGTGGATGGGAGAAGTGCTGGCTGCTGTGCTGTGTGAAGGGCACCCTAGCTCAAAGGTGAAGCTGCCAGCCTGAGACATGCTAGCCACCAGTGTTAGTTTTCATTCCTGAAGATAAAGATACTTCTTCCGTCAGAAAAGTGCATTTTTATTGAATTCCTTGCAAGTTCATACTTTTAAAATGTGTTTTTCATTTCTGACTTTCTTGTTTTATGAAACACTGGAAATATGAGAGCTTTTCAAGTATCCTTGAGAATGATGGGAGCTTTACATTTCTTCTTTCGTTTACTCTGTTCTTTGTAGAGGCCTTATCAGGAAACAAAAGCTGATGTGTGTTTTAGCTCTACAGCATCTTCCAATGCGGACCTTTCTCCTCTTCTGAGTGTTGGTGGGTGCTTGTAAAGGAGAGGAGTGAGGCTGGGTGAGCCATCAGCATCTTATATTCCAGAGCAGTCATTAGAGAGGTAGCTTGTTTACTTCAGCTGATCTATGCCTGCCCCTAACCTGGCATTAACTAGGACCACCTTTTGGTTTTGCAGGCAGATGCTGGTAACTGTGGTATCATCCAATGTGCATTTTTTGGAATGGGAGTGAGGAATATGGCCGTTGGTGAGAAACCCACACAGTTACTCTAAGTCCCTTCCCAGATCTGCTGATCGCAGTAGCAATGCAAAACCTGGGCAAACAGGGAAATTCTCTTGGGTATGGGCGTTCAACCCAAAGCTCTGATATTCTGCTCTGGCATCCTTGCACAGGGCAAGCGAAGAGTGAGAGGAGCAGCGAGGAGGGAGCGGGCCAGGTGAGGAACGCCCTCCTCCATTCGGTCTCTTCCCCCCTTGTTATCCCCTTGTCGTTCCCTTTCTCTGATTTTGTGTGTGTGCGTGCGTGTCTCCCTCCCCTCCTTGTCCGCGCAGCTCCTCTCCCATTCTTGTCTCGCTCCACCCTCCGTTTCTCTTGTCTGGCTGCCCCCCACCTCTTTTGTCCCGCTCGGCTGCTCGGCATCGCTTTTGTGTGCCGATAGCAGCGGCTCAAAGGATCCCAACGCGGCTGCCATCACCCCCCGGCTTTTAACCCAGCTGCTCGGGCCCGGGGAGGGCTGTCTGTGCCGGCAGCCCGGCGTGGCTGATGCCCGTCCCGGGGTGCGATCGTGGGGTCCCCTCTGGTTACAGCCGTGACCGCCACGGCCTGCGGGGACCGTCCTGGCGGCCACTGCACCGATCCCCCCGCATTAGCTTGGAGAGCACATGGACAACATGGACAGGGTGGTGCTGAGGCAAATCTTCTGAGGTGGTGCTGCAGGAAGATCTTCCAGGCTGCTTTGGGCCACGCTGAGCTGCTTTCCCGGAGGCGCCGGCACCGGCGTGGCAGGAGCACGGGGAAAAGACTTGCGCCTCCATGGAGATGTAGGGGCCCCTTGTGTTTCCATCCCCACCTGAACTGCTTCTTGTTGTGTGCCACGTTCAACTTAAAACAGTCAGGAAAGAAGTTTCTGTGGGAGTTTTTCCTTTGGACATACGGAACTTGCGGTTAATTGCATGGCAGGGGTTGGTGGCTCAGAGCAGGCTCTGGGAATTGCCCATTCCTGTGTCCGGGCAGATCCCCGTGCGGTGTGCGGGGCTCCTCCACGGGCTCCCTGCCGCAGGAGCATTCCGGGCGGCTCATCCCCACCGCTGCCTTCGCCCCGCACCCTCCCGGGGCTCCCTGGCCCAGCTTTGCCGGGGGCTGAATCCCACGAGCTGCAGTTCTCACAGGAGCCATAGTTGCCCCTTTTCCCCCACAGTGACAGCTTGCCACATGCTTTATTGCTCCTCTCCCTCCTGGGAAGCCTCTGATTGCCCTCGGGAGCCGCCACGCTCGGCCGAGCGCATCCCAGCGCCGCTGCGGTTCCGCCGCTGGAGCGGGGACGGGGGCGCGGCTCGGCTCGCACGGCAGGGCTCTCATGGCTGGGTAGTGTTTGCTGCGACTCCGTGTCACATCTGTTTTTCTAAGAGCCAGATTCCCTGCCCTGGCTTTGTCCCGGGGAGCTCCAGGCTGTGGCCGTGTGAGGCTGGCAGGAACCTGCTCCGTCCTCCCAGGCCAGGAATGGCAGGATGCCGTGTGGGGATGCTGCGTGTCAGCCAAGGGATGCTGAGACCTTTAGTACTGGCTCCGAGGAAGGCTGCAAGGGGTGATGGAACCTGCCTCTGGTAAATGCAAAAGAGTGGCAGAAAATACTAAGGAGGCTTAAGAAAAAACAGATTTTTATCAGAATTTTTTTTCCTAAAGACTAAACTATTTTACTCTGCAGCTGTATAGTAAGTAGTCCATGCACTGCAGCTACACTCAGATTTAAATGTGGACACAATAGGATTGAGTGAATGCATTTTCCCTAAACTCCTCCTTTTCAAGACTTGCTTGAAATGTTTTTCCCTGATGCTGTTTTCTTTTCTCTGAAGAGAACAGGTTAAAAAAATAACTGAGCTAGAAGGAATAAATGCTAATGGGATGTTAAATGAAGTTCTTATGTTATACACTGATATGTTTCATTGTACATCAGAGGTAAACAATCCCGTAGTATGAATAAAAATATAATGTATGTATACATAGACCGAGATATAGGTGGTTTGAGATGTGCGGGTGTGCAGATATGTGTTTGTGTGTGGTAGGTGGAAAGAGAAACAGAAATCCACCTGTGCTACTATAGTTTTGGTTTGCAGACTGGTGGGCTGGAGTGAGCAAATCTCTGATACACCCCACAGGTTACTCTTTGTTTAAAAAATAGATCTCAACCCACCATAGGCTGAGATAAAACAAGGCAGATTCTAATGAACACCGAGAGGTTTGAGCCCCCTGAGGAGGAGCTGTGTGCAGGTTTCCACAGCATCCTGACCTTTTGTGTGAGTGCCTCAGCCTGCCACAGAGCCAGCCTGCGTGACCTTCTGGAGTGTGCAGGAGCTGCCGTGTCCTGGAGAGAAATCCTGTCCCTGCCAAATCTGCTGCAGCATCCCCATGCCAGCCAGAGCCAGACCCAGCATCAGTAGCACTCGATTTTCTGGAGATCACATGCCATCATTGCTGTCAGAAAGGAATACAAAAGTCTGTTTTTATTGATCTAGTACAGCATTCTACGTATTAAAAAAATAGTTGTGCTATTAATAATGAATTTGTCACATTTCTCTGTCCATTCCAATTTGTGTTACTTCCCAGGTGGCAGCAGTTTTGTCAGCAGTGCGGTGGGAGCTGGCAGAGCTCTTACCTGGCACCTTGGCTTCTCCTCTCAAACCTGTGTGCAGCTCCCAGCACACCTGGGTGTTGCTTGTCAAGGGCTCCATCCCTTCCACTTCCCAGAAAAGTGCCCTGGTTCTTAGTGCCATAAGGAAGGGGAGGCTGGCTTAGGTGGCAAGTGTGCCTGAGAGGTGTTTTCTAGTCCTTAGAATACAAAAAAGAATCCGAATGGTGAATACATAATTTTTGGGGTTTTTTAAATGACCTAGTCATATTTTTTTCACTCAGAGAAGTTAAGTAATTGAGCATGGAAGTCACTGGGTAACTGAACATTCCCAAATAAATTGCTTTTTCTCCACTGAGACCACATTTGACTTTGAAGTAATGGAGCACAGGGGATTGCATCAATACCTGCTATGGCCCATCAGCCCATCTCCTGGCAGCAGCCACTCTGGCAGTGCAATGGTGAGCTGCAGCCTGTGGCTGAATCCTCCCATCATGTTGCCTTTCATGGAGCAGGTGTGATGGACTGATGTGCTGGGGGACACTGGCCAGAGTCCCAGGGGCCCAGAGAGGTGTATGGCTGCCGCTTGCCTCCCTCTGTTTCAGCACTGCTGTAGGAAATGGCATACATCTCTGCCTTTGTCACTTCCAATCAGCAGTCCATTGAGTCTGCAATTGTCTCTTTGCTATCTCTTGCCATGGGATTTTTCGGTCTGGTTTCAGAAGCAGATGAGACTCTCACTTCTCAGTTGCTGATCTGTCCCTGTTCTGCTGCTTTGCTAACTCTGAACCCATGAACCCATAAATAAGAGGCATTGCACTTCAGTAGCTGTGCTGAGCCCAGGACTAAGTGGTATTGCCATTGAAATCACAAGTCAGGCTGCGCAACATTGTGGGAATGGCTTAAAAACTTGAAACATTAAAAAAATTATATACATATACACATATACACACAGATATATATAAATGTGGTGGTTGATCTTTCTTTTGAATTGAATTGAATATTAGCATCCCGTGCTTGATTTTCCTGCAAAAAAAAAATTATACAGGAATTTTCTCTGACTGTGAGGTGGATGAGCCTTATGAATGTGTGTGCTCAGCCTAATAAAGTAATGACTTTTTATTTTTATAAACAGGTGTTTCTCAAGAGTTTGGACTGAAGCAGTAGGAAATTCTTATTAACCTATCACAGTTACCTTTCTAATTAGTGTATGATTGTTGCTTTATAGAAAATGCCAGCTAAGTATTTTGGGTTTTTCCCCAAGAATGACTCCTGGGCACCCACAGAAGCTTATTCAAAATGTATAGGACTAAATAGGGGAAGAGTTTGTCCCCAAAGCACCAATTTTCTGAAAGAAAAAACAAACTTCTGAGAAACAATGCAAGATGCTACTTTAAAATTCAGTTACTGTGTCAGTGATTGACTGCACTAGCTGTATCCTGCCAGAAACGACTGGCTTTTAAAATATATATTTGTGATTAGTTTAATTCATGGAGCCTTTTTCCTCTGAATTGATTTGATGAAATGAACTAGGCAAATAATAAATTTTTCACAGGAATGAATCTGCTTAATCAATTTAGACAATCAGTTTGTTCTTTGCTTAATAACATTTGCAAAAAGAAAACAAAGTCTTTCATTAACAAGGAAGGCCAGAGATTTATAATGAGAGGTGGCATCTAACATCAGGTTATGTCTTCTGTACGAGCAGAAAGCAGAATTAAACATCTGGTACAAGTACCTGGCTCTGAAATGCTTCTCCTGCTATTCAATATGGGATTCAACATTAAGTAGCAGGGAAGAAAACCCTGGCATGAATCTCATGTTCATCCCTGGATGTTTTGCCAGGGCAGGAGTTAATGACAAGTACATGGGTTCAGATCGAAACCTACCTCCAAATACATGGAGGCTTCCAGTCTGCTTTCAATGGGAGCTTAGGGAGTAACACAGAGACCAAATGTGGTGTCAAAACCCTGCATCCAGTGAACTTCTCTCATTTGCTATTTAAAGAAGGAGTTTATTATGGAGAGTCATTAAATATCTACTTCTTACAATGGGCTGCAAAGTAACATCTCAGCTGGGAAGCCTGGCAGTTCAAAGCATCCCTGTACACAGAAAACAAACACTGCTAGCCAGAGAGTGATTATGCTTGTACTGCAGTGCAGAGGACTAGTAATTTTAAAGACATTATCTCCTAATGTTTTATTTTCACTGTGTTCTGGATTTTATGCTGATTTTAATTATACCTCTTAGGAATAATATCTGGTAAACTAATTTTGGTGAATGGCAATGAAAAAGCATTATCCACCTACGGTAATTACACATATTTCTTAGTCCCTAGATTAAATAGTTTTACTTAAACTGCACTACGGAATTTATAAACACCTTTTCACAAAGTCTGCCAGTGGAGTTTCAGATAATAGAAATCTAAAATAGTAATCTCAGCATCCCAGATGGCTGCCTCTAGGAGCAACATAAGCTGTTACCCCTGACAAATTTCCTTTTGGAGCTCTCTCAGAAAAACACAGCAAGCCAAGGCAAAGACATTCAATATTTTCCCTCATGGTTGCTATTAATTTAATAACTTGGGTGCTAATCCTTCTGTCTTTGAAATCAGGAGGGAGGTTTGGTTTTTTTCCACTGAGTTTTGATGCTGAGTTATGCCTGTGCAATTGCTCTCTCAGGGGGTGGTAAAAATGCCCAGCTGCAAGATGAGGGGCATTTTCTGGTGCTGCTCAGTGTACAGGAGAATTTTAATTATCCCATCTTATATCCAGCATAATAATAGACTGACACTTAGGGTTCTTTTGATTAAGCAAATATCCTATTTACTAAACCAAATGCTCAAAACCATTATTTCTATTATTTCCATTTTATTGCGAACAACATTAAAAAATAGCATCCTTTTCCCTTTTCTTTCCTCACATTTGGAAACTGAGGATGAGCAGTTGATTTCACTTGTGGGTGATATCTAACCACTGATAGCCTCCTTCTAGGACACTCTGCTTCTCTCCATCACTGCCTTCTCCATTCAAGCCTCTGCTCAAGGCACATCTTTTCCCCAGTACTTTGCAGGTAGATGCATATGGAAGTTCTAGACTGAAATGAATAATAAAATGGAAGTAAGTCCAGGTGTCTGCAGGATGGGACAACTTTTCTTACTCCTGAATGACTGCTGTATCTCTTTCAGCTCTCACTTGCTCCCAAAAGCATTATGTGTGTCCCTGGGGTGAGAGATACGGATTTTGGGATGATAACCCAGCTGTGTGATGTTTCCTGCAGAAGGGTTGCTTGGTGCCAGAGCAACCTTTTGTTTGAGTTTGGTTTTTTTTCTGTTTTTCCCCTGAAATCCTTAAAGAAGGCTGGGTCAGGAAGCTTGAGTTAAGAGCCTGGTAGTCCCATGTCAGGATGTTAAAGAAACGATATAAAAGATGAATAGCAAAAATCAGGGGGAGCCAAAGGCAGCAGCACTTAGAAAGACAAGAGGGTTTTAGTGCTAGCATGGATACCCCAGTCAGTGTGGCTGGGTAAACCCAACTTGGGGGAGATCTTTTGGGCTCTTCAGCTGGACCCAGATCTTCGCAGCCTCTCCATCACATTAGGGTGCAGTTAAGTGTTGCTCATCCTGGCATCCTGTAGCTGATCACCTCTACTGCAGATTTTCTCTTAGTATTGATTAATGTTAAAACCTAAATTCCTTTAGTGACTTTAAATTGCTCTGTGAAAGTGCACTTTGAAGTCAGATTCTGCCCTATTCTTACAAGCTGTGGCAAGTATCTGCAATCCAGTCCCCTACCTAGGCACGAGCTGTTCAAATCTGCTGTTTTATTTGGCATTTCTGTGTGTCTGAAAAGTGAAAAGCAGGAACACAATACATCAGAAGCAGCTTCCCTATTTAGCACTGTAGAGACACCATTTATATTTTAGGCTAAAGTTGGACTATTATGCAGTGGCAGCACCTGCTCTTTCACAAGACTGGACTTTTGTAGTCTGGGAGATCAAGCAATGAAAAAGCACTGCTTCTAAGCCTAGGCTTGGCTTCAGGGTAGCTTTACTCTGTGTGAGAGCAGAAGATACGTGCAAATAACAAACAAAAAAAAAAAAAGCAAATTTTCTTCTGCCTGATCTGCAGTAGCTGTCCTCCCTGGAAACCCCATGCCAGCCTGCTTTCCTTTCATCCTCCAGGAATGCCTTCCGAAGAGCATTTAAGCAGCAATTTGGTGTAACATGGGGAGGGGGCTGTTTAATGGCAGCTAATTGAACACTTCTGACTTTCTCCACCGCTGTAACATTTCCCAAAAGCTACTAGAAAAGATATTGAGCCTTTTTATGTTGAACACGTGTCAAGCTACCTGTTCTTGGTGGCTTTGGGTAAGCCAGTTGTGAAAAAAACACCAGAGCTGCAGACTTGCCATTTTGTGAGGGAAATGTAAATTCTGTCATCCATAGTTTGCATCTCAGTACTTTGTGGCTGCAACCTTGATCATCTGTTATGGCATTATATTCTTTTTGTGAGATTGTAAGGGTTTTTGGGGTTTTTTATTTGCTTTGGTTTGGTTGTGGTTTTGTTTGTTTGTTTGGTTGGTTTTGTTTATTTTTGTTTTGTTTTGTTGTTTTGTTTTGGTTTGGTTTTTTTGGTGTTTGTTTAAGCACCCAGAAATCAAATATTAAGCTGATTAAGAATTCAGTGTTACATGTAAGGCGGAGAAGAGCTGCAGGTGGTGACAGGCAACTGGATTGTGTTTGATCTGGCAGTTTTCATCTATGCCACCATTTTATTCCTGCTGTGGGACTGCAGCAAAATGGTGGCTGCCTTGTTTCATGCCTCGGTGATGAATAGGGTGTGTGAAATCCCAGCTCCTTCGTGCCAGGGACAGTGCTCACTCTGGGAAAAGAGCTCACTGAGAGAGGTACCCCTGCTAGTGTGTGAGGAGCAATAGGATTTCCTCCTGGGGAGCTCCTGGGATTGGAGTGGGGAAAGAGCTACATTAATTCTTCTCATGGCATGAAGCTTTAGGAGTTTCATTGTCCTGTGAGTTTTTTCCTGTTGCTCCTGTGTTTTCTGTGGGCAGGGGAGGGAGATAATCTCCTCGGAGATCCACATGTGCAGGGATGCCTTATCATCATGTCTCTAAGACAGCCAAGTGCCAAGGTTGGCTCCACACCTCCAGAAAGCCCCAGTCTATCCTCCTATAGGCTCTGCGATGAGTTTTACTCCAAGATTTTGCTTGGAAGAGATGTGGAGGAAGATGGCAGGCCGTGCAAAGCTTGGCTTGCCCAGGTGGTACCACTGGGATGGCTGCGGTCCAGGCAGGAGAGTAGGGACACCCTGCAGCTAACTGGGACCCCAGTATGGAAAATTTTTTCCAAGCAGAGACTTTTTCAGCTTTCTGCTGGCCCAGGATTGTGCCAGCCCTTTCTTGGCCATTTCTTACATCCCCTGAGATGAACAAGGCTTTTTGTTTCGGAATCAGAGAATGGGTCAGGTTGGAAGGGACCTCAGTGGCTCATCTCCCTGCTCTCATCCCAGAGCACATGGCACACAATTGCATCTGGATGGTTCTTGAATCTCTCTGTTGAGGGAGACTTCAAGCCTCTCTGGGCAATCTGTTCCAGTGCTCAGTCACTGCAGAGGAAAGAAGTTCTTCCCCATGTTCAGGTGGAACTTTCTGTGCATCAGTCTCTGCCTGTTGTCTCCTGCCTTACTGCTTGGCATCACCGAGCAAAGCCTGGTCCATGTCCCTACACCTGAGAGCTGGGCTCTGTAAATGGGGTAACTGCTCTTTGGTTCCAACAGGGCTCAGTGATGGTTTCTTTGGCTGACCACAACCATCTCCATCTGCCAGGGATCTCCAAGGGCTGTCACAGAATCATCATCAGTGGTACTTTAATGAACACCCAGACAGAAGTGGGGTGCTTTGGGCTTTTTGGGGAGTTAGGCTGGGCTGTGGGGTCACATAGCATGAAGGCTCTTGCTGTTCTTGAAACCAAAAGCTCAAGTTGGAACTGGCACCTTCTCTGCTGAAAAAAACCCTTTCTCCTGGATGATGACTGCATGTGGTAACCCCCATGCAGAGGGAGGACCACCTATGGCATCTCACAGCCGTCACTGAACTGAAAGGGACCTTTGGTCCAACTGAAGTGTCTGTAGGGGCAATTCTGATCCTTGCTGTACCCTGAGACAAGTACAGCTGTGGGCCAATAGTGCTCAGATCCCCCTGTGCCCTGCCTGAGCACTTCTGTAGGAGTTTCTGGGGATGTGTGTGTGTGTTTGTTTGTGCAGGGAGCCAGATGGATTGGAGCATGGGTTTGCTGCCTTCCAGTCTTACAAAGTACCTTGCACAACTCTGGGCTGACTGACATAACAGTAATCCATTGGGATTGCTTGCTCACTAGTAACATAAAAGGGGAATTTTGTGCTGGGATGAACTACAGAAGAGAAGCTATTTCAACAAGGATTTTTTTTTTGGCTTCAAGTTTTCTGTGTGCTTCAGCCTCACAGTTGTGCTTAAAACTGTTGTGTATCGATAAGACTTTCCTTCCACCCACAATCTCTTCTCTCCTTCTGTTCCCTGCTGTAAACAAGCCATTAAAAATGTGTTTATGACATCACAGTTGGTGACCATGGAAATTACTTTGATGTTAGAAAGACAAATATAGCATCATGCTTTCATGGCAGTATCAAGGCAGGAGAAGACCCTTGTTCAAATGGTGGATAATTAACAAAGGTGGCAGAGGGGAAGTTTGAAAGAAAAAATGTGAGGACCCAATTGACTGAATATGATACACTAAAGTTTTTTCTCAGTGCAAAAAAAAAAAAAATAAAAAATCTCTTTCAAATGAAATAATTGCAATGCTCTGGCTGTACTCTTTTAAATAAAAGTCTATAGGGTAAACAGAGAAGTGGAGCAGGGGGGAAGCTTTGGAGTAAGAATTATACATATGCCAAAAACTCCAGAAGGCATCTTTCAAGCTGTAATGCTCTGTGCTTAAATCAGACTTGGAACATTGGGTCCAAATGAGACCATGGGGCCAGTCCTCTTCCAGTTTACACCAGTAACAGAGTCCTGCAGGTTTTGAGTATAAATGGATGCAGCTGGGATCTCTGTCCTGGAAAATCATCATCCCTTACCATATTATCCTCATGGTCATACCTGCCTGCAGCCAGATGCCTCAAAGGAGTCAGAGGAGCCAAGTCTGGCAGCCAAGCAAAAGTCTTTGGCTCCTGATTTTGCTGTGATTCCAGCTCCTCCTGAGTCCATTAGGCCAATGCTTCTGGCATGGGTGCATTCATCATTCACACAAGCTGTTGAAAAAAGCCCTTGTTTTCACATACGTTTTATTAAATCATTAGCATTACATGCTTCAGAGGTAGCAAGACCAAGCCTGCTAGGAAAGTATTGTCAGAATCCTTTCTGGGCTCAGTTTCTGAGCAGTTGTTCCAACATATGTAATTACAAATAAAATAGCCTCTGAAAATACCTCCTTGGATTCAGAGAAATGAGACCAATAATGTAGAGACTAAAGAAGACGGTTTTTCTCAGCTAATTGTTTTTAATAAAATGGTAAAAGTGAAAAAAAACCCAGGAAACTATTGTTAGGATGATAATGCTTTGTTCTGAAGAAATATGTGCCCTGTTGCCTCTCTTGCTACAGAGCAACAAAGGGAATGAAGTGTAAGGGAAGGGAAAAGTGGGTATGAATGGAGGTTGTTAAATACTCCACGGGAAAGGTCAATAATCTTGTCTGGAAGGTAAAGCTGATATAAAAAAGGCCCTGCAGCAAGGCTGCCCTGAGTGCTGCCCAGCCTGTTTGAAGGGTTATTCAGGTGTTGGGGCTGGTGGCTCTCCTTGGCTGCCCCATCCCCTATGGGCATCCCTGGCTGGGAGCATGGCTTGGAAATGTTGGCCAGGATTTTCAGGTCCTGCTGTTGAAGTCCACACTTATTCCTGTGCAAGGAAACCCCTAAGGTGTGGGGGATTTGTATATTCTTCACATCCAGCTTCTCTCACAGCTGAGGGCTCAGCCCATGCAGATGGAGGGGAGGATGCAGCCCCTCCATCTCAGTACTGCCACCTCTCTCAGCTCTGCCTGGCTCTGTGCCCTCTCCACTCCCCAAAATATTCCTGATCCCATTGCCACAGAGCAAATAGCCCATACACAAATCAGCCCCTCTCTTGGCTTTGAGTGCTGTGCAGGCAGACTTGGCTTGTCCAGGGACAGTCCTGAGCTGCCATCAGGCTCTCCCTGGGTCATTAGGGATTCAGCATGAGCAGGTTTGGTGTGTGATTCATTCTCCAATCCACTTGAAAATCATTTTGCTTATGAAACAAGTTATGGTGCTTGGTTCTTCCTCTGGTTGTGGAGATTTTATGGTGGCCAGAACAGGGCTGTTGGGATGAATGCTCGTGCTCTTTTGGCTGAATTTGCTTGTGAATGAAAACTGACTTGTGTGCAGCTGTTAGAAAGGTTAGCCCTGTCCGTGTTTTGCTGGTTGAACTTTTTTACCCTTACACACTGCCCTTTGGGGTATGAGCACGTGGGTCCTGGTGCAGCCTTTCCCTGGGCAGGTTCCATGCTGGGGTGGCAGGGGACTGCCACGGAGACCAATGACTCCAACAGTCTGGGAGTGTGTCTGCAGTCCTCACCTGTGGCATGAAAGCTGGTCTTTAACGAGCTTCCCAGGGGAGGCTGTGATGCTCCCAATTAACCCCTTGCATAATTACCCATGGCAACAAGCAGCCTGGTCCTGGGACGGGGGAAAAGCACTGCTGGCCAGTAGCTGCCCTTTCCTTTAGATGGGCAGGTTGTGTCTCCCTTGAGAGACAGCCACGGTGATGGGGATGGCGGGGGAGGTGGGGCACCTCTCCTGTGGGGTGACAAGGAGGACATAAGGGAAGGGCAGGGGATCCCCAGAGCACTTTATATGTAAGTATAGAGAAATTCAGTTCTCCTTTGGCTAAGGACTCGGTGGTACCTGGGCAGCAGAAATTCATAAAGGAGCAAAAACTTGTGCTACTGAAGGGGAAAGGAAAGCTTTGGACATGTGGGTGTCTCTTTTTGTTATGCTCATATCTGGTATCTAATTACCACTTCGGAGAAGGAAAACATTTCTCATCTAACAATTCCTCTGCTTCATCTCCTCTAGTCAGACCAAATTTTGCATCTATGAAATCAGTACAGTAAATCAGAGAACAGCGTCTTTCTCTAAAGAAGAAAGAGTGAATCCTTTCAGCCTTGTACCAAGCAGCAAGAAGGATCATAAAATTGAAACAATCTAAAATACTCCTGGTTCACATTTAGCAGCTGTCACAGAGCAGCAGGGAAGTGCAAAGTGTAGTTATTGCTTATTTTAGGTGTTTTATTTTGTTTGTTTTGTTTCTTCTCTACTCTGGATAGAAAATGTTGCAAGTTTGCCTTGTGAGAAAGGAAGAAAATTTATTTTGATGGGTTGCTGAGGTGCACCTGAGAAGCCAAGCTGATGGAGGAGAGCAGAAGCCTCTTCTTTTTTATGACTGTCATGTAAGAGTATGAAACCCCCAGTCCTCTGCCAACAAAGTGCTGGTGACTTCAGATATTTTGTTCAAACACATCCATCACAGGACAGGCAGAGACCACCAGCACTCTTCCCCAGCAACCTTTTTCAAAGGAAAAAATGATGGTGGATTCTCACCACAGTGATTGTAGGGAATTATTCTAGGATTCTGAGAAGAATCTGAAAACCAGACTTTCTCAGTTATTTCTGAATAGCTATTGAATGGATAATTTCCATACCCATTATCAAAATTATGTGCTGGCAGTGAAATTTAGCTGTATTGTATTTGATCAGTAATTGGTGAAGTGTTTTCCTAGGGTTAAAAGTAGTGTTGGCAACATCTCTGTGTAGGGATTTACAAGGTGTTTAGATACATTTTTTATGTATTCAGTTGCTTTATGCTATCCAAATGCTTTGATGGTATGGAGAAAGCTAAGAGGATTTACCCAAGTATTTAAAGACAAACTGAAAAGACTTTTACCTTTGAGAGCCAAGTTCAGAGTTGCACTGCCTCTGTGAGCTGTTGATGACTCACATTTTAAGCAATATGCAGTGCTGAAGTCTTGGTCATTAGTGACTTGCAGGTCTGGAGAATAGAGCAGCCTCAAAAGCAATCAATGCAAATGCATCAGAGTAAATAGTAAAAAAAGTCAATTATAAAAGAGTGAAAACTTTCTTCACCTTAGCTTTTCTTTCAGTTCATGGTAGCAATAACTAAGATTATGCTCTATCTTTGTTTTTATCTTGGGTTGTGTGAAATAAGAATTTGGTAAAATGTGCCCCACTCTTTCAATTGAAACAAAGAGAATAGATTAAGACTTGGAGATAGTAAAGAAAATAAATATGCAAGGAAGGAAAAGCAGCCAAATTTCCAGTGAAAGGTGAACTGAAAAGCAAAGCCCTCCAAATTTAACTGTGGTTTTCCATTTCAGTAGTGTGAAAAGCACATGGTGGATATGAATGCGTTGAGGCAGGGACAGGCAGGAGACAGGCAGTGCTTCAGCTTGATCTTTAAAAATGTCTCTGTGCTGCCGTAGGGAGCTGGGTCAAAAGCAGTTTTCTGGAATTACATCTACCCTGTGAGGTGCTGGCAAAGGGGCAGAGCTGTGCTGCTTCGGGCCTGAGGAGGGCAACCAGAAAACATGAACACATCCATGGCAGCACAGAGATCCCTGCACACACTCAGGGGAAGTGAAACATCCCAACAATCTTCCCTGCAGCCTCTGCATGGCCAGCCTGAGTTGGGTCACTGCTCTGCTCCCCTGCGTTTTGGATCCAGCCCTGCTGGCACGTGATGGTGTCTAAAGCCATACCATGTCACTGTGGGGATGGAAGATCAAGGTGCTGGCAATGTCAGAGCACCCCAAGTTCCTCGCCTGAGGCATATCTGTGGCTCTCTTTCTGGAAAGAGCTGATTCTTCGATGAATTTTTAAATATTCCAAATTGCCACTACCATCTGACACAGAAAAGCCCTCTCTGATTGCTAAATCTGATACATCCTAGACAAGTATTTAAGTGATGTTTGATTTTTAGGGCAGTCTGTCTGTTCTGGGGTTCTGCAAGCTCTGGAAGGCTGAGTCTTTTTACAGCTAGGAGGGGATAATGCATGAAGAGTCTATGTGACTTGCCTGAAGCCAGAAAGTCAGTAGCTGAGGAAAGAATTGGAACCAGTTCTTAGTCTGGCAAGCTGGATCTGGGACTGTCCGTCCTCTTTGATCAATGAGACAATCTATTTAAAAATAACCAAATAAAACGGAAGAAAAATATTATTTAATGTTTCTTGTTATAATATGCAGCTCTTGGAGACGGTGTAAACAATGAAGTCAGATACAATAGATTAATGGAAGTTTACCTAATTTACCACTGGGTCAGGTAATGTAAAACAAAGCTTTGCAGTATCTACATAGTGTTTTAATAGATGTTTCAGACTGATATTAACACTTCACCATCACATTTTTTAAGTGAACTCTCTTAAATTCAAAGCACTATATCCACTGATTATTCATTCTTTTGTTTTAAGGTGTGTTTAGTGATTCCCTTTCCTGTGATAAACCTCCCTGGCTTCCTTGGTGGCTCTCTCTCATGCTCCTCTGCTGGTTGCCATCCCCATGCTGGGGCTGCGCATGTCTGGCCCCTGCAGAAAAAAGTTGGAAAGGAGAGGGGTTAAAAAATGCAGCCCATCTATCTTGGATACCTTGAAACACACACAGGAGAGGGGTCCTGCCAAGGGGAAGCATTTCCATACGCTCTCCTTGTCAGGAGAGTAAGCAGGCTGAAAAGGTTGGATGTGCACAGTAAGTGGAAGCTGACCCGGGCAGCCTTGATTTACATAGTGCACACTTGGGACCTGCTCATTACCACAACATCCCCCTAATCATCACCTCGGCATGATGGGCACATGGATGGGAATCTGCCCCGGCATCCCCAGCGCTGCATTTTCCCGAGCAGCACCCAGCCCTGTGCAGTTATTGTGATATGACAGATGCACATATCATCCAAAGCAGGTCTTGCATGGCATTACACAATGTAAATCAATAATGTGAAAATACAGCCGTTAACACAATGTACAGTTTTGCCTATTACTACAATGCCCTGCTTGTTCCAAAGGAAAAGCAATTTTATGCTCCACTGAAGCATGGTTTGCTTAGCCTTCAACTAGTGGCAAATGCCAGATACTGCAAAATGTCATTGTTACGCAAGCAGTGTCCTGGATTTATTTATAAGTATCCATGCAAAGACTAATTTCAACAAGGACTGGGACTGGAGCCCCTCTGAATATGGGGCTGAACTGCTCTGACCCTGCATTTCCAGCTCTGCTGCCTCTTCTCTGCACCCAGGTCCTGATCCAGCAAAACTGCACAGTCCACGCACCTCACTGTGGCTGTCCCGGTTTTGGGCTGGGATTAAATTCTCACAGGTTTTAGGTTATCCTAGCTCACAGTGGCACCTCACAAGCCCAAAATCAGACACACCCCAAATATTCAGGTCTAGGTGCCTGGCACACATACTGCTCTGGTTGCTTGCCCCTTACTTCTACCATCACACTCCTTTCCTTGGATGGGGCTTGGTTGCCTCCTTGCATGACAGGAAAGTCAACACTTCCTGGGCATTTTTTATCCTTGTTTGCAGGGATGTAGGGAAACAGTAGCATGAAGCCTCTGAACCCATAATTATTGATGTGCACCTCATTGGCTGCTCCCAGAAGAAGTTAACTCCTTTTAGCTGAGGACACAAAAGGAAGAGCTGCTAAAACCAAGGAAAAGGTCTTCTTGGATTGCTGGGGTTGCAGGGAAGAGCAGCAATACTGCCATGTGAAGGTAACCCCTCCTGACCCTCTCTCAAGGCAGAAGCTGCTCCATGTTCACGTCTAAGCAGGGAAGTCTTGATGTGTTTAACATGTAGTAGAAACAAAGATACCAGAAAAATGTGCTGTGGAGGTAGAAAAACCGTAATTCCTGAGCCTGCCCGCTCAGCAGAGTGGGGCATGAAAGGGCACAAGCACTTATGCACAGTCTGTGCAGCATCCTCGCGTGTGCCTAGCTGGGTGGGTTTGGGTTGTCCTGTCATGCTCTGCAGGAGCCTGCAGGAATGGAGAGAAGGGACATGGCTGTGCCTAACAGCCTGCAGCTCACCTTCCCCTTCTCCTGCCAGAATTGCTGGGACAGCAATTTAGGACAGGCTGTTTCAATCTGTTGGAGTCAGATTCAATATCCTGAGAGCGTGAACAGGAAAATGTGGAAAATGAAAGCAGCTGGGAATCTTCACAAGTTCCTGTTCTACCAGCTCTTTACACTCTAGGTCTCCTATGTGGAAGGAGTTGGGCAACTCTGAGAGAAATTTTCTTGTTCACGTTTGGAATAATTTCTGGGTCTTGACTTATCCCTGAGTTGGGAAGCATGTTTCAAAATGTTTAGTTATTTTACAGAATAGAAATTCTGGCATTGCTCAGCTCTGTTTTCTGCCTATGAGATGAAACTGGGGAAGGATTAGAAACTCCTGCCAATTCCACTGTGCTGGCATCCAGCCACTGCAGGTACGGTTCTTAATGAGAGCATTATTAGGAATTGAGGGGTTTGTGGGTCATGGAAAGATTCAGATGCCAGTTTCTCTCAATAAAGGGGAATTGTGTGCAGAGGGAGAAAACCACAGCCCCATTCCTCATCTCAGCAATCTGGTGTGGGAATAGCTTAAAAATTAGGAGGTTTCTTCTCTGGGGTCTTGCATGAGCAAGACTGATGCCACTGATGGGCAGCTTGGCCTGACCTGCTCAAAGGCTGTGTGGCAAAATCAAATGGGTTTTATCCAGGACAAACCACGCATTGAGCTTCATCTATGGGTTCTTCTGAACATTTTTCTTTTTCTCACTTTGGCTGATGTTAGTTTGAAATGCAAATGCAGCACTGAAGTGGGAAGTGGGAGCATTTTGTCTTTGAAATGCCCATACAGAATACCTCTTTCAATAAAAAATACCCTTTAAAAAAAAAAAAATCTTCAGAAACATTTGCCATGTTTGGCCCAATTTCAGGAGTGTTTTGGTGCCTTCTCCCCTCCCTTTGCCATTGTATATTGTTTGCCGGGGGGAAAACCTTTCTGTTGTGCCTCCTTGGTCATCCCCTTCCACCATGCTCCCACTGGCTCTTGTCCTCCCCTGCCTGCACCTCTGCTGGCTCCAGCACCCCCTCAGGTGCCTCCAGGTGAGCCTTGCCTGACCAAAACACAAGATGCAGGCCATTGTTACTGATCTTGGAGTTTGGTCCAGCTCATGGTGTGGCTTCCAGTGAGCCACACTTTGCTTACAGAGGGGACAGGGAATCCTCCTTTCCCTGATGCTGAAGCTGCCCCTCCATGCCTGGGGGCTCTTGCTCATAGAGAAGGAAACAGATCCCCTTGGCATTAATATTTCTATTATACAGCCTAGATTAATTTTGATTTTCCTTTTTGACTCCGTTGTGTTTATTTCAAGGGATTTTTGTCACCTCCCTTCTGCACTTCAACATGCCTGAAAAATTTCTCTCAGGAGTGATTGTTTGTGACTTGAAGAAAGTGCAATTTTTAAGACTTGAATTCACTTTAAAATCCCCATTGTTTTCTATTCTTTTTCTCCCCTCCAAATTAGCGTATCTCCAGGCTGAAGCTTCCCCATCTGACAACACCGTGTATGTTATTACTGCCACAAGACCTTTCCACCACTGGGTTTCTCTCTTTTCCATTTATTGCTATGAATATGAGATTTGCAGGGAATTGCTCTGTGCTAAATATTTGCATCATGGCCTGGGATGCTTTGAGTATGACTTCAGGGAGCTGAGAGAGCCTTGAGATCAAACCAAAATGCTATGGAGAAAATTCCCCAAAGCCATAGACAAGTATTTCCAAACATGAATATTTCTACCCAGACAATTTTGTTTAAATATATTATTGCTACAGACAGCTAGAAAGACAGGCAGACACCTACAGATGGCTGACATTAGCATGTAGCTTCTGCTGTCACCCACAGATGGGCTGCGTGGCTGGAATGATGATTTTTCAGTCCAGACTTGGGGGAGTTTCACATATTAGACAGTACTAAAAGAATTTTTAATTGGACTATCTTTTTTTTTTTCTTTTTCTTTTTTTTCCCCCAGAAATAAGACAATGTTTGTGAACCCCTGTGGTTCCCGTAATCTCAGTCAGCTGCCAAATAATATCATAGAAATTGTGATTGGATTAATGAAAAGCTTGTAACAAAATTACGGTTATGAAGAAATTATCCTATTGGGGGCTTTAATTTAAACTGGTGGGACAAAATTAGTCCTAAATTAAAGAAAATCTACTAATTGTCTAGGTATCACTTGGTTGATAAATGCAACAGTAGGATGCTGTTCCCAGGGTGTCACTCTGCTGCTCATAGGGTTTTTGAGGGAAATTGCACTTGGCAGCCTTGTTCCACTCCTTTTTCTGCTTTTTCCATGGGTGCCCGAGGTTGCTGTGGGCTGAGAGGTCCTCCTCAGCCCCACACCTGAGGTCACCGGGCCCTGGGAACTCCCAGAGGAGAGGGAGCAGCCCAGGAGCAGCTTGTGCTTCCTTGGGGATCCCAGTCCCTCACCTGGGAGGAGAAAGCCCCATAGACGACCCTGGGACATATGGATGAGGTAAGGATTTGTTCCTTGTGTCCCATCCAGTGCTTCTCTTTGGTGCTTGTGAGGGAATCATCTAAGTCATATTCTCCATCAGCTGCTGATTCCTTTCATGCCATGGTTTGGGAAGTTACCTGCAGGGTGCAGGTCCCATCCCTTGATGCTGTACTCTCCCAGCAGCCCCCACAAAGAAAGACCCCCAGCTCAAAGCTGTTCCTCATTCCAGGGCAGAAAAGGTTATTAAACCCTGTGTTCTACAGAAAGAGCTGTTTTCTTCTGCTGGGCTCCAAAACCAGCCACAGGTCTGTAAATGCAGAGCCCCAGCTGTATCTGGTGCTGGGAAGGGGATACATTGGTGGGTAGCTGTCTGTATTTCATTCAGGAGCAGAGCTCAGTTTTCCCCATAGCTGAGACACTCTGGTATTTTCTTTAATTATCCACAGCAGTGCTGGAGAGCAGTGAAGCCCACAGGACACCCCCACAGGAGAATCTGAGACAACTTTCATCCCACTTTGTACTGCTGATGTGGACCTGGTAAAAAGATTTTGTGGGCCACAGCATTAACCTGCTCTGGGCAGTTCCCTTGCTATAATACTGCTGGGGAATTATAGAGTGGGATGTGGCAGGTTTTTGGGCACCAATTTCATCCTATTAGAAAAATCCCATACAGGAGGGCTGAGAGCAGATCCCCCTCTCATTGCAGATGGCCTACAAAAACTGAGCCATTTTGAGACAGGACTCCTGGTGCCAGTAAAGGGTGTTGTTAAGAAAATATTAACTTGGGGGATGCGTAGACTAAGTTGTCTCTCTGTTTCTGAGCCCTTGTTAGACCCAGCCTTGGGTCAGATTGCATTGCTGGATCAGCTGTCCAAAAAAAGAGAAGCTCCATTTTCTTTGGAAATTTTTTCTCTCCCTTAGGAAAATATTTCTGTTGCTTGCCTCTGTCACTGGCCTTCAAGTGGTAAATCCCAAGCAAATAAGTCTGTATTTAAAGCAATAAATTCAGTGCCTTTCCTCCAGAGGCTTTATTTTCCCATTTAGTGACCTCTTGTTCCCCATGTCTTTGACACTTCTCCGATGTGCATTAAGCAAATATGCAATCATCCTTTCATTCTCTATCTTTGCTTTCATTATGATTTTTTACACTTCATTACATTTCCCTCTATAATTGCTACTCTTTGTTGTCCCAAAGTTTTATGGCTCTTTCCTCTCTTCTCTAACTTCTTGTGTTTCTTTGTTATTCACGTTAGCTTTTCTTGACACTGTGTTCCTAGTACATTTTCTAGATGTCAAGCAAACTCTTAGGCCTAAACTCATTTATCTTTGAACACTTTCCATTTCCACTTCAGTGCTCTACCCCAATGAATTCCATCCAGAACTTCCTTTTCTTCTAAAATTGGCTGTGCTGCTTTTATTCAGTGTTCTTCCCTTTTTAGGCCTAATTATAAATCCAATTGTTCGGTCCTGAATGCTTCCACGAGCTCCATTCATTTCTGAGCACGGTTCTGCCATAACTGCCGGGGGAAGTTGCGTGACTGCCCTTTCAAAATCCTAATATGATCTAGATGAGAAAGAGATGTTATTTCTAACTTAAATTAAACCCTAGTGCAAGACCAGGCTGTTAAGTCCCTCCGCTCTGCTCTCCCGTTGCTGTGTCTGCCCACCCTGGAGAGTTTGGGGAAGCTCTGTGGTGGGTTTGTGGAGTGTTCCCAGCCCCTCGCAGTGCCCAGAGGAGCTGCCGGGAGAGCCGTGGGCACCGCCGTGCCCCCCACCAGCATCGACAGCACAGCCTTTTAAATCTATCCAAAGCAGCTCCAAGGGGCAATGGCTGATTCCCACAGATGTACACCACAGCTCGCCTTTGGAATTTTTACTGGCTGCTTGAATAATTGGATGTTAATTTGTAAGCAGAAAGTGACAACATTACTGACGTAAGTTTGAGCATCTTTGGTGTAAGTGGTCAATTGGAAACAGCATTTTTCTGCAGCTCTCTACCTGAGGATCAATTATCTGCTTGGGCTGGGTTTTGGTTCTGCAGCTGGGCAGGAGCTGGCACAGGGTAGCTGGGGCCTGTGTGGGGACAAACCACCCGTGGTTTGTGAAGCTCATCCTGATGCCAGGCTCTACTTGAAGCTCAGCTGCTCACTCTCAAGGCAAACAATGCCCACTGCTCCACTGCCTGATTCCAGTCCAGTCTTACACAGTTGGATTTCAGGAGCAGCTACATGACATGATGGGTTTGCTGTATTTCCAAATACCCTCTGGCTATATTTACCTGTGGGTATGTTCAGGTGCTCAGGCTGCTTAGGTAGCTTCCTCTGGGTTAAATGTTCTCAGGAGGGGAACACGCAGGACTGGGAGCGGGGTCTAAAATAGAGAACAAATGGGAACATGATGTTCTTTCAGTGGAATTGCTGGCAGGATTTGCTAAGCTTTCATGAGGACAAGGCAACACTCTTCTTTCTCCTACAAAATTGCCCTTGGAGGAAGGTGATGACAAAGAGCATTTCTCTCGTCCACTTACTGATTTAACCTGATTTCTTTCTGTTCTTTGAGCATCTGGAAAAAAACGTGAGTAACGTGATGACAAAGTCCACCCTTTGTTCTGAGACAGGGAATGCCAGTGACTTTGCGGACCTGGGCAGTTCTGTCATCCCCAGCCAGCACGTGCAAAGGGGCTGCTCTGCTCTCTAGGCATTGCTTTCTCTCGAAAGTCTGAGAAAAAAAACAACCACTGCTGCCTGACCTGTCTTCCTGTGACCTTTCAGGTGGGTGCTCAGCAGTGCCAGCAGGCCCAGATGATGCACGTGAGGGTCCTACAGGAACGTTGGTGGGAACAGTGCACACTCAAGTGTGTATACTGGTATGGCTGTGCACATCAGGAATGGGGAGCTCTGTTTGTGTTTCAGGATCACTGGTGTGGCTGCAGGTGGGTAAACTGGGCTCTGCTTCCCACCTGTAAAGCAGTAGGAGCATTGCTGGCTGCAGAGGATGTCTGGTGGTAGTGCTGCATGATGCTTAATCTGCTGAAGGTTTTAAGATGCTCACATGCTACTCTGTGTTGAGCTCAGTGATTCCAGGAGGACTTGGCTGTGTCCAGCTTTGCTGGTGCAGAGCAGAACTGCTGTGGTTGAAGAGGAGACATCAAAATGCACCAACACCCACAGCAGGGATTGCCACACATCGTTGTGTCGGTGCCATGCACACAGTAAAGGAGAACTTGGGAATAAAAGCATTTTTTCTCATACTTAAATATCTGATAGAGGGAGATAGAAAGACCTCTTACATCAACTTCTCTGTATCAGGCCAGTCACAGCAGATGACCTGAAAAAACTAGCTATCTTCATATCATCCAAATAAATGCATCTTGCAGTTTTTCTAAGCCTCTATAGTCAGATGTGTGGGGGATAGATATGACTGGATTATTATAGTCTGTCGTTTCAGCATGAATTCAGACACTCTGTTAAGTGAGTATTATTTAATAGTCTGGAAGAAGACTTTGGAGGTGTTATTATCTCTCATGTAAATGCACATTAAAGCAATTTGAACAGGAGAATCATCTTGCTGAGGGACTGTATCCCTCCAGTGGCAAGGCTGAGGGGTTTATTCTGTGCCACATCAGAGCTACCTGTCCTCTGGAAAGGCAGATGGGAGGTGTGGGGGCCCCCCGGATGTCAGCCTGGCCACTCTTCTGCTCAGGCTGTGGCCATGTGCTCAGGCATGCAGAGGAAACAGCCTGGCTTGGGAGGACCAAGGGAAATAAGTTGAACAAACTTTAAAGCTGCTATCAGCAAATCTGCATGGGCTGACTGCATCAGTCACCTCATTGCCGTGTGAGACAGCTGTGCTGCCTGCAGGCTGTGCGGGACCTGGGCGTTCCACTGAGGAGGGAAAATTTTCAAGGTCCAGAAAGGAGCCTTTGGGAAACCACTGGGTTTGGAGGGCTGGGAGCTGTGGGGAGGGAGCCTCACTGTTAGCAGCCAGTAGCAAGACATGGAGAGCAAGTGGGGAAGAGGCATAAAATCCCACACAGCACAAAGCTGCTTGTTGGGAATGCTGCTCTAAGAGACCTCCGTGGCAGGGCAAAAGAGGTTTTAAAATTGCCCCAGGAGTATGCTACATCTGCGCTCATTTTCCATCCCTGAAACCTACACTGTGCCCACATCCAGCCACCCTCTGAAACAGGCAGCAGCCCCTAGTTGCCTCGTGATATTATTATTTTTTATTTGTCTCAATAAAAATCTGCGAGTCATTAAGCGCTTGTCATGTTTTGATAAGTGGATCAGGAACTGATCAATAGCCAGCCAAATTTAATAAAAAGGAGCTCTATTCATGGGGAATGAGCTTGTTACCATGCCAACTATCGATCTTTCCTGACAGGCTCTGTAAGTCACAAAATGGGGTCCTGATGGTAGGTTGGTTTCCCTGCCTGCCAGAAAGGGTGTTAGTTGCAACCTCTGTGTCTAAAAGACTTCAGAGAAAACCCTGTTTTTTAATACTGCCTCTATATAATTCTTTGGCAAACGTTCTAGCTTGCCTGGAGCAAGTGGAAATCATCTAAAGGCTTTATTTTTCTTACTGCTCTAAGGTGGTGGAAATATATGACAGAAGATAGCAGAGCTGTGGTTTTGCACCAGAGCCTCACAAGGCAAGGAGGAATGGAGCCCAGTGCCAGTCCACCCCCCTGCCTTGCTGATGCCTGGTGTGCCAACCACCACTTGGTTCCTGCAACCAACATCCCAGAACTTTTCCTTGCAATGTTAATAACTTAATATGAGCCAAACAGTGTTAAATGGCACTGAAACAGTCCCCTGCCTGGTGGATTTCTCTAGCTGACCATGGTAAGCAGGACAGATTTACATCCTGAGGAAGAGGCATGTTCTGCAGAGTCCATCAGCTCCCAGAATTTAATGTTGACGATCTCACCAAAGTCACCTGGGGAGAGGGACTTCAATGTAATTCCTTCATGGCTTTTCCAGATTGTGTACTGTAAAAAGCTCATTATGATTTGTTCTTGACATTAGCCCTGCCTTTAGTGGGGGCTGAACTCAAGACTTCTAGAGGTCCCTTCCAGCCAATGTTTGTCCTTTATTTCATGTCAGAGGTGCCATGTAAAGTCTAACCTCAATATGACTGTGCAACTCACTTTTTTGGCTATTCAGACATGGAGGGCAATAAGAACAGACATCAAACCCTGAATATTTCTCAGAACTTTCTGAGTATCAGAGGTGCCAGAACAGTCCTGGCCACTGAGCTACATGAAACAGGTTGTTGAACAGAGCTCTTTGACTGCAATTACCAGAAAGGTCACCAGCAGCAAGGGCCTGCTCTTGTGTCTGCTCTTGGCATTCCTCCTCCTGGGGTTTAGCTCATCTTAAACTCCCTTTTCAAGTTTCCTTCTTTCAAAGGTTTTTCTCAAGTAAAAATCAGCGGCCTCCTCCATGGGGTTTGTTAGCATGAGTTGTTGAATGGAAATGTCCTTTCAGTATATGACAAAAGTTAAAGACTTCAGTAAGGGTTTAACAGAACCACAGAATTGTTTAGGTTGCAAAATCTTCCTAAATTCCTAAATTCACCAAATCCAGCAGCTAACCCAGCACTGCAAAGTCCACCACTAAGCCATGTCCCCAAGTGCCACATCTAGGTCTTTTAAATACCTCCAGGAATGGCAGTTCCACCACTGCTATGGGCAGCCTGGACAGGGATGGAGAACTCTTGCAGTGAAGAAGTTTTTCCGAATATCTAATCTAAAACTCCTCTGCCACAGCTTGAGGCATTTCCTCTCATCCTATCACTTGATGCCTGGAAAAGTGATCAAGCCCTATCTGGCTACGACCTCCTGTCACGTAGTTCTGGAGGATGATGAGGTCCCTGCTGATCCTCTTTTTGTCCAGGTGGAACATCCCCAGCTCCCTCAGCCGCTTCTCACCAGACCTGTGCTCCAGACCCTCCACCAGCTCCATCGCTCTTCTCTGAAACTGCAGCTGCAGCAGTGGAGCCTCAGTCTGCCTCCAACCCTGTGGTGCCACAGCGAGTGCGGAGCACAGGGTGGAGCAGCCCTTCAGTAAAATGAGTGCATGCCACACTGAGCCTGCAATAAAAGTCTTAAAATTGAGTGAAAGTAGTTTTGGCGTCTGCATGGTGAGATCAGACCTGGCTGCCTGGGCAGGGCCGGGGATGGTTTTAACACCACACTGACCGAATGTTCTGGTCCTCCCGCAGTTCGCGCTGGAGCCTCGAACGGAGCGGGACCAGCTGGGTGCCGGCAGCAGGGCAAGGCTGGTGAGACACGGGCGCGGGGACGGCGGGAGGAGGAAGGCGGCAGCAGGCAGAAACATCCCGGCAGGCTCGGGAGGAATGCGAACAACGGAATAACCTGCTCGGGAAATACCTTTTGCTCAAGAGAGAAAGCAAGCTGGGCTGGGCAGCGCTGTCTGCGGGCAGCCGCCTTCCCCCGCTCGGACCGAGCTCGGGGCTCACGCTGGGGCTCTGCTTTCCCGTTCTTGAGGAGCCTGCCCTGCACTTTTTAAAACGTATCCACAGCCTCACATCACATCGTGATTTGGCTGCAAGTCGAGCCGAGTGTCTATTATCTCGGCAGACTCATGGTGTGCATCTCCTCCCCATCTAATATATCCAAACGTACAGTGAGAGTTTTACAGACAAGATAATGTGTTTTGGCTGCATGAAATAGTTGTGCTATTCCTATAGGAGAAAAATTTAATTTTGTTCTGAATTCCTCTATAACCAGACAGCTCCCCATTTATATCCTGGGTAATAAATCAAAGCAACATGAAGTCTTGTGCATGGAACTGAAGTGGTTTCTTAAAGCAAATTTGGCAGGAAATAAGTCATCATCTTAAAAAGCTAGTTCATTCCTCGTATACAATACACCACTAACTCTTTTCCAAAGTCTGTAACCAGGCACATGATTTGGTGAAAGATAGAGAGAAATCCACAAGCCCTAGCAAAGCTGTATGATATAGGCCATTTGATTCTCTTATCAAAATCACCCGTATCTTTGTCAAGGAAATCACCCTGCGAGTTCCCCAGCTCACAGGTCTGCAGTACCCAGGAACTCAAACACCACAAGGGCCATTAGTTTGGCTTCATATAAAAATAAAGTCATGCTGGTATCACATCTTCCCTCTGTGTTTTTCCACTCTTCTTGCCTCCTCAACTGATGTTATTTTTCTCACAATTTTTTTTACCAACTTTCCTTTCTAGTTTCTATTTCTATCACGCAAACATGCCACGGCACAGAGATGTAAGCAATGCATAATATATTTGCAGTAATGTATGATTCATTTACTAGCTTTCATAATTAATGTGGCTGTGTTTTACACACACATTACTTCCTGCATGCATTTTATGATGTGAATGCTCTTCAAAAATCTAATAAAATGTAACCCATTAAAAACAATAGCGCTAGTCCTGTGGTGAGATTTGTGTGCAGTTTTGCAGCAGCTGCGGAAAGAACCTGGTGCCAAGTTTCTATTCTGAACACCAATTTTGCTGCTGTTTTATGCAGTTCCTAATTCTCAAGGTGGAAATTATTATAATTATATATATTATTATAATGATATCACAGTTGGTCTGAGTATAATTTGCTTTCATACCCTGAAAACCTTCCAACACAAATAATCTTTCTGTCTGCTCTCTGGAGTTCAATAAAAAATACAAAATTATGCTGAATTTATGAAGAAACATATCAGAACTATACAACAGCATCTGTAAAATACTGGCTAAATAATGCCAACATCTGCACCTCCAAAAAATTCATTCTTGCCTGGGATTTAGTGAGGTTGAAAACACACACAGCTTCATCCTCTGGGAAACAGAACCTTGTCTCCAAAGGTATTTATACATCTAATTGACACCAATATTAGCAAAAGCTGGGAACAGCTGGAGAGCTCAGGCCATGTACTTTATTTAAACATTATTATCTTCCTGGTGAGGATTTGAGGACCCCAAATTAATTTTTACCCCATGAAGAAGAAAGCCAACGTGGTCACCTGTGTGTTATTTCTTGACACACTATCCCACGCAGATAGATTTGGAAGGTTCTCATTTCCTATCTTCACACTAAATGTGTGTGTAAAAATTATTTCCAGCAACAAAACCTACACTTTTGAAGAAGGAAATCTAACATGTATACATTGAAAATTCAAAATTGATATGAGAAATGGATATAATTTCCAGTGTAAAGCTAGAAATCCTGTTTCCATCTCTCCAGATACCAGTCCGATGTTTTGCCTGCTTTCCTCCAGCTGAATCCTCATTAAAGCCAACAGGCACAAGTCATCCCAGCTCAGTGGCTGTGTGGGGTTGGAGGATTTACTCTTGTTTAAGCTCTGACCCCCAGATTGGGTGAGAGCAGCCAAATCAGGCCCATGCTGCTCCTAGGTTAGCACTTCACACCTGCACAGCGCCTCAGCACTGCCTGAGCTGGCAGCAGGTGAGGGGCACCATTGGCCTGAGTAAATTGAGCCTGGGTTTGGGCCTGATGGGACAAGTTTTGCAGGGGATGGTTGTGTATAGTAGGAAAATGCAGCATTTTCTGAATGCAGGTGGTTGGAACAGCAAAGGGACAGCTGCACTTCCAGCATGACTCCAGTGCTCTGGTTTTGCTGCACTTGCATCATCAGACTTTCTCTGAAGTGTTTGACACAGAGATTTTTTCAAGAGTATTTAAACTTTGCTTTTGGGCTTTTCTGTGTACCTCCTGGTGAATATTTGCCTTCTGGAGCAGCTGCCTGTGCTGTGTGGGGAGCTTTGGGAAAACTTCAGGTAATTCGTGCAGTGGCTGATGCTGATCCAAGGTGGGGAATATGCATTCCTGGCAGAAGCACTTGGCAGTGAAAGCTGCCATGGCTGGGAGCTGCTTCCCTTCCCAAACCTGGCACTAGGGCAAAGGTGGGAAACTTTTCATGCGGAAAAAATGAGCTTAAGACCTTACGGCCCAAATTCTACCTTTTAGAGGAATCATACTTGTGCTGCTGTTGGGGAGTGAAATCCTGGGCTGCAGCGGCACAGAAGTGATGTGCTGTGTCCCTGCCTGGAGTGAGCATCCTGCACCTTGCACAGCTGGGGGGACACCCAGGGGACACTCAGGGGACACCCAAGGGACACCCACCCCAGTGCACTCTGCATTCCACTTGGCCACCTCTCACCTCGCATGCTGCAGGAAGGGGATCACAGCTGAAGCAAGGGACATTTGTACAGTGCCCTCCTGGCAACGTGGGAGAAAGCTGTCAAAATGGTCCTTTCTGAGGTTTTTCTAGTTCTGACTGTGGAGCTGGATTTTATTTTTCTCCCCTAATTTGAGGGTGTTTGTTTTAGTGTTGTGTTTACTACTTGGATCTTTGGGCTGGAGGTTATCTTGTATTATTTCTTGCCACATCCTGGGTTAGTTTTGCATGCTTGTTTTTACCTTTGGGTTTTAGATAGTTTTTTGGTTGTTGACTTTTTTTTAACTTTTGCTAAATTAATTATTTAGAGAAGAAAAGCCAGGTAAAGCCAAGTAAGTGCATCTCCGCCCTGTGAAGTTTCAAGAAATGCAAAGCTATGGAGGGGGAAGGGATCAAGCATTTTGAAACAGCAGTATTTGAAAACTGTTTTAAAGTGAATCTTTTCAGTGTTGGAGATTCAATAACAACTTTTTTGGCAGTCTTGTGCAGGTGATGCTAAAGCTTTCCTAGCACCTGCCTTTGTATCTGTTTTGCTGCAATTCCATCGGGTGCTTTTGCCACAGGGTCCCTTCTTCTGCCAACAAGCTATGGGAAGGCTGCTCCCCTGGGCAGGCAAAGCACCTAAGTCATGTCTGTGCTGAGCCCCTGGGAGTGGCAGCAATGGCAGTATTCTGACCCAAGGCATGCGACAGCAGGGTCTGTGCTGGGACTTACACTGGCACACCTGGTCCTGTGTGTGGGGAGCTGCCCTCAGCCCCAGCCTGCCAAGTGCTTCACCAGTGCACTGCTCTTCACTTCCAGGACCTTTGGGGTCCTGAATGGGTGAGAACGCCCTGGGACACGTGCCCACCCAGGTGGCCTCCCGTCCCCAAAAACTGGCCACCAGCTGGGAATTCTCTGGCCCTGCAGCCCCCTCCTCTCAGCGTGGATCCTACCCAAGTCCCCAGAGAGCCCCGGCTCCAATGCTGCCCTCTGGGGCACAAAAGGGCACAAAGTCTCCTTTGGCAGAGATTTAGGGAGGGAGGAACGATGTGAGTCTCCCAGAAACGCAACAGCGTCTCCGGCACATGTGTGGAGCTCTGCGTGGTCTCATCTCATGACCTGACACTGCGGCCAGAAGGTCTGGGACCTGCTCAAAGCATCGGTTTTGAGGAGGGTCAAAGAGACAAGTTTTTGTGTCTTCGCGGAAATGCAGGACAAAAGGGATGCGGAGGAAATTTAAAAAAAAAAAAGGCTAACTACTGCTCCTATGGAGGGGGGAACACGGCAGGACGAGTGAGGCTGGAAGCCACAGACCCCTCTGCGGGGTGGGGAGGGGCTGCGGCATCGCCGGCAGCATTCCCTGCTCGCCCCCGGCTTCCGCCAAGCGCCGTTCCGGGGAGCCTGGGATGGGGTGACTTTGGGGTTGTGGGGTTCTCCAGCCCTGCTGCGGGGGAGCGGGATGGGTGCAGGGGCTTTCCACGGATGCGGAGCAACAGCGAGGATGCCCGAGAGCGTCTTCCTTGCAGGGCAAATGGGGAGGGCATGGGGTGGCTCCCGTCGTCGAAGTGGCAGGTATCGAAAGGATATAAAATATATATGATATATATTTAACTTCCCCCCCCCCCCCCCCCTTGCACCAGTAAGCCACGGGTCCATTTGCACTTGTAATTCTCTTTTTAGGGTGGATGTGACTCAGCAGCCGTTGCCGCCTCGGAGTTAAACGACAAATAAAATCGGAATAAATGCCCGCTTCTGGCCCGTTTTTAAGACAAACGACAAAATAATTTCGTGTCTCCCAGTACAGCCAAATCCGCGCAAGGACGGTGGGGAGACCCCCAAAGTCTGGGGAGAGATACAGTCTTTTCCCGCAAACGAGCGGTGCGAAATCTTGTGAGAGAAAACGACGGAGGAAGGTGGGGGATCTCTGTAAATAGGTTGAGCATCGGCAGTCTTTATGCTCAGGTCGCCTTGGAAGGCGGAGGGGCGTCGGAGATTCCCGTCCCTCCCGACTGCCCTTTCTGCGGTCTCTGACATGGTCACATCAAAGGACCCGCCGGGGGAATCTGTGCACAACCGAGTCTCTGAAATTTGCGCCTGGAAGGAGATACAAAGCCAGATGATATTGATATATTACTGAACAGAGAAATATTGGATGTGTCTGTACGTGCGCGATGCCAGAGGTTTGCACAGTTTGTCTGGAAACGCCCGGAACTGGAGGCGGGTTTTAATAAAAACCATTTGCCACTTGTCTTCAATTAGGGTCTAGAAATTTAGCAAAAAGAAAAAATGTCTAATTTTTTTCTCACTTGCTGTCGGGATCAAGGGGTAAACGCGGTGCCCCTGAAACCATTTCGGGGCTCCGCGTTCCAGGAGAGCGGTATTACAGGAGGTATTGTCGCGGTGCTGCCGGTGCGGCTCATGTCCCGCACACCCCTCGCCGTGCTCTGCCGGGGCTCAGGAGCGGCGGGACGGGGACAGCGGCTCCGGGGGCCCGGGGACTTTGCACCGGGGCCCCCTCAGCCGGCCGTGGAAAGGGCGAGCACGTTACAAGGTGGGGTGTCCCTATTTCTTTTAGCAGTGCTGTCGGGAGAGCCTCGAGCCGCGGGGCTTCTCTCTCCCCGGTGCTTGGCAGACACGAAACATCCTGCCACCCCTAACCGGGCACCTCGGAAAGCCAGTCCCCACCACCACCCCCGGCCCCAATATCCCCTGCATCTTCGTGTCCATGACAAATAGAGGCAACGTGAGACAGGAAAAAGGAAGCAGGAGAGAAAGACAGGCGCACAATAGCCAGGCAAATTGTTAATAACTCCGGCGTTTGGGGAAGCCGGTACTGTAACTGCGCTCTCATCAGTCACCGCTCCTGAAGTGATAGTAAAAATGCATCTAAACATGCTGCGGTGTGATATATAAAAGCACAGCAGGATGAGCTGCTTTCCAAAAAGGGACTTGGTGATTGGTTATGCCTTGGCATGATTGACAAGAGCTTAGTTTGGTAAAGAGAAGACACGCAAGCTTTCACAGCGGGATTTCTTTTCTAAAATATATCACACTACCCTTTGAAAAGCGCCGCACACTATAAGGGAAATAAGGTTGCTTTATAGTGCGCTGACATTTCTTTAAAACACAACTAAGATCAAAAAAAGAAATAAAATGTGTTCCAAACACAATGTTTTAATTAGTTTATTCTGTGCGTTTGCTTTTATCTGGTGTATATATCACGGATCCCCACCCTTTAATTAAAACAACTGGCTGCCTATACAACAGCACAGACAAATGCTTAACTTTCTCCTTTGTAGCTACAAGCAAACTCAATTTACTACGGCTCTCAGAAGAGTTTTTAAAATAAACGTGGACGCCTTGAAAGCTATTGGGGAACGGGCGAAGGTAGCGGGAAATGGCTGTTTCCTGGCTTTGAAAACTTGAGAGGATGTGGAGAGTCGCGGGCAGCCCTGCCCGCAGCCCTGCCCGCAGCGTTCACCCGCCGGCCCCGCGGGTTCGCAGTCCCGCTGAGAGAATTGAAACTCAACGAGGGCACAGAGCTGCCTTCATCTGGGAGCCGCAGCTGTAGGGCTGCGGCGGGGCTTTCCATTTGCTTGGTTGCGTTTTGGATTTATCTTGCGTTCTCTCTCTTGATCCTTTTTTTTTTTTTTTTAATTTTAATTTTGGCGCGGTCCAAATCGAAGCCCAGATTGCCGCAAGCCCTCCCTTCCCCGGCACTGCCCGCTCCGGGCTGGACCACTTGACGCCCCTTTTCCACCGCCGTCCCCCCCGCCTCTGCCCGACAAGGTTCTCGTTACGGAGCTAATTCTCCGGGTAGGGTAATAAAATTCCTTCAAAAGGCTTCGACTCCTTCACTCGGTGGCAAGCACATCGTTTACAGACGGGTTAATCGTATGGCGGGGCCCGTCGCTGCCCCCAGCACCCGGGGTGCGCTCCCTGCGCTCCCGCAGAGCTGGGCCTGGAGCTATTCCATAGCCAAAATACGAAAGGGAGGGGGTCAGAGCCGCGAGGGGATGTCTGTGCGGGAATATCGGCAGCAAGAACGGAGCTGGCTCTCCCCGGAGCCCCGCGGACACAGGCAGGGGATGAACCACCCCGGTGCCAACCCGCACCCGGGCACAGGGGCACGTTCTGGCAGAAGCCTTCACCCCACTCCGCACCGCTGCGATTCACCTGCCTTGGCCCCGAAGCTTCGAGCGGTTTTAGGGCTAAAAGCAGCTCCTATTGCAGGGCTATTTAACCGAAGGAAGCCTGCGAAGGATGACCCACAGTGCCCGGGACAGCCGGAGCTGCCGGAGCGCTGCCCTCGTTGGCGAAACGAGCGGGGCGGGGGCGGAAGGAGAAGGAGCGGGCCAGACCCACAGGGGTGGGGGCACCGCTGTCCCGCCGAGGAAAAGAACTCAGGAGAAAAAAGGATGAGCAGATCACACAAGGGGACCGTCGGGGATGTGTCCCGGGCCGGAGAGCGAAAGGGAGCTTGGTTCTCTCCCCGACCCCTCGGGAAAAGCCCCCGGCCGCTGAGGGAAGAGTCGCTGGGCGACGCGGCCGGGGAGAGAGGACGGCTAAGGACGAGCAGTGGAAAATCGTCGTTTTAATTGTTTAAAATACTTTAAATAGTTCAACACCTTGTTCCAACACATCCTCGGGGCAGGCGAAATCCCGTTCCGGTCTTCACGGAATGCCGGTTGCGGAAAGCACCCTCGGTGCCCGCTGCCGGTGCGTCCCCGGTGCGCGAAGTAGACACTTGAGAGCGTGACCTGACCCCCAGTCCCCGTCCCGGTCCCGGTCCCGGTCCTGGTCCCGCTTGCTGCCCCCCTCAGACCCCGGTTACGCCCAAGCCCTGAGCGGGCCTGCACCGGGCAGGTCCCAGCCCGGGGCCACGGGGAGCAGTGACTCCGGCCGCCGACCCTCCAGCTCCGGGTCGCGGCTGGGCCCAGGGCTGGCAGAGAAGAGCTGAAAGCGAGAGGAAACCTCACGTTTTCCCCTGGGGCTGTCGGCAGCGAAGAGAGCGCCCGAGCCCCGGCACACCATCGGGTGTCCCCGCAGCCGTCTCTGGAACCTGCTGCAGGCTGAAAAAGGTCCGCAGGATGGGCTTGAGTCCGCTTCCCCGGCGCTCGGCAGCTTCCTGGGCTTGACCCCCGGCAGCTAGAGACCGCATTTTAGAGCCCCTAGGGGTGCCGGCTCAAACGGGCAGAATTGCCCCCGGGAAGCGGGTTTGTTGCCGGTGTTTGCACCTGCTGGGAGGCCCCGGGGAGAGACGGGCGGACCCGGGGTTGGTAGGGGACAGAGCCCCGTGTGTGCCTGTGCCATATCCTCCGCCTGGCGGGCAGGGCTCGGGGGACCCGTCCGTGCGGGGCCGGGCGCGGGGCAGTGCCCGGAGCCGCGGGGGCCCCGTCGGGGCCGGACCGGGCCGCTCCGCAGCGCCGCCCCGCGCCCGGCTCAGCCGCAGCCGCTCCGCTCTTGGGGCCGATGAGGAATTGGGGCGAAGGCTCCTCCCGGGACAACTCCTCCTTAATACTCTTCTCGCTTTATCCCCATCGTCTCCTCGGAGAATCTCTGCACGTCGAATCCCGACTCAGCACGACCAGGGTCAGCCGTCGGGGCTTCTCCGTTCCACCGGTGTTCGCCATCGGGTGGGGATCGCACCAGCCTCGCACCACTCCCGGAGAAAGGCCCAGGGCAGGAGGGGGCCGCGTGTTCCGGGCGCGGGCTCGGAAACAACCGGGGCAAAAAGGCAGCGGCCTCGGCACGCTGGGGAAGGGGCGGCTCTGCCCCGGCACCTGATGCCGACCCGGCTATTCCCGAGACCGGGGTGCCTCTCCGTAGCCTTGGGCTTGCGGTTGCCCCTCAGGGCTCAGTCACGCAGAAAGGCTGACTAAAGTCTGTGTCCCCCGCAACAGCGGGACAATAGAGCCACCCTTCGGGTCACAGGTCACCTCCTCGCTGATTGAGATATTCGTCACTTCCCCCCACCCTCTCTGCTCCTCGGAGGCTTGGGGCGTGGGGGGGGTCAAGGGGGCGGCCGGAGGGTGCGGATGCTCTCCGCCGGGCCGGAGTGCCGAGGCCCCGGCTTCCCCCGCTGCCCGCTCGTGGGTCTGCCCCGTTCCTCCTACTCACGGCTTAGCGAGGGGTAGGGGTCGGGGAGACGAGGAGTGGGTGTTTCCCCCTTCCAGAGGGTGGCTTTCCTGGGGTCACTCCTGTGCGTAGGCACCCCAAGGAGCAGGGAGCCTCCTCAGCTCCCTGCAGGGTTGCCACAGCCGTTGTTCCCTACTCCTAGGTTTGCCTCGGCCCCATTTGGGCGGCAGGACAAAATTTATTCTGCAGCACTTCAACCGGTCCTCGTGGTTCTCCCACTCCCATCGAGCCCGATGCATGTTTCCCACGCATCTGAATGGTGATTTTCATTTTAGGGGGGAAACTTCTCCCCAACACCACAAAACGAGCAACAAACCCTGGTCCGCGGGCGAGGCTGCCGGGGTCGGTGCCGGTCCGGCTCCCCCGGGTGCAGGATGGAGCCCGCTGGCACCTGCGTTTCCTCGCACACTCAAGCCTTTATGCCTGCCTCCGTCTGGCCTTTGATATTCCTCGCCCCCTCCCCTTGCCGAAGTTCAGATCTGTTTACTCCAGCCCAGATCTCTGAAGTTCAAATGTACATGTGCTTCCCCCTCAGCTGAGTGACAGCTACAATGGGAATGTCTCGTTCGCTCCTGGTTTGCATATAATTACATCGGAGATGCAATATGTTTATGGCAGGAGAAAAACTACTTGTCTTTACGCTTGTTAAGGATATTCATTTAACCGCGATACAGCGCGGTTTAAAAGCTCTTTAGGGCGGATAGAATATTCCCCTCGCTGCCGGCTCGCAGCTCAGAGAGAAGGAACTTTTGTTTCTCTTATCCCGTGTTTGTTCTGCCTTTTCCTCGCATCCTTGGTGTAAGGGACGAGAGAAATCCACGGATCCACCGACCTGCTATTCCTGAGGCCGTTGCTGAGACTTCACCTGCCCCTGTCCCGCTGCGAAATCTGCCATAACGAGTGGGCACCCTTTGGGGACCGCGTTTTCCTCCTGCGCTGGAGGGCCCAGACCTTGCGGTCTTGTCCCTGGCACGGAGCAGCGCAAAGCCCCTGGAATCCTCGGGCCAGCGCAGCACCGCGGGGACCCTGGCAGCGAGGTCCCGGAGGGCTCCGGGCACGGAGGGACCCGCAACGCTTTCCAGGGTTTTTTTATATTTTGTAGCTCTTAAGTTCCAAAAACACTCAAAGGTAAAACAAAACAAAACAAAACAAAAACAACAGCAACAAAAAGGTAGGAGAATTGCACAATATTTGTTCCTGACGTAAAGCAGGGGCTCTTTCTCTGCCTTCCCCTCGCGTTGGGAGCACGGAGGGAAAGGGAGCCTAGAGACTATTTTTCCGATTGCTGTTGTTTGCACATTTACAACTGAGATAGATTTTAAATGGAAGAGATGCGAGGTACCCCGACTTGTGGAAAATAAATTGAGTTTAGTGCGGAATAAAAATGGAATTTACTGTAGTGATAAAATAAAGTACAAAATATATATAATATATAATATATAATATATAATATATAATATATAATATATAATATATAATATATAATATATAATATATAATATATAATATATAATATATAATATATAATATATACTATACATTATATATTATATATATCTATTATATGTATATATATATACACATTCCGAAAGTTCAGCAAGGAGAAAAATCATAGGTTATACGGACAATGCCATGGGGGAAAAAAAAAAAAAAAACAAACAACCAAACAACAACAACAACAAAAAAAAACCACACAAAAAAACCCACGGAAAAACTCAACAAAACAAAACAAAACAAAACAAAACCCAAACTCGTTTTATACTATTTTTTTCTCCCCGAATTGGCAAATTTCAGTTAGGAAGCCATGGGGTGTTAATAGTGACAGTATGCCAGTGCGAATGCTGCCGGGTGCACACACCCAGGCAAAGTTGGCAGAGTAGAAGTGGGAAACGTATAAAAAGAGATTTACAGGTTAATTGATGTAGCCCGATCCGCAAGTACACAGCTGCAAGGCAGGCTGTGGTAATCAAACCCTCCCGAAACGAGGAGTCCTCGTCCAAAGCTACGATCGCTTCGTTTTACTTCCCAATCCCAACCCCTCGGGATGTTTCTCTCGAAGCCCTGTGGTCCCGCCGTTGCCGACGCGGCGAGATTTTTTTTTTTTTTAGGCGAAAAACAACTTAAATATAATTGTTTCTTAAGCTTCTGCCGCCGTGGAGCCCCACTGACTCCTTCTCTCCGAGCCGGAGGGTTTCCCAGCCCGCACCCAGCCTGGTCGGGGCAGCCGCAGCCCCGCGTGCCGGGGGCACCTGGGCGGGCAGCGCAGCTCGCCACCGCCACAGCCACCGGCCCGGCGAGTCCCACCCACTGGGGACACAATGCCACACGTGAGGCCTCTGCACAAGCAGGGGTCAGTCGCCCTCGGTCGCCCCAGGTCGGCGACTTCAGAGGCGCTGCCCTCCCCGGCGGTCAGACGACGAGAATATTTGAATTCTTCCCCCTCTTTTTTTTTTTTTTCCTTACTGTCTAATTTAAATTAAAAAAAAAATATGGGGGGGGGGGTTGATTGTTGTCTAGAAAACCCAACACGTGAGGGAGGTAACGAATGACCCCTCTGGAGACAGGCAGGTAGATCCTCAGCGGAGCATCAAGGGGGGTGCGCGGCCTCGCCCCGCCGCCCCCGGGGCCGCAGGTTTGTGACCGGCTGTCCCTAGTCCTGTCCCGGCTGCCCCGCGCCTGGGCTCCCGGAGGGGCTGCGGTCCCGCCTGCTCTCACGCGTCCCGCGGAACAGCCGTGAGTGTGGCGGTGAGAGCGGGAAGGCGACCTCGACCGCCCCCGGTGGGTGTCCCCGGTGGGTGCCCCCGGTGGGTGTCCCCGGTGGGTGCCCCCCAGGGCGGGTCCCCGCGCTCCCGCCCCCTGCTCTGCTGCCATCCTGCACCAACGGCAGCCACGGACTCACCTTCCAACTTTAGCACTGTTCTTAGCGGCTGTGGCCTGGGAAATTTGAGTGTTTGACGGGCACCGGTGTTATCTGTCGGGGACATTTTATATCGGTGGCCTTTTTTCTCCCCTTTCTTTTCTGTCTCTTTTTTTTTTTCTTTTTTTTTTCTTTTACTCGCTCCCTGCAAACCTTAAAATAAAGAAGACGAAGCCTTTCCTGGGGCTGATTGGGGGGAAGAATGTGAAAGGGCCGCGGTTATAAAGCGCTGCTTGAAGCGGGCTCTCAATGCGTCTCTGAACTTGATCAGATTTTACGTTTCCTGCAGAGAGCCGGCGGCGAGCCTAAGACCTGCCCAATAGCCAGACTTGGGGGCTCAGCAAACCTCAGGATATTACAATTACAGCCATCTTTCTTTCTGCCTTTTATTTCCACTCTTGCTCCCCATAGTTCTTTGCAAATGCTTTCCAGAACAGAAAATGAGTGGATTTATAGCACTGTCTGCAAGTGATAATTATTCCAAGGCAGAACATTTCCCTTGCAAAATAAAATTTAAGAAAAAAAAAAGGGGGGGGGGGAGGGAGAAAAGAAAAGAAAAGAAAGAAAAGGAAAAAAAAAGAAAGAAAAGAAAGAAAAGAAAGAAAAAAGAAAGAAAAGAAACGAGAGTAGGGAAAAGCCATCTCGGAGCCGGCGTGCCGGGCGCTGCTCGGCCGCCCTCCGCGGGTCAGCGCGGGCGGGGGACGGAGTGAGGGGGGAAAAGGGGTCGGACTCGGCCGAGGTGAGCCCGAGCCCGGTCCCGCTGCGCGCCGAGGCTGAGGGGCAGGAGCGGGCTCTCCACGCACGGTGCGGGCGGTTCTGCTCTCGTGTTACATCAGTATAGATAAAAATTAATAGAAAAATAAAGTAAATACATGAAGTATATATGATTATGTATACGTGTAAGTACGTATATATGTGTGCATGTATACATAAATAAACCGGTAACAGCCTCGGCTTTAGTTTTTTTTTTTCTTAATTAAATTTTATTTTTGAATCAGCGCGGCGGCTTTGCCGGGGCTTTACGCCTCCCCGCCGCGCCACCTAGGGCGAGCATCCCGCGAGGCGTGGGGCGGCGCTGGCAGGGCACGGGCGGCGAGACGCGGCGGGACACGGGAGCCGGGGACCCGCGGGCCGGGCCGAGGACACAGGCCGGGCCGGGCCGGGCCGGGCCGGGCCGCCCCACGCGCGGGGCTCCGCGGGGCTTCCGCCACCCCCAGGCCCGCCCGGGCCCCCCGCTCTACCTGCGGGGCGCGCGCGCCCAATCAGCGGCCCTGGCGGCGCGGGGCGCGTGCCAATCAAGCGCGGAGCCGCCAATGGGGCGGCGGGCGACGGGTCAGGTGACCGACGGCGCGCGGCTCCCCATTGGCGCGGCGCGGCCTGGCCCCGGAGTTGGTTTATGTGCGAGGCGCGGACGGGCGCCCCGTCAGTGCCCCGACGGCGCCGAGCGGGAGCCCGGCCACGCTGCACCTCCTCGCCCCGCTGCGCCGTCCTGCCCGGCCCGGTACGGCCCGGCGCGGGGGGCGGGCGGCTGTTTTGGGGCCGCTTGTTTTGGGTTTTGTGTTTTTGTTCTCGTTTTCGTTTTTTGGTGTCGGCCGGGGGGTGCTCGCCTCGCTGCCCGCCCGCGGCCGGGGTCGCGCCTGCCCGCAGCGGGGGGGGGGGGGGGGGGGCGGGGGGCGCGGGGGGGTGCGTTTTGGGGTGGTTTTGAACTTTTTTGGGGGCGGGCGAGCGGGAGGAGGAGGGGGCGGGCAGGCTGCTGCTGCGCCGACGGCCCCGCGCCCATGACGATGCTGCTGGACGGAGGACCGCAGTTCCCGGCGCTGGGAGTGGGCGGCTTCGCGGCGCCCCGCCACCACGAGATGCCGGGTCGCGACGCCGCCGGCGGCGGCATGGGGCTGGGCCCCTTCGGGGACTCCTCGCACGCCGCCGCCTTCAAGCTGAACGCGGCCCCGCACGACCTCGCCGCCGGGCAGAGCTCTGCGTTCACGCCGCAGGCGCCGGGCTACGCCAGCGCCCTGGGCCACCACCACCATCACCACCACCACGCCGGCCAGGTGCCCTCCTACGGCGGGGCCGCCGCCTTCAACTCCACCCGCGACTTTCTGTTCCGCAACCGCGGCTCCGGCATCGCGGACGCCGCCTCCGGCACAGCGCAGCACGGGCTTTTCGGCGGCTCCCCCGGCGGCTTGCACGGCCCAGGCGGCATCCCGGACACCCCGGGCTACCTGCTCTTCCCGGGGCTGCACGAGCAGAGCCCGAGCCACACGTCTCCCAACGGGCATGTGGACAACGGGCAGATGCACCTGGGGCTGCGCGGGGACCTCTTCGGGCGGCCGGATCCCTACCGGGCCGTCTCCAGCCCCCGCACGGACCCTTACGCCGGCGCCCAGTTCCACAACTACAACCACATGAATATGAATATGGGCATGAACGTGGCGGCCCACCACCACCACCACCACCACGGTCCCGGCGCTTTCTTTCGGTACATGCGACAGCCCATCAAGCAAGAATTGTCCTGCAAATGGCTCGACGAGAGCCAGCTCAGCCGGCCCAAGAAGAGCTGCGACAGGACTTTCAGCACCATGCACGAGCTCGTGACCCATGTCACCATGGAGCACGTCGGGGGGCCGGAGCAGAACAACCATATCTGCTACTGGGACGAGTGTCCGCGGGAAGGCAAGTCCTTCAAGGCGAAATACAAACTGGTGAACCACATTCGGGTGCACACGGGGGAAAAGCCCTTTCCCTGCCCCTTCCCGGGCTGCGGCAAGATCTTTGCCCGCTCCGAAAACCTCAAGATTCACAAGCGGACGCACACAGGTAAGGCCCGTGTCGGTGTGCTCCCGCACCCGGGACGCGGGGCTGCGGGGCGGGGCGGGGCCGGGCCGCTGGCCGCGAGGTGCGCGGCACTGCCTCAGCTCTCGGCCTCCTTGAGCGGAGGGAACCATAGAAATGCTAATGAAACCTCATTTTCGGTGACTTCCGCTCCATTTTTATTTTTAGGCCTGATTGGCGTCTCTCCTAATTAAATCGGCGATACTTTTGTCAAAGTATTTTTATTTGAAGCCCCGACTTTACTTCAGCCCTCTTGCATGGGTGGAGGGAAGAGAAGGGGGAAGGCTGGAAGCAAACGTACTTTGGCTTGTATCCTCGAGTAGGTCTTGTAAAGCCGTCCGAGACGCTGAATTTATCTGGGGTCTTCTTCTTCCCCAAGCTTGCCCAGCCGCCTTCCCTGCTGGAGCCCAGCGTGGGCCTGGCGGGAGGTGAGTTAATAGTAATAACGGCTGATCCACAGTTTTCCGGCACGTAACAAATCTTGCTGTCCGTCTTTTCCTTTTTCATTTGTTGTGGGTGCTTGTGCGTCCGTAAGTGGGGACGAGCAGGGCAGATGTCCTGGGAGCAGGCGGGCGGGGATGGAGAGGGGAACGGCCCTCCTTCACCCTCTCTAAATTTCACAGGTGAAAAGCCTTTCAAGTGCGAGTTTGAGGGCTGCGACAGGCGCTTCGCCAACAGCAGTGACAGGAAGAAACACATGCACGTCCACACCTCGGACAAGCCCTACATCTGCAAGGTGTGCGACAAATCCTACACCCACCCCAGCTCACTTAGGAAACACATGAAGGTAAATCACCCCAGTGCTCCAGCCCTTTTCTCCCTGGGCAGTGATGCTCAGTCGCTGGTGTGCTCGGGGCTCGTTCCCCCAGAGCAGGGCAGTGCTGAGCTCCGTGTTCCCAGCACGGCCCGAGCGGTGCCCGGTGTCCAGGCTGTGGCTGGAGCGCAGCCCGGGGAAATGGCGTAGTTTCTGTTTGTGCTCCCACTGGTGCGAGCGCTGCCCGGTTCGCAGAGCGTGGCTCGGTGTGGGAAGGCTGTGCAAGTGCAGCTTGGCGTGTGTCCTCAGCCCCCCGAGTGTCTGGGGCCACGGCAGGCGTTTGTCGCCGGTGCTCGGTGGCCGGCCGGCCGCGAGCTGCCCGCCTGAGGCAGGGCCGAGCTGCTGCTCTACGGAGACCCTCCCGCACGGAGGAACAGCCCAGGCCGGCGCAGCGGCGTGCCGGAGGTCCCGAGCTCGCTCCCATCTCTGCCTCTTGGTTTTAGGTGCACGAATCCCAGGGCTCGGACTCTTCCCCTGCAGCCAGTTCGGGGTACGAGTCCTCCACCCCCCCTGCGGTGGGCTCCGCCGGCACTAAGGACTCCACTAAAACGCCGCCGGCTGCCCTCCAGAGTAACCCCGGCCACAACCCTGGACTGCCCCCCAATTTTAATGAGTGGTATGTGTGAAGGCAGCTGCTGCCTGAAGGTGCTGCCTGGCCACAGACTGGACCAAATGCATTGGGAACGAGAGAAAAAAAAAAGGACAAACCAAGCCAACTGCAGCTCGCTCCCACGGAAATGGAGTTTCCACACCGACGACCGCATAGGGCTACACCTACTTAACTACCAGGATCCGGAGGGGGGGTTTATTATTATATTATAATTATTACCTTTTTGTTTGTTTTTTGTTTGTTTGTGTGTTTGTTTTTTGCAACCCCAGACGCTGGACTAGCCATGTCCTTTTCTCAGGATTAGATTTCCTTTTTTTGTTGTAATTTTTTTTTTCAGTCACAGTTGTTTGATTTTTCGCCCCCCACCTCCTTTCCTGAGTCTCTCTTTTTCCAATTCCCCACTTACTTTATTATTCTTAATTTGTTTTGGTTTTCTCTCTTTTGGTGGGATGTTGACATGAGGATGAAAATTCTCCTTCGCCTTAGTGGTGATTGTTTAAACTTACAGTCTTAAACCGTGCCAAAGTCCTGTTATGTCTTGAACTTTCTTTCCTTTCTAGCTCTCCTGCTGCTGCTTTCTCTGTTCTTCTCTTTCTCCTTCTCTCTCCCAGCATTACACTTGTGAATGTATTCTTGTCTGATGGGGTCGGTCAGTATTTTTCAGGATGAGGATGTGGTGTTTATTCTGCCCAGATTGTGATGTTTAGTATAACGGTTGCCTTTTTGTAATAACTTCTTTTTGTAAATACATACCCATGATGCCATATTTATCGTTCGTAATTTAATTATTGATACAAAGTGCCGGGAACTGAACAATATTTATGGGGAAGAAAAAAATGTTTTCTAACAAAAAATACAAACAAACAAAAAAATCAACTCTGTACAGCTTTTGGTTATAACTGCTTTAGCATTAAAAGTTTATTGTTTTGGAAAGAGCCGTTGTTGACCTCCTCCGGGGCACGGGGCAGCCGCGGGTCCCGTTGCGGGCCCGGTTGGCGCTGCCACCGGGGCCAGGCGGTTGTTTCCGATGCCGGGGGAAGCTTCCTCCTCGCCGCCGCTCTCTCTGCTGTCCCTTTGTCCCCGCCTCCCCCCGGCAGCTCCCTGAGCGGACCGGGGTCGGGGCATGGCGCTGGCGCGGTGGAGCAGCACTGGGGGCAGCGCGGCCGCTTCGACGGGCAGGTCCCGACGGTGAGTACCGGGCCGGAGCCCGGCCTGCTTCCCGGGGGAGCCCATGGCGACCTGGCGGCGGGCAGGACTGTCTCCGTTATCGTCTGGTTTGTTTTGTTTTGTTTTTATTTCTGACTAGGATGCGGAAAAGCCTTCCCGTCCTCAGGAGAGAAAAGGCATCGAGATGAAACATCGCAGTTTCTCGCCCCCAGAAACTTCTCGGCGTCACGCAGGAGCCCCAAGCAAGCCGAGCAGCGCCGGTGGAAGCTTCCCCCCCGGCACACGCTGGTGCCCCGGCGGCCGGAAGGCTCCGGTTGTGCGGCGGGAGCGGCCTCGTGCCCCGGCGGAGCGCGGCCCGCACGGCTCCGCACCCTCCTCCCCTTGGGGGCGGCAGGGCTGGCCGCAGCCCCGGGGGCACGCAGGGACCCGCGCTGCGGCCGCCGCACCTTCGCTGACCGGAGGAGACCCCAGGCCGGCCCGTCTTGAACTTGGCTGGGGGCACAGCGGAATGGAAGGACCGGGGTGGGGGGGGGGTGAGCCCCATCCCCTCCTGTTGCCGCAGGGGCCGCTCGGGCGAGCAACCCGCGGCACCTTGAATGCTTTGAAATTTACAGTTGAACAAATTTACCCTCTACTTCCTCCAAAGGTAGGGAAAAAAAGGGAAGAAAGGTTTCTCGGGCAGAAAAGGACAGGAGAAAGGTGGATTGTAAGCCTCTGCGGCTGCACAGCTAAAACAAACATAAAAAAAGGTCTCCCGAGCTTCCCACTGGCCCCTTAAAATAGCTCTCTTCGAGGTGTCCCGGCTAGACATGGATCTCTGCTTTTCTTTTGCTGTGAAGTGTTTCTCGCTGTGCGCAGAGTGCAGCCCGGGCTGGCCGCGGAGCGCTGCCGGCCCGGCTCCGTCCGGGGGCAAGCGGGACCGCCCTGCAGCGCGGCAGGCCTGGAGCAGTGGAACCGCCGGGTTTTCCTCGGAAACACACCTGGGTCGTGTCTGCGTTGCTCCGGACAGCGCCAGGCTTGGAAAAGCTGCCGGTAGGCTCGGTTTCGTTACTGCTTTGCTCGGAGCCGGGGAGGCGCGGGGCTCCGCGGGTGCGCCTCGGGACGGGTCCTGCTGCCTCCGGGCCCGAAACGCTGCCCCAGAGCGGTGCCCTCTGCTGTGCCCGGGCTTGTCCGGCTTGGGGTGCCGCGGCCGAGAGGATGTAGCATCTCCGACCTGGAGTAGCGGCCCCACTGGAGCATCAGTGCAGGGGCCCTTTCTGGGCCCGCAGTGACTCTGGCTGGTCCCCGGGGCTTTGGGCCATGCTGGCAAAACTGCTCTCCTGCTTGCCCCCGCAGGTGCTTCCTTCAACTGGCAGCACTGTCCCTAACGTTTCTATAGCCAGGACTTAAAAAAGCAGCATCCTGGCTCATTTGGCTTCCCTGGGATCACAGCCGGTCCCCACCCTTGTGCCGTCCCATCCGGGCAGGGCTTGCAGCCGCTTTGGGGAAGAGTGGAGCAAACCGTTGATTACACCCAACTGAGGTCCCGGGTCCCCCCAGGGCCGTTCTGCAGCCCTCCAAAAATGGGGCAGGTGCAGCTCTATGTGTGTGTGTGTGGTATGGGCTGAAGCAATGGATTTGGGATGGGTATAGAAAAGGCTGGGGATCCGCTTGACTCCGTGGTGCTTGTGAAGCACAGGGCTCAGCACGTGAGGTGGGGCAGCAGGGCCGTGTCCCCAGCTTGGCACCGTGTGCTGGTGGGTGCTGCTGCCAGCACCTCTGCCCCACCAGCTGCTGAGGCTCTGAGGCTTAGGACTGAAAGCCAGGGAAGGGCTCTCTCACCCTGTAGCCTAGTCCTCGGCATTCACAGACAAATAGGTAGGGTTTTTCTGTAAAGAGAGGTAAAACGTCCCTGTTCCTCACAGTTGCCAGCTGCAGGGAGATACGGAGAGTTCTGGAATATGAAAGATCCTCTCTCCTGACTGTCTTAGGCTGCTTTTGTGAGCTGAGGAGAGACAGTTAATGATTTTTAGAGCCAGGGCCTGGCAGTGGGGACCCATGTTCACAGCTCAGACAAAAACATGACAGTGCTGACTGGGGCAGGACAGTACTGCCGTGGCAGGTGCCCTGTTAGCTCAGCTTCTAGTGTGTCATGATCAGTGGGACTTGTGTCACACCCCAGAAGAGTCCCAGGACTGTTCACAGACAGGGGATGTATTCTGCTGGCCTCTCCCAGACTGGCAGCTCTCTTGAAGCTGCTGCACTTGCTCATATGGGCAGGATTAGGTGGATTTGTCCCCAAATAAACACAACTCGGGATGGTTTTCTTAAAGGGGTAATGTTGGTTCATTGTGCTATAATGAATCTAAGCAGAGGCAGGCGATGAACTGGAGCCATTCCATCTCTACTGTGCTTTATGAGCCATGGATATTTTCATTCCTTTGGTGTCATTGTTTTTGCATATCTGTCTCTGTGTCTGGTGTAATCCTGTGGAAAAAAAATATTTTCAAGCATTGTGCCTGCCATTAGCATGTAGTGGTTGCACAGTGTGTGAAGGCAGAGTCCTGAAGGCATTTTTGATCAGGTTGTGTTTAAGTGTCTCAGCCTCACAGCACCAGGAATTAAGTTTCTATAATGAATCTGTTTGTTGTAAAACTCCAAAACGGTGGATAGGGTGTAGTATTTTGTGGTTGCATTTTATTTTTTAATACAATGTTCTCAGATTAAAAGCATCACATACTAGCACCAGTTTTTCTGAGTGTAACTTTGACGACTGTTTGCTAAAGCATCCCTGCTATTTGTGCTTGTTACTGTGATCACCTATAAGGAAAATATTTTTGCAGAGATGCGCTCCTGATTTGGAGAGGTGAAACTTCAGAGAAAGCCCGTATTCTTTGAGAGATCTAATTTTATAACGGAGCATGCAGAAGGAAATAGTTTGTATTGTAGTGATTAATCTGTACATCTGCTGAACTAAGACATTTGGTTAACCTTTCTATGCTGTTTGTATGGGATAAAAATATAATTTGTCCTACTAGTGCCTACTCACCTGAACATAACTGCAGGCAGTAAAAATGCTTTTGTAAGAGCTTACAGTGGTGAGTGAGAATTGCAAAGCAAGGACCTGCCCTGCAGACCTGATAGGAGATGGTTTAGGATGGTTTTAGAGACATCTATTCTGTTCTAATCATGGAAAACCCCCCTGCAGAATCTCGGGAGGCAGTTGTCAAAAGAGGCACAGATATATTTTAATATTAAGATGCTAATTTTATTCTCAGTAAAGAAGGTGGTTGTGTGCTGCTTTGGTTTTCTTTTAGCTGATACTTTGGTAATGTTTTTCCATTTCAAATGTTTGTGTGGAAAGAAACTTTAATAAAAAGAGCTGGGAAAAAAAATGTTTAGCTGAATGATTTTGTTTTGGCAACTTGTTCAATAGTGGCAGCTTTGAAATTGTCAAGGCTTGACTTTGAAATAAGTGATAGGTGGAATTTCTTTTGAGGGAGACCCAAGCCTGCACCTTGAGGATTCATTCCTGTGCATGCTGGGCAAGGTATCCTGACCTAGGACAGGGAAACTCAGAGAGGGAAAAGTCACTGGAGGAGGTGCTGGCTGGGAAGAGGCTGGGGAAACTGGAGAGCTCAGTGACAGGATTGTAAAGGATTCGTGCGGAACAGGGCTGTTTCCTTGTTTTTATTGTTTTCCAGAGCATCGTATAATCCAGTCTAGGCCAGTGGGGTTCTGCAGCTACAAAATGGCTCCTGGCAGGTTTCTGGGCACGGGCATGGCAGAACCAGAGCTGGGCAGAGCTCCTCAGCCTTCCTGGGGACCCTGCCCCACCTGGCCTGCAGCACTCTGTCCTGTTCTGCCAGGAACCAGAACCTCAGTGGGTTTGGGAAGGGATGTGGTGTTTGTTCTCTGCAGCCTGCAGAGTGCCCGGGCAGGTGTGGGACGGCAGCCCAGGGAGCGGGAAGGGCTCTTGTGCTTTATTCACATTATTCTTATGTCTTTGGCTGCCAGGGTCACAGCAGGCTAGAAAAACGTCAGGATTTTGGATTCTGCTGGCCGTGGGCTTGCTGCATTTGTGTGCCACAAAGAGCGAGCACTTCAGAAAATACAGTTCCATCCGGAAAGGCTCAAGAGGCAGGGCATTAGCATACAGCCTGACATAAAATTAGTTACTAATCTGTACCGTCTTTAAATTCGTCCCAGCTTCAGTCACACATTATTTCAGTACAAAATCTGGTGTTTGTTATTTTTTAAAGTGTTTTTTGCCACTTTCTGTAGTTTACGTAGCATAATTCTTGTTCTGAGAAAGAAGGTGTTCTTTTTGTTTGCTTTTGTCCTTATTTAGATTTTTTTTCTCTTTGTTTTTTTACCTATGTTAGTAGAATGCTGTAGGATTCAGGGTTTCCACTACTTCAATGTGTTCCTACTAAAAAGAAACATTTTTTTATTTGTATTTTTTAAATCCATGGATTTAAGCTTTTTCAGGGATTATTGGTAAACCCAAGAAAAAATGTAAATCTTCTGTTGAGGCTGGTGAAACTCAGTCTTAAAATCTTAATTTGGACTCAAATAAGAGAAAAAGCTTCATGCAGCAGGTGATGACACTAAAGTTTCACTGAGTCATGCAGAGTGCAGAGTTTGTGAGGACTGGTCTCTCGTTGCTCCCTGGTGCAAGGACTCTTGGTGAGGAAGGCAGATGTTCCCCAGAATACTCATTTCCCTGCAATATTTTTACTAAAAAGAAGATGCTGCAAGAACTTTCTGAAACTGTGAATCATAAATATTTTAAAATTATATTCCAGGCAAAATTGAAATTGACTTGCTCAGTTTTACAACATTATAAAAGAAAAAAAAATGGACAATTTTTTTCCCTTTTCCTCCTATTTTTCAGAGCCTCACTATCCAGATTTTATTTTGCTGCCTTTTTTTTCCCCCCCCGGTGACAAATTCAAGGCCAAAGGGGCACTTAACTTGCTTTAAAAGGGATGTTTTAAGTGTTTAAAAGTGAGCTTGAGTTTTTGTGTAATTTCATGATTCTAGAGTTTGACTTATATTTTTTTAAATGAGGCTATTGCAAACATAGTAAAAATTAACAAAACTGCAGCAGTAAAATATATATTTGATTTTTCATCTTGACCCACAGGAATATTTTTAAATAATACAGCAAGTGGAGTGTTTTACTTCAATGGCTTTGCAGCACTCATTCTGTTTTTAAAATGAGATACCAATGTGTCATTGCAGTCTGCTACTTTTTTTCTGTTTCCTTTTTGTTCTTTGCTGATGCAGAAGAAGGCTGGCAAAGGACCAAAGGAGTTGAAAATGTGCCTTGAAGACACTCCCCACACCTTTGGGAGGATGCTGGGCTGAGGTTTAAAAAAAACCCTTTCTGTTTGTGCTTACTTTATGTTGCTAAGGACTTGATTTCAGAGGAGTTCCCCAACTCTTTAAAAAGCTCTGGTTGGAAATATTTTTTGAAAAAGAAGAAAAAGAAAATAAAAAAAAATAAACATTAGCTCCTTTTTTAAACGATGAGATTACATGGGGCATTTTAAGAATTATGATTTGATGATAAAGTCCTGCCCAGGGTCCTGCTGTGGGGCTGAGCTCTGGCAGCCTCGTGTCACAGCCGTGGTCTCTCTGTGTGTTTAACATGAAACCAGAATGGACCTTGTAAACTAAATCACAATGTCTGCAGTCAGAGGACAGAGAAGAAGAATACAGAGGGCTCTTCTAAGAGTCTCAATTTCACACTATGTCCACTTGATCAGCTTTATAAAAATGTGTAACTCAAAGCTCCAGAAATCAGTAACAAAAAATTGAGCAACTGTAGTATTAAAGCAAATTTTTTTGTTGTTATTTAATTTTCATCCAAGCTAGGGAAAAAACTTACAGAACAATAGTTAATATCAGCACCTTAGTTTTATCACACTTGTATTTCTAGATTTTGCAATTTTGCTGTAGACTAAGAAATAGTTCTCTTCAAGATTGACAGTAAATTGCACTGCAAAAATTAAACTGGCATAAATGCCCCCTACAAAGAAGCAAATCACATATGTATTAGTGAAACATTAATGCCCTGAAAATATGTTTTCTTCTTTTTGTTAGTTTTCTGTTCTTCATCTCGGCCAGTCTTCCATAAAAAAGCTGGTTGTCAGTATAGCAACGGGACTAAATCACGCTCCTTGGAGAGGCTGACGCAAGGAAGGGGCATTGGAGAAATACTGCATTTCATAAACAAAATCACTAGAACATTAGGACAGCAAACATGTGGTTTTATGAACATAGTTATAAATATTTAAACATGCAAAATGAAAATGTTACTAAATATCTGTTTTTCATTATCTTTCGATGAACGTTTTCATTCTTGGAAGCGTTGCTGGCTGTCTGCACAGAGTGATCACCACCCCCTCCCCAGAATGAGTGATGTGTAATGTGAAAACATGTTAAAACGTACAGTTGTTTGTATTATCTTCTACCAAAGTGGAAGACATTCTACCAAATTTGGTATTCTATTGAATCACAGAGTATTCTTGCCCTACAAACAGGCAGCCATCCTGATCTGTCAGCAACTCACTTGCTGGATGTTATGAAAAATCTGAGGATGGTTTAGAAAATAGAAGGTGTCACTTGGCAAGCTTGGAGTCATGTCCTGCCATCCTTTCTGTGGCAAAATTCCTACAGAAGTCAACAAAAGATGTGGCTGCTGATTTTATCATTAGCAATGTGTTATTTTGACGTGTCAGCAAGCATGGAGGAGTCCTGTGTGTGTCTTTGGAAGGGGTGGAAGGCTGCAGCAGGAGTTTGGGGTGGGAGCATGGGCTCTGCCCTGTGACAGGGCTCTCAGTGCAGGGTGAGGCAGGCAGGGGTGCACACAGCTTGTGCCATCTAGCCCATGTGGAGTGGAGGCTGTGAGCGAGCAGAGGCCATGCTGTGCATCACTGTTCATGATAAGGCAGGTGTCTGATTCGTTAGGCTCAGCTTTGGTTCTTCATCCCTGCCTCCCCACCAGGCTTTGGCTCTGCTGTGGATGTCATGAAATCAGGTGCCAAATGAGATTTTTTATTTTTTTAATGTGCCAGGGAACCCATTTTATATTAGTCCCATACTTAACATTGGCAGTGGTGAGCTTCTGGTGGAGGCACGGCCCTGGTGTGCTGGCACATCCACACGCATGCTGTTTACTATTCCTCCTGCAGTTACTCCCACCAATAAATCTGTACTTGCTGTAGCCAGGATGGAAATCTTTAAGACAAAGGACTTGAATGGGCAGTTTTTTATTGCTGTTATAGAGTAGAAGGCCCCAAGCTGGGGGCTACTGCATGCATGAATGCTGCCTTGGTACTGTCTTGCTGGCTTGGTGCTGTCTTCTGTGGGCTCTATACCAGTACCAGAGACTGTTAAGGGGAGAGGGCCCCAAGGCTGGTATTTCCCCATTTCAATTCCTGCTTCTGTGACTGTGGCAAATCCCAAAGAAATGATGGCTGAGAAGTAAACTTGGAGAAGAGTGTAGAAGGGCAGGCTGTTGGGTAGCGCAGGGGATGTGTGGGAGGGCAGCACAAAAACGTGGGAATGAGGAAAAGAGGAACAAAAGAGATGTGGGTTGGCGAAGGAAAACAGTGCAGTGAAAAGCAGCCAGGCTAGTGCAGCAGTGAGGAGGTGCTCCTTGCCCTGTGTGTGAATACATCCAGCTGGGCCTTTTGCATTTGCAGGCCGTTCAGGCAGAGCCCCCACAAAAGTGTGAGAGTCTCTGGAGACTTGCACGGGCTTTGCCCTGCGGAGAGCAGCATGTGGTGCTCGGGGTGAGGGATGCTCCATGTTTAACACTGCTGGCTGTGCGGGTGCTGTGGGTGCATTTGGTGCTCGGGGTGAGGGACGCTCCATGTTTAACACTGCTGGCTGTGCGGGTGCTGTGGGTGCATTTGGTGCTCGGGGTGAGGGACGCTCCATGTTTAACACTGCTGGCTGTGCGGGTGCTGTGGGTGCATTTGGTGCTCGGGGTGAGGGACGCTCCATGTTTAACACTGCTGGCTGTGCGGGTGCTGTGGGTGCAGTGCGTGGGCATGTTCCCAGGCCCTGCACTGGGGTGGGATGGGGACCGAGTCTCTTGGTGAGCCCCCTGAGCTGCCAGGGGGAAAGAATGGGCTGCTGTCCTGCAGCAGCTTTGTGCCCAGCAGGCTGGGGGGCAGAGGGGCGCTCAGGGAGCTGTTTCCCTCCTGCTCGCCCATGGCTCCCTCTGGCCGCCATTCCTGCAGGCCGTGAGCGGGTGCTGCTCTGGCGAGCGGGTGCTGGGCTGGCGGAGGGGCTGGGCTGGCCTCGCAGCAGCAGGAGCCGTGGTGCTGTGCTCCGTCCTCTTGCGTCAATGCAGACCTTTCCATGGGCTCCAGTCGGGGTTGGATCGAGCCTTGCATGACTGTGGCCCTTGTGCATTTCCAAACCGTGTTAATCTATATCTGGATCCCAATGGGGGCACTCGGGATGAGCTGAGCTCAAACAATCCTTGGCAGGAGGGACAGACTGGAGTTGGCAAGGATTTTTGTCCCATTATTGGTTACTCGGAGGAATTTACGCACCATTTTAATATATGACAACTTGAGGTCTGTCATCTTTAGCGTATTAGAAAAGCCTCGTTTTTAACAAATCCCAGAGCGTTTAGCAGGCACGATGCTGCAGCTGGGCTGAGGCTGCCTGCTGATCCTGGGCAGAGGCACAGCGACTGCTCTGTCTCTTCAGGCGCAGAGCAGCTTTTGCTGTCGGCTCAGCCTGTGGGTGCCAGCCCAGCCCCCAGGCTGCTAACCTCTCATTCCCATCTGACCCTGCCGGCAAGGGAGCTGGGTATACTGGGGCAGGAAAAAGCAGTGGCAGTGCAGCCCGTAGAGCAAACCGTGCTGAAAGCTCTTCCCAACTAGTTAAATCTGCCTGCGTGTGCTCACCAAGTTTAGCCAGGGGTTGTTTACCAAGCTCAGAGGAGACTTGCCTGTCTGCACTTAAATCTTCAAAGTATGTCCCAAAGACCCAGAGAGAGATTTTACACTCTCTCAGTCAGTTTGCTCTTTCCTCTAGTGAAAAATCCAGATGGGTGCTTGTATTGAAAACTGATTTGTATGAAGTCACAATTTCTGCTTTTTATTTCTGGATTTCTTAAGTAGGAGAATTCAACTCGTAAAGATTTTCCAAGATTATTCCAAGGCTTGTTGTATCGAATTAGTCCAGATAACCAGGAAATCACTAGGAAGGATGGAGGAAATATATTTGGAGTTTTGTGTTATTTGAATGTTTTTGGGGGGGGTTTATGGGGGAGGGGGTGGGAATTTGTTTTGTTTTGGTTTTTTGCTTTATTCTGTGGGGGGTTTTTAATTTTTTTTGTTTTGGAGAAGGAAAGAATTTTAAGGTAGTTTTCTCTGTTTTACAAGCATTAGTTGTATTTCTCTCAACCACCAAGGCACCCAAGTACTTAGCAAACTGTTTCCTTCAGAAAAATCCCCATAAAGACAGTGCTGAAATAATCAGCCAAAAGAATTGGTGTCAGCCTTAGACAAACAACTGTGTTTCTTGGTAATCTAATGCTACTTTAATATCTTGGTTTTAATGCAGCTGAGAGAATGGTTTGATGGACAAGGCACTGATGCTCAGGAGCCTGAGTCCAGTTGTTAGGGCTGTGTCAGAAATTTATTTTTCACAGACAAGTGTAGTTGGAGTGTCAGCTCCCATTAAGTGTATTAGGGCCTCTGAGGTTCAGTGCTAGCACACCATGTTTTGTAGCCTTTGGTTTGCTTCTGTGGCAACAAAACCAGAAGGTCTTTGGTTAACTTCTGACCACTGACATATTTAATGAAGATAAGCATTTGAGCAACATCAGTGATTTCAATTGACTCATCATTTGCCATTGCATAGCAGTCCTCATGTTTCACTTTGGTAACAAGCTCATCTGCCACATCTGATGCCAGCAATTCAGTCCTTCAAACAAATGACATGTTTGATAAAGAAATCTTTTAAAATTCATTATACACTTTGGCTTTTGTCTTTCCTTTTAATACAGCATCTGTTGCAGCCGGGACACATTCCTTGATCCTTTCTGAGTCTGCAATTATTTTTATGCCTGCCCAGTGTCCCAGAGATGTGAAACGAAGCTGCCATGCTATGCTGCTGAGCCCTGAAACTCTACACAGACATTCAATTTAATCTCTTGGAACAGACTGCATTAAAGTAGTGTCATCAGTGCACATTTGTGATAAAAAGACATGAAGAAAGACAGTGAACTAAAAGGCCCTGCTTTTTTTTTTTTTTCTGGGAAGAAAATAGGATATCTGTCCCTTCATTTGTTTCATGGCTTCCTTGTGCAGGCATTTAAATTCAGCAGAAGGCTCCAAGTGTCTAAACTTTATCCTGAGCATTTTTTTTCAGTGCTGGAAAGGAATACAGTTAAGTGTCCCAGGGGGAGTTTTATAGAAAATGCTATGTGCAATGTTAATGACTTGGGATGGGGTTGTACGTTTTTTCCATGGAGAGCCAGTAGGGAAACAAATACAGGACTCGATGAGAAGTGTTCTGCAGGGATCCACTGCTCTGTCGCTCCAGAGACTGGCAGAAGGATAATGAGGGCTTTAACCCAAAGTGCCCCCTTGTGCCTCCGTCCTGCTCCATGCCAGAGCCCTGTGAATATCTGGAGCTGGAAGAAATGACAAACTTCTTGGGTGCCACAAGAGATTGAAGAGCATTACTGATCCTTACTCGGCTCGTTACTGAAAATGCATCAAGCAGCTATTTGGGTCAGACTGCTAAATTTGTAGACACGGAGTGTCAAGAAGCCTTTTTGTCAATTTGGTACCATTTAGTGTTATTTGTCTTCAAGTTCAAAGCAATCCTGGCCTCAGACTTGTGATATTTTCTGCCCTTTCCCCTTTCTGTTGGCTCAGACCTCTTCCCTTTGAGGTCAACATCAAAATAAAGATGTATGTTTCCTCAGCCTGACCATGGCTCTGACTCTTTAGATCAGCAATCCTATAGTCCATATGTCTTCCCATCTGTCAACTGGCATTTGAAGCCAGCTTGCTCCTCTATTCTTTCAGACAAGTGTGAGAATCAGGAGTTTCTTTAATGACGGTTTCAGGCCTTAAAGCGTTTGCTAAGATACTACCTATTAAGATCCCTTGATGGCACCTTGAATAGAGATCAAAAGCAACTGAGTTCACTCCACAAATCTGATTCTGTCAGTCAGTTTAGGGCATTGAGAGAGGGGTGGGGAGGGCTCAGGAGGGCACGGTGCTCCCGCAGTTAGGAGACAGGCTTGGGAAGTCCGAGCCCTGGCTTCTGGGAGTGACAAGGCAGCAAACAAGCACTGCTGGATCCCCCCAGTGCTGGCTGTGCTCCAGCTGCCTGGGCTCCTTGGCTTCGAAAAGCAACTCTGTGCAGCTTTTGGTGGCTTTGCTCAGGGCCCTGGTTGTTGCCTTTGAGGGCTGAGCTGTGCCTGGTTTGAACAAGCACTTTTTGGTGCTGCGTTACTGCCTGTGTCTGTGCCTTTGGCTGGGAGATTATTCAAAACCTGTTAGTCACATAAACAAAAATCTGATAGTATAAAATATTCTTCTCGTTGATAATTACTACCAGGCTGCAATTTGTCTCTTATACTTTGGAGAGCTGCTAATAATGGGAATCCGTTTGCTGCTTCACCACTGGGACTGCATGAAAGGCAATGTGGAGAGATGCTGCCTGCACAGCATGATCACAGCAAGGTGGCCACTTTCTGGGGGCACAGTCTGACTTTCAAACTCCCCTATTCTTAATGCTTGTCAGGAGATTATACAAAGCCCTTGAAATATTTGGGAAAGTGTTTGATCTGGTGGTGCATTTCTCCAAGTGACTATCATAGAGGAATTAGTGGGAAGTTGTGGGCATTATTTCAAGCCCAAAGCCTAAAACTCAAGGCCTTATTGGCTGGGGGGGAGCTGGAAAACGCAGGGTGCTCACCATGGGAAGGGTGGTGGAGGGCATTCCCCAGGGAGCCTCCACAGCCAGTGCTAACAGAAGTTGCTATTTGTTTATGGGACCCAAATGTCTGAGAAGAGCTGAAAAGCACTGGGATGTGGCTTGAGCGCAGGAGGATGGTGTCACACTGTTGACTGTCAAGTAAAACTTGACTTGCTGGAGTCAAGGACACCATATGGCCTTAGATTTGTGTTGAAGTGTGAGCATGAACCTGAAGTCCAGACACAGATTTTCTTTGGCCTCAGTGTCTTTAACTGCAGTCATAATGTAATTTCTGCTCCCTGAGCGAAAACAGCTGCTCTGGCTGCCTGCTCTGGAGCCTTCCTGCTTTCAAATCAGGTGGTTAGTCAAAACTTGGGGCATGTAGATTGTTTCTTTTTAGGATGAAAACCAGAAATTACTTTGATGCAATTATATGTCTTCACCCAGAAGATGCACCAGCTTCTGGACACTGCAGTCAGCAAAACATCAGGAGTCATTTTGTGTTCCCACTCCAAGCCTCTTTCAGCCAGCTCAGAAGTGATCTCTATCTGAGATTGTCATTGGGCTTATTTAAATGCATTTGGCTTTCAGCTCTTATTCTCTGCCTGTGCTCTTGGTCACCCACTGTTTTTCTTTTACAACCCCCACTCAGTCTATTTTTCTCTGTCTTTTGCATGACGATACTCAGCCAAATTTGTCTTCATTGCAGTCATTTTTAGTGTGAATCCATATCTGCCTTTTTAGGGGGTAGTAGTGACAGTGACGTATACTTGTGGTTGCAGCAGAAGCTGCTATTGAGTTGGACAAAATAGGATGAATGCTATATAAAAGCCTTCTGAGAGCTGTGAAATCTCCATCCTCTCTTCCTTGTTCTCCTGGGAACACTTGCACAAAGAGTATTTTTAATGTGAAGCAAAAAGGATTCTGACGAATACTCATTAACATTTTGTTTCTGCAGAGATACATGATTATCACAAGGCTGCAAGGGACATGTATTCAGTAAAGCTCTTAGATGTATGCTTAGTTTTATGTATATGCTTAAATCTTCCTGATTGCCCTGTTTTGCTGAATGGACTTAATAATCAAGACAAAACCAGGTATTTGATGGAGCTGATTTGTACTGCTCAGGTATGATGCAGGTCTCCAACCTCACTGCATAATAATGCTCTGTGAGCAGTGAATCCTCTCATACAAGTGCTGCAGTGGATTGGTTGAATTACACACCCACAAATCATTTGTATCGTAATTGTGAACAACAAACCGTAAGAGCAGGATTCAGCCAGGGAGGTTGGAAGGGGGAAAATCATCAGAGCCATCGTATGCTGTTGCTTGTTTGCTTCATGCGCCTTTGTAGTGGGAGCTCAGATGGAAAACGTCCGGCCAAGGTATGCTTCTCTACTGCCACTTTAGAAGCTTCAGTGCCATGAATAAAGATCTGATATGGGCTGCAGTCTGTGTCAGACACTGGCTATATCCCTCAGGGCATCTGCAGGCAGCCCCATTTCCTGCTGCCTGTTCTTGCTGGTCAAACCCAGAGCAGCCTTTGTCAGAAGAGTTAATGTAGCAGCATGGTAGTGAGTGTCAGCTCCAGATCTTTGTCTGAAGGCAGGGGAAAGCCTGAGCTGTTTGTCTGTGCCTCTTCCCGCAGACGTCATGGATAGGTTCTCTGCTGCTCTGCACACCCTGTGGAAGGTGGAGTGCTGGGCTTGCTTGGCTGTGTCAGTAGATACTGCCCTAGATTCACTTAAGAGTAAAGATTTCCCATTTGTGCCAAAGAGGAACATGTTGTGGTGGGCACAATACACAGAAGTAAGCAGATATAACAGAAGGGTTTCCAGGCTTGTGGAGTTCTCGTATCTTGATAGGGGGAACCATACACTCATTTTTCATGAGGACCCCATTCTTCCAGTAGTTGTAATCCACTTTCTGTGCCTCTTTCCATAAGAAACATTTAGTTCCTTTTAGCAGTTGTTCGGGTGGAATAATGAAGTCTAAGAGTTGAAACAAAAAAGTCCCCCCCAAAACACTGCATGGTCCTAGCTATTTATTTTGTGAAAATGAAGTGTTCTGAAAATGTTTTGTACAGTTGAATGTCGTTTTGAGTGACTTGAAGCATCCTGAAGCTTTGACAAAATGTCACTAGGAGCTGCAGTTTCTGTCACTGTGCTATGGATGGTTTACTGAGAGATTCATTAGTGTAATACCTCTAAATACTGCTGCAGCCTCAGGGCGGAATCCACTGTGGACCCAATAGTTCAGGTGTCTCTCCTGGGAATGACAAGCTCCAGGTTCTGGTTCTTAATGACAGAGTTTTGTGTTTAACACCCAAAGAGCGTTGATGATCAGAGGCGTGGCTCAAGGAGGCCCATGGATGCAGTGTTCAGGTGCTGCAGCCAGACAAGCTCACCAGGTGAGGGTTTGGTACTGGTTCTGTACCCGGGCAGGCGGGCAGCAGTCAGTCCCACTGCTCAAACATAAATACAGATTCGAGCGGGCCTCTTGTCCCTGCAGGGCAGGGTGAGCAACTTCAGAATATGACAGGTACTTAGTAATTGTCACTAAAAATCAGTCACCCGAGAAGAGCAGTGTTTTCTATAAACTCACGGGACAAAAGTCTCCTGGTTTAATTTCAAGAGTGCCAGGGGTGTTACACTACTGTTTTAAACATCACCATTCATTTTGACTGTGCTGCAACAACCGGTTACTTATTATGTGTATGTAATTGGGGGTATTTTTATTAGTTGATGGAAAGATAGCTGTGTAATTAATGGACTGGGTAATTTGTTCTAACAATAAGCCATATTGTGACATGATTGTTAAACAGAATTCTACCTTAGAAGAAAAAGAAACATTTGCATTGAAGTCTGTTAGCAGAACAGAACTCAGGGTTTCTAAGAAAGCTGTGCTTGACCTTTGGTGAAGACTGGAGATGGTAGCACCTGTTAGCATGAAGCAAATTACGATGGTGTATCACTGCTATTTATATGACAGAGGTTGAGCATTATAAACCTGTCAATTCTTGCATTAACACATCTTCCGAGTGCAAGAGCTGGTGTAAAAAATATGGAACTACAAATGGTTAAATTCCACCCAGCATTTGACATAAGTACTCTTTCTCAGCACATAAGTAATGTGAATGTTATGTTGCACAAATACTTAGAGCTTCATTTACCGTCATCTTCTTTTCATTATTTGCAGGAGGTCTTGTTCTCTGATGGTGTCCTGAAAAATACAAAGTGGATATTATTCTTATCTCCGCTGCTGATATTTACTGCTGATAAACAGACTCAGTAAAACGGGAACAAATGTTTGTTTCATAATCCTCCTGCAACTGCTGCCTTCATTATATATGAAGAACACAGAGATTAAGTCTGCCATTTGCCAACAGCATGTTTCCAGTTTCCGTTTATATAGCACTCACAAGCAATTGTATATTAATATTAACCTGTACCTGGGCTGAATTTTTTTTTTTCTTCTTGGCTATGGTCTGAGGATTAATTATTGATGTACTATTCACTCTAGCCTTTCAATCTGGCAGGGACTGCCGTTTCTTTCTCCCATGCTGGAGTACCTGGAGTATGTTTTTCTCCTCGGTGAAGTTTGTGCTGCACTGAATTGATCTTTGCCTCCTTAGAAGTTCTGTATTTTTAAAATATTTTTTGTGCATGTGGGCAAAGTCCATTTTCTGAAAATGGCTTTCTTTTTATCACAATATGTTATTAGACCACATCTTAAGAGTTAAAGTTTTATCATAGTCAGATTCTATTGCAGATAGCATCATGTGGAGACTGTTTTCAAAAGCATTAACTCAAACCACACGGATGCACAACTATTTTAGAAGATGAGAATTCACACATGGTTTTTATTACAATGCACATAAAACTGAAGTATAATACAGTAGGCTTGGCAATAAAACAGAGTAGTTGATATATAAATTTTTTGCCTGGTTCTCTAGATTAATGAACTGCTTTTCTTGATGAATTGAGGATGAATGAATAAAACCACAATGATCTGATTAGATAACTAAATCAGTTGTCTTCTGGCAATTCAGAAATTGTGTATCTAGTTCAGTGTTTCTTTTTATTTTCTTTTTTTCTTTTGTTCCTGGGATGACTTGATAACCTTCTTGTGCTAGCCAAACCACTAAAGAGGCATTGTCAGTCTCTTCAAGTTCCCTATTGTTCTCAGAAAATCACTTCCTTAAGATATATCCATATGTTGAGGGTCTCAGTAGTACTTTGTGGGAAACAAAGTTATGGATTAAATTAATTTAGTCTCTAACACCACTGAGGCTGGATTCAGCTGGCACAAATACCTCTTGATGCTGTTATAGCAGAGGGGAATCTGGCTTTGCCTTCTCTTTGCTAGCCCAAGAAATGGGGAGAGGTCGATAGTCAATAAGAACAGCTGCTGGAGAGGGACATCCCTCAGGGGTGACATTTCAGCTTGATCCACTTCATACCTTTGGAAGCTCGGATTTGAATTTAGGAATATACATGAGGTCAGTGATTTTCCAAATGAGGTGAGCAGCCAGATGACCTCCTTGTGTAGAGTGGGCCCATATATGTTTGTGGCAGAGAGAGACCTTTCAATCTTATAGGCACTGGGAAGAAAAAATACAGATGGGAAGCTGCCAGAAGCCAGGCAAGCCTGCAGACGCTGGCAGGGAAGGAGTTAATCAGCCCCTCGGCAGCGGCTGGAGCCTGTGCAGCAGGTAGTGGTTTGTAGGAGGGTTGGGATGGGCCAGCTGGGAGAAATGAGCTGATGGCTTTGGGCTGGGGTCTGTATAAAAGACTGTCTGAGCAAAAGGGACTGGTGTGGAGGCAGCTTTGCTCTTTGGGGAGCTCTGGGTCAGTCTGTTGTGGCAGAGTTAGGTGAGAGAAACTCTGTTTTGCACTTGTCTTCAGAGTCCTGCTAGTCCTTACAAGAGAGGTGCTGCTTTTGCAGTGGAGGTCTCCCTTCTCTAAGGTGAGAGCAGAATGTGGCAGTCCTTTAGCTCTGTGCTATCTCCTTTTGGTGCTGCAATTCCAGCTGGGAGGGCAGGCTGGCCACCATGGGAATGGAGCTGTTCCAGAAGCTAGCTGAGATAAACTCTGCAGTGGGACAAGATGCTCATCCTGATTCTCCATCCCATTACCATCTTCTGTAGTTACTGGTTCAGTGCAGAAGTGATGTGGGTCACTCCAGGAATGAGTCGTTCGTGGGGAGTGGAGGGCTGGCAGCATCCTGTACCCACAGGGAGGCTCTGGGGCAGGGGTAGAGCTCCTCCATGCAAAGGGTGAGTGCTGTGAAGAATGGGAATACCTGCAGTTAAGGCTGTGAGGGTTAAATCTGATGGAGATGGTGAACCCTGCGAGGTAGAAGGAGCAACTGCTGTAGAGTTGCTTGGAAAATGCGGAATGTGATACTTCTGCCAGGGCTCCGGACAGTTCATGTTCTTGTGGCAGGAAGGACAGGCTCACCAGGGCAGCCCAGGCTGTTTCAGTGTGTACAGCTGCGCTCTGGCTCACATCGGACAGGGCTGAAGTGAAGGGAGAAAGAAAACAAGTGGTGGAATTGAAAAGGTGGCAGCACTGACACAGTGGTGAGCTGGCAACTGCAAGCTGCAGGCGTGTCTCAGATGGACTGGAAGAAAGGGAAGGAGACATGCGGCGTGCAGAAAAAAAAATAATAAAAAAATAAATTAAAAGCTCAGTCAGAGAGGTCAGAGCTTGGAATTAGCCTGCCAGGAGCGGGGGTCTTGTCCTGGGGATCCTTCGCATCCAGAATGTGCCATGGCATTCACAGACCTCTGTCTGGTCCCTTTTCTTCCTTGGTAGCGTCTTCCCCCTCCCCCTCCCCCTCCTCCTTTGTCAGGCAACTCGTTAACACTTATTAGCAAGCATCTTCAAAAGGCCAGGAGGGGGGGTAGGATGGGAGAGGAGCTGAGATGGCTAAAGGAAATGATTAGGAGATTCCTTTTCCTTTCTGCCTATTCAAGCTTTAATGACCAGCCCTTGCTCTGCCTGTGCCCTGCATTGTTATCCAGCCGTACCCTGGATCCCGGCTCCCCCTGCCTGATCCGCTCTGACATCTGGGGCACCGCGAGTGCCCACAGCCCCGAACCTTTCTCATGGCTGCGGTTCGCTCTTCTCGCTGCCCTTGGCATTGGTGCCCATGCTGTGCCAGCGCTGCTTCGGTCTCCTGCTGCTTCACCCACCCCGTGCCTTCCTAATCGGTGCCATCAGTGCTGGGCTGCCTCGCTGCGTGTGCCCTCGTGTGATATTGCCTGGAGACTTGTCTCTGGTTTTGCCTAAACTCCCTCGTGGATCCCGGCTCCCCAGCGCCAAGGACCAGCAGTCTGCTGGGCACTAAAGGCTGGTTTAGTGCAAGGATTGTGCTTGCCTGAGGTGGCTGGAGGAAAGAGGCTTGGGTAAAGGTGACAGAATTTGACCCATAGCTTTCTATTTCTGCCTTGTAGTTCCAGTTGCAATGCATGCTCAGTGCTTTCCCCTTGAGTTATCTGGAGCTGAGACCTGATCCTCGCCAGGAGGACAGCAGAGCTCCAATTGGCCTTGGGAGGAGAGCCCTGGAGCAGCAGAGGCTGTTCTGTGCTGCTCTGGTGTGGCGTGTGAGTTATCTTTGTTTTGCTCTGTCCATCAAAGTCTTCATCCATTCCAAGTTACAGCACAGGAGCAGGTCCTGGGATGGTTTTTATGCATTAGTGAACTCCACAGAGGAGGACTGGTCTAGCAAAAGACTCCTCTAACTTGGTAATGACAACCATCCTTCCTCCCACCCAGTAGACAGAAAATGAGAAATTTCTAGAAGCTGCTGAATTTCTGCATCTCCCAAGGACTCTGTAGGCATAAAATGCCAGTGTATGTTGTCTTCACAAAGTTCCTGCCTTTTCCTGCAGGAAAGGAGCAGCACCTTGTCTAGAGAGAGCTGGGTGCAAGCAGCACATGCCTGAGCAAGCAGGTGATCTTCAGTGCAAAGTTTCTGCTTTGCAGAGGGGAAGAAGGGTTTCATAGATTTCCTGCCCCTACCTGATAATCTTTAAGTGGGATTCTATGTGTGTAACTGCACATACGGGGCAAAGCCTTTATCCCAGGAATGGGTACTTTGGCACAGAGACTTAAAATGTAAATAACTTTACCAAAATATGCGTGTGGGTTGGGGGCTGGAGTTGCAGGTCTAGGATGCTTCCTGGAGTCATTCTGACTCTGAAAGGCAGTACTACATCTGCTCTGGGCCGTGCTGCAGACCTGGCACCTCTGCTAGATATCTTCAGTATCTTCTGCTGACCTGCTGCTGCACATCTGTGTTTAATAAGACTCTGTGGCCACCTACAAGTACCTGCAAAGAGGCTTTGGCAAGGCTTGGTTATCCAGAGGATAGATGTGATTCTCAGAAATATAAAGTCACTTGCTCCAGAAGATGTTCTGAGGGCTCTGGCTTACTCCTTGGGGGTGTTGAGTCTTTGGGGCAGTGACTCTGTGTGGAGACAGAGACTTGTTAAATCAGGGGATGTTTTACTGTTGAGCCCAAGCTCCAAACGACATTTACTCAGTTTGTTGACACTTGTGCCAGCATCAAAGATGAGTACAAGTTTGAAATGAAAGGGGTAGGGGGAAGGGAGTGATTTAGTTTGTTCTGGTTGTTTTAGCTTGTAGAGCACAGCGTGGTTAATGTGGAGAAAAACCAGACCAAAGAGCTGCTGGTGGCTGGCTGGAGTCTCCTGCTTGTACTCCTGCTCCCAGTGCTGGGAGCCTGAGTTCACACCAGCGCCTACAATGCTCCTTCTTTCAACTTATTAGGACAGTCTGCTGAGAGTGTGAGAGAATCTCCTCTGTGTCAATAGCTGAGGGTTTAATTTTAAACAAGGGTGGAAAGTGGATTTTCAGATGAATACTGGAAAATTGGAAATATGCATGGAAAAAGGTACAGAGAAGAATTGGTGAGCTGGAAAAAAACAAATATTATTTTTTTAGTGTTTTTCAGTGTATATTCTTTATCTGGTACTTATTTCATGCAGCATTTTGGAAAGCATTTTGCAAGTGCATGGAAGTAATCTGTATGATACTTTGTAGTCAGGTTTCCTAACTTAGAGTAATTTACTGGCTTTAGAAATAGCTGCAAACAAATGCACTGATTTATATATCAGTTTAAAGTTTGTGTGAGGAAGGAATTATAACTGTAGAATACAGAAAATATTTAGGACAGACATTTCAAAAATCTTATAGCTTCTTAGTAAGAGAAGAGGTATAACTTTAAATTATGCATTTTATTAACATCCCCTTTTTAGCGCTCTAAAATGGTAACAGTGTTTAAAAACCCTTCCTGGGAAATGATGTCACGTGGCTCGCCACTGATAGAACTTGAGGATGATAGGAAATGCTGGTGGAGTTAGCCAGTTGTTCATCAGTTGCTCATTTGGGGTCTTAATCTAGCTGGACTGGAGATAATCAGATGATAATTTTGACTTGGAGGCGGGTTTGTTGTGAACTTGTACTTTGTCTTCACAAGATTAGTAAGGAATAATCTTATCCTGTGATCAAATCAGCTGGTATTGAGCTCTGCTCTGGTGTCAGGTGTTTGGTGGGGAGGTGTCAGGGGCTGGAGCAGCAGGAGCAGTCACTGCTGGGCACTGGTGGCTCCCAGCTGGCTTCCTGGCAGCCCTGTGCTGCTGCTGGCTTTACAGGGGGGGGTACTTCCCTGAGCCCAGCCCTCTGGGGAGCATCTGCAGCAGCTTTGGAGGAGCTGAGAGTTGGTCCATCACACTCCTGTCTCCTGGTGCTGATGGTGGAAGCACTTGGTGCTGGTTCCCTGTGCCTCCTTATCCTTGAAGCATGAACGCCATGTACAACTGGCAGCTGCAGTGACTAGCTCAGCTTCTTGTCTTCCTGATAATACTAGTTCTGCCCCCCTCCCCCCCAGAAAAGGAGTTTTGGTGATATAATCCCTATGAATGAAGGGGTTTTCTTAATTAAAGTAATAATCTGAAAGTTGTCATTGATAAGTGTGTAAACAAGCTGATTGCAGTAGGCACATGAATGGCTCTAATGAGCACGTGTGGGTACTGAATTAACCATGGTTCACAAGCCATGCATGCCTATATGGTTATCCACAAATAACTACTTTCCCCTTGTGCTTGACTTTGCCTGCCACCCCAAAAATCTTTTCTTTTCAGTGTCACACAGCAAAAAGGAACCTGCATCTTTCACAGGAGGAGAGCTTTGGAGGCAATCAGTGCTGTTTAGGTGGCTGGGGAGGTAGCCTGTGTGTGCTTTTGGTATTTCCTTCAGAGTGAAGTGCAGCTTGGCTGTTCAGCCTTGGCCTCTCTTGCTGCTGGGTTGTTCAGGGCCCTTGGACATGATGGAGTCCTGCCTGTGAAAAGGGAGAACAATGGCTCTTCAAGGTTTTGTGTTGTTGACCAGCTCCTCAGAGGAAGGGCCCTACAGAAGTGCGTGCAAATCATCTTCTTAACTTGTTCTGAATTACTGATATATTTATCCCTTGCAATAAGCAGGATGGCAGTGGTGGGGTGATGGCAGACTCAGCTGATGTGTACGTGGGTGCAAGTACATTGAATTCTTGTGACCTTCCCAAGGAGGTGCCTGCTGGACTTGCTGCTCTGCTGGTGCTGATGGGACTCTGGAGGAGTCTTTGCTTTCCAGGCCCAGGAACATCTCCATGGTTTGATTGAAAAGAAGCTCTGTGTGTACCTTCCATCTATTGGAAGAGAAATAACGTTTGATTTCTAAGTGTCATCTGGATGATCCTGTCTGCAGTCTAAAATAGCAAAGGAAGACACAGGCTCTGGTTTAACTTCCAGAGAGTTAAGTACAGCTTCTTTTGTGATCCAGAAGAGATCAGGGTTTGTGGTGGTGTGTACTCATGGCACTTGGACTTGATTTCCTGTTTTAGTAGCAACTCCTTCTTTGCTGTCATTTCAAGATACCATGATGTGAAGTGGAAATTCAGCCTCCTGTTAACCATTGTGTTGCTGCAAATAGCCTTCTTTTTGAGTGCCTAAATCTCACAGAGAATTAAGGTGGAAGAGAGATGCTGAATCAATGACACCAAAGACAACTGTTTCTTGTTTAAACTCTGATGTGCATCATGAATTAATGAATCAAAAAGTAGGATATTTGTGTGTCTGCTTCTACTCTGAAACTGTGACTTCATGCTTCTCTCTTGGGATAACAATAAATGGTCCAAGAGGCTGTTTTTAGGAGATGGCTTTTGGAGGAACTACTAGTGTGTTGTGTATCTGTCCTGTAAATTCATACAAGTCATGCTACTGTCATGGGCTTTATGCCCTTCTGGCTCTGCATGATCATTAAACAGGCAAATAAACCATCAGGGTGACCTTGGCTCTGAAGATATTTGTGTTTACCTATGTCTGCTTTTATGTGCAAGCACTCAGGTAAGAGATTTCTGTGGGACTCAGTGTGTTCCCTTCCACAGGCAGCAATGTCTGATGTGTATGTGCGTGTCCCATGTGCACACCCTTTGTCTGTCCCCTGGGTTCATATATTCACTCCCTGGTGAGAGCTTAAAGCATCACTCTGGTGCTGCTGCAGATTTTGGTACAGGATGGGTTCTCTCTCCCTCCTACTAAATTCTCTTGAGAGACCAAAACAGCAATACAAATTCAAGCTCGGGTAGGGTTGTTACAGAGCAGTGTCCTGTGCACACACAGTCACTTCCATGCACATTTGAGTTAAAATGGGGACTCCAGGTGGGATGACACCCTGGTGTGTGATCTGTCTGGCTCACTTCCCTTTCCTGACAAAGGGCAGGTGATGCTGCCCTGCTCTCTGGGAAGCTCTCTGGTGCTGTTCAATTTACACAAGTCCAAGCTGACTTTAGGGATGTGTGCTAAACTTCTTGTGCACTGCCCTGCAGGAGCTGGACTGCAGGATCCATGGGGAATTGCAGCCTTCACATGTACTTTTTGTGTCCAGCAGGCTGAGGTTTGCTGGAGGCTTCTGGCTTCAAAGTTTGGCAGGAATTATCATTTCATGTTGCTAGCAAAGAGTCTGAATTTATAACATATAATTAACACCAGGAAATTCTGACTCCTGAGGCTATAGGGTTAAACGAATATATGTCCCTATTAAACTTGAATAATAAGAGGTTAACTCATTAGGAAAAAAACACTCTTGATGTGCTTAATGGAGGGAGACAGTATTAACTCTTCCAGTTCCTTGTGAACCCTTATGTTAGCTACACTTTCTTTTTTTGAGTGTTAATTTTTCTGTTGTAGAATATTTTACACCTCCAAAATTCTCTCTTGTATATTCTGTATGACTTGTCTTTTGTTTCCTGGATTATTGATGTGCCTGGATCCTCTGAAGTCTTAAAAATTATGCTTTGTTGATGGTTGGTGTATACTTTAAAATAATATGCAGCACAGAACAAAGGCAAATCTTTAAAATATCTTCTTTGAAAATAGTGAAATAGGTGAAATATAGATAAATCAGTATATCCAAGGCAAAAACCTGCAAGCCTAATAGTTCTTTGATTGTGAGCAAGCCTTGTCCCAGTGGCTGTGGTTGTGGAATGCCTTTGGTGTTCCCCAAATGCTGTTTTAATTTACTGGTGGAAATGTCAGCTCCAGCTCCTCCAGCCGTTTCTGCCATGTCCTGTTCCTTGCTGAGCACTGACCATACTCTGCAGATTGCAGTTGCTGCTGGAAATGGCAGATACATCCCTGTCATGTCTGAGATGCTCCTGGAGAATTCTTCCTCGCTCCTGGCATCCTTAAGTGTTGTTCTTTTGAATAGTTTGAGTCTGGCTTCTTGGGAACTTCTGCCACTGTAAAGTCAATAATCCTATTGCTGATCATGCTGTTGTCAAAATTATTCCAGGTGTTAGCTCCATATGATGCAATTAAAGTATTGATTAGTACAGTTTGGTCCAACCAAGGACAGAAATGTGGTGCTTTGCACAGATTTCCTAGAACTGAGAGACTGTTTTTTCTTTGAGATTGCCCTATTAAACTAAAGGAACAGATTTAATTCAATAATTGACTTCAGTAAATGGAGCACAGAGATCATCTGATTCTGTTGTAAGCAAATAGGAAATCTTTCTCCATTATTACTGTTATTCTGGATCCTTTATAACATCTGGATGTTTCTGGCTAAGCATTCCTTCAACTTGGCAGTTAAAAAATTCTAGAGAGGATTTGAAGTTAGGGCCCCATGAGGTGAGAAGGGGAACCCAAAGTATTGATGACCCACTTAAGGAATGAGATTTGCTTATGGAACAGCAACATGTGTGAAGCAGCTCTAGCTGGGAACTGTTCTAGGTATGAAAAAGACTGAGTAGACTCAGACTCTTATAGTACTTTTCAAGGCAGAGATAATAGTTTATAATTCATTCAGCTGTATAAGCTCTTAGCAGAGTCAAACATTTTATTTTGTGGATCACCTGAGAATAGTCTATCTTCCCAAATTTTGCAAAGAAGAGATGCAGGAAGTCTGGGAAATGCTTCTAAGTGAGGAGGTTTCCAATAGCAAATAGTCCACCAGTGATGTCAGCCCAAGACAGGAAATCAGCATTTTGGCTCCTGCCTTCTCTGTGGCTCAGCCTCTTTCCTGACTGTGGGAGTGTGCACGTGTGTGGAGCTGTATAAATAATCACACCCCAACGTGTTTCATGTGGTGAGGGACTGCCTTGGAGCAACTGCGTTCTGGGATGAGTTGGTGCTTAGCATAAACACATTTTGTGTGCTCTTAAAAAAAGCTGAGAACCTGTTTTTCACCTGTGTGCTGTGGAATGGTTCTGAGATCTAAGATGTTCCATATGCTGCAGCAGGGTTGAAGAAATTACACTTTTTTTTTTTTCCCCAAAGTAACATGTTTTTGTTGAATTTACTGTCTCTTATGTGGGACAATTAATCTCTGTTTTTGTCAGGTGTTTTATACAAGACTTCTGTTTCAGCAGCCTAAGCATTTAGATTTGTCTTTATTTTTATTGGCCTGGTTTCCACTTTAGCAAATTCACAGCTTGTGAGCTATTGCTGGAAATTCAAATGTGCAAAACATTAGGGAAGCACTAAGCACAGCCATCCTCTTAATTTGTGCCCTGTCTTCACTCCTAATAGTGTGTAACATCCGAGTGCATTGATGCTTGGAGCAGCAGCTCCATCACCCCACTGTGTCACATGGGCAGGAGGGGAATTCCTCCCTTTGGGGTCTGCAGTGGGAACCAAATGGCATGGAGCCAGGGAAACCACCACAGTGGGGCAAGTGAGGACCTGGCTTGGTCACACAGTAGATCAGTGGCAGAACAAGGAGCAGAACTGGGTTTCTGCTAGGATATTTAGTCACATCTAACTAATTTTTCACAGTGCCTCAAGGCAGACTAGGTAACTTCTTGCAGTATTTTTTTTTTTTTTTTTTTTTTGTCCCATTTTATTATGAGCCTATGGATGAATTAACTGGTACCTGCTAATTAGTGAAAGCAGACAAAGACAAATCCTGCTCAGGGTCGCCTCAGCTTGCCTCGGGTAAACTTAATGCTGACCATGGCTCTTCCTTGTTTCCACTGGCCAGTTAGCTGTTGTGCCAATCTTGATTAACTTGGTAGTTTAAAAACTGAATTCAATTAATTTCGTCATAGAGACAAGCCCTCTGGCCATGAGAGTTTGCAGGGAGAGGCACAGAAATTAGACTTGGATGAGCACCTGCATTTCTCTGGAGTCATTGAAATCCTGCCATTAGTTCATACTGTAAGTACAAAATAAAGCTAATAGTTATGGCAAAAGAAATCTCACTACAGTGTTTCGTAGAATGCTGTGACAGGCAAGCCATGCTTTGAAGGGAAATACTGAGTTCTTGATATGAAAGAGCCTCTTCTACAGATGCAGCACATTAATAATGACAAACAGATTTTCTAATGGTTATCGATTTAGGAAAAATCAGATGGATTAATACAGGCAATCACCTTCCTGTCTGTATAATATCAAGATAATATTATTTGATAGTTGAATGTAGTAAACTCCCCATTTCTTTAATACATATTTGCAAAAAGGCAATATTATAATACAGTAATTAGCCATATTTGCCTTTACTATGTGTGAATAAGATTAATATACTAGAGTGTTCAACCTAATTGATCTATTATGTGATAGGGACTCACAACCAGACTGCAAATTACAGTTTAACCCCCCAAAGGGCTAGACTTGTTTAGAAAATGTGTGAGTCTTCAAGAGATAAAATTAATAGAACTGACGTTGACCTAAATATTCAATGTTATTAATTGTATCGGTGGATTGTGCTGCTTTTATGTGAGACTAGGAAGGCAGTGTTTGGAAAGGAGAGGGTTTATGACAGCACTGGGAAGGGTGGCTAACAGAAGACATGACAATTATTGCAAACTAGGTTTTCTGGTTAAAAAAGTGATTGTCACAGGCCCTTAAAACTGCTATTCCATGTGGTTGTGATTAAATAAATCATCCATGCAGTGTGTTTGGAACATAATGGCTCTGTGGGAAAAAAAATGTAAATCAGGTTTTTGTATTAATGAAAACAGTTTAATATGGTTTTAATGACCCATTTTTCAGTCTTCACCAGAAAGTAATTACCAGTTAGATAGTTAGTGCTCTGGGCTTTGTTCTGGCTCTCAGAACTCCTTCAGCTGGTCACCCAGGGGAGTCCTGCCACGCTGCGTGGGCAGCCCTGGGCCAGTGACCCAGCAGAGCCATGGCCCTGCTCCACTGCAGCTCCTGCCTTCTGCTGCTGGGGCTGTGCCCCTGAGCTCCCATTCACTGCTGGTAAAGCCATAAGGAGGGGCAGCAGCTGCCCTGCACGCCAGGGTGGGGAGAGCTGCCAGTGCTTGGTTGATCACTTCTCTGCAGTGGGACAGGAGCTGGCAGCTGCGGGAGAGCGTTTGGGCTTGGTGCTGTGGGAAGGGAACAGTGCTCATACCTGGGCAGCTTGGTCCCTGAGGGAGGATGCTGCCCAGAGGTGAGCTGGCAACATGAACAGCTTCAAATGGCCCTGACTCCATCTCCAGGAGGAGTGAGAGGAGGAGAAGAGATACCAGGAACTGAGGAAACAGCTCAGGAACCAGGACCTGTGTATTGCTGCCAAACCACGCTACCTCTCTGCTCCATTAGAAAAATACAGGTCTGGCTAATGGCTGAGGTCTTGGTGTGCTTGTAATGCTTGGAAAGGGCGAGCAGCCACTATCAGGGATGGGATTACTGGATTGACTTCTGCCATAATGCTGTCCTGCAATGGTGTCTGCCCTCTAAGGGCACAGCAGTGGATCCAGACCAGGTGAGGTATCTCCCAGTCAAGCAAATTAAGGCCCTGTGGATGCTCAGGGTTTGCACCTTTTTATGTGGAAGCAGGTGCTTTATAATAAAGGGCTCTTTGATCTTCCAGAGAAAGGCACAATGCAGCCCAATTCCTCAAGACAGGAACACACAGGGTCAGAAAGATCCATCTTCCCTTTAGCAGTGCATAATATTGGAACAGTTTGCTGAGGAATATGGTGATTTAATTGTCATTGGAAATTCTGATATCAAGGCAGAAAGTTTTCCCCTAGAAACCTGCTGCAGAAGCTCAGAATCCTCAGTATCATCATGTTGATACTGGATTTGTGCAGATCCTATGTGCAGCACTGGAGCGGAACCCAGGCTGTTGTGATGGTCTCTGGTGTGGTCTGTGCATTCAGAGCTCTTCTGTCTGAAGAAAGTGTTTTTCAGTGTTGCCTCATATGAATGCAAAAATAGTGAAGGTCCAGGTGAAATCTAGAAGTTTGCAAAATTTCTGATTTTGGGATGTTTCTATGTCAGTGGATTTGAGTGTGCTTGCTGAAGCTTAAACACCTCTAGGATGTCTCTTGCTTGGAAGCAGGTGCAGATCCAGCTCCTCGTTCTATCCTTCCCAGTGAAAACCAGCAGGTTTGCTGTGCTGTGTCTGGTACCCTACCTGGGGGAGTTCAGGTTGTGAAAAAGTTGAATGTGTAGCTTGATATATAAGCTCTGTGTGACAGCAGCACCTGCATGAGCTGTGCACTTTGTCACTGCAGCTGGCTGGGCAGAGGATGACAGAGCTCACAACACTTTAGCTTCTGTGTCCAGTGTAATACTGGGAAATGGCCTGGGGTAAGGTGCATTTGGGCTGGGTGTTCCTAGCACTTATTTCAACTTGTAAAATTCACAATATGAGTGTGATACCAGTGAATGCAGAGGGATGAGCCTATGTTCAGAGTTCCTGATGCTATTGAGAAATAAAGTAGTTTGAGGGCAGTGAGTGAGAACAGAAGGAGATTTTGAGGGAGGTGAGGGTCCTTCAGACTTTTATTTATCCATTGTAAAGAAACATATGAAAGTAAACAGAAATCAATTTTCTGAAAACCCCTCCCAGGTCACCGGCAAGGGAAATAATGTGACACTGCTCAATGCCAGGCACTGCAGATTTTGTCAAGACATAAAGAGTCCTGGTGCTTTATTTTTATTTTTGAAGTGAAAGTGGTTCACGAGGTACACCATGGAGATGATTCAGTGCTTACAGTTGTGACATGTCAGAGGCTTGTAAGCTCAAAGACAACTGTCTTTATTGTTTGCCTTTTCATCTTTCAAACTTTGAGCCCCTGTGTTCCTATCATTTTCCCTTTCCAATGTGAAATAAGGAGCATATTCTAAACAATGGTGCTCTTTTGATACATGCCATAATAAAGAAACACTGACTCAGAGAACAGCAGATCATAGCTGTCCACAAAGAAGTACAGAGAGGTGCAAATCCTTTTGGCATGGCACCACAGCAGTTGTTCCTGCTAGCTGATGGAAAGGCAACAATTATTTTTCTCTTCTAACATAACAGGGACAAAGGAGCTTCCCTTAGCAGCCTATCTCTGCCCTAATTTATGTTGCAGCTTTTTAGGGAAAGGAGCAAAAGTCATTTTAGGGGCTATTGAAAGAGATCTTCCTCTTTTGTAGCTCCTGTATGTTTTTGGCAAGTGAAGTGGAATACATTTGTGGAGCACATCAATGGCAGCAGCCTGAAAAGGGTTCAAGAAGGGCCTGATGAGCTCCTCAGTGTGATCCTGCCAGAGGGGAAGGTGGGGGGCACACCTGGGGGACACGGGGGATGTGTCCCCAGGGCTGCTGGGCTGTCCTGGGTACAGAAGTGACAAGGCTAGGTCAGGAGCCCGGGGCTTGTGGGGCTGGGTGTTGGATGGAGCTTTGAGCTGCTCCTGAGGCACATCTGTTCTCTGCAGACACCTGGGGGAACTGGTTATGGTGCTGAGGAAGGGCTCTGGGACTGCCACCCCTGCTCCTGCAGGCTGAACTGGGGCTGAAAAGGGTCTGCTGTCCTGTCTCAACGCTGGGAGCTGCTGCATGTTCTGTCTTTGGAAGTGCTTTCTGATTGGGACCTTTTCCTGCCTCAAACAGAATGACTTTTGGTGTCCTGTTGTGTGAGTGTGATGGCAGCTCCCTGCTGAGTGTTGGACTGTGGTGGGGGCCTGAAGGTGTAACACATGTGAAGTAGAAACAAAGGAAGTTTTGGGGGGGATCTTTTGCTTGGTTAATAACAGTACATAGTGAGATCCAAGCTGACTGACCCTTACCAGACATCAATATTACCAGCTGAGATTCCTTGTGGAATCCCTCAGGGGACGGAAAATTCGCCAAGGGTGGAGAATTTTCTTTCTTTTTCTCCTCTGTGTGGCTCAGGATGAAGCAGGGATGTGCCAATAAATGGCCTGTGATATACTCAGGAGCAGTGAGGGCTGGAGTCCAGGCGTTGTTGCAGGGGGAGGAATTCCTGCCAGTGCCCAGCGGAACCAAACACTGGATTTATCTGGAAGCCCTCTCCTGATCAGGACAAAAGAGTTAAGAGTTGGTTCTGTGAACTTGTGCTGCCTGCACATTTTAACCATACAATCATTTCATCTTTGTGTCCCTGAGGGATCTCTTGGCTTCAAGGAAGATTTTTGTGACTCTCTCTGTGACTGTCTCATACAAGGGCCACGATGTATCTTGTTTCTGTCACTGCAGTTCCATTTTATCTGTTTTTATGTCTGCGTTCTTTAAAAGCAAAACCTGGGGGAGGATCAGGCTCCAAGTTAGACCTCAGTGCTGTGACTTTGTGGGACTAGTGCAGATTCTTTAGTCCAGTGCTGTGTCCTTTGCTTTGCCCCAGATTCGGGGCCATGCTTCCAGACCTTGTTAGTCCTGCTTGTGCCAGGGCTGTGCTCCCTTGACTGGATTGAGGAAAAGCCAGGAATGAGTGCTGTGGGCAGTGATACACAGAGCTTGAGGGGAAAGGTCAAGCTCAGGAGTGTCTGTCCTTAATCAGTTTGAAGATTTCTACAGGTTGGCCTTTCTGGAGCTCAAAGATGCTTGGAGGAGCTGGGGATCTCTTGCAAGCAGAGCCCTGACTCGTCCCAGGGAGGTTTGCTCTTCTGCTGCCTTAGAGGAACTTGGGGAGTTTCAGTGCAGCTGTGTGGGAGGAGAAGAGGGATTTGCGGTTGAGCTTCTGGGAATTAAAAAGGGTTGAAATCTTGCCAGCCAAAAATGAGAACCCTTGCAAAACCAGTGTGAAATCCAGGCACCACTGAAGTCAGAGGCACACAGTTTTGGTCTGGACTTGAGTAGCAGCAGTATTTTATCCCAGCTGTGTGTGGGAAGTTGGAGTTATGTCCATTGTGGTTTTTGTACTGAAGCTCTATAGCATATAAAGGTGTTATTTTATAGAAAGTGTCACAGCTGCAGTGCCAGAGCTCTCAAACTTAAATGTCTGTGTCCACACAGTAGAAGGAAAATCTAGGGGTGTTTGTAGGCTCAAACTCCCTGCACTCCTTTGTATAGTCAGGAGAGAGTGTGCTCTAGTATGGACAATTCCTTCATTTTAAATGTGTCTTTTCCTCTGGAGGGAAGAATCTGTTTCATGTCTCCAGGATTGTGTGACCTGCCTGATATGTTGGTGAAGAGTATTTACCAACTAAAAAGGCGTTTATTAATTCTGTTAGACTAACAAGAACTTGCAGAAATTGGGTATGCATGCGGTTACTATGTGAGTACACACACGGTAATTTGTCTTTTTTTTTCTGTAAGCTATGATTTTTAATTGGGTGCTTTGGTCAGAAGATGGTGCTGTAAATATGTCCAGTTGTCCTCTACACTTTTCTAAGCATCCCTAATGCAATGTGGTGTTGAACTCTGAAAGCAGATTGCCCTGAAGGTCTGCTGTGCTCTGAGGTCTGCCCTGTGTAGCTCTGAGAAGAGGAATTAATTACATGGTTGAGGAGCTGTCAAGCAATGAGGATTTGTCCCATGCTTTGCCCTTAAATGCCCCTGCTACCTCTCTAAGGGTGTGTTATTGGGGCAAAACCCAGACAACTGGTATCAAGTCTCAAGCACAGAGCTCTTGTACCACCTGAAACAGAGTTCAGTGAAGCTCCTTCTCATAATGTGAATTCCTGCTGATCTTAGCAGTAAAATATTATGTCTTGCATGCTTGAGGTGCCTTGGATGTGCACCCAGCAGGGGAAAGCTGTCTGTGGACGTGTCTTCACAAAGCTTTTTGTCTCAAACCTGAGACTCAAACACAGAATCTAATAGGATATGCTGAGTCCACTAGTGATTCCTGGAGCTAACAAACCACTACTGGCCTGCTCTTAACTGTCTCCAACTGGTATAGTCTTCACTTAATAGATGTTTTCTTGTGTCTGCTTAACAGTATAAAAGTATTATGCAGTTTAAATGTATGGAGAACAAATAAGCTCCAAAAAGAAACTGCAGCTAAATGGTGATGCATTTGTGACAGTAGATAAAATACATGTGCTGATAGACCACTGCCAGGCCAGGGACTATTGCTGCTTTGCAATGTCAAGAAGTAGATCTGGTTTGGAGGGCAAGCTGCTGTCTGTGTTTGCAGGTGCTGATGGCAGGTGTGGCTGGGCTCTGGCTCTCCCAGCACATCTGAGAACTGCACTGGCTGAACTGGGGCAGTGTCACCTTTGGCACTCCAGAGAATGAAGGCCTGCCGTGGCCCAGCCTGTACAGTGTGGGGCTGGGAGGGCAGTGGGGTGTGATCCCCCAGATGTGAGCCCTTGTTGCTCATTGCTGGGGCAGCAGTGGGGTGTGATCCCCCAGATGTGAACCCTTGCTGCTCATTGCTGGGGCAGCAGTGGGGTGTGATCCCCCAGATGTGAGCCCTTGTTGCTCATTGCTGGGGCAGCAGTGGGGTGTGATCCCCCAGATGTGAGCCCTTGTTGCTCATTGCTGGGGCAGCAGTGGGGTGTGATCCCCCAGATGTGAGCCCTTGTTGCTCATTGCTGGGGCAGCAGTGGGGTGTGATCCCCCAGATGTGAGCCCTTGTTGCTCATTGCTGGGGCAGCAGTGGGGTGTGATCCCCCAGATGTGAGCCCTTGTTGCTCATTGCTGGGGCAGCAGTGGGGTGTGATCCCCCAGATGTGAGCCCTTGTTGCTCATTGCTGGGGCAGCAGTGGGGTGTGATCCCCCCCAGATGTGAGCCCTTGTTGCTCATTGCTGGGGCAGCAGTGGGGTGTGATCCCCCAGATGTGAGCCCTTGTTGCTCATTGCTGGGGCAGCAGTGGGGTGTGATCCCCCAGATGTGAGCCCTTGTTGCTCATTGCTGGGGCAGCAGTGGGGTGTGATCCCCCAGATGTGAGCCCTTGTTGCTTGCTGTGTTCCAGCAGGCTGGGAGGGCACACAGCCCCCTGTGCTGGGGCTCACACACCCCTGGCAAGCACCGCTGTCTGGGCTTGTGCCTTCTGCAGAAAGGATCCTTCTGCTTAACAGTTCTGATTGTGCCTTTTTGCAAATAAAACGTTAATGACTAGAGTGGAAAATACTTTAAATTCTTTTTGATAACTTCAAAAGTGTTTCTGGTAGCAGCGAGTTGTCAAAAAATATTTACGTAAGTGCATCTGTGAACCTCTACAATATCTTAAGATCTGCAGCAGCTTTGTCACTTCCTTACAAATAGCTGTGAGCGATCTATTATGTAAAAAGGTTCAGTTTAATTTACAGGAAGCCTTACATTTTTCTCCAAGTACTGTGTTTAGTTTATCTTGTTGGGGTTTTTAAAACCACTGTTGCTCTTTCTAATGCTTCTCTACAGAAGTCTGAATGATTTGTAGAGAAATGTAATATATACCTTTTTATTGTGCTGCCTGGCTGGGGAGGAGAGCAGTGAGCTGTTCTCAAGGTATCCCTTGGCACTCCTGGCTCCACACCCAGGTGATGCTGGCATCTGGTAATTCCCAGGACAAACCTTTCCCTGCTGCTGGCTCTCAGGGATACCACCAGCAGCCCATAGGTGCACGTGTCACCCCACTGCAGAGCTCAGGGAACCCTCTGGGATGCACACCTGGAATGGGCACCTTTGGCTTCTCTGTTGGAAAGAGCACCGACCTGGCAAATTCCTGCTAACTTCAGTGCAGTTATTTTTTAGGTGGTTTATTTGATCCAAAGGTATTTAGGTCTGTGTGGTGACTTTTGGAAAAAGTAATAGGCAGTGTTTTTGTTTCAAGGCCTGATGTTCATGCTGGTTTAATGTAGCTTTCCAAAACTGCTGTAACTAGGTGAAGTCTTTGTGGTTCGATTCCAAAATGAGTCAATGGTGTTAATTTAAATTAGCTTTTTACATTAGTAACTGGCTCTTGATCTCTCCCCTGGGTGTTCAGCTTGAAAGATAAAGCTGTCCATTGGTTGAACTGGTCTGAAACAACTATATTGTCTTAAACTTGTACCTTACATTGTTCTGAATGTGTGTTTTATATGGACCCAAACAAGTTGATATCTTTAATTGTGTTATGTAAATTTGACCTCCCCAAGTTGCAAAGTTTCCCCCAACAACTGGAGGCTTGCTGGCATATGTCCCTAATCAACAATCAGGGACACTTCCTGAGGCTGCTTTGTTCTTCTCCCCTGTCATGTGTATTGTGTGTGGTCACGTTCTCCAAGTGTGTGAAGCCTTGCCTCACACTGTGGGAATTTCTCCTCTGCCTTGCTGATGGAACCAGCTTTTCAGACATATTTCTCCCTTAAGTGTAAAGCTAGACACAATGATAATAATGGGACCAATTATTTTTTCCTAGCAGTGTCCCAGATCTGACTTTCCCTGGGAGAATACAGTGTTTCTCTCTTATTTTATTTTTTTCCCTCCGAAACACTGGATGATATATTGCCAAGGAGAAGATTGAGAGAAATGAGCGATCTTTCTCTCAAATGTGGTAATGAAAGAATTACATGTTGCTATCCAAATAATAACTGAAGCATTGCAGCAGTGAAGGCAGATTTGGAGCTGCTGCAGCGTTCTCTGGAGAAAGGGAGCATGTTGGCAGAAATTGTTGTTAATTTGCACGTGTTCTTTCATTCAGTGGAGGATAAAGATGTGGGGTTGCTGATACTGGAAAGAAATCTGTGTGGGAAGGGTGATTTTCCTAGTACTGCTCTCTAGAGTTACTTGAAATTGCTCTAGTTTGCTGGTCGTTGAAGCCATTTAAGAAGAAAATGGTCTGGGTTTTTTTTTTTCAGAACGAGAAAAGAAACTTAGTGGGTTTGGTTGTTGGTGGTTTTGGTGGTGGTGGTGGTTTGAGGTGTTTTATTTTTGTTGTTGTTTTTGGTTTTTGTTTTTTTTTTTTTTTGCTGTTGTTATTTTGGTTTGGTTTTTAAAAATTAAAGAAGGCCTCTCCAAAGAAAGACTCTGCAAACTTAATTTTTGAGGTAGTGTTGAAAATATTTCGTTTAGGGTTTCTTGGTGAAAAGCCCAGAACAGACTAAGTTGAAATGTTGGACATAAACAGGGAGATTTTTCTGAGCAAATTCAGTAATCCAACACAGTTTTACTATTCCCAGTTTTTCAAATGCAGTATTTGGCAACATTAGGTAGCCCTATGTACATTTTTCTTTGTAAAAATTGAGGAAAAAAATGCACTGTGGAGGCAAAGGAAAGAATAGGAACAAGTAGAATTCAGGGAGTTACAACTTGGGTTAGGAGAATGGCTTGGTGCTGCCAGTGAGAACAGCAGTTCACTCACACGCACTTCCAAGATTTCAGTGTAATCTCAGCTTCTGGTATTGATTTATTTAACTCTGATTCTATTAAATCCCAGGAGCTGCAGCGGGAGGCACTTCCCAGTCTCCTTCCAGAGGGATGAAGCAGTCAGCTCTCTGAGGAGCAGAGTGTGATGTTTTCTCACACATGGTGAGTTTTGCTCTGGTCCCTGTGGTGACCTCCAGGTAATGCAGCAGCAGTCAGCTCTGCTGGGAGAGCTCTGCTGCCTCCTCCAGCACTTCTGACCTTTTTTCGCAAACTGCCTTAAAACAGGGCCAAACCCCAGTCTCTCATCGCATACTGAGGGCAAATCAAATTCGCCTGCTGTCTCACAAAGGTGTGCAAAGCCCATTGGATGAGAATAGAATTAATTTTGCCAGTATTTTCTTTAAAAGAATTGAAAGAACTCGCTGCGATTCATAACTTTGGATTATGAAAAAGGACATTTTCCAGCCTAGCAAAGCCATCCAGTTTGGCAAGACTATTGCTCTTCCCCCATCCCAAAGTGCTGGAACTTCATTATGAGTTCTCATTTTCTTCACCCTGCACAGACTTCATGGTTCCCCAGGGTGCAGCTTCCTGTCTAGCCTTGGTGCCTTGTAAATCTTGTCTTCTACCTCAAGCTCTTCTTTAAGAGCCAGGGTTAACTCTGCTAAAGGCCACAGTCCCACAGTGTGCATCTCTTCAGCTTTACATTAGTGAGTTTGCTCTCACTTTTTTTTTTAAATTTAGAATTTCTGATGTTGTTCTGTGCACCTCCAACAAACTTACATCCCTCCTTACTCTGTTTTAAGACTGAGTAGTTTTTTCTTTTATTTCCCAAGAGAAGAAAACATTTTCAGGATTTTTGAAATACTGATTTATTTTCAGATGTTTAATGGACCAATGTTTAGGTAACTTTGTATGATTTCACCAGGTTTTTCATAAAATGAAATTAGGCAGGAATTTGAAGCCACTGGGTTGGGTTTTTTTAGGTACCAACCCCCTGATTTTTAGAAAGTTTTGAGCGACTCAGTTCTTAATGTTGCACTCAAGGGCAGCATAATCCTCACACTTCTTCTATTGTTGTAATAATTTGTTTCAAAGTTGTGATCACCTGTAAAGCACAATACTGCTTCACTGTATTTCCATGTAATGGGTTTTTGTGTGTGCCTCTTCAACCTCCTTTTTTTTTTTTTTTTGAGTGCCTATTTAAAGATGTCAGTCTTTGTCACTCTCTGAATTTGAATATGGAAGTAACTACTTGTATAAGTGTTTTATTTTGTGGCTGTGTTGTATCTTTTGGACATGTACTTAGATGAGTTTTACAGGAATCTAAAATGAATGAGGGAATGAACAGTAGATCAAATATTTTGTAGAAGTAGAAATAATCACGGGTACCAGCTTGAAGCTAAGATGCTGCTTAACTAAAATTGATTTTGAGCGCTGAGGATTAAATAATGAGATGGAGACTCGGATCTGGGTTCAGTTCTCAGATCTGCTATTTCATTGAGTAACTTGTTCAAGTCACTGAATTTTCTGGTGTCCCACTTCCCCTTCATATAAAGGGGGCAACAATCCTGCTTTTATCTTGGTTTACGAGGCCTCTGGAGCAGGAATAGCCTGCTAGTTTGAGCATGTGTAGTATTTAGCACAATGGGGTCCTCCTCTTAGAGATAATAACAACAACAACATGTGTGGCATCCACAGAACAAGATTTATCTTTCATCTTCTAATGCACTGGAGTTCCCAGATTGCCAGAGTGTTTTCTTTTTTATATGTGAGAGATCTTCTGTCTTGCGAGAATGCAGACTGCTTTTTGTCTTTCTGTCCTCTTGCCATCTGAGAGGAGAGAGGTGTATGGGATAAATATGGTGATGTGCTCAATTTTCTGAAGGGTTTCCTTGTGTAGGTTGTCAGGATCATTTCCCAGTTTCAAAAAAATTCACCCCAGCAAGGGAAAGTACTTGTGATGTACAGGGAAAATTGCTTCTATATTCATGGCTTATGATGCACCACATGCTAAAGACCAAACAGCTGAGAAGCTTCTCTGAGCAAACACAAGCAAAGGCTTTGTAAATTCCATGTTTTTAACTGTTTTAGCAAATTAATCCAAATATTATTAATACATGACACTTCTTCTGAATTAAGAGTTGTAGGATGGCTTCAAAATGGGAAAATGCCTGCTGGGTTGAGAGATTATTCTTTAAAATATTTTACAGAAGATCAAGTGGGAAACGTTTAATTGCAGTGCACAAGTAAGCAAATTTACGTTCTGTAACTTCTCTAACTGTTCTCAGAAATTTCTTTGAATAATGTGGCTATTCATAAAGAAGGGAGTTGGACTCCAGAAGCCCAGAGCAGTGGGTACAAGTGGAGATGCTCTTGGTGCATGCTCCTGTAGCTGGCAGTTGCGATTTCGGTGATGAGCCATTGTGTGCTGGGAAAGGCTGAACAGACAGGCAGTGTGGAGCACAGCAGGGCAGGGCTCTTGTGAAGAGGGACAGGTTTCATCAGTCCCAGACTGCAGTCAGCAGTGCTAAGACATTGTGCTGGGATGGGTAGGGTTGTTCCAGCCAAGAGGCGAGACTCGGCAGATGTTTAGCAAAAGGTTCCATTCTTCTTGCCACAGACACATGTGGAGCTGTCTTGAGTCTAGTAAGGATTTTTTAAGTTTTATAAGTCATAGTTTATTGAGCTTGGGAAAGAATTTAACGGCATTGTGATCTTGGAGGCTGTTTTGCTCTGAAATAATTTGAGTAAGCTCCGATTTTGTGATAAATAGTGAAAGAGAAGCTAAGTTGTTTTTTTTGCATTTTTTAAAACTTTGCAGTGTCCTTCTGTCCTATTCTCTTCAGTTGCACAGTGGTGTTTTCCTCTGAGTGACAAACAACCAGAAAGCTGAACCAGCACTTTGGAGCAGCATGAATCTGGCTTAACTTTGCTCTGGAGAAAGCTTTTTACCAGGTTTCATAATGACTATGGAATGGTACAAATAAAAGGAACACCATCTACTGACCACCTTGGCCATGGAAAATGATATATTTAGATGAGTGGTTTGAGTAAGTGAAGGACGTGGGATGCAGGCAGGCATTTGGAGGGAAGGCTTTGCTTTGGGCAGCCCTGGATTTTGGAGATGCAGCCCTGGAAGTCAGTGTTATTTCTATCGACTGAGCCCTGAGGCTGCTGATAAAAATGAAATATTAAGTGTGATAGTTTTGTAACAGTTTGTGAGGTCCAGCCTGTAACTTATGCTACAATTTAAAGTGTCCCATTGAAGTTCCATTGATTGGGTTAAGCTTGATGAATTTTACTGCTGGACTTGATTGCTGAGGGGAGAGTGTTCCCAGTCAGCCTTACTGGTGTGAGCTGAAGTCACAAGCATTTGAGTGTGAAACAAAAGCAAGGGACTGGAGAGACATTGGGAGGGATATGACAGAAGGCCTAGTGTGGATGCACAAGGCTAACAAGCATTTCTGCTTTTAAAATGCCCTTCAGAAAGACTGGCTGCCTTTTCAGCATTGCTCCGGAGCGCTGAGTAGTGCAGTTGCAGTTTTGGAGGCTGAAACATAAGTGAGAGAAGTGTCATTCCCAACAAGAAAATTGGTTATAGAGCTCAAAGCCCCTGATGACCAGTCCTCTGCGTCAACACTGACACCTCCATCTTCTTCTCTTGAACTTTCTGCTGAATTTATAAGCAGGAATAAAGCTTGTACAGCACCTGGAAATGCACCTTCCTCATGGGCATAGCTGCAAAGAACAGTTTGATCAGAACTCTTCAGACAGATGTGACAGGGCTGAGGAGGTGGAGGGGTTAAATACCTGCTGGTACAGTCTCAGTGTGGTATGGCTGCCATGCTGGTGTGGGGAAGGATTCACATTTCTGCTCTCCTTTGCATATGTCAGTTCTCAAGGCAGCAGCAGCACAGAGGAGGATGATGTTGATTGACACAGCCCTAACAGAAGCTGCCAGCAGAAGCATCTGGCTGTGCTGTATTCACTGGTGGGCACAACATTTGGAAAAGCCCAAAGTAAAATACCACCATCTGAAAATGTGGATCTGATCCACTGAGCTGAATTAGAGAAAGAGGATTGCCAGAAAGTGATTCTCACTCCTTGCTGGTCTGGGTTTGCCTGGTGGTGTAGCCTCGAGCAAGAGCAGCTGTGGGGGGAGTTTGGGACAGGTGTGCTGCTGTGGAGCACTGTGAGTAACATCCCAGGAATATTTCCTGAGGAGCTGGGGGAGCAATCACTGGTCAGAAATGCTGAGAGTCAGGCATGGCAGGTCGGTGTCTGAATCCTCCTTGACTTCGGGTCTGCCTTTGTTACGTTTCTATTGTTTCCCCAGATGAGGTATGATGAATGCAGAGATTCCCAGGAGAGGCACTGTCCATCCTGAATATGTGAGTAGCTCTCATTATTGTTAATGGGAGTTGCATGTGCTCAAAAAGCTACGACTCCCTTGTGATGCCTTGAGATAGAAGACTAATATCCAAATGATGTTTAATTATTTGAGCAAATGGTGTAACATGTGATGTCTTTGTTAGGTCATTGTTTTATTGTTCAGACAATTGGTCCAGTATCATTTTTCCCTAGGAAGATGACCACACACAAAAAGTTAGATTCTTAATTTCTGCTTGATTTTATTTGAACTCTCTATTCTTCCTTATTGTTTTCTAAAACTTTAGCTTCTAAAACTTGTAAAAGAGGGGAGTCTGGCCACTCAGAAATAATGTGGTAACACACTGGTGATGCTCTGTACTTCAGTGGAGTTGAATTAGTGAAGAATCTCTACGTGGCAAACAACTTTGGAGAACTTTTCCTCATGCAGTCAGGTTCGACAGCAATGTTGAAGTATCACAGTATCCCTAAGAAGAAATGAAGTTTTTTAAATAATAAAATTTTTCTTCTTTGTCTGTGGCAATTAAGCTGATTCTTGGTGATCTTTAAGTCCAGATAAGCTCTGACTGTGCTCAGGGTGCTGTGAGGCATGTTCCAGTTGGGTGAAACATGGCACCAGTGTGACCAGAAGCTAAAACACTCTGCAGAGAAGAAACTTCTTGGTTGCAGTGCAGCTGTTTGAGGACAGGACAGCAAATGAGCAGAGAGTGGAAGGGCTGCTCACCCTTATCCTTGAGGACAGAAGCAAAAATGTCATTGAGGATTGTAGGGTGGGAGCTTGTTTGGCAGTGGGGTTCCTGGAACCTGCACATTCTGTTCTGATTTGTTTCAGAGATGGGATGCCAAGTAAACCTAATATAAGTGATGGCAAATCCTATACTCTGTGCCAAAATCGGCAGGACAAATGAAGCTGTCCTGCTTTGCCATTCCTCCCTTCTCTTCCATGGGGGCAGAGAGGTCTTTGGAGATCAGCCTTTACTTCCACAGTGGTTTTGGCTGGGGGTGTCACTTACCCTGATACCCCTTGGCCACTCATGCATTGCTGATCACCATTCAGGTGAGGGACAAAGGAGGGAGCTTAGCAGTCAAGAGGATAGTGATGAGAGGGGAAATTGCTTATTTCAAAGGCTTTGTCTTGACAACAGCAGTGTTATCCTCCCCTTTTTATCCCCCTTGTAGAGTCAGCCACTGTCCATTATGAGGAGCTCTGAAGAATCCCCTCTCTCTGTCTCCTCTCTCCCCTCAGTGGTGGCCAGCACCAGACCCTTCGGATGATGTCAGGGCATGGGTTTGAAACTTCTAATAAAATGGACGTTAGGGCAAAAGAGGCAGATGAAATTCCACTGCAAGCTCACCAGTGTGTTTTGAAATATGTTAACTGCCTACAATATTGGCTTTCTCTTATTGCATAATCCAGCCTGGACTCTCCAGTTCTACAGCTGCGTGCTTAGCTGGAAAAATCACAGAATTTCTTGGAAAGTAGCTCAGTTGTGTCTGTTGTGAAGTTTCGTGCTTGCAGCTAGCACTGCTCATGTGCCATTTGTCTGATACCAGTGGCACAGCTAGACTTCAGCTGATGCAGCTGCTTTCCACCTTTGCTCATCTCCAGGGGCTACTCAGACTCTCACTGCTTCCTGCACACAGTTTCTGTTTGTATTTGTCCCTCCTAAAGGGCCACCACCCCCATGTGAGGCCTTGCCTGCTCTTTTTTCACCTCAAAGAACTTGCATTGCATAGACAGGTGGGCAAGGTTCAGGAGAGGGATGAAGTTGCTTTTGCTTTACAGGTGGGGATTTAAGGCACGGGGAAAATGGATCTTTAAGGAACCAGGAAGGAGCACTGGGGCCAGCCCTTTAGAAATAGGGCTTTGTGGAAGACTTGCAGATGAACAGTTATCAATAGTGTCATCTTCTCACTTCTTCCTAGCAGGGACAAGGGGGCTTTTTTCCAGGTTTCAGATGCTGTCATTTCCAGCTGACTGCATTGTGGCCAGTCTGTCTTGCCGTGTAGCTGTGCTAACTTGTAGCCTTTTACAGTCAGCCATCAGTTACCTATAAAATTTTTGGCTGTCTTGTAATCAGATCCCAAAAGGTTTAAGTTAGGCTAACTGTAAATTCTTGCATTGGTATACTTTTGTGTTCACTCTCAACAGTGCCTGCAACTGTTATTTTGGAAATACATGACTCAGTGGAGTCACAATACTCAATTTTGAAGTGTGAAATGTTTCACTGCGCTGTTCTAAGTCAACACAAACGTTTTGTGTCTGGGCAGCTCAGCTGGTTCTTGAGGTGTGTTGTTTCACACAAATGGAGGAGTCCTTGTTCTTTGTGTGGTGGGGCCTGGGCAGACTGGATCATACGAGGCATCACAAATTAACCAAAATCTGGCCCTGGGCAAGAACAGGGCCTACATTTGCCTCTTTCTTGACTGGCAGTAGTAAGAGGGTAGCAGACATGCACCTGAACACGTGCACAGTGCCTGAGTCAAGTATCTCACATCTTCCAAAACAATCTCCTACAGAAATGGTATTTTTCATTGGAAAATATTCTCTAATTCGATGTAGTCAATATAGGCTTATGGGGGTTTGTTCCTGGCAGAGGTAAAGGTTCATCCCATTTGGAAAGGTGGAGAATATCAGCTGTCATAATTGAAATGCTGCTGTTGATGTGTTAAGCATAAGAATGAGTTTGGTCAGTGAATGTGGTTCTAAATTCTAACTCTCAAACTGCTCCTTGCTGTACACAGAAATGATATGAAATGGCATTTTTATCAGTTGGTGAAAGCTTAGTTTAATTGGCTCCAGTCAAGTTTCTGTATTCTTCTGCCTAATCTGAATTAAACATTGGTTTGACTACGTATGTGGCTTTATCTTCCTTGAAGACATAGAGTGCTCAGTCAGTAGCATCAGCTTTGAAGTTAAGTTATTCATAGCTCAAGGATTGATTCTGACATTAACACTGTTTCCCTACACTCCTTGAAAATGCATCCCACCACCCCATTCTTTCAGTTCCTGCTTTAGTATTAATTTTAAATATCTGCAATTTTATAGTGAAAATAAAAGCTCCTCTCCTACTCTGCACATGAAAGGTTGAAAAGACCAAAACTAGAGATTTAAACAGGGAATGTTGCTTTTTAAAGACTGTCTTCTTGCTCATATTTATAAGTTTCCAGCTATCATTTGCCTTCTTGTAGTTGTTTTGCCACCTCCATTCGTGAGGAGGTTCTGTCACTTCACACCAGGGCTGGGGCAGAAATTCCTGCAGTAGAAATACTGAAGGCTTCACCATACAAATATTTAGCCTGGATCTTGCAAACCCACGTTTATTACTGACATACATGCCTAATAGCTTAACGTCACCCACTTCACCAGCCTTTGCTTTTAGCTAGCAGGTACAATTGGGTTAAGTGACATTTCCTTCTCTTTCTCCTTTCTCTTTTCACTTTTTTTTTCTTTTTTCTTTTTCTTTGCAGGGACGTGGGGGAGGAAGCATGACTTTACTCTGAACTTTCTTCTTGTTTCTTTAAGGAATTTCTTGTGTGAGAAAGAAAGATGTCAGTGCACAAAAAATGACTTAAGATTTGCATTCTTTTGCCATAGGAATAAATGAACAAAGTTTGCAACTGAAAAGGCATTTTTACACCTTTTGTTGTTTAGTAACATAGAAATCCCATTATGCTTCATGCATAGCCCTAAGGAATGTGCAAACAGCTATTAGATCAATGGCATGTCTCTGCAGCTTCTTTTATCATGAGTATTTAAAACTGAATATTCAAACATTCATTCATATTTCAAACATCTGTCTCAAATAGTGGATTTGTATTGGAGTATGTTTTATTGCCAATAGATAGGTTAAATGTAAGGCTTTTAAATGTTTTATAAGTTGCAGATGCTTAGCTATGATCTTGTAACAGTGTTTGCAGCATTTTTAAGCAACAAAATGGAAAATCAGCAATAAGCTCTAAAAGGTAGCCAGGGAAAAATAAAGAGTTTAAAAAAGAAAGGTACCCACCTGAAAGAAGGCATGTCAAGAGTTGGTGAGTAATTCAGAGAAGCCATGTGGGCTTCAGTCAGGGATGGTGGAATCTGCATCATTTATGGACTCTCTTAAACATCTTCCTTCCCCATGCAGTTTGATAATTGCCTCATCCGTGCTCTGGGAAGATACTGGGATGGATAAACGAGTGTGGAGGAACTGGCTCTGGTACTGGGATGGGTAATGGATGAGTAACCAGGGCAGATAGCCAGCTCTGGTGCCCCATGGGCTCCTCCTTCCCTGGCTGTATTGGTGGATTTGGGAGAGGCTTGGTGCCCAGCAATGAGGAGGTCCCTGGGCCGTGTCCCCATGTCCCCCCTCGCTGCTGTGCCTCCCTCCCTCGTGGTGCTTGTGCACCTCCTCAATCCCACCTCACCTCATTCCTTTCCTGTGGCTCTGTCCTTTAACGGTCCTTCCAAAGGACACAGAAATCAGATTTGTGCACAACAGATGTCAAATGTCATGTTAAAGGGAAGGCAGGGCAAGGTGGTTGCTCCCCTGTCCAAATGAATAAAATTCAACCTTTTTTGAGCTCTACTCCTGTTTTACCTGGACTGGTCCCATCCTAGCCATGGGAGCTCCTGGTGCAGAAGTGCTGCAGTGCCTGAACATGAAGCTGGTTTTGGTGGTTTCCCCAGTGCCTGAGCAGATGTGTCACTGTATGCACCTGTGCTAAGGGTTCTCTCAGAGGAGTACGTCCCCATGTTGAAGAGGTATATGAATGTGTATATAAAATACCTTACTTTTTGTGGTGAAAATATTTTTCAGTGACAGGAAAGTTTTTATTTATTATTAAAGCGTTCCTGGTTTTGGTGAGATCTTTGCTGTCTCCCTGGAGTATAGGCTGTAGCAGGGAAATACAGCAAGACTCCCGTCCTTTAAAGAATTTTTTCATATGTTCCTGTTGTGAATTCTGACTTTCAGCCTTAAAAAACTTTTGTAGAACTATGACTTTAAAAACAAATTATTATCAAACAAAATTAAAAGCAAAGAGAATACATTCCTTTAAAAAAGGGCACCTCTCCTTTTTGTTGAGCCCATTATATCTGAAGTTATTTTACTGAATATTTCTTAGTTCATTTTGCAAAAATAACAGATTAGAAGTGTCTTAACAAGGCCTCTCTTCTGGGAATAATCTCCTGGGAGCTGATTTATTTTTTCTTCTTTCATTTTTTAATTATTTTTTTTTAATGTCAGGACATTAATAATTATTCTTGCACCATTCTATGTTGTTCTCATCTTGCTGCAGTTAAAATGTAGAAATTTACTTTAGCTTTTGTGGGTGCAAATACTTCAATGGCCTTTACCAAAAGATGGTAGCAAAATCTGTCTTGCTTGTGTATTTTCTGCATGTATATTTCCACTTTCAAACTGTAAGACAGTGAGGAGCGATTCAACAAAGTTCTTAAATTGAACCTGTTCCTAATCTGTTTAAAATAGTCCGGAATAAGACTTACTTTAAACAAAACTGGTGTTTGTTTAGCATTTAGCATTTTGTAGGCTGAACCAATGAAGATGGCACATTGTGTTAAGCCACTAAAAATGTATGTATAAACAAGATCTCTACACAGGGCTGCATCAGTTTTTAGGTGATCAAGCTTTTATTCTCAGAGATCTCCTTTTTGATCCAAGTATTTGCATCCAAATATTTCAACTTTGTAGTTATCAAGACCTCAGCTCCCTGACAGGCTTGCTGTGTGTTTCCTGTAATTGAAGTAGGACAAAGGGAAAGGCAGGTCAATGCCTTCAGGTGTGGTGTGCCTTGACTGAGACCTTACAGGACTGTGCTGCGCTTTGCTGACAGAGGAACCTCTGCTTCCATTCCAGTCTCTGCAGCAGAGTGGTCTCATTGCACTCTCTGGCTCTTGGAGCACGGCATCTTTTCCCGGCTTTATTCAGGTTTTTCCCTGTGCCAGTCCTGTGGTGTGCTCTCTGTGCCTGGTGTATCAGCAGCAAGCCCTGGGTCCCTGGGAGTGCCCAGGCCAGGCTGCTCCAGAGGAAGGTGTCCGTGCCCATGGCAGGAGGGTGCAATGAGATCATCTTCAAGATCCCTCCCAGCTCAGCCCATTCTGTGACCTCGGCAATTCCACCACATCGAGGTGGCTCTTCAGCCCCTGCCTGCATCTCTCTCACGAGGTCTGTGCTCTGTCCTCTTCGGGTGATGTCCTGGCCAAGCAGCAGCTCCTCATCTGCACTCAGCAGCTCCCAGCTCCTGCAGCTCAGTGCTCGTCCCGGCTTGGCTCTGTTCCAGCTGCAGTTCTCGCTGTCCTGTTTTCTGCAGCCTGTCCCTGTTGAGCTGTCCCAGCAGCAGCTCTCAGGAGTGCTGACACCCCAAGCCTTGGCTCTTTGCCTGCTGCTTTAGGGAGCAGAGAGAAGAACATCCAGCTCAGCCCCTGTTGAGCCAGGATGGACTCTGCTCTGTGAACAGTGTTGGAAGAGAACGGTGCTGACTCTCTCTTCCCCAAAGATTTACAACCTGGCCAAATGTGAGGTGGTTTTTTTCTTTCTTTTAAATTAGTAAAAGACAGAGCAAAATCCCTGTCACCAGCAAAATCCCTCTCCTGAAGTGTAAGGGACAATTCTGTTGGGAAGCTGTCTGTGCCTTGAGGTAGTCAGTGAGAGTTTGTTGTAATGCCTGTGGAATAATGGATATTCCTCAAGTTGTTTTCTTAAAAGTACATTGATATTTCTTGCAGAACCTATCAAAAAAAGAATGAAAAAAATTGAATCCAAAATGTAACTGGCATGAAACACTGTCCAAACTTCTGCAAAGCTGTAAGTAACCGAAAACAGAGCTTGTAAAAGCTGTCATTGCTAGCTTTGTCCTTAATAACAGCTAACGCAAAAAGAAACTGCTGCAACGTTTTTGGAGATACTCAAACTCTGCTGCTGCTCTAAGGGATTAGGAAAACACCCATAGCGGGAGGCAGATTATCTCACATCTGTGTGCTTCAAGGCTTCTTGTGTCTTTCTCTGAAACATCTGGTATAGGCTGTTGTCAGAACATAAACTAATTGATATGTGCATGTGTTTTTTATTGTTCATTAGCAGGGGCTGGTACTTTTTTCAGTGAATTTTTGGCGAATTGTAATTTTTTTTTTTAGATGAATTAAAACTAATGGCTTGTTGCAGCCCAGAACACTTGAAATATGTTCTTAGCTTTAAAAAGATCTGCCCAAGTAACTGTTTTTATTTTTTCATTTGGCAATATTTGGTATCTGAAACGGTAAGATTTTTTTTGAGATTACTTAAATCAGTAAAACTTTGTCACAGCAAGGAGTTGCAAGACATTTTGTTGTGGAAGACATAGGTTTATTTTTTTACTAAGACAAAAAAGCTTCATTTGGCTCTTAAATATATTTTAAGTATGAAAATTGTACTAGAAGGAAACTTTAAGAAATGTAATGTATTGACGTTTGACTAACATCCTGAACTTTTTTCTTCTGGAAAGGTAAATAGTGGGATAAAGTTGGTTGTGCCAGCATTCTGATTTTTCTGAAAACTTCTCAAGTCTAATATTTGAATGTTACCTGGCCTTAAGGAGTGACCATTAGCAATGCACTTCAGCTGGAATGGCCACAAACGTTTTGTTATGCTGAATGAAGGGTTTGATCACATGGGACACAAGGGGCAGCTGCAAGAGGCAGGGTCCAGTCCTGTGGGTCAGAGCTAGAAACATCTGGAATTCAAAATGCCATTGATAGACAGGACTCTGTGAGGCCTGTGACTGAGATGCTTATTGAGATGGAGCCCAGAAAACAGCCCAGTGTCTCATCTGAAGGAAGGTTTGTCACCTGGAGAATGCTGTTGCCAAAAAGTGCAATAAAGTGTGGTTTTACAAAGCCAGGCTTTGATAGAGGTGTTGCCTTAATACTGGGCACTGCTGGCCTTTGGCACTGTTGCTCTTTTTCCCAAGCTGGGTGAAAAACCTCCAAAACCTTAAACTTTTTAATGCCATTAAATATCTTTACTCTTAAGCATTTCTGCCATGACTAAATGTACAAATCAAACATGACAAATGGTGAAGTTAATTAGTTGGCTGCTTTTCCACTCTTCCTTTGTGCAGAGAAGAGATAAAAATAAATATGAAAGTACAATCTAAGGTCCATGAATTTAAGAGTAAGAGGTATTTTTTTTTTTTTTAAATCTGCTCATAGTGGCTTTCTTTCTTCAAGCTTTAGTCTTCTGTATGAAGGCCGACCTCTATTTGGATGAGGGAATCAAACTCTTTGGTTAATAGAAAGGGATGAACTGAATATGAAAGCGATTGAGGGAAGGGATGGAACATCTAAAGGCTACATTGTCATTAGTTTTATTTTAGTGAAAATAATTGTACATGTTTAGTTTAAAATGTAGGGGGAAACTTGCTTTGAAATATAATTACATTTAGCAGTCTTGTAGCTTTGTACTTTGCACTATAAATTGCGATCCCAGTTGTTTTTCATCTCCTGTAATTTAAATAAGTAAACCTTTTGTTCTTAAACTCTGTTAGTTCCTTCTATTTCTGTTGATGGACATCCATTTCTACTGCTTTATTTTATGTTAATATTTAACAATGGCATGCAGTTACCCCCCTGCTGGCACCGCTCCACCTCCTTTGTTTCTAGAAGGCCTCTTTTTGCCTCGGTCTTTAGTTTTATAGAAGAATCCAAACTTCCTGTCCCTGTATCTAGCAGGAGCGAGGTTTCTGCATAAACTGACACAAAATCCCTGGGGAAGGGATAGCCCCCAAGCAGGGAAGGTGGTGCTGGGCTGTCAGTCTCCTTTGTTCCTTGCTCAGATGGAAGCATGGAGTGGATGATGCTTTGTGGGCCAGAGCAAAGCTGTGCCAAGGGAATGCAAATCCACTAGGTGTGCCCAGGTAATTTAAAATGCTCACGCTGGCAGCTTTTCTGCATGAGTAAAGCTGTTTAATTAATGCGTTTTCTCCACTTTCTTTTCTTGACAAGTTGATTCGAATTGAAACGGTCTGTAATAAGCTTGCCTTGTAATAAGAGTCTTGGGGACAAATTGCCCCTCCCCGCAGGTGGAAACTAAAGAGCCAGTGTGTTTTGTGTTTGTGTGTGATCAGCAGGGCTGGTAGGAGGCATGGCAGCCTGTCCCTGACAGCCCAGCCCATGGCTTGGCTGCGCAGGGGTGCCCAGAAAGGCGGGTGAGGGCAGGGCTTGGGCGGCAGAGCTGGCACTGCCGGGCTCTTCTGCCACCCTGGTTTTAATGAGGAACGTGAGAGTGAAGTGAACATAATGGAATGGGCACATGGGCTGAGGCAGTGCTCGTCCTTGTCTCCCCCTCCTCCACCCCTCCAGAGGAAGCTTATGTTTAATTTGCTCAGCCTCGCGCTTTGACGCAAGTGAACGTGGAGACCTGAGCCCAGGAACGACAAAGGCAGCACTGGGCATTTCAGCCACTGCCTTTGAAATAGGCCTTGACAATAATGGAGTTGGGAAGCCCCACTGTTCAGACTTCTTTATAGTGTTAATAACTGTCCAGAAAGAAGAGAAGCAAGAAATTGCTCAGATTTCATCTCTCAGATTTCATCTTGCATCTAGAGTGCCGCAACAAATCAAACTGAAATGGGCCCCAAGATGGGCCCAGTGGTGTCTGCACTGCCATGCTGAGCTGCCCTGGGCCCCTTCTCCCCCTGCTTTGCTCAGAGTTACAATGCCGGGCAAGTGCTCAAAACAGGCTGGTTGGGGCAAACACGTGTGCTTCCCAGTTGGGCAGGTGTCCCAGCTAGGGTGCACTCAGAAATGAATTAGTTTGTAGAGTGTGAAATTGGAGGCTGAGGCAGCAGCATGTGCCCAGTGACAGACACAGAGTGCGGCCCACAAGAGATGTCTGCTGTTCCTGTTCACCTGCCCTGGCTGTCCCCAGGATATATCTTCCTTCCTTTCAGTGTGCAGGGACAGTTCTTCCTTAAGGGATTAAGATGAAAACAAGAGTTGACCTTGGGTGAGGCGGAGTTCCTGCCTGGCCAAGCTTTAGGGGAAGATGGCTGTGCCAGTTGCAGCGATGTTTGGGCAGTGATTCTCACAAGAAAATATTGTTCATTTTTTTACAAATGCAAACTCTTTGATGCCATTAACAGATAATGTTTTTACGTCTGTAGCATTCGTGGAATTTGGAGTTGTATGCCTTGTCCTCAGGGATGCCTTTAGAAGAGTGCTGGAAGTCCAGGAGAATAAGCAATGTGTATTATGTATTGAGTTACACCTTATTAACTGATAAGAGTTGCAAAAATATTTAACTTCAGGGGAAAAAGAAAAAGCAACAGTAAAATGTGCAAAAGAGTTCCTCGTTTTCAAGCAGAACAAAGTTGCATATTTTCATGCTCATCCATCTCAGGTGTATATATAGTAGAGAAAACTGTCACACCTTCATTAATTTAAAAGCTTTTTGGATCAACAGTCTCCACCCTCTTCATACATGGAAGAAGCTGGAATGCATTCTCACGTTGCAATAGACAGTGCATTGTCTTCAGCAGTTTCCTTATTATCTTTCTTAATTAGCAAATCAAATTCTTGTCTTTAATCCTTTTGCATCCAGGGATATTTTGTGCTCAGAAGGCTGGGAAGTATGCGTGAGCCAGTCTTGCCAGTTGGAATTCCCCAGGGTGCTGGGGGAGACACTGAAGAAGAGGGGCAAGAGTTTTGTTGATTGTGTGAGTATTTGGAGTTGCAGCATTACAACCTCCTTTCCCAAGAAGTGCAGCAGGCAGAACACATGCTATTGTGTTCACATCTGGCATTAACATATAAAATTTGAGGCATGTAACGTTTCTTCCCGTACAACTAAATTAAAAACCTGTGGCATAAGGTAAATTGACAAGTGCAGAACTTCTTGGGTGGGAAATTTAAATGGTAGCAAATGTTTCCTGAAAGCTGCTTTTGGAAGCGTGTTCCTGAGCACGGCTGTCTGCAGGCTCAAGCCTAGCAGTGACAGGGAGAGCTGTCCTGTTCCCATGATTTGATTTCATTTTATAGGGGGGGAAGAATTCTGTTCTGGTCATGAAGACAGCACTGCTACGTGGGACAGAGTCCAGGCTGCAGAGCTGAGCTGTGCCATGTAAAATAAGCACATCTTGCCTCTCTTTGGAGGGGACTGGGAAGACACAGGTCACAGTTCACTACTGATTCACAGACACCTTATCTCTGTGCTGGGCAACATGTTTCTTGTTTAAATCTGTAGAATGGCTCAGCTGGGGCAATGCACTGGAGTGTCTTCCCTGAGGACCTTGTTCCTGACTGAGTTTGATGTACTTATGGATATTTCTCCTGAAACAGAGCCTGATCTAAAGAACACGGTCTCTTCCTGCATGGCACTGAGGTAGGTCCACTGGAAAGTTGCTGTGCTGTCTGGTTTCACATCAGGTGGGACTGATGTAGATGACTCTGTCAAGGTGGGTGGCAAGAAAATGCAGCTGACACCAACCTTTGGAGGCACCAGGAGCTGGAGTGCTCAGCACTCCTGCAGCAGCTCTCTCCCATGAGGTGTCCATGTCCTCCCTGCTCCTGTGTCCTGGGCTGCATCCACCCTGATGCTGTTGTAGAAAAGCAAAAGTTATGCATGGTTTTGGGAACTACGGGTAAACTGAAGTCAAGCAGAACTGCTTTGGCAGAATGAGACCATCCTGGTGTCTCCAGCTGCATACTGCCCTGCTCAGGTAGGAGTTGGACTAGTCCATGTCCAGGCTTGGATTCTTGTTCAGACTAAAATTTGGTTGTGGCTTATCTGGTGTTTAAAGAGAAATGCAACTTCTCTCATAATGAGCATACTTGTTCCCTCTTGATGCTGGCCTCCACTGGCCTTTGTCCATGCTGTGTTACAGCATAAGTGTTACATCTCTATCAATATCATTGCTGATTTTATTAGCAGCCCTGCCGTTTATAGTACTTGTGTTGCAAATAGTCATACATGAAGGCACATAGATATGTTATGGCTGTAGAGACCCAAGTGATCAATAACTTTTAGATTACTGTGTCACTAAACAGCAGGCTGAGACATGAAAAGCCACTGTTACTTTAGGGATGAGAGATTTTTAGAAAATAAATCAATAGTGAATACAGGCTGATTGGTTTCCAGTTCAAATAATTCCAAGAAACATGGAGCCCAAGGGAAACCATGCCATTCATACTTGGAAATAAACAACACGTGCTTGCTTTCATGAATGTATTTGGGTCAGTACTCTTGAAAATGGACAGGGAGCTGTTGGGTAGGATATTAGTCTGGAAATGGGGAACCTGGGTTTTCCTTTGAGTGGTTCCAGAGACCTCTTCTCTCTGTCTCCCAAGTTCCTTTTGGTACTAATAGCCTGCACTCTAGGGCATGGAGACTAGTTCGTGTTGTTGGACCCTCCTGGGTCTAACAGGAATGTAAATAATTACAAACATTCAGGGAGGTGATTTTGCTTTCATGGTGTTTCCTGTTATGGGCTGAATGATGGCACGTGGCTGGCAGTGGCTGCTTTGTAGGCCGGGATGGCATGAAGCTTCCAGGGAAAAGTAGGTGCTGCTGTCTCTCCAGGAGGCTGCTGTGACACCCCCCATGTGCAGGTGTGTTCACATGGCCTGCTCACTCTGCTGGTGTGCAGGAGTCCCTGCAGTGCCCCTGCTCATCCCTGCTAGCTGGCACTACCCTGGGACACATCCCTGGAGCTGGGGGGGACACTGGCAGTGGGTGGTGCCTGCAGGAGCACACCTGTCCCTTGCCAGTGGGGAAGGGATCTTTCTGAACGTTTTTACAGCACTTCAGGGATTTTGCAGCATCCACTGCCAGGAAAACTTCTGGTGTGAGCTTGAGGTGTCTTCAGTTAATTCTTGTTCTGGGCTAAGACCTGCTTTCTATTCTGCACTGAATCCTCCCAAAAGCTCTTTTGTAAATGTGCTTCAAGGACAGTTTGGTGACAGTGCAGTTACCTGCCACCTCTGGGACATAGCGGACAGTGACTGAAGGTCGCAGAAATTTTGCTAGGTAGTAGGTTTTATACCTAGTAGGTTTTATACCTACTGGTTTATTGGAGCCCTACTTTTATCTTGGGATGGATTGCTGAGTGCTGGAAAGCAGCCGGTGGAGATGTATAAGTTGTGAAGGATGTTTTCTAGAACTGCAGCAGAATTCAGCAGCCAAAGGTTGACTCCTGTTCATGCAGGAGTGGCTGAGGAAGGCCAGTGACAGGAGACAAGTTGGAAAAACTTATTTGAAGAAAAAAGTAAGAGATACTTGAATGTCGTTTTCTCATGTGGCTTTGTTCCTCCTTGTCCAAACAAGAGAAGGAAACTGGCTGCTCTAATTGGACTTGTGTCTCTGCTTGAGAAAGGTGTTTCATGGTGGTGACAAGGTATGGAGTAGTACTTTGGTCTAAGGTCTGGGATGCATTGAGTTAAGACCTTTTCCTGGCCTGGATATGCCTGTGACACATAACTACATCACCTGGTCTGCCTGTGCTCTGTGTGCAAAGTGGAGAAAATAGTAATCCTCAGACTCAGAAGAATAAAGGGTAATTATTTTGTGGTGCTGAGATGAGGGAAGCTTATATAAGCATCTAAGACAAACAGATCAGCTCCCAGTGAATTCAGTGGCAGAACTTCTAATGGCAGCAAGATCCAGGCCCCATCTGATAAAGAGTTTCATCTGGATTGCATATGGGGGTAGGCATTAAAGGGCCCATCTAAGGATCTCCCCTCTGGAGTACATCTATAAAAACCCCTCTGTAGATGTGTTCAAAGCTCACAGTAATGCCAGTCTCCTCAGGACCATTCACTTAGATCATTCAGAAACTCTTTTTTGTCTGAGCCCTGATGCTCTCCACCAGTGGAAGAATGTGGTTGAAACTCCCATGCAGGGAAGACTTGAGATTTGTTTTTTATTTCAACCTAAAACATTAACAAATTGGACACATGTGCTCTCAGACTAGAGCCCGCTCTTATTTAAGCCAATGCATAACTCTCCTTGATCCCAGCAGGATCAAGGTCTTGAATATTGCCTGCACCTTTTTAGAATATCTGCCTCTAAATGAAACAGACGGTGACAAACTCATTCTGGATTTATCCTCCTTGGCTGATTTGCAGCCAGAGAGGTTTGCAGACCTTCCCTCTTGAAACAGGAATTCAGAGTCTTTAATTGCTGAATGAAAGACCAAGGGCAGGTTATCACTGTGCCTTCTCTCATGGCACATTCTTCAGTATGTGAAAGTCAATGCTGTGATTTACTTTTTTTATTTTTTTTTTTTAGCATTTAAACATCTTTAATGTTCTTGTCAGACTGTTGCTCCAGCTAGCACAGTGCTTCTGTTCGCTGTCTGATTTTCTTCCTCTTCATGCCAAAGTACTGACAGGTGAGTATTATATGTTAGGAAACTATTTGGCAGAAACATATGCCTTGAATATGTTTAAATTCCTTGTAAGGCACTTGATCAATGTGGAGTATTTGTGTCCCCTCTATCATTGCTCTAAATTCATATTCATCAACAGAGGTTGCTTGGTAGTTAATGGGACACTGGGGCACTGAGTGAAGGGAAGGGACAATACACAAACAGGGCAAAGAATGAGGACAAATGTAGATGAACTTCCTCCAACAGGCACAAGATGCTCATTCCTGAATAAAAAATGTGAAAAGGTCAAGTGCCCCCAGAGGTTTCTATTGTGACAGGCACTTAACCCCTTCACTCCTGGTTATCTGCTTCAGCTGCTGGGCCACTCAGTGCACAAGTGCCATTAGCATCAGTGAAGTGTGGGGCTGCGAGTGTTGGAAACCCACCTCCCTTCCAGGCAGCAGGCACTGGGTGAGCAGGAAATAATCCTTGTGGACACTGACCTTGTCAGTAGCTGTGTCTAGAGATAATTATTTCCTAACATGTAACCTTTTCATGGTCAATTGCTCCAGTATATTAGACAGAATTGTGATTTCTTTCTATCTTCAGGCACACACAAGGTCTTGTCCTTCCTGCTTCGAGGTTAACTTAGCAAGTGCGCAGACAACCCAGCACTCGCTGGAAAACGTTGTTTCTATTTTGCTTAAAAGAAAAAGAGTTTTGCTGCTGTTCCTTGCCACTGAGCAGAAAGGGTCTGGGGTATATGCCCACTCCCATGTTTTTTTGACAGACATTTCCCTTTTAAGCATCTAATACTAACCAGGCAACTGTCAGTGTTTAGTTTAGTAATCTTCTGCTCCACCAGATTTCTTGCTTGTTGACTGACTTTGGTTTACCTTTTCCTAGCCTGTGATGCTTCAGTTGTGCCCCTTGACACATCACCAAGGCATCTGCAGAGGCAGGCTCAGCAGAGTATGTCAGCACAGCGCTCCAAAGGCACCAGTTTGATGCCGTCAGGACCAACATCAACACGAGCAGCCAGGGGTGAAGGCAGTTCTCTTGCAGGACCCTTGAGCCCAGCCTGCCCTGCCTGAAGTGCACTCCACAAGGGCTCTTTGGTGCTTGGGGCTACAAAGCATGAGGGGGAACATTGTTCTTCCTCTTCCATCCCAAATCCTCCTCCTCTCATACTCCTGTTGCAGCTTCTTTGGCAGAGACTTGGAAATACCAGGCAGAAGCTTTTTTTGGGACAGTCCCTTTTGGGAACATACACAGCTGAGCCCTTGAGACACCTTGTGTGGACTGCCCTGATCCAAGCAAGAACACAAACACAGCTCCTGCAGCTAAATGTGATTCGTAGGTGATATTTTTACAACATGCTCCTTCTTTTGTAGCAGTATTTAATTTGCTTTAAAATAAAATTGCAAAACTGGGTCAGTTTGCCATTGAGCCTTGTAAGACTCTTCAGCTAAATCTCCAGACTTTACCTAGAAGTTAATTTGAGCCAGACTTAGGAAAAATATATATTAATATACCCAAAGTCTCACGTGAGAAACTTGTAGGCAATGATTTGGGATTCAGAACCATATTCATATTCCTGAGACTAAATTCAAAGCCATAGTTTAAAAGCAGCCTTGCACATGTGTATGTCCTGATCTTTAATTAGGCAAAACTCCCACTGACATCAATAGGAGTTTGACTTGAATAAGAACTGCAGGATCAGGTCCATAATTTGGTACCTGGGATTTGATTAAGCAACTAAATTACTAGAACAGTTTCCCCATGTGTATAATTGCCTAATTAATTTTTGAAATAGCTAAATTCAGCACAGAATATCGTGTACCTCTTGCCATATGAAATGTATGCTATTTAATCCAAGTTGATGGAGCTATTTGGAAGAGCCTGTAGTTTATTTTACAGTTAAGTAGTATGGTTTCTTTTAAGCTCAGAAATAGCCACCGTTGTATTAAAATGTTATGTTCCAGAGTAGTGCTCTGTTACATCCTAACTCTCAAGTTCTAGCTGCTGTGATTGATATTGCAGGTGAGAAAACACTCTGGAGGCTGGGGAAGTATTTATTCTCTAAGATGATTTTTAAATTCAATGCTTTGAAAAGTGTTTTTTTGTCTTATTGATGATTTTGTTTGTTTTTGGTTTTTTGTTTAGTGCCTCGGCATACTGCCTGTGGTAGACTATGTATTGGAGTAAGTGTGTATTATTTGCTTTTTGCTGAAATTTCAGTCTAATACTGTGGGCTGAAGTTGATATATGTGCTGCAGGAGGACTTGCTTTCACAACTGAGAGATTTTCTTTGTTTGTTCTTTGTTTGAAACAGAGAACCTCTTCTGTAAGAAGAATAGGGAGATCATATATGAGTTTCCTAAGTGGACAAGTACTGTGGAAGGACTTGTAATGCCAACAAGTAAAATCTGTTCTCCCTAAATGTAGCTATGTATGTGTGGGTCTTGTGTACAGACATAAATAATTGTAGCTGGCATCATGCACAGTGCCTGCTCCTGCTGTTGACTATTAATTAATAATGCACGTTCTCCCATTCTTTCCAGCTGAATTTCTAAGGCATTACCATGGGAATTTTCCCTTTTTGGATATTGCAAAGGTGCTCCAGGACCAGCTGTTTTTGTGATATGCATCTTGCAGTAGCCCTTTTTTCAGGAACTCCATCCAAGCATCTCTTGCAGAGAAGGGAACCACCACTTGTCCTCAGAGAAGAGCTCTATGCTGCAGCCACGGTGAGCCTGGTGTCCTGGAGTCTGCCAGGGTGATGTGAGCTTGGATTCTGCCATGCTCAGAGCACTGCCAGGAGCTGGAATTCCTGCATAGCCCCGGATGAAGTGGGATACCATCAAATGTAGTGCTCAGAGGTAGACTTGAACCTTTAGGAACCGTTCTGCTCCTTTAAGGATCTGAGAATGCTCGGTAGGTAAACAAGTCATGGCTCTGAAACTGCAGCCAGTCTGAAGCGGGCTGACGTCTGCACTGCTGCTGTCTTTTCAAATGATAGCTTTTTGTCTGGCCCACCAATGCCAGAAACTTGCCTACAAAATAAGCAGTCTTGTACCCTTGAAAATTCGCGATTGGGTTCACGCAAAATGATGAGATGGTCTTAAAAATGGGAAGATTATATTTTATGTTTAAATTGGAATCCTTTTTGAAGGCTGTCCTTCTGTCTTGGCTTGTCAGCTTTTATTCTGTGTTCAGCTCATATTTTGAAGACTTACTGTGGGGATTATAGCAAGGAATAGAAGAGATGGAAACATTCAGCTTTTATTTAAAAAGAAAAATAGGTAACTGTTTTTCAGCTGCTTGATTTCTGCAGCTGAAATTCTCTGAATCCTCATGATTTGGCATCGTTAGTGATAACTAGAAGTGATGTCTATGGCTTTGGGAACCCCTGGATTTTAAATAAAGTTTGGAGTTATCTTAGGCGTGTGTGTAATGTCATTTTTCTCCAGCTCTTACTGAGTCTCATTAAAACTGAGGAAACTGTGTTATGAAAATAAAAGTGTAAGAAGGGAGTGCAAAGTCAGTTGTTGGTAATTCGGGCTGTCGTCTGTCTCCCAAAGCTGTGGGAAGCGTGGCCCCTTCTCTCTGTGGCACTCTGCCCTCCTCTAGCGGTGGCCACAGAGAGCCGGTCCCAGCTCTGCCTGGGCTCTGCTCAGCTGGCCTGGGAGCTCTGCTGGCAGACGTTTCCTGCTGCGAGAACTTTCCAGTTCTCTCTGATTCAGCCGTATTTGCAACTTCTGCCCTGATTTTTCCTTTGGACAATACCAGAAATTTCAAAGGTTACAATTTTTGCAATGTACTGTTTCGTTTTTTTTTTTTTTAATTCCCCACTAGTTTCAGTTTTTTAGAGGACTTCTGTGTGCTTTAGTGTTCTTCCAAAAGTTAAAAACAAAACAAAGAACAAACATCAACAACCAAAAAAAAAAGTGAAAGTTTGGAGCCAGAGTACAGAAATATGTAGTTTTCAGGAAATTCATTATGATTTTTGGGTATGTGAGATTTGGTCATACTGTCAAAAGTTTTAAAACTTCGGTTGTCCTAACCTTGCATGTTAATGATAGTTTTGGTAGATTTTGGATAGAGCTGAGAGCTGATACCCTTGAGTCTCTGCAGGCAAAACCTCTGGGCTATCTGGTTCCTAAACTACTCCATCATCCTGTGTGGATGTATGCAATTTTGGCTTTGCTGCATCACTCTCTTTGAGATGAGCAAAAGGGAAGATTAATTCCTCTAGAAAAAGCTTTCTCTGCTTTGTATCCATATCAATTTCAGTGACTTAAGACCTGTCTTTTTTTGTTGTTGTTTGTTTTGCTTGTTTTTTGTTTTTGTGGGGGGGGTTTTTGTTTTTTTTTTTGTGGGGGTTGTTTTTTGGAGAATGGAGGGAGTGTTTAAACTGAAGGCATATGGAGCATGGCAGTGCTGCAAACTTTTCTAAGCCCCAGGCAAAAACTAAACATCAGTTTATTGCAGCCTGTTTGTATGAAATATTTGAAGAATTTCATTTTTATCTTAGAGCAGTTTAAGACTCTGGAGATACACAAACCTCTTTCTTTTCCCTATGAGATAAACAGGAACAAATATGTATTGTTGCTGCATTCTAGTACTTTCTTTGTGGTCCTTTACCCCACTATTAAATACTTTTCAATTTGATTAATCCTTGTAGTGCAGGGAAAGCTGTTTAATTCTGTTGTGATCACCTCTCCCAGAAGCAACAGAATTTTCCTGAAATGAGTGTATTTGTTTGAATGAGGGTGCTTTTCCAAAGAATCTTCTTTGTCTTCATTAAAAAACTGTAGTGATGGATCTGCATCGCTGTCACCTGTGGTGAGTGACTTCTAAGCCCAGACTGTGTTTAACTTCTGTTTCTGTTAGGCCTTTGCTAGACTGGGAAACTGTTATCACAGCTTGGCTCCACAGAGGTGTGCGTGCACCCAGGCTTTGATAAGCTAATGAGACAGAGTTCTCTCACTGAAATGCATCTCCAGGTCCTTTAATCAGCTCTGTGACTTTGCTCTTGGCTGCTTCGAATTTAAAGAGGTATTTCGTTCCTACCCCTCTGCCTGTTCCCTTTCCTTTGCTGTACTCTGTGGTTTGCCTTTAAATACTTTTGGGGGTGGAACTATCTGTGTGTTTTGTACATTATTGAGGATCTGGGAGGGCCTCTGGGTACTGCCTTAGTAAATGTTAAATAAGAAAGCCGAGAGGAGGTGTTGCTTTAGTAGTATATGGGTGTACCAGTGAAGAAATGGAGAGTAGATCCTCTTAGTCTCTCTCTCCCCTGGCTTAACCAGCAGCAGTCTTGGGAGATGCTTTGCAGACTCACTGTGGCAAATTCATCTTATTTCCTTTATAACTATATTGATTGTTAGGATCTGTGTCCCTTCGATGTTATGGGGTTTTTTTCCCCCTGAGAAATGCTTCTGCCTTCTTGAAAATTGAGAGAGATCCCCAAAGCTTACCAGGCAAAAAAACTCAGGGAGCTCTCAAAGGATATTGCTGCTTTTCCCTCTAACCTCTTACAGTCTCTACCCTTCCTCTGTTCTTTTTTCTTTCTTTACCAGCAAGGCGCTGTGTGCAGTCTTTTGTGAACCTTTGTGGGCCAGATTTCTCCCAGGTGCCTTTTTTCCTCCTCAGTAGCTGCAGAAGAGGCAGCAGATCTGAGGGGGAGATGCATTTTATGATTGACTTTTATAAAGTGCATTTAGCAGCAGGATTGACAGAGCTGTTGACTGAAGTCCACCCAGTTTTGGGGATGCAGAGGCCGGTAGGGGCTGGATCTGCTCCTGGTGACTGTCCATGGGTCATGGACTGAGTGGGGACACCTCTGCTTGCTCAGTCTGTGCTTCCCTGCTAAACTGTCTGCATCAAGGGCTGGGGGTAGTGCCAGGAGAGCCCAGGAGCTGTCTGTGCTGGGAGCCAAAGACATTTTACAGTGCTGGTACCTCTCCAGAGGCCAAGGCAGGGCTCCTGCATGTCACTGGGCTCCCATATCAGCTTTGCTGTAACCCTTCCTGTTCCTCCATGGGATGCCTCCTGATGGCAGGAGTGGCAGCACAGGTCGCAGTGTGAGCAACGGGGCTTTGCTCCGTGTTCCTTGGCACTCGGTTCTCTGTCAGAGACTTCAAACAGGGCTCTTTCCCACGGTTTGTCTTGTCACTGCCTCTGCCCCTTTCTTGCCTGTAGCCTCAAGGCTGCAGCTCTCCAGCCATTTATTTATATGGCCCTCATTTGTCTTAGTCTCTTTGGCACTTCTATGACTCCCATTGGCCCAAGGCCTGAATGCCTCCCAATCTTTAATATATTTATCTTCACACATGCGGACACACACGCATACCTGTGAGGTCAGGAAGTACCAATGCTCCCATTGTACAGATGGAGGACATTAAATGATAATTGTCTAAACTGGGAGCAGGTGGTGCTGGGGCTGGAGGTAGGCTGCTCTCACACGGCACAGAAAATGGCATGGCGAGAAATGCTTCATAAGCCACAGTGAAGCACTGGGAAGATGGATCTCCCCACTCATACATGAGTCTTGCAGCCAGTGCAGTATGAGGTCCTAGTCATGCCCTACCCCTGTTTTGGCCTCTTTATTCTTCAGTCTTGTTTTAAAATATTTTTGTCTCAGTGATACAACTTCAGATGCGAAGCTGTCAAATTGCCCAGCTAGGATGGGGGAGGGAGGTTGGACTTCTCTTACTCTGACAGTGAAAGCAAAGGATCTTTGAGGGGTAGGGTCCTTCCCTCTTGCTCACTGGGTTTACTGTCCTTGGAGGGGGGGTTGGTCCCCTCTTTTCAGTGGCTTCAAGGTGGGGATGTGCCCAGCAGTCTAAAGCAGTGCCATGGGCTCAGGATTTGCTTTATTTAGCTGGAGCACTCAGAGCAGACTGTCTGCTGGGGTAGGAATTTCTGGCAGCTGCTACATGGCCACACTGTTCCTTGGCAGTGGCTTTCCCTTAGCCTTTCCCAAAGATGGCAATGCTGCTAAGCACATCTTCAAATGCTTTGCAGACATGACCCATTAGCAGTAACTTCAGCACAGAGACAATGCTTGTGGCATTGAGGGAGCTCAACCAAAACCTGCTGGGGGTCAGTGGGATCCTCATTCTGTCCACTGGTGACTGCTCCTGTGCCTAGAGCTGAGCTGGAGCCCCGTGGCCAGGGCCAGTGTGTGGCAATGGCGAGGGGAGAAGTCAGGTGCCTGTTTGTGGGCCTGTGCCTGCCTGATAGAGCACAGTGCCTAATTAGTGTGGCAGCTGTTCCCTGTTAGCCAGGCTTTCCTTAGGCGCCCGAACTAATGTTCTTGATAGCAGCTAAGGACAGAAAGGAGGAGGAAATTGCATCTATATTTAATTAATAGTGCATCCATATTTTATTACAGAGAGCCCTTAGGTGCAGGAAGATTCTCAGTGAGAACAATTGCTTTGGAGGGCTGAGGCTATTGTATGGTGCTGAGGAGGTGAACTTCAGTTTTAAAAAGAACTGCAAATCCCTTTCAGGGTAACCTGGGAAAGCCAAGAAACCCTCTGCCGCTCACCTCTCAGCCTTGGGCAGGAAAAGTGGCAAATTTGCTGAGAATTCGTATTTGATTAGCTTTAATATCTTCTAATACTGCAAGCAAGACGGGCTCAGTAGCTACAGACAAATACCACACTGATTATTTTTTTCCTTTTGATAACATTCTAGGAGAGGTTTCCTTTTCCATTCTCTGAGCTTACTCATGTCTTCCAGCTGCATGCTGTGCTCCTTCTCTTGTGGTTCTGGATCCCCATGAGAAGACCCAAGGTGTTGAAGTGGCCACCCCGTTCCCTGGCTGAGGTAGCCCCTGGGGCTGGCTGGAGCTGAGAGCATGTCAGGGATGCTGGTGGCTGCAGTGGCGTTGGCAGCTTCTGAGGCCACCTCGAGGCATCCCTCACTGGGCAGGGTGGGATGTGGAGCACGGGGGAACGGGGGACATTTTGGGGTCATCCTGGGTGTGGCTGAGCCAGGCTGTGGGTCAGCCCGGCCCGAGCCTGGCCCAGCAGGGCCGGGGGGGTTTCAGCCTGGCCCAGCAGGGCCGGGGGGGTTTCAGCCCGGCCCGAGCCTGGCCCAGCAGGGCCGGGGGGGTTTCAGCCTGGCCCAGCAGGGCCGGGGGGGCTCAGCCCGGCCCGAGCCTGGCCCAGCAGGGCCGGGGGGGTTTCAGCCTGGCCCAGCAGGGCCGGGGGGGCTCAGCCCGGCCCGAGCCTGGCCCAGCAGGGCCGGGGGGGCTCAGCCCGGCCCGAGCCCGGCCCAGCAGGGCCGGGGGGGTTTCAGCCCGGCCCGAGCCCGGCCCAGCAGGGCCGGGGGGGTTTCAGCCTGGCCCAGCAGGGCCGGGGGGGCTCAGCCCGGCCCGAGCCTGGCCCAGCAGGGCCGGGGGGATTTCAGCCCGGCCCGAGCCCGGCCCAGCAGGGCCGGGGGGGTTTCAGCCTGGCCCAGCAGGGCCGGGGGGGCTCAGCCCGCCCCGAGCCTGGCCCAGCAGGGCTGTGCCCTGTGGCCGGAGCCCCCAGCCCTGCACACGGGTGGTCAGTGCTGTTGTCCAGCTGTGGCAGCGAGGCACAGCCTGACCTGCTGCCAGCTCTCAGCCCTCTGTCCTCATTAGGGGCAGGCTTGGGCCAACAAGGGGGCATGCTATAGTCCAGTCACAGAAACGCAAAATAAGCCTGTGTGTTAGAATAGCCTGAGCCTCTTAAAATATTTTGTACACACCCTTCATGCCCCATTAATACCATTGTTTTGTTCAGTCAGCATGTGGTACAGCCCTTCTTGTACTTTGCAAAACACATAATTTTCCAAAATGTTGTTATAGTCTGTGGTTTCCGTTATAATAAAAATATGCAAACAATTGCTATCCAAAGAAAACTAACTATCATTTAATTTTTAAATCTTCCTCCTTTCACTGATTCCACAGTTTTTCCTTGGTAGTATCCAAATTTCAGGGAGGAAGGAAAGCTGAAGACAGAAGTGTTTACAGAAAGGAGAATTTCTGCCTTCCCAACTACAAAAGAAACATTTGTTGCCTCAGATAGCTCCTAAACAAACTGCTGCCAAAACAATTAGTGTTATTTTTCTATTATCATCCTATTTGAGAGTAAATAGCCATTTCATGAATATGTTAATTATCTGGTAGGTGCAGAAGATAAGTGGATGTTGTATCTTCACAAATGATGATAACTTCTATTGTATACAAAAATTTCCAACAGTGATTTTTTCCCAAGTATCTGGGGTCAAGTGATTGCAGTTAAACTGATCACAACTGGACCCTTTGCTTTGATAACTTAGAGATTTAGCAAAGATTGAACAGCTGAGTAAATGAAGATTTTTTTTCATGTTTTTAGAAGAAAAAGCAGGCAGATGAGCAGTAAGAACAGTCTCTACAACAGCTGAGCTTTTAAATCGTGTTGTATCTCTGTATTAAGTTTTAAAGGCTAACGGAGAGATTGTGGGGGAAAAAATCACTTGTGTAAGTAGTGCAGGGTCATATGTCTGTATACATTTAAATAAATGGTATTTTTAGAGGTAAAGTAATACAGTATTCTATTTAAATTGGGCTGTCTGCAGGACAGAAATTATTTGTGAATTTATTTGTCAGTAAAAAGTGCAGGTTACTAGATAGATATGTTTGTTTATGTTTTAAATAATCTAAATATTTATTTTAGTGAGACTATGCTTATTTAGGCTCTGGAGAAGCAGCAAAGTGGTGATTTTCCTTTTGGAGATGTGTACATGTGTACATTTAAGAAGAAAAATTCGATATTCTACAAAGTTGAATGCACCATTGTGCCAGATAATTAAAATGTAAATTTAAGTATCTATGCCTGCTTTGTGATTTTTAAAATACTTTTAAGTTAGTTGTCTTTTAAAACATGTGGTCAGCTGTTGTATTCACATATGGTCAAATGATCAAAGTCTGAACTCCTCTCTAATTGTCCCCTGCTGCTTGTCTGCTCTGTCCATGATCAAGGCCTCAGCAGGTGATAAGAAAGGCATGAGAACAGGCTGGAAGGAGAATGAACTACTGAGGGGCCCAAGCTGAAAGAAATAAAGACTTCCAGTACATCACCCTGACAGTAAAGAACCAAGAAAAAGTGAAGTCTGGTTAGTTCTTATTTTTTCTTTCTTTCTCGCCCCTTTTTCCCCCTTGCTCACAGATCTGCATGTATTTTTTTTAAGGACAGAATGCAAATAGGGTTGTCTCTGTGTATTCTCAGCTCATATAAAAGACAGAACCAAACAACCTTCTGCAGACATGTTTATTTACTTGTGAGGAGGAGGAAGCTGCTAAGTCACACAGTTTATAGTATTTCACATGTTTGTGGAAATCATTGCAATTCTTTTCACTTGTGTTTGTCATTGTTTGCCTAGAGTTCACTTTGCCAGATGGTGCTTTATTGTCACTGGTGTCCACACCTCACTCTTGCATTACTTCAAGACCAAATGGTGTGAAGAGCTTTAATACTTAGAGGATTTAGTAAAAGTAAATCCACACTTTGTGGAAGGTTCATTCTCAGCTATTCAAGCAGGTCTAGCACTGATTCAGAGAGGGAGTATCTGACCCCAGGAGTGAAGAAAGGGTGAAATAAATGGATTGTCTTTGCCACTCCTGTTTGTGCCCTGCTCTCTTGCAGTCAAAACAGTGATGGAAAATTAAGGATCAATATTAGATTTAGAATAAAGAGTTAAGAGTTAAATAAACGAAGGTGCATTGTCAGATTCTCCCTTCCTCCCCCCAGCCATTGTAGAAAATAGTTGGCTGCATTTATAAAGCTAAATTTCTCAGGCTTGCTGTAATGTATTTGTATGCATCATGTTTTTAGAACCACGTGAGGATTATTTTTTTTCATGAATTTGCATTCAAATAGAGTACTCCCTTTTGGCTTCTGCAGTCATTTATTAATGTTTACAAATGCTATCGCTCAGATATAAGTACCGTTGCTCCATTTTACAGATGAGGAGGCAGTGGCTGGCTGAGAGAGGAGTACTGTTCGGACTGTCATTCAAACTTGGGGGTTTTGGGCAATCTATATTTCATTATTTAAACAGAACTGAGTGCCTATTTCTCTATTTTTGCAGGTAACTGAAATCTATTTGTCCACATGACTATAGCAGTAAGACTGAACAGTGGGAGTGTGTGTCTCTGCATGGACAGGGAGTATTTTAGCAGGAGGCAGATGTGAGAGGATTTAGAGGATATTATAGAAAAATCCTTGTGGTGGTCAGGCTTATATTATATGGCTGCTTTAAAACAGGCAGTGGGTATAACCACAAGGAAAGAGCACACATCACAACTGCAGCCCTTGCAGGGAGGCAAAGATGTGTTTGGTGCCCCAAGTTTTTCCTGGAGTCAGCTACAGAGGGGTGTCCTTGTGGGCCATGTGGGTTTTAGGAAGGACATTTCTGGGAGCGGATTTGTGATAGAAGGGGAGATCTCATAACACTAACACGCAGGGAGGGTGGTGGAGAAAGAGGATTATGATCATGTCTCTGCATGGGGCAAAGGGTGAGAGAGACTTGAAACAAAGGGTTTGGAACATTTTGACCGTGAAAATTTGTGGCAGGGAGGGCCCCAGTCCTGCTGGGGGCTCTGCTGAATAGTGTCTGCCTCAGCAGTGATCCACAGAAGGGAAATGCCCCTCAGAAATCTCGGTGCTTTCATTCCCTTCCTCCTGTGCTCCCTTCTGGAGTGTGAGCTGGTTCCACTTGGTCATGCTCAAGTGCCTTCCTGGGCTGGGCTTGGTGGCAGAGCACGGCTGGGGAGGCCAAGGGCCAGCACAGGCTGTGTCTCAGGTGGGAATGGCAGAGCGGTTTGCTCTGAGTGCAGTCAGCACAGAGGCTGCCAAGCCAGGGCACAGCTCAGGGTGTATAAATGGGCTTGAGAGACTGCCAGAGGTGTGACTTCATAGACCTGAGTTCTGGGAATTTACCCTTGCCTGCTTGGGGTATCTCCCACATCCCGTGTGCTGCTAAATCCATCCCCCTGTGGGGTAATGTACAGTCCCTCTGGCAGAATTTGCTGATGGCAAACACACAGAACAGAGGCAGCCAAATTTAACCAGCTTACACATTTTATCTTCTGCCATTTGGCCCTCTGTTTCCTTCAGAATAAAACTGGCAGTGCCCAAAGAGAGCTGTTGAGAGTCACCTTTGCACCTGGAACATTCTAAGCTGGTGTGGCCTGTCTACCTTCAACACACTTGAGACATTTATTTTTCAGAGAATTCCCAGCCTTGTCTGTAGATGTTAGTGGGAATGTAGAAATTAATTCTGTATCTTGAATAGTGGTTTTTGTTGAACATCTGCATTTTTATGTATACAATAACATTCAGCAATACATTGAATTCCAAAATTGGGAATGTTGAGAAGCAATGAGTGGAAATGCTATTTATCTAATACTGCATTTACCTTGCAGACTTAAATGGTTCAGTGAGGAGATACCGGTCACAGTAGCTGTGAACAAACTCACGTATTCTTGTTTTCATGTTGGTCCAGATTCCTTTCCTGGAAGAAGCTGGTCTTTGTGGAAGCCCATGGAAAGTTCTTGAGCAAAGAGCTCTCCATACCTGCTGCTGATAGCAGGTAGTATCATGCTGTTTTCTTGGAGAATGCATTTGGATGCTATTTTCTAGAATAAACAAGTTAAAGTGGTCAAGAAATAAAATAGATTCCTCCTACTTCTCTTCTTCCCCCATGTGCTCATAATAAGTGGCTGAAGTACAAAAAAAAGGTAAGTGGTTGATTCTCACTCCTGCAAATAGTCAAGAAAATTGTAGAGCCAGCAAAATAAATGTTCAGGTTTAATAGTCCACAAGCCCAAGGAATTCTGCACAGTACTCCCTGGGGTCTGGGTAGATTTTTAATCTCTGAAGTTCTATACAGAGGAGGTATGTTGAAAAGAAGAAGTTTTTGGTGGGATCATGTGCTTCAGGAGGCTTGGGATCAACAGGAGGTGTGTGGTTTGTTTGCTCTCGTAGTGGTTTTGGGCAGTAGCTCTAACTAGTGGCTTTGCTGGGAGGGTTGAGGTGCTCCTGGTTTTATATAGCTTTGGGGGGAACTGAAGTGGGCAGGTCCCAGCTCTCCTTCCTTGGCATCCTTACGTGGGAAGGAGAATTTGGTTTATTACTTTGCCAGCCTGTTGTGAGAGCTCTCTGCAATAACAGATTTTTGAGGAAGCACCCTTGGGCCAAGCAGGGCAGGCCCTGTGTGCTGTGGGATTTATTTCATGCAGGATATGATACTGTAACAGGCTTCTCCTGGCTGGACTGGGGTGACAGTGTGAGCTCACCCTGTCCCTGCATGGTACTTCCAATTGACTACAAACAAGGACCAGCAGGGCTGGTCCCTGCTTTGAATGGGATTGTGAGGCAGAGGGAAGGAGGAGGCTTTAGCAGAGATTCCTGTGAGGATTTTGGCTAGTGGAGGTAGAAAGGACCTTTCTGTGTACTGTGGGTCAGGTGGTGGGGTGAGGAGAACAGCCCTGATATGCAGAAATGCTGCCTGTCAGAATGACTACTCTGCAGATCTGCTGAAAGTAATTTCCTATGTGCCACCCTGAAATTCATCTGGCAATTAAATGATAAGGTTAACATGTCACATGCATTGAGGCCAGAAATTTTGGAGGTAGTGTTGCCATAGCAACTGTATGTCTGCCCTCCTGGGCATAGGCATCCCTGTGGGGTCAGTCAGAGCGGGGTGCAGGGCCAGGGGGGGTTGAAATGCTGCCAGTGTGGCAGCAAAGGGATGGGAAAAGTCATAAAAACGTAAAAATAAGCCAAGCTCTTCCATCTCGTTGCATGCTGTCGGTGGAAGAGCAGCAGAAGGTGAAGCTCCTCTCCACTGTGTGTGTTGGAGCACTGCAGTGCTGTCCTCGGGGTGTGCCATGGAGCCTGTGCCTTCAGGAGGGCAGGGCTCACTGCTGGCTGCAGCTGCTCTCTGTTCTCTGGGGGTGCTGTTCTAACTGGGAAAAGGTGTCCCCAAGTAAAATTCCAATAACCTCCCTCGGCTCCTAGAGCTAAAATCCCAGTTCACAAAGAAAACACCTGCTCCAAAGAACATGTATTCCAACAGTTAAATATACTCAAATCATACCATACTTTGAAGGGAACCCAGAGGGGTTCTCTTGCTCTTCCATGAATTTTGAAGCCATTTAATTTAAGTCCGAGAACTACAGAGTGCTTGCTATGTGTACAAGTGTTCTTGTGCGCACTTTGATTGATGCCCTGTGGCTGTGCATCCCTTCAGATGTGGCAGCTGAAGCTCGGCTCTGTCCCCTGGGCCTGTGACCAGGAGCAGTAGGGTGCTGTCACCACTGGCACCACAAGTCCTCCTTCCTCATGTCTGCAGTGTCACTGCCTGGGACTCTGGAGTGTCCAGGTTTTGTCAGTGCAGATGATTTTAGGCTATTAGAAACCCCTGTGGTGAATGATGTAGCTTCTGTTAGCTACAAAATACAAAAAGAATTTGGTGGGAAAATCAGAAATGTTGAGTTGGCTTTTCCTGCTTTGATGAGCTAAGTGTTCAAGCCTCAGTAGTGTTGCAGAGATTGTAATTCTTGTTTCAGTCTCCAAGCCTCATTCCTGAGTACTGAGTCTGAGAAATGGTTTTGCCTTTGAGAAATGGTTTGGTTTTCTGTTGCTATTTTTTCAGAATAGATATGTGCTTAGGTATTACCACAAAAAAAAAAAAAAACACCAAACCAACAAACAAACAAACAAACAAACAAAACCAGCCAAACAAAAAAAAAAAGTGAACTTTTAAAAGAAAAAAGTCAGCTGGCAGATAACGCTCATCTGGGAAAGACTCTTGGCTCATATGCTGGTTATCACTGCTGAGATAAAGCGAGCAACTGGAGCAAATGAAGCACTTATGAAGTGTGTTAGAGCTTCTCCCTGTAGTATGCAAACGAACTGCAAATAATCTCTCTTCCTGCAGGAAATCTTTTATGAAAAGCAACGGGATAGAACAGGAAATGGAGGGCCTTGGTATTGCAGGTTATTGACATGGAGGGCACTGTGAGTTTGCTGTGACATTGGGGTACGATTTCCCTGGAATGTCGTGGCTCTTGGAGGCAGGAGATGAAAGACATAGAATGCTAAAGTGGTCCGTTTTTATTTTGTATTCAAGTTTTTTCGTTCGTTTGTTTGTTTGTTTTTTTGGTATGCAAATGCATACCAAATGTCAGAGGGAAAGCCTATTGTGTTACCAGACTAATATCAGAACATGCACAGAGATCATGCAGTTGTGTTATTGTGCTGGGATGTCATCCTGATACCACTTTGGTTTGTTTGAATAAGTACGTGTACTTGCCAGTGGTGTCATAAGAATGTGACATAAAAAGCTTCGCAAAGGTGCATGGTGACCATGTTTATGGTAAGGCAATGTTTATGGAGAAAGTGCTTTCTGCACACTGGTGTTCAATGTTGAAACATATTTCTTCAATGTTCCTTTATTTCTAAGGGTGCAGAATAACTTGGTGTAGTGTTGGGAACTTGGGGCAGGTGTAACTTAAGCAGATTTATCTAACTTTGTATCTAACAATACTTTGTTATTGGATGCAGGAGCAGTTGCCATAGCAACTGCAGGATCCCAGACGATTATGACAGCTCCAGGAAACAGGTTGCCTTTTGAAAAGACTGCAAGCAATTTAACTTTATTCTACAATAGCCATAACTTTAGGGGATAAATGATATCTCCAAATGTATGCTTCTCTCCATGTGGGATCTTCATGGTTTATTTCAATGATGTTTTTTCACTTTGCTGTAATTTTTTTCATCATCATGTATTTTTTTCTGAGCTGACAGAATAGAATGTTTTAAACTGCTCATTGTTACTAATTCTGTAGACCATGATAGTGTCTAATGACTCTTACAAACTTTGAGATCTTCCTGCCACCACTTAAAAGGAGGAGAAAAAAAAATAGGGAGAAAGTGAGTGGCATTTTTTTCCCTCTGGTTATTTTGTCATCAAATGATATATCCCAAATGGAGATGAATTTACCTTCCTAACAGTCATGACCAAGGTATTGTCCCTGCTTCACAGGTGGGTGAGTTACTCTGCTGTGAGGTTCTCAGAATTCCATAAGACTTGAAGATGAATCTGTTGAGAGGTGGGACTAGGTCTCATGAGTGGTTAGGAAAATTATGAACTAAGTGCCTGCAAGCAAAATTTTTCATGGGTGGTGACAAAATAAAACATGGATTTTTTTTCTGCAATGTCCTGCTCCTGCAGGCAAATCAATACAAATGATCAGCTGTGTCAGGGGTATTTGGCTCAGATGGTTTACTTTTGTGATTCCAGATTTATTTTCTTCCTTTTCTTTTAGAAAGGTCATGGTAATGTGTCCCAGCTCCTGCCAGAGATGGGATTGTTGAGCCTGGAGAAGGCTCCAGGAGACCTTAGAGCCTCTTCCTGTGCCTAGAGTGGCTACAAAAGAGCTGGGGAGGGACTTTTTGGAAGGCAAGTGACAAGGAAAGTGGAAATGGCTTCCAGCTGACAGAGGGCTGGGTAAGATGGAAATTTTGGAAGAAATTCTTCCCTGTGAGGGACAGGTTACCCAGAGCTGTGGCTGCCCCATCCTTGTAGGTGTTGGAGGCCAGATTGGATGAGGCTCTGAGCAGCCTGGGACAGTGGAGGGTATCCCTGCCGATGGCAGGGGGTTGGAAGGAGATGATCTTTAAAGTTCATTCTTACCTAAAGCATTCTATGAAGTCATGTTATGTGTCAGTTGGGGAACTAAAATGTGTCTGTGAAAAAAGAAAAATCAAGGGAGTATCTCAGTTCCTATTAATAACACATGCAGGGAGGAGATCTACACACTTTCAGGTTAACTCTTAATGGGTTCATTTTCTTAGAATTCCTTACTTGCTTTGTGAGGCCCAAGAGTCTTAGTTGTGCTCCAGGATGTCAGGGACTGCACTGGAACAAAACAAAATGATTTTGTCCTCAGACCACTTCCAAAGTGAACCCAAGACAAAGGGTTAATAGACAAGGGTGTGTGAGGGGCTGATAAGAAGGTTGCTCTGTGGATGTCTCTCAGGAAAGCAGCTGTTTAAGTGCTGACAGGCTGTTTGTTTGCATGTAGTTCAGGACACTTTGAAGGCTGGCTTGGAGGCAAACAATGAAGGTATTTGTAGGTGGCTGCTGGGAGTTCTTTCTTGCAGGAGCAGCAGCAGCAGGGGAAAGCACAAAAGGGATTTTGTTTGAAAACAGAGTATGGGCTAGGGACATGTTGGGGAGAAGAAACTGTGTAAAACAGGCCTTTATCAACTATTCCTCTTACTCATCAAACTTACTATGAGGAGCAATCTGTGGGTCTCCCCCAAAGGTGGCTGTGTTTTGAAAAACTCAGAAATGTGGTATTACTGACTTGAGTTGAGCTTTCCCAGTATTGCTCCCTGATAAATCCCTGTCCTCTTATGTGAATGGCTGGCTCTTTTCCTTCTCCGGGGAAAGGGCTGCCATGCCATACCTGCTGGGAATAGCTCAACCAGAGCCCTGTACTGGGGCTGCACTGGCAACAACAGCACGTAACAGAAGTGGCAATGGCTTGAGGAAAGGTGGATGCTGAAAAGCAGTCACTTTCTGGTTATTTCAGTCCAGGTGGTATCTGTGACTTGGGACTTCTGAGACCTCCTTCTGTGCGTCTTTAGAAGGAGTTTGTGTGTCTTTGCCAGCTTTAAGTGCTCAAAATTCATGAGTTATACCTCAGAAAGTTCATAAGTTTGGATGTATTGTCATGTTTATGAGATTTTAGGTCCATCTGTGTTGCCTATTTCAAGATTTTATTTGCAACTGAAAATTGGAAATTTACTTTTATGGTCCATGTTCTTTTTTTGGACAGAGCCCAGATTCAGGTGAGTCACGTGCCTGCAGGTTCTGAGGCTTCCTGGAAGCAGCAGCTGCTGCAAGACTTGGGGTGGAACTGCAGGAGTGTGCAGTGCTGCTGGTACAAGGAGGCCTTTTCATCCAGCATCTTTTTGGGTCATGTGGGCAGGTACAAAATGTGGCTGAATTAATATTTTCTTCTCTCCTGACATTTGGGCTTGGTGGGAGGCTGATTCCTGATAGGTTTTAATACAGTGTTTGAAAACGTGTATTTCTCTGAGTTTTACATGTAATTTGCCCATATTATTACTATAATACGGTTTTTATTCCTCTTGAGGCTGTAGAAGTCTTCAGGATACTCTTAATATGCATGGTAGGAAATGGGCTGTTTGCAAATTAGTAACAAACTATAATAATTACTTTGGTTTCCCCTTGAAATGCTAATCTGAAGCTTTGATGACCACAAAATTCTCATGTAAAGCCACACAGATCCTCAGTTGCATTTGTTGGATCTATTTAGATCCCTGCTTGGTGTCTAAAAGAGGCAATAATGTCTGCGAACATCTCTGGCCACTTCCTCCCACACACTGCTCACTGTGAGCTCCTGTCTGCTTGGATATCTATATACAGCACAACTGTAGGTGTGAGTTTTTGTGGTTTGACCTGTGTCCATAAGTTAAAGTTGCTAAGAATAACCACAGTGATAATTTAATAGGAAATGCTGAGCTAGTGGTGAATTTTCTAAAAATATCTGCAAAGAAAATATTGAGCATTTGAAAATTCATGGTAAAAAAACCATACATTTAGAGGACCTGAAGCCATGAGAGGAAAACAGGTTTGTAAACTAGTTCTGATCTTGATCAGTGTTGTAGAAATTAATGTTTAATAATGATAAAAAGTTTGCAGTAATATAAAAACTCTTATGTACAAATCATGATGTGATTCCATCCTGTCCACTCTAAGTCTGAGCCTCTGTTTGACTCTTGTTCCTCATGGATTACCCTAGGGTCATCTCTAGAAGGCAACTGGAAGACCTCAGCTCCAGCTCTGTCTCACAGCATCTCCAAAGATTTTTTCCTCCTCTGATCTGAAAGCACAATACCAATGCAGACAGCTGAGTCTAAGGCACACTTCTCAGCAGCCGTCAGCCCTTTTCAGTGTGGTGGAGGAAATGTCAGTGAGATGTCATGTGTTGGCTTTTCCTGGAGCATGGAAGGCACGCTGGTTTTGTGAGTCTCTTCTCCTGTCCCTAACTTTTCCAGCTGGTGCCTGCATTATCTTCACTTCCTCTGAAACCCTTCAAAAAATTTGAGTAGATTCTTTTTTGTTGGCAGCCACTGCTGCTGCTGTTTCTCTAGTGGAAAGGCATTTCAATATCCCTGTTGTTGTTTTTTGGGCTCTGCCACCTGGATGGAACTAGCGCAAAAGGTGTAACCGGGAGGAGGGAGGTGCCAGCAAAGCAGCAAAGGAGAATGCTCATAATGAAAGGCAGGTGTCATTCTGCACCCTCCTTCTTTGCTCTGGCTGAGATTCAGCAAGCTGCAAGAGTGACATGGGAGAGGCAGTTGCCCACACAAGCATCACTGTGCCAGGGGTTTTCACCCCTTGCTCTGTATTTAACATCTGCTAGCAGAATCAGTTGTGAGGGTGGGGATGCTGATGTGTGACCGGGACAAAGGAGCCCTGGGGGCGGGGATGCTCCGGGATCGGTTACAGCCTCCTCACCCTCACAGGAAAGTAAACAGGGGAAGAAAGGTCACGCAAGAAAGTGAGGGTATAATCTTAAAGAGAGCCTCTGCTGCACAGGATAGTCTCGTGCAGTGCTGCTGAGCGTCTTGAAAAGCAAACCAATAGCATTAGGGTTGAGGAATTCCCACTGCATCCCCCTCCTCTAGCCCCCTCACCTCTGCCTCGAGATCAAAAAGGCAGCATCAGTGCAGCCTTCTGTCTGCATGAGAACAGAGCTGCAGAGGGAACTGCCACAAGGGAAAGCTGCTCTCTGAAGATACTTGAAAAATAAACAACGGCACATCAGCACAGTGTGATGTGGTTACCTGGGTCTGGAAGAGCAGGAGGAAAGGAGAAACCATGTGTGCTTGGGGTAGTGAGAGCCTGCCTTCCCTTCCTCTTGAATGGCGAAGACTTCATTTCCATGTACTTAGCACACCTGGGGCAGCATTCATAGGAAAGACAGTTTGGCAGAGGGAGACGCTGCATGCAGGGTAGTGCTTCAGGGATTGCATTTGTCACACTGTGCTTTCTGTCCTCTGGAGGCTGAAATGCCCCAACACAAACCATCTTCCACTATGCCCTGGGGCAGGACATTAGTGGGGTGTGCCAGCAGTGTTTTCTTACCTTGAGCACGTGATGGAAAGGTTTGGAGAACTCGAGGTTTTTCTGTCCCCACATTCTTGGCATTAGCCTGACCTCCAACAAAATCTCTCATTGGGTTGGTTTTGGTGTAGCATGGTGATAGTTAAGGACACCAAAGTGGTGAACAGTTCCTGAAAGACACACTGATGCCAGGGGCCTGAAAGGATGTGTACAGGGCTGTTTTTTCCTCTGTCTCAGTCTCAGTTTCCCATGAAGCTGTTTTGCTGTACGTCTGGTATTGCTGACCCACCGCATGGGAAGCCTTGAGTAATCCCACACTGCTCTGAGCATGTTTGAGAAGTTTTGTATGACAAGATCGCTGAGTGTCCTGCCCTTTGCTCTGCCCCCTCTCGTGTTTGTCACATCTAATAATGGACAGAAATGTGGTGTGTGCCACTGAACACGGGGAATTTGTTTGTATTCCATGTTTGCCACAGCCTTTTAATTTGAGGAGGGAGCGTGGGAGCAGGGAATGGCTAAGAACACTTCTCTTTGGTAGCTCTCTGCTGTAGGCTAGATACAGTTCATAGGAAATGACGTGAACTTGAGCTGAAGTGTTGGGCCTTAGAGTGGCAGTGGTGTCTAGAGGGGCAGAGCTAAGTGCTTTAAAAGCTCTATCTGATTCAGGACTTGGTGAAGGTGGCTGAGCCAGCTGCTGTCTGTGCTCTCTTATCAGGGGCAGGGTGTTGGGCACTGCCATTTCCAACGAGGGTGTTGTCACATTTTATTTTGCAAGGGAAGTGCTGTAGGATGATCACTCAGGCTGCCTATGGCCCTCGGCCTCATACACACTCTGGGAGCTGTGCTTGTGCTGCTGCCAGACTCTGGACTGCCCTGCTGCAAGCAGAGTGGGCTTTTGACCCTAACCTCAATGTTGGTACGACTTGAGCTTTTTCCTTGCAGAGATCCCATCTAGTTAGGTAACAATAATAAGGTGTACAAGTGCAGGAGAATTCTAACTTGTGAGATACTGATGATTTTTCCATGCTTACGTACTTGGTTGGTGAATGTGTGTATCTGACCCTATTTTCTATGCCCAGGCTCTCTGTTCCTAGATGTAGCAGATGTTCCAACAACCACCTTCCATCTTTTCTCCCTCCTGTTTTATTCCTTTCTTGCATGTTCAAAACATGGTGAGTGAATAAGGACACTGTTGTTAGGCTGAAGACTTCAATTGTCTTTATTGTTTAGTTCGAGGGAAAATGGGACTGGTATAACTGGGATGTTGGCAGGAGAGGAAGGCGTACCTAAGAAATTATTTCTCATGAGGCCTCTTTTCCCTCCTTAGCCTGTATAAAAGGGGACAAGGTCTACTTTTGGATACATGTGAGTATTCATCAGTCAGCAGGGGAGCTTCCACAAGGCAAATGAGGTCCCTGACATATCAGAAAGGCATCTGCCTTGTTCTGTAGATTTTGTAAGAAGTGTGAGATCTTAAATGAGACATGGAAATTAGGTGAATTGTGCCACCAGGATAACATTTTTGAGAAGCATCTGTTTCAGGATTGTACAATGTCTAGCATGGATGCTTTCTGGGACAATTCCCCATCCAAGGCTTGGTTCCATTAGGTTTATGTCAGGCCCCTTGCAGGAGCATATTGCAGAGATTTCTGCAATGATAGCAATCAGACAAGAGTGGGATTGTGGAGCATGAGAGCTTTTTCAGTGAGATATTGCACCCAAGTGAAGGAGCCCTGCTGCCAGGGTAATTTCACTGCTGCTGGGACCTGGCTAGCATTTCCTAAGGAGCTTTTGCATTTGCACTGCCTCTGTGCACAGGAGGAACATCCCCTGGGATGGTTGAAGGCAGGATCCATGCCAGGATTAGTATAGCTCATGGGTAAAACCTGATGGTTACCTGCTCTCCAGAATATTTTAATAATATATTCAGGGGTTTTTTCTGAGACACACATTTTTTGGATGACTGTTCTTATCTTTATTTATGTTTTCCTAAGAATTCCCAATATCCTTCTCACTTCTAGCTGGGAAATCGAAATACAACAAGCTTTTATTTATTTATTTATTTGTTTGTTTGTTTTTATTTTGCCTCACGTGCTTGTTGTGGGCTTTGTTATCTCTGCTGTGTTTTGTGTGCCAATAACTTCTGAAATCTAGCAGTTTAATTGCAAAAATGAAGAAACAGAAGAACACCACCACACAAAAGCACCAAAAATCTGTGGATAAAGCCACCCATTTTACAGTGTCCATGAATATCCATTAATGCAACATTTGCCGGATGGGTGGGGAAATTTCTAGGGAAAGGAATGTCATTCATGGTCCAAGGAACGTATTGCAAGCAGCTTCCTTTTCAGATTCTGCTTTTCATCATCAGAGCTGCCAGGCTCCAGGCACAAGCTTCTGCACTGGGCCAGCCTCAATCAGGGATCATCTGCCTTCACATCAAACTGAGACTTTTTTTTCTAGATGATGTAATTTTTTTTTTTCTCTTTAAGAATTGAATCATTATTTTGGAATTTGAAGGATTTTAATAGAGGACAAGGGGAGGGAAGGTTTAAAGCTGTGAGGGTTCTGAGGCACTGGAACATTCTGGCCTGAGGAACTGTAGATGAGCCATCCCTGGAAGTCTTTGAAAGCAGGTGACTGGAGGTGAATATTTGTCATGGCCTGTAACAGCAGAGCCCTGTGTAACTCTGGGCACTTCAGAGGGGAGGAGAAAGCTGCTCCCAAATGTGCTCTCTGGTTTGAGCTGCATGTTGTCCAGGTCTTACACTAACAAGTGATAACACTCACTTTGTTGGTTTTGGTGTTATCAGCAAAATGTGTCAGGCATTTTGCGGTAAGATGATCTTGGTCTGACAAAATATTTGCTTCTGTGCCCTGTGGATGCACATGGATTATACTCCATAAAATTATTGTAATGTTAAGTAGAGTAAGGATGGGATGAGGAAAGAACGACTTTGAAGCAATGTATTATAAGCTCATCAAAAGCCTGATAAAGTTTCCATTTTAAAAATTAGCGTAAATTTATAGACATTTTATTCCAGTTTGGGATGAAGCTTTCAACATTTGCCATGGTGGCTGGAAAAACTTGTTGACCAAAGAAAATGGCCTAAGTATGATGGCATTGTTACTTAGGTAGGAAGGGAAAGAAAATTAACATTAAATCAAAATTATTGATATTGCAATCAGTATTGCTTTGAAGACCTGATGACCTCATGCATCATCAAAAGGAACTTGGAGAAAGACCTCTCACTTACAATTAACTCTCTGAATCTCTTTCCAGTAGTTTGGGGAAGTAAAGCCAGTAAATGAAGGTGGCTGTTAGTAGCCAGTTCCCATGTCCTGGTTTGATTGCATTGGTAATTGGGGTGCAAGAATGGGGCAGTCTTTCCCAGAGAGTTGTGTGAGACCTTTGTGCACCTTTTTCTTTATAATACACTTCACCCTTTTGAAAAGTATTTCTTTTTTTTTTGTTTGTTTGTTTGAGGAAATACGAGTTTTTTGTTTGCATTTTGCAACTTGTCTTCTCTTCCAAAGGAAAACTTGGCATTGTGAACCTGCTAACTCCAGCAGACATCCAACACGTGCTTTGGAGAAGGTGATTATTCCCTGTCACTGGGGCAGGTGTCTTTTCCTGTGAAGATTTTTGCTGCCATTAAGGAGTGATGTCCTAAAGGGGTTTGTATTTTTAGCAGCCGTGATTTATGTGCTGTGGGCTCTGTCTTTAAATCATGCCTCAAAGAGAGATAGGTTATTTTACAGAGAAACCCATAAAGTAATATATGCTTCTGGTGTGGCTTTCTTTAAAGCTGTGCATTAATTCCTGAGAACTGAGGTCAGCCTGTCTGTGCTGAGATCTGCAGAATGACATTTCCATACAGGAGCTTATTTCATGCTGATGGGAGAAGCAGGAAGTCCTATTTACCATATGAAGATACATAGTACTATTAATAACAATGATAACAACCAATTCATACTAATGCAGAGCATTTTAATTTTATTTTTTTTTTTGTCTCAGAGTACTTAAGAAGACCTCTGATCTATAGAGAAAGTAATGGAAGTGCTAATGAGAATTTAGGTTTTGTAGGGATCAGTATCAGCCTCTGGTACATGTACAGACCTCGGGTTGCAACTTGGTGGAAAGCTACTGGCTTTGGAGTTCTTGCTTTTGACCTGGAAATGTACTTGCTCTGCTGCTCTGGAGACAGCTGTGCAGGGTGGGGAAGCTTCTGAATTTTCCTGTCTCTCCCCAGATTCTGTAAGGAGTGACACAGGTCAGACTGAGAGTGCAGAGGAGGTGGCTGGTCTGTGACTTCACTGTGTATTCCCTCCACTCCCCAGTGCCCCATACAATGGCATCATTTACAGCTCTCCACAGTCTGCCCAGGACACAAAACTGCTTCTGTGGTGAAGATTTGGAGGTAAGTTAGAGACACTAAAGCTCAGTGATGTGTCCTCAGTGGTGTTATCCGGGGGTTCTGATTCACAAATAGAGCTTAGTTCATGATGGGTTTAAGAAAATGTTGATGTGTGTCTGATGTACAGACACTTGTAGAGGAATCTAAGAAAGCTGTAATTTCCTCATGTGTAACTATGGAGGCATGCTTTGATATCAGAAAATTGCTTTATAAATGAAGTTGTAAGAAACATTTAAATGTCAAGTATCCTTCATCTTGTTCATTCAAATGCAGAATATTTATGAGGATACTGTTAATAAAGCATCTTTGCCTCTCTGACAGAGACTGGACTTAGGCAGGGTATTTGACAGTGGAAAACACTAAGAAAGTGAGCAAAGGATGTTTTCAATGAGTTACTTTGAATTTCTTTTGCATGCCCTTTTCTTTTAAGGGTTTTGTGAATTGCTCTGGCAATTTCCTAAGTATTAAAGGGAACAATGAACAGGGCCCTCTTTTTACAAAGACAAAGAAAGAAAGATTTGAAGATTTTTCAGTTTGCTTCAAAAATAGCTTGATGAAGATGGACATTACAGCAAATGAAATATTTAACTAGAGTGACCCTCACTGAAGTGATGTCAAGGGCAGTAAGTAATACAATTGTCACATTGTATGTAATCACTCCTTTGTTAGCTACTGAGGCACAATTATTTTAAGTAAATTGAAATGTCTAATAGGGACAATGCTATTTTTTCTTTAGCTAAAAATAGTACCATCAAATACTTATCTGATCTTTAAAATGTTTCAGACTTTCAACACCAAGACTGGGTAATTTCAGTCTTTTGGTTTTGGCTTTATTCTTTCTAGCCAGTGTCTTTGCTCTGAAGCTTTCTCAGGATACAAGTATTTACCAGTTTCCTCTCAAACGATGAAGTTGTTAACCACTTAAGTTGATTATCTCTCTGGAAAGATTAAAGAGGTTTCATTTTTTGAATGGTACTCTTGAAATTTAGCTCAAGTGTTTGTGATTTGGAGTAGCTGCAAAATTGTTATAAGAAATATGACTCAAAAAAAAGCTTCTAAAATACACATCCAGGAAGCAGATTCACATCCTGAGCTTCTTTTAGTGATGCAGACAGCAAACACTGCACTCCTTGTCCTGGAGTGGAACATGGTCTTCTGCCCAGCCCTTGGGTTCTCCTTCCATCTCCAAGAATAAGGCAGGAGAAATGTCAGGCAGGTGCCTCACTTGTCAGCACAGGCAGGGTTTGCTGTGAGAGCCCCTGAGGAAATGCTCATGGTGGAGTCAGACCTGCTCTCTTAGGCTGTGTCATCTCTACCCCCTTGGGATGGGATTTGCAGGAGCTGAGCCTGAACACCTTTTGGAGCTCTGGGCTTTACTGTTACATGTGGCATCCCAAATCCTTCACCTTTAACCCTGATGTTCCCCTGGATTATTGTATTTCAGTCTTTGAAAGATTTCGTTCTTTTCATAAAACATGCACAAAAATATTGCTGAAAGTTCCACTCGTTGTCAAGGCTATTGGTGTTTCCAGTTTGCTGCCAGGGATGCAGCACAGAACTGTTTTAGATGGATCAAGGAAGATGCTCAATTACTAGTTCATTTTCTCCTTAGATGTTCAAAGATGAGCCCTCTGGTAGTACGTCAGTATAATTTAAAAAATAGTTTTCTTAATTATTAATTATTCTCAAGTTCTGTTTGCTTATGAAGCTCTCGGTACCTTTTTGAATCCAATTATTTATAAGCAGGGTGTTTAACACATGTTCTTGAAAGAACCAAGCCCTGTAAGTCAGACACTGACTGGTGTTTTGGTGTTGGTCCATTGCCCAGTGTCAGTGCCTGCGAAATTGCCTGAAAACTCTTACAGTAAATTTCCTGAGTATGCCCGCAGTGAGCTGGAAAGCAATGTTGTGTCACAGATGGATTTACCAGGGTATAACTCATCAGGATTTACCAGGGTATAACTCATCACACTGCCCTCCTCCCTTTGGCAGCAGGAATCAGAACTTTGACCTGTGACTGTAAAATAAAGAAACATCAATGCCTGGGCTTGAAAAAAAAGAAAAATCTCAGTGACAATCTTCATAGCATTTGGTAGTTTCTTTCCTCAGGGCCCCATCACCAGTGGAGAGGTGCCAGTCTACAGAGCAGTTCTGTCACCACAGCACAGTCCCTTGGTGTCCTTCTGTGGCCTCCATCTGAGGGAAGGACAGGAGCTACTGCATTTGCTCAATAGAGAATTCCCTTTAAGGATCTCGGGGCATGTGGGGACCAGCAGCTCTCCCTGGACCTTTGCCCTTGTACAGTGGCCCTTCTGTGATTCCTGTTTTCAAGTTAGCATTTGCAGCTCAGGTGGGAAGTCTGTTCCCTGATGAGCACTGAGCTGGCAGCTCTCAGTATTTCACTGCCCAGACTGGGAGCATCTCCTCTTTACCTGTGCCCTGCCTGTGACACCCCCACTGAAGGGTCTGGGGGCTTTGTGGGACTGGCTACAAAGGCCACTGTCTGACCTTTGAACTTAACAAAGCCAGATCCTCTGGTATCTTAGTGTGACCCTGGTTTAATAGGGCACTTCTAACCCTGCCATCCTGATTCTGACAATGTCCTGACTAATCAGATTAACCCCAAATCTCAAGCTTATTCTTTCTCCTCATAGGTAAAGAATACCATTTTTCCTGAGAGAGATTATTTTCCAATACCCATTTTTGGGCATGAATTGAATAACTAAAAAGTTATAGTTTCACCAGAGAGATGAGCTGTTAAGGTGGAAATTGTTAGACAGCAGTATTGTTTGATTGAAGGGCAGAATATGCTGCTAGGCTCTGAGTTTTTGCCCTAAAGATGTCAAAAACTTGTCAGATTTCAGCCTGGATCCTTATTTATCCAGATGGAACTCTCAGTCTTATGCTGCCAAAGATTTTGCAAGCTTTACTTACAAGCATATTAAAAGCATATTATTGTGTTGCCATATTTCATTTGGCAATAATTATGTCCTTTGCCTCTCTTCTGGATAATATTTAGCTTTATCATCATTATTATTACTTGCTACTGTTCTGCTAGGAGCACTGGTTTGCGTTTAATTACAGATCACTTCCAAACAGCCTATATGGCCCTGATTCAGCAAACACTTCTAGCAGGTGTGTCATTTTAAAGCAAGTGAATGTGCCCACTGAAGTTCTGTGTAGCTGATATCCTCTGATCTGTTCTGTGCCTGGCATGCACTGGTTGCATGAACCCTGGATCTGAGGGGTCTCCATGCAGGTAGGGGCTGCTCAGGCTCCATCATCTCCTAGGTGTGAGGCTGCAAATTGCCACATGTGTCATATCTTGAAGTTCCCACCTTAAATGGCTCTGAAACTGCACCTGGCAACCCATTAGCATTAGATAGAACTCGAGGACTTTTGGACTTCTTTGAAAGCGCAACAGCCTTTTGTCATCTAAGGACAAAGTAGACCCCTCTATCTTGCATTCTTCCTTGGCTCAGAATAAATTTTAGTAAGGTTCTCTATACCAGAAGTAAAACTTGGCTAAATGACCTACCAAGCAGCAGGATATGCCAGACACATTCACAATATTATATAATTTAATTGGCTAGTCGGAAATGCATAATAAAATACCGGGTGTTTGAGTTATTACTTAGCTGCCTATGTAATTACTTCTGTTTAATATTTAATTGTGTTGATCTTTCTGTCTTGTCTTTGTTCCACACAGAATATAGGTCCCCCTTTTTGTCTATTCACAGGCACTGAGCTACTGGGTAGAGGGCTTTGCAGCTAACCCTCCTGATTGTTCAAATGTCACCATAATATATTTAGCACCTTGAAAACTCCAAAGCTATCAAAACAGATTGGATGGTAACAATTAAAATTATGCTAACATCACTAAAACAGATATAACGGAGTGATGCTTGTTAAGCACTTAATGATCCCTTTCTCCAAGGAATTCCATTTCAGTTTCTTTATGCTGCCTGATTGCTTTACTGCATCCTGCAGATTCTGTGCACTGCTGCTCTGTGTAATACATATTCAAACCCTTCTCCAGCTCTCACCATGCCAATCAAGGATGCAAATGGAGTCTGTATGACTGTGTGATCAGAATTTCTTGCTTGTTTGCAAGCCTGTAAATAATGGAGTGAATAAGGATCTGATGTGTAACAGTATAAAAGTAATCAGACCTTGTATCTGGCTTCCAGTAAACATCAGCGTGGCCCTGGTCCAACCACTGCTGTAATCAATGGGAGGCTTTTATTGACTTTAATGGGAGTTGAATTAGGCCTTTTCTGAGGCTTGAAAATTCAGCTGCAGCTCTTGGGGCTGATCCTTGGCTAGTGGAACCTGGCTTTGTCCTCCTGGAAATCAGACAGCTGATCTGCCTTGCCCTGCCCAGGAGGGAGCTGCTGCTACCCTCACCCACCCCAGCTCTCTGTGCCAGGGAGCTCTGGGCTCTGCTTCATTCAGTTACTCACTTAGGAGCTTCCCCTGCTCTCTGAACAGAGCTCAAAATGTGTAATTATCTTTAGAAAAGCATTTTACTTGAAAGGGATTCTAATAATCATTGTTTTGAACTTTAGTTTTTTGATATTTTCATTGTTTATAAACGAACAATATCTATTTCTTTTGCTTTACTTTTGCTGCAAGGGAAAAACATGCTTAATTAGCAAAACCAAAAATAAACTAAGTTGATCAGAAAAGCAGTTCTTGCAAATTTGCAGACCTTCCATTGCAAATGCTGACATGAAAAATAATAAAGGTTTTATGAAGTGTCTTTTCTTTGGAGTTTTGTGGGGATGAATGGGTAGAGAAGACAGTAAATGTGTGGATGAAAGGCTTTCAGAATGTAATTTTGTGGATCTGTACTATGAACCACTTAGAGCTGTGATACCCTTCCTCTTTCTCAAGTACTACAATGAGTATAAAAGACTCTGTAAAATTCTTTGAGCTGATTTTTATTCTGGCCTCTCTGCTTTGAAAGGATATGGAAAATACATCCTTTGGGAAGTCTTGTGGCCAGCTGAGCTCTCCAAGGATAAGCTTGAAAACATGCTAGACTGATGTTCTGGAACAGCTCCAGGGAAGCCCGGCCAGTGTGTGATGGCAACTGTGCCTGCCCTGAAGTTCAGAGAGGGAAAAGCATGCCTGCCCTGGATTATGTGTGTGTTTATGGGCTCAGTCCCCACCAGTGACAATCAGCACAGCTGCTCATTCCTCCAGCAGGGTCAGGGTGATTTATGCACCTCAAAATCTGGGTCTCCACATCCTCGTGCATGCACAGGCACCACTGGTTGGTTTTTGTAGAGGTTTTTTTTCCTCACTTCAGTGTTATTTCCAGCAAAAGCAGTGGAAGAACTTGGATGCTGTTTTTCCAGTAGCAAATCTGTCTTGTGCGTAGGGAAGGTCCTGGCTGTGTTGGGAGGCAGGGGACAGCTCTGTCACCCCTCACAGACAGGGTGGTGGCAGCACTATGGTTCCCGTGCTCAGCCTGGGCTCAGCTGGGATTTGCCAGAGGCCAGGTGTGCCCACAGGAAACCTGTCCTGGTGTGCTGGGATCCTCCCTCCCCTGCATCCCTTCTTGTTCCTGAGCTTCTCCTTGTTCCTACCAGAGCCGTGTGCTCCTTTGTGACAAGCAGCTGCTGAGGTTAGGGTGCCTGTGTGGGTCCTGCTGGCACTTCTGGCCCAGACTTGTGGAGGAAGAGTCTCCTTCCAAAAGGTCTAAAAATGTCTCAAAGTTTCAGATTCATGAGAGAAATCCCACTTCAATCTGTCTATTGAACATTGCTGTGAATAAATGCTCTGCTGCTCCACTTTTCAACAGAAAGGTTCCTTTGCCTGGCACTACCAGGCTTATTCTCCTTTTCAGACCTAAGCTGGAAAACAGGAAGTTCTCCTAGTCTTCACAGGGTTTAGTTTCTCTTTTGTTTCATAAAATCCTGTCTTTGGAGATGAGTTCCATGATAGCCCCTTTTAAAAATGATGTTTGCCACTTAGCTGTTTTCTGTTTGGAGGTGTTTCATTTACAATAAATTAAAGCAAGAAGATTAAGTGGTTTTTATTTTCCTATTTTCCTGTGTTCTATATTGATAGGCTTTAACATCTGCCCTCCATCCCCTTCCTGTGTTCCTGCAACATCAAGCCATGCACAAATAAGTCAGGGCTGATCTTTCTGCCATGCTATGCTCTTCTTGATCATTTGACTGAAAAGTATTTGTAGGTGAAAGCTATCACTGCTTTTCCTTTTTTCTGTAGTGACTTTGGAGCTGCAGCTTTTCTCTTATGTGTAAGAGTTCAGTTCATTATTATATTTAAGAAATAAAGCTGAAGAACTAAAGAAATTTAAGAAATAAAGCCAGCCAAAGAACTCAGCCAAAACACAGAAGAATTGAAGAAGCCCAGTCATCAGAGGGGAAGAATATAGCCTGACAAGTGTACAGAGTAGGTAAAGTTGTAGAGATGTGTCACTTCGTTTTAGTCAAACATCTGTGCATTCTCACCCACTTGTGTTCTGCTGGTTTGCTGGTGAGTAGAAGGATTTCCTCAGTGATGTTGTTTACTTTTTGTTCATTCATATTTGAGCTTACAAATTGTTTGAAAGCAATTTAACTTTTCACATAGAAATTTCACACAAGTGAAGACTTTTCTGTGCTAGGGAAAATGTGAACAGAATTTACATTGCAATGTTGATTTGAAGTCCTAGAGTGTGGAAGCCTCCAGAAGTGCCCATTGCCAATGTGGGGAGCAGTTCTTCCACCTGTTTACCTTCTCATTTTCCACAGTGTTTTTTTCCTAGCCAGGTATTGTGTTGCCTCACATCTGTTCCCTGAAGACCTCATTCTCTCTCCCATCAGCTTCCAGTATGTGCTTGTGTTTCAGCTGCAGGCTGTAGCTCTGGTGCCCCGGGGTGTTTGGTGGTGCCCTGGGGTGCTCAGGGTTCAGGCCCCAGGGACATGTCCCTTGTGTCCCTGTGCAATTAGCAGCGAGTGCAGACAGGGCTGGGGCTGCTGCTGCTGAGCTGGGACCAGCCGGGGTTCAGGGGTGAGGGCTCGGGCACAGCACAGCCTGCCAGTAATTCAGAATATTACATGGACAAACATGGCATGATTAATTCCTTTAGAGCCTGTTAGAAGCTGCTTTTCACAGCCACTCCTGGTGTGTTGCGATTAAATGTCCTGTCACATGGGCCTGTGTACACTTCCAGGCAGAAGCTGACCTCTCCAGTGGCTGTAATTAGAAACAATTTTCGGATTTATATGATGAGTTTTATTTCTCACTGTGCATGTACAGTCCACCCAGAGAAGTTTCTTTTCGCAAATTGAACTTGTTCTCTCAAATGCAACTGTATCTCCAGCTGTCTTCAGAAAACCCTGCACTGTCTGTGAGAGCTGTAAAATAACTGAAAGCTTATAAATTCACCTTTTTGCAGTTATTAAATGTGCTTGTCTCATTCCAGCCTGTTGCTGTGGAGATAGGTACAATATAGGAACCTTGGCACTATGACAGGCAATTAAAATACCAAGATGTTTAGCCATGTATGAGTATTTTCACACAGTGAGACCCTAAGCTTAGCCTGCTACCGACATTGTTAGTTATTGAATCAATTGCATGAGATGAGGTTGACAGGTGTAATTATATATTTCTATGGTGATTATGTATGGCCCGTCATAGAGACCAACATGCCTGTAACTGTGCACTCATTTAATAGTCATTTATTGAGTGAAGTATTGGAGTTGGCATGCCATTTACAAGGGAAGGAAGTGTAAAACAAAACAGAAGTCCATTTGGAAATATAATTGATTCATTAAACCATTTACCAATGCTTCATTTTAGTGAATGGAAATGTATCTTTCCATATTTCCTACAGATGTCTCAGTTATTTAAGGATATTCTTGCACCGTGATTTTAACAAAAGAATAAAATTCATGCCATGAGTTCATGAGAAGCTGGGTCTCAGGTCTTTAGCTGCCACATCCTGGGAGAAGTTATGGAACTTGCTGGAACTGACTGAATATGGTACCATTTAAAAATATTTAAATTGTTAACTTGTTAAAAGAGCTCAAATCTTTCAAAATAATCTCCTTTCTATGCAAACACATCAGTACAATCTTCTTTGTAGCCACTTTTTTTCAAAATGTGTTAAAAATTATACAAATGTTTTTGGAATTCATTGAAGTAAACTTGGGCTGCTGCTGGAATTCCTCGTTCACTTTTCCAGATAAAATTTTTTCTGTGTGGTGACATCACTCAAAACTTTGCTGTATTATTTCCCATGTAGTTCTCCCTGGTGTTTTGTGCCACCCTGATGATATGAATGAAAAGTCTGTTACATAAAACTTCCATTATATTCTTAAATAACCATCAGGACTTTGTATCTTTCTGTTTTTAACCAAAAGCTGTTTCTCACAGCTTTTGTGATAGATGTGAGATGGTATCTGTGAGATGGAGAGAAAGAAAGAAAGAATAGAGATGGTAGAGATTTTGACAAATGATGAATATTTAGAAAACTCTGCTTTGGAATCAGTAATTAAATTAGGTTCAAATGTCAAAAACTGGATGCAAACCTAAACTGGGGAAGTTTCTTCCCAAAGTTTGGAAGAACCTTTTATTCCCAGTCTCATCTGCTTAGACACATTGGTCATAAGTTTCCCAGTAGGAAGTGTTTGAGTTAATATCTGGCTTTCTAATCATGTGCTTGCAAAGACAGCTTTTTTTTGGTTGCTTTTCCAGCAAACTTCCCAAGTGTGCAGTAAAATGCATACTGTCAAAAAAAAAATCCTGAATAAAGTGATGTCTGGTGAATTGCATTTTTGTTTTTCTATTACTAAGCTAGAGTTTGTGGGCCTTTTTTTATTATTTTTTAACATTTTCTTGTATGAAGTTCCATTCAAGTAGAAGAATATTTGATATTGGAAGAGGTCTCTGGAGATCATCTCATCCAACCTCCCTGCTCAAAGGAAGGTAAATTGGAGCAGGTTGCCCGGGATCATGTCTAGTTGGGTTTGGAATATCTCCAAGGATGAGAAGGGTTCACTTATTTAGGTGTCCTGTTCCAGTGATCAATCACTCTTCCATAAAGGTTTCTTATGTTGAAATGATATTTGCTGTATTTTGGACATTGCTGTATTTGAAAGCCCCTGCCTTTCTCTCACTAGATACTGTGAAGAGTCTGGCTCTGTCCTTTCCTCCTCCCATCCAGTTATAAAAATGGGTAAGATCCCAGTTCTCTCTGCTTTTTCTCACAGATGTTCCCTTTCACTCTCTGAGGCAATAGAGAAGAAATACCCATTTTCTGTGTGAGTCAGAAATCTGTTTTTGAGGGGGCTGAGGAGAGGAGCAGGCTGGAGCCCCTGTGCTGGGCAGATGGTGGTGAGTGAGCTGCTGATTTCAGTGGAGCTCTTCGGAGCTGCCTGCACTGCCAGGGTGGGGTCATCTTCTCATCAAGTCATCTTCTGCCCAGGGATGAGTTGGGAGCTCCAGGGCTGGTGAATGCCCGTGCCCTAAGGCAGAACCTCGATAATAAACACCTGAACATGTAGAATAAAGAACTGCAGTGGGCATGAGGAGAAAAGGAGGGAGGCACCTGATGGAGCTCCCTAGCACTGTGCTCGTGGCACTCACTGCAGCTCTGAGCCTGCCCTGCTGCTCCTCTGAGCAGCTCTGCCTCTGCCCACATGGACTGACACCTCTTCACCCCAGAGGGGGGGACATGTATTTCATAATCTGTGGCTTTAATACCCTCCGGGGTAGCCCTAAAGCAAATCAAACTCTGAGTGGAGGACAGGAAATAGAGCACAAGCCTTGGCCACACACCCCTTGCTGCCATCAGAACATGGCCAGCTCAGAACCAGCAGTGACTTTTACTCAGGATAGGATATGGGCAAAGGGGACAATTTGCTTTTCCTATGTGCATTTTCTATTTTCATACACTATTTCTGACTTCAGAGTCATTCTCTGTTTCTTATTCCAGCCTTGACCCCGTGGCTCAGACTGCTCCCGTAACTCCAGTTGCTGAAGTTCTAACATGATGCAGCCATAAACTGGATCCCTCTCCCTCTCCCTCTCCCTCTCCCTCTCCCTCTCCCTCTCCCTCTCCCTCTCCCTCTCCCTCTCCCTCTCCCTCTCCCTCTCCCTCTCCCTCTCCCCAAACGTTTGAATACCACTTCTCATTTGCACCCTGGGTTTGGGGCTAGAAAGCAGGTTTGTTTATTTAATATTTGCTTTGATTTGGTGATTAGTCTTTGCTCTTAATTATTTTTACCATTTCCACGAGAGTGATCAGGAAATGAATAGCTGTCTCACACTTTCAGCAAGTTAAAAACAGCGTAACTATGGTATTTCCTTATTGACATTTTACTTGCCCCTATGCAAAATGTTTTAAGATGTTGCTTCTCTTGTGTCTCCTACCTCACAGCATGAGTAATGCCACAACTTTTAAAAATGTTTCCCTTCTGACTTACTAAGGTGATGAAGACAAGTAAAGTCATCCAGCATGAAAGGTATACACGACCAAAACATGAATGGAAGGTGTGGATCAAGTTACAGACCAAACAAGAAGAATATTAGAAGCAGTTCTGGAGACTGAGGAGAGCAGTCCTGTGGCAGATATCTGCAAAAAGAAATAATACCATCCTGGGATCCTGTGTGATGTTTACACACTGATAGCAAATCCTCTTGAAAAAGTAAAAATAAATGGCTTGCTGCCCCTTTTTCTTGTGATGTTTTCCTTTTATCTTTTCATTCCTTTTCAAAGGTGATGATTGTAAATCACTCCTCACCACAGAAAATGCTGTTTTCCAAGAGCAGTTATTTGATTGTTGTAGTCTTATTTATTAGTTAAATTCAATAAGTGCCCAACCTATGCTCTAAATGCCTTTTAAAAATACACTAATAAACAGGACTTGATTGCTTTTTGATTGAATTGCAGATAATGATATTTGTCTCATCAGTGAGTTTAGGTAATCAGCCTTCCCAGAGAAGCAGTGCAGACACCGAGCTCTCCTTGCAGACATGAGATAAAGATGAGCATGGTGGTGGCTTTCTCTGTGCTCCTGCAGTCTTGGGCTTTTGAGCCTTTCACAGAATCTCTGCAATTATTCGACTTGTATGAGCGACAGAGATTTATTTGTACAAATAATAAGTATTGCAGGGTTGGACCAAAAACTGCTGGGGCTGGTGTAATTTGTGGTGCTGAGCAAAAGAAAATGGTGTGCAGATTTTTTCACTTCGTGTACTTTCTATGCACTTTTTCAGTGTGAATCCTGGTTTCCTTGAAGTGGAATTTAAGGGTTAGTATTCGGGCACTGCATAGCTGGATTGGAGTCATCACTAGATGCAATGTGGCTGATTTTGCAGCATCTACATGGGCATCTCATTTTTGGTGGGTTTGAAGAGAGATTAGTAAAGAACTGAGTGGAGCTATGATACTTCTGTCAGGGCTGGGAAAATGCCCATGAAATATGCTGCAAGACCTTTTGCTTAGCCAGCAGTAGAGTGATGTAGCAAGAGGGAAGACATAGAAATTCCTCTGCTTTATGTGAGTGTGTTTGAAAAGGCTCCTGGGCCTTCTCTGAGGCACAAGTCAGCATTTTCTGGCTGGTTGACACAACAACCACAGAGTTCTCCAGAAGCTGACATCTTTCACTCCATGCTGGAGGTCAGAGGGAATCTAGCACAGGCAGAGCACATTCCCCAAAGGTGACAATCACTGGTGTTCTCAGCATGGGACACACTAACAGGAAAACCACCCGTGGTGTGTGGCTTCTAAACCTTACAGCTCCTGAGAGCTTATATCAGTTCCAAAGGAGGACAAATCAAGTACTCTGCAAATGCTGCTGCAGGCAGATTGTCTCTTAGTAGCCAAACCTAGATGCTTTCTTGCATTTATTTTATTGTTTTAGTCCGTGTATTAATGGCATGATGTTGCTTATAAAATCTGTTCCTAGCCAGTTGCTTCAGTCTAATTGAAAACTTCAAGTAATTTAAAATCAAAGGGAATCTTTGCAGAAGGATGAACTAACATCACCCTGTTACATCCTGAGCTGGGATGGGGAGGCAGCTCTGAGTTGCATGGGCTGCTGCTGAACTGGGTTCCACTGGTAATTCTTCTTGATCCACCTTTGAGCTGAGACTGATAACATCAAGCCTCATCACAGCCTGTAGGTGACATAATGCTGCTCTTGCCATTTGTGCTCTTCAGCAAAGGTGACCCTCAGGTAAGACCGAATTTTTTTGTTTTAAGGCTGAAGTTTTAGCTGCATCTCTGACGACTTGCTGAGAACTGGAAGTGCTGCCTCCCTTCTGATATAAGGGCTGCTGGTGACTTCCACTTCAGATGGCTTGGATGTGACAGCAAAAAGCTAATTTACACTGCCTTGTGTGCTTGAGCTGGGGTGTAATTGGATTCGTTTTTCAGTGGTTCAGGTGTCAGCTGGGTGTGGGCTGAAGTTCACTGCCACAATTTATTTCAAAGGTTTTCAGAGCTGGGCTTCTGGGCCTTGTTTAGGTATTGAAGTCAGTGCAATGGTTTATTTTTTTTTTTTTTTTCAGTGTGTTTGCAGTTGATTCAATGATCTGGGGAGAGCTACAGGGAAATGTGTGACCTCTGAAGCCCTGATTCTGTGTCTCATGTAGCAGAGCTAGAAGATTTGTCCTAAAGTTTGGGGAGAGTATTTCTCAGGGCCAGTGCTTAATGCTCCTCTTGGCTTATTGCAAGTTGAAAATCAGGAACTCAGAGCACTTTTATTTCTAATGTGTTTTTTTTCATTTGACTTGAAAATATTACTGTGGATGTTTTAACCAGACACTCTACTATTTAAATTTTTTTCACTAAAAGGAAAGGGAGCTTTTAACATGCTCATGCTCTCTGATTTACACCAGAATTTGCAAATTGAGGCTGGTGTGACTCTAATCTTACTGCCTTCCTTCTCTGGGAGCATCTCCAGCAGATGCGGCATGGCAAGATCTGGTGACTCTGCTTGAGGACAGCAATGAATGGCAGCAGAGGTGCTTGTGATGTGCCACAAGTTCATTCTTACTTAGAAATAGTCTTTACAACCATCACAACTGCAAAATGCTATTTTAAAAGAGAGAAACAAATGTTCAAAAGACAGATAAGATAGTCTAATACAAAACAGAAATGAAACAGTTCTGTTTTCTATTTGTCTGTTGAAAATTGTACTCACAGCTTTTAAATTCTTTTGAAACAGAGAAATCAATATGCCAGGCTAAGGATAGTCCTAGAGGTGAACAACTCTGGGGCTTCACCTGGTGGCTGCATCCCTCACCTCTCCAGTTAAGCCTGGAGCCATACACCATGGCTTCTTGCAGCATAACTGGGACCTCCTCTTATCAGTACATAAACTTTTTGGATGGGAAAAAAATATCTAAAACTTCAGAGAATTTCTATCCATGTTGTAGAAATAGAAATGACAGATTTTTTACATTATTGCTTTTAACTGCTGTGGTGAGAAGTGCTTCCAGAATCAGAGGGCAGAATCTAACACACAACACAGGTTTGGCTTTGTCTTTCTCTTTTTAAAATCACTTAGTTGCAGGGAATGACTGAAGGAATGCAAATTAATGGAAACAAGCTATATTGTATGGGGCTTAATGTGCCTATATGCTCCTTTTCAAGGAGTGAGAGCTAAATAAAGATTTTGTAAAACACCAAGTGGAGAAAGCCCCGTGCTCCCTATGCTATCATCCCCCCAGTGCTGCTCATTGAGTGAGGGATGTCAGGGATGTAGCCTCAGTTTCCCTTGGGGTAACCCAGGAGCTGCTCAGGGCTCTGCTCTGGCTGCACTCCCTTTGAAATGGTGTTTTTTTTCTCAAAAGGATATAAAATACAGCACTATCTCTGTGTGATCAGCAGTCACAGTAGCTTTCATACCAAGTTTTGATGAAAAACATATTCCAGTGCAACTGATCCACTACTAGAAATGTGAATCATATCTCTTTCTACCAGTGGTTTTTCATACCATTTCTGGCTCTGCATGGTATTATCTTGTTTGACAAATACCCTGAGATTGTATGAGGTGAATGCATTATGGAATTTGTGGTGCAGCTCTCAGGAAATAAAAAGCATATTTATGAATGCTCCTTTTGCACGTGCCTAGGTATGGGCAGATGGGCACAGACATTGCATTGGCACGTGCTTTAAGCATGTACATGGAACTGGATTCGAGGTGAATTATGTGCCTTGAGGGGCGTGCACAGTGATGGAGAGGAAGGAGGGTGCTGTTACAGAGGCCAGAGTTCACTCTGCCCTCCTCACTGCTCTACAGCTGAGTCTGCACTGCTGACAGTCCTCAGCACCCTGGTGGGGCCAAATGCTGCCCATCCTCTGCTGTCCTCTGCCCTTCTTGGGCTCTGCATGGACCGATCATTTCCCCAGCCCTGTCTCTGCCTTCAGACCTAATCTGGGAATTGTTTCCAACTGTTTGAGAACTGTAAGAACTTTTATGAACAGAAAACTTCCTGCTTAACCACTCATCTTGGGAGTTTGGGAAGGAAAGGTCTTGCTGTGGTGGAGCTCAGTGCCAGCACTTACCACTGTGAGCAGGATCAAGTCTGTACATTACTCCTGTGCTAAAAACACAGGTTCTAACAAGCACACAGCATTGTGGCAGTCAAATGAGAGTCCAGGTTGGACAGTTTCATCCAGCTAATCTGTTGATCTTACTCTACGGTTTTTGTGACAAAGATTCTTTTGTATTATCATCTGTGTTTGAAGATCCTAAAAGTAGTTTTATTACTACAATGTCTAGTGGGGGCAAACTTTTAAATATGAGTTAACCTGCCTGGTTTTCAGTGTTTTCTGAAAAAACAGATCTTTGTGGATGACTAGAGCTTATCAAGGCTTGAAATTAGAGCCAGAAATATCCGTGTTTTTCAGTATTATGTTAATTAATTTTATATTTATTATTTATTTTTATTTATCCTCCATATGTAACTGACTTTGCATATCTTATAAAATAATCAGCATTTTGGAGGGTGGTTTTGTTTGTTTGTTTTTTGTTTGCTTGTAATAAAAATTGTGGTAGTTTAAAATATTTTCGGAGTCAAAGGTCTTATTTAACTTTGTGACCTAGGTGCAATTTAAAGTGTATTATGATATTCTGTGACTTCTTAGATTTTGGCTCACAGTCTTTAGATGCTTTCATTCCCACACCTGCCATCCATTAGGAGACCTCCTTCTGTGATCTTTCATCATTCAGAATATATGATGGTTTTCTTAAACTCTTTAGCTAATTGGGAGTGACTCTTGCTTTAAAATATATGGCAGTATTTGTAAATAGTGTTTGTTAGGCAGGCTTGAAATAAATCCATGAAGGTTGGCAGGAATTGTTCAAAAATGCAAAGCCACTAAACATTGAAATAACTTCCAAGAGGGGCCTGTGGTGCCCAGGACAGGTCAAGCATTCCCTGTTCCTGGAGTTTGCTGTTGCAGTCCCAAATGCTCATTACAGGAGAGGTGTGCTGCTGTCACTCCTTGTCCCTCAGCTGCCTCCGGACTTCCACAGCAAAGTCCACTGCTTACAGGGCTTGGGAAAGGAGCATCAATTCTGTGTAACATCCATAAATCCCTCTTAGTGTAAGGTACCATCACTGTGCATCCTGCAGAGCAGCCTGGAGAGATGGAAATGGCTTTGGGCCCTTTACTATCAAGGGAGGAGTGAGAACTCATCAGTCCCACAAAGGTTTTTGTGAACTGAAATAACTGCATATGCCTTCTCCTGCTCTTCCTCGTTGTAAGCCAAACCAAGTATTCATTGTTTTTGTACTTTCTCACAACCTAGCCTGAATTTCCACCCTCACAAGAGAGTTCTGAAACAACCACGAGTAGATGATTGGAAACCCCAAAATTAAATTAAAGGCATAGTTTTGGTTAGAGCCGTGGTATCAAAGTCAGTGTCTTAAAACCCATGGAGAGGTGAACCATAACATCTGTCATCCCCAGCTAGAATGAGTCGAGCACTGAATTGCATCTGTAACTGAAAAAGACTTCAAAGTTTGAGTGATAAACAGTGATAAATGTGTGGTTTTAGCAGTTGTATTTATTTGGTCCATGTCTGATTGGGTGCTGGTTTGTAGCACCACCTTGGCAGACGTGGCTACATGAGCACAAATTAAATGGTGTTCAGGGCAAGGCACCATCCCAGACCAACCCCAAATCCTGGAGGTAGCCCAGGACAATTCCATCATTCCAGCCAGGTCAGCAAACCCTGGCTGTGCTGGGAGTACACCTAGGATAGGTGCTTCCTACTCACAAGGTAGCAACCTTTTTTTTGACTGAATAAACCTGAGGTTTGGGTTCATGGAGGGTGTGTCACATCCTCAACAAGAGACCCCCACAAGCTGTGTTCTGGCTTCCCAGCAGGATTTCTGGTGCTCAGATCTTCTGTTCTTACTGACAAGGATGCTCAGAGAAGAGAGCTGGCCCCACTGGAAAGAGGCACAATGGACCTGAGCATGGATCTTCCTGTGCTGGCACAGACGCCAGGGAGCTGTGTCCAGTCCCTGGGAGCATTCTGGTGCTGCTCTGAGTGCAGCTGTGTTCCCTCCTGGCCTTTCTGTGCCTGCTCTGGGTGATCAGAGGCAATGGCAGGAGGGCAGCAGCACAAGGGCTGCAACAACACAAAGAAAAATGCTAAAAAATGGGGGGGATGTCTCAGCTTTTGGTGTACCTGAGGTACCCAGATGGCTGGTTTTATTGTATTGTGAGATCTGGCAAATTTGCTGGAAGACAGTGTAATTCCAGATGTGGTGTGAAGTCATTTATGAGGTGTCAGATGCAAGAGCCAGTGTGGGTGGTTATCTTGTCTGGTTCTTGCTGGGGTCAGCACCAGATGCAAGCTCTGTATGAACCCAGAGCATCCTGAAGGTGTGCTGAGATCAGGGAACCAAATTTAAGTCTATTTCCAAGAAGTAATTTGCATTCATTTTCAGACAAGTTTTGTCTTCCTGTAGGAGCTACTTAGCCTCCTAAAGACAAAAGGCAGGAGAACTGAAATGGGATGTGGGCACAGAAGAACCAAAGAGCTGCACAGGGCTGGGAGAGCAGCTTTCAAAGACTGATTCTGCAGCGGTGAGAAACGAAGGTGCCAAATCTGTAACTCTTGATGTCATTGGGATGAACTGTGATGAGTCAAGTCTCCTTCATGGGAGGGCAGACTGAACAGCTCTGCCTTCCAGCCACTTTTGGCTGTGTCAGCTTTTAGGAGAGCAGCTGACAAATCATATCCGTGTCGTGGTGGAGTCATAGGAGAGACTCACTGGGTTTGAAGCTTAAGTTAACTCTTACAAAACACTATCTGCATAGCTGAAACCTTCTCAGAGTTGTGATGTGATCGCTTTGGGCTTGGGATTGTGCACGAGCAGCTGCTGAGTTTTGTAGGTGGTACTTTGAGTATTTGGGACAGATTGTAGCAAGTGCAGGACCCGGCATGCTTTGCACTGCTTCCCTTTGGTATTCCTGTCCTGTGTGCTCGGCAGATTTAAAACAAGACATGCAAATGGCACATCTTCCCCTTTGGCTTGCACATTTCTTTTCCAGCAGGGTGCTGACCAAATGTTCTTCATTCTAAAACACACGGAGAGCTGCATTAGATGGTAAACACTAAGGCTGGGGACACCAGGGAATGGGAGAGTTTGGGCTGTCTAGAAAATAATCTGTCTCCTTGAGAGGAGGATATTTCCATCAGTAACTCTTGCGCTCTGAGTCTGAAGAAAACATGTGCTTCTCTTTCTCTATCTTGCCCACCCTCCTTGCGTGCTTAAAAAAAAAAAAAAGAGAGAAAATAATAATAAAAAAAGGAGTAACTGTTAATAGTTTAAAACAGGTTTTAAGCCAAAACTTTTAAGAGCTGCAAACAGACTTACTGGCATGTTTTCAGATCTCTCATGGCAATCAAAAGCAGCTGATGCATGTTTTGCAATCTATTTGCAGACTGCCAGAACTTACGACTCAATTAATAAAATAAATGTGCCTATCAACTACAGCATAGCCCTTTTGACCTTAATGAAGTCCTAAATCTTTAGTAAATTTGTTTCAACATTTCCAAAGTACACACAGCTAATATCTGCACTTGTTGCATGATAGTTTATTGCCTTGCCATGCTCCTGGTGGAGCCTTTGTAAACTTCTGACCCTTGCCTGCCCACACCCTTTCCAGATGAGTGGCAATTTGGAAAGCCTCATCAGACAAAAGGTTACATTTCTGTGCCCTGTTACTGGATGTAACTTCTGTCTGACTAATTGACACGTAGGGCAGGGCAAGCTGCTCCCACGGGTTCCACAGCGGAGCGCTGGTGGCCCGGGAAGTTTTGTCATCCCTGTGGTCCCTGAGTGCGGTCCCTGAGTGCGGGACCCATGTGCGGGACCTGAGTGCGGGACCTGAGTGCGGGACCTGAGTGCAGGACCCGTGTGCGGGACCTGAGTGCAGGACCTGAGTGCGGGACCCGTGTGCGGTCCCTGAGTGCGGTCCCTGAGTGCGGTCCCTGAGTGCGGTCCCTGAGTGCGGTCCCTGTGTGCGGGACCTGTGTGCAGGACCCGAGTGCGGGATCTGAGTGCGGTCCCTGTGTGCAGGACCTGAGTGCGGGACCTGAGTGCGGTCCCTGTATGCAGGACCCGAGTGCGGTCCCTGAGTGCGGGACCCATGTGCGGGACCTGAGTGCGGGACCTGAGTGCGGGACCCATGTGCGGTCCCTGAGTGCGGGACCCGTGTGCGGGACCCGAGTGCGGTCCCTGTATGCAGGACCCGAGTGCGGTCCCTGAGTGCGGGACCCGTGTGCGGGACCCGAGTGCGGTCCCTGTATGCAGGACCCGAGTGCGGTCCCTGTATGCAGGACCCGTGTGCGGGACCCGAGTGCGGTCCCTGTATGCAGGACCCGTGTGCGGGACCCGAGTGCGGTCCCTGAGTGCGGGACCCGAGTGCGGTCCCTGTATGCAGGACCCGAGTGCGGTCCCTGTATGCAGGACCCGTGTGCGGGACCCGAGTGCGGTCCCTGTATGCAGGACCCGTGTGCGGGACCCGAGTGCGGTCCCTGTATGCAGGACCCGTGTGCGGGACCCGTGTGCGGGACCCGTGTGCGGTCCCTGAGTGCGGGACCCGAGTGCGGTCCCTGTATGCAGGACCCGAGTGCCGTCCCTGAGTGCGGGACCCGTGTGCGGGACCCGAGTGCGGTCCCTGTATGCAGGACCCGAGTGCGGTCCCTGTATGCAGGACCCGTGTGCGGGACCCGAGTGCGGTCCCTGTATGCAGGACCCGAGTGCGGTCCCTGAGTGCGGGACCCGTGTGCGGGACCCGAGTGCGGTCCCTGTATGCAGGACCCGAGTGCGGTCCCTGTATGCAGGACCCGTGTGCGGGACCCGAGTGCGGTCCCTGTATGCAGGACCCGAGTGCGGTCCCTGTATGCAGGACCCGTGTGCGGGACCCGAGTGCGGTCCCTGTATGCAGGACCCGTGTGCGGGACCCGTGTGCGGGACCCGTGTGCGGTCCCTGAGTGCGGGACCCGAGTGCGGTCCCTGTATGCAGGACCCGAGTGCGGTCCCTGAGTGCGGGACCCGTGTGCGGGACCCGAGTGCGGTCCCTGTATGCAGGACCCGAGTGCGGTCCCTGTATGCAGGACCCGTGTGCGGGACCCGAGTGCGGTCCCTGTATGCAGGACCCGAGTGCGGTCCCTGAGTGCGGGACCCGTGTGCGGGACCCGAGTGCGGTCCCTGTATGCAGGACCCGAGTGCGGTCCCTTTGTGCGGGACCCGAGTGCGGCACCCGAGTGCGGTCCCTGTATGCAGGACCCGTGTGCGGTCCCTGAGTGCGGGACCCGTGTGCGGGACCCGTGTGCGGGACCCGAGTGCGGTCCCTGAGTGCGGGACCTGAGTGCGGGACCCGTGTGCGGTCCCTGAGTGCGGGACCTGTATGCAGGACCCGTGTGCGGTCCCTGAGTGCGGTCCCTGAGTGCGGGACCCGAGTGCGGTCCCTGTATGCAGGACCCGAGTGCGGTCCCCGCGCAGCAGAAGGAGAGCAGGATCCCTTGCTCTGTCTGTGCGGGCTGCCAGGAGACACCTGGCACTCTGCTACGGACAGGGTGCTCGATCCCCAGCTTTGCAGTTTTCTGGAGCAAAGTGACCACAGTATTTTAGGTCGCTGTGAGACTATTCCCAGGTGACAAAACCCCAGAGATCCCCCTTCTGCAAGGGACTTCTCTGGGATTTTCCAGGGCAGAGAGGGGAAGGGCACTGAAGGGCAGATCCACTCCTCATCCTCCTCTCAGCATTCCGGGGTGTAGCAGGCTCTGGGAGAGACACAGAGGTGTCCCAGCAAGGCACCCGAGGACCTGTGCAAGTTTCTCTTTGGCCAGGCAGGATTTTTTTCACTGTTTTCTCCTAAACTGTAAAATCAGCATTAGCAGCAATGATGGCTCAGAATCCCATAAGACCAGGAAATAGGTGGCCTGCTTAGTCTGCAGAATTTGTTTCTTTCTGAGCAAAGTGGGGGAAAATGGAAAACTCTTGAGTTACAGAAACCTCAAATTTAAAAAATTTATTATTATTTTACTGAAAGAACAGTCTGACCTTGAGACAGGAAGAGAGGGCTGTTTAGAAGGCAAAACAAGATGAACTAACTCTTTTGCATGGTTTTTTAGGAAGATGAGAACTGTGGTTATCCAGTCCATGTATGAGATCACACTGTCATTGAGATCTGACAGGACTCAGTGCTTTTACAAACCCCTCTCCTCCCTCTCCTCCTCCTCAGTACATTTTGAATGAGAGACCCAAACTCATATACATTTTAATGAGACTGGAGCAGTTTCCAAGACAGCAGATTTCTATATGTTTTCATTTTAAAAAAGGGACATTCCGTACAATTTGATTTGATTCTGTATTTATGGCGATGTATAGGTGATGTATGATAGGTGACATATTACTTTTTAGAATGCAATAACGAAAACAAAGTTGAGGCAAAGTTCATTTCCGTACATGTTGGGAACCTATGTCCCGGCGAGAAGGGACACGAAGGGACACGAAGGGACACGAAGGGACACGAAGGGACACGCGGGTGGCAGCAGAGGAGCCGCCCGGGCCGGTGCCTCGAGCAATGCCGCCCTCTCGTGCTGGCACCGCCGAGCATCCCCTCCTGTCCTCCCCTGTCCCCTCCTGTCCCCCCCCGTCCCCTCCTGTCCTCCCCTGTCCCCTCCTGTCCTCCCCAGTCCCCTCCTGTCCTCCCCACTCCCTTCCTGTCCCCTCCTGTCCTCCCCTGTCCCTCCCCTGTCCCCTCCTCCACTTGTGCCCATCCCTCTGTGGCACTCCTGCCTTCATTTTAGTTTGGTTTGATTTGGTGGGTTTTGTTTGTTTGTTTGTTTTTGTTGGGTTTGTTGTTTTTGTTGGTTTTTGTTGGGTTGGTTCATTTTCGTTTGTTGGGTTTTTCTCTGTTTGTTTTACCTGTAGAGGCAGAAGTGGCAGAGCAGGATCCTGGGTGCTCCCTGGCAGGCGCTGCCCAGCCCAGCTGATCCCAGCCCCGGGTCATCCTTGCTCAGCTCTGGAATGGAACAATCCCCATTCTCTTTTCTCTTTTGCCTCCTCAGCAGCTCTATGAGCCCTTCAGATCCCATAAATTTGTGTGCAGTACTAGGCACAGCTCATGGCAGCTCCAGCTTGGGACTCCCAACAGCCTGCTAATTAAAACAGAATCATTGCAGTGCAATGGATGGATTGTATTATCTTAAGCAGTTAAAACCTTGAGACAGCTCAGAGGGAAGGGTTGAAGTATGAAATAAAATCACTGCCTTTCAGATACAGTGGGGCCCATTAGTCCTGCCTGTTGTAACCTTCTCTAGGTGTCTTCCCAGAAACTCCCTAAGCAAATCACTGCTCCATTTTTACAAGTTACGGTTTCCAGTGATCCTGAACTCCTCTTGAAAGCAGACTTGGAATAATTTATGTACTGTAATAATAATCAGATTTGTAATCATTATCAGTCTGTGGGGCTGTTAATTATAAATTTAAAACAGTACATTACAAAATAAAAAAATGACTTTAAAAATTCCCACAACTCTATATTTAAACAAAACAAAACAAAAAGTTACCTGCATCCTGTATTAAAATAAAAAAGATAAAAAAGTCAAGCTTGATCCATAAGCTGACAATAGTAAGGAAATTCAGACATGAGCAGGGAAGTGTTCCATATGTTCTCCAATACCTAGGCACAACTGGGTGCCTATTTAATGATGAGCTGAATGCTCCCCGTTGTGCCTAGGTACTGCACAACATATGGTGTGTTTTCCCCCTCAACTGTGAATTTCCTTGCTGTTGTCAGTAGGTGTCTTAACTCTGTTGTGTTTTAATATAGTGTTTGTGCCTCTGAGCACAGGCCAAATTTGATCTTAGGCAAATAGGAGGGTGGTTACAGCTGTTGATTATCTCATATTCTTCTTGAAACTATACTTCAATACATTATCTGTATAAACACACATTGTAGTTGTTAATCTGGACCCTCAGAGTTTAAAAATCATTCCACTGTGCTCCAAACTTAGCACAGATGATAAATGACTGTTTAGTTGCCAATATAGCACAATATTTCAATTTCCTGCCTTCACAGAGGTATTTCAAAGGTTGAACGGAGTTCATACTCACAGTATGTGTTGCCTAGAACTCTATGATCTCTTGCTGGCAAACTTTAACCAAAACCTTTTCAATTAACTGAATGCATTCCTAGTGGAAGTCAGCCAACCCGAAGCTGGACTAACAGAGTTTCAGTGATATTTTGCAATAACCTTTCCCTGCTCCTGGCTCTGAATAAGCATAGTCAGAGTGAGTTTATTAGTTAATAGTAAGTTATGTGACTGATAAAAGATGAATGTAACATTGAACTAAATGTTGCTCTCTGACAGTTATGTAATTCCAGTGTAGTTTCCTTTGGTTCTGCTGGAATCCTCATTTACGTGGTTAAATGTGAGTCAAGTCTAGCCTCCAATGAGCAGAGCAGAAATCCCACTGACAAAATCCCAGGCTACTGAGGTGTGAGCTTAACCAGCCTGGGTCAGTCTGGGGCTTGGTTCTGCTGCTGTTCAGTGATTGCCTGGGGATCAGTGTCAGTGGCTGTGCTGGAGCTGTGGGCACTGAAGGGGGCTGAGGAATACCTGTCTTCTTTGGAAAAGCTGGGGGGAAAACCCTCCTACAGCTTTTTGTGTAAAAGACTCTGCTTGTGCCACTGGAATTCCCTAGAATAGCCTCGGAGTATTCTGCATGAATACCATGTGTGCTCTGCCTGTGTCTGCACTCCTGTGTAGCACATCTGGTGTGGACCCCTCTTGGGGACAAGTGACTGGGCTGGAGGGACCTTTTGTCTGAGCTGGTGTATTTTTGTGCTCAACTTGTGCTGCAGGAATATTTGTAAATATAAAGTTAGCTTGTTCTAGCTGCACAGACAGCTCCAAATTTTCTCTGTGTAAGTCCTTATCAAACTCACTTGCTTTGATATGAAAATGTCAGACCATGCAACTCCTTATTCAGACAGTACCAGTGTCTGAATATTTATTAGTGGAAGGCAACATGAGGGGATATGAAATTGCGTGCACTGGTGGAGGACATGCCTTGGCTCCCAAATAAACTGTTCATCATTTTTGCCCTCCTTTAGTGTCATAACCTGGATCTACCGCAGCTGATGAGCTCAGTCAGGAGGTTGATCCCTTTTACCTGGAACTGGACAGGTAACCTGCAGCTCTCTCTAGAGGGTGACCAGGCAGTCAGGTTTGTTGTCCTCAACACCAGCTGGTCTTTGTGGTCTCAAAGGCACTTTGTAATTATCCATGAGTGCTAGCGTGGTTCCTTGTCCTTGTGGCCACATGCATGTACAAGGGTAGAAATGGTTTGCATGAAAAGCCACCATTTGGGCAATGAAAAAGTGGCTGCTTAAATGTGTGTATTAACAATATTACTCCTTGTGTAATTATCCCCATCACACCTGATTAACTCTGTCCTGACTGGCAGTTAGCTCAAAGAGAGCATTCTCAGCTGCACAACATCCAATTCCAGAACATCGGAGGGGCTATTTTGCATCTCTTTTCACTTTCTCTTTCATTCTCTGTCTTAACTTGGTGCCTCTGGTTTCTCCCACCCAAGCCCAAGGGTTCTCCTGCAGCCTTGGCTGGAGGATGTGACCTGTGAAGGCTGTCCAAGACTGGGAGTGCTGCAGTGTGAGCTGCCATCACCTCCCTGCCCACAGGCACCTCCCAGCCAGTGGCCACTTTGCTCCCTTCTTTTTTTTGTTTCTTTGAAGACATGTGCCTTCTGAATAGCAGAAACTACCACAGAAATTTGCCACGTGCCGCAGCTGGACACACCATGAGTCAGTCCTTTAGTATGTGTAGAAATCAATATTTGACCACAAACACCCCCCCAAACTGCCCTTGTTTTTCCTATGGAAAGATCATTTACCTGTTTCAGCTGGAGTCTGTATAAGTCACTCTAATGAGCCATGGCCACCTCTGATTTTGTGACTGCGTCACCAAATATATTTCATAAAAGATATAAAATACATTGCATCTTTATTGTAGCACCACCATTTGCTATTTCTTAAGAAGAACCTTCTTGTGTTGCTCAAAAAGAGAGGAGAAAAGAGAAATATTTGCTTGTTGCTTTGCAACAGTGCCGCTGGCTCCCAAAGCACCGAGCTGTGTCTTTAAGGCAGTGCAGAGCCAGTAATCCAGTAAATGCTGTGCTCTCCCGGTGAATAATGCAATGGATAATTACCTGAAGGACCACACAAATGGGTGAAGCTCAGACAGTGAGTTCTGTGCTGCGGGCTGGGCCCAGCTCAGTGAAACGGGGAGGGCTCTGCCTCTGCTGGCTCCTCTGGAAGTGATGCAGCTCTGCCATGGTCTGCAGGGGTCACCAGGCATTCCCTGAGAGTGCAGGCTCCTCCGATTGTCACAGGTCACGCTGGCTTGCAGAAGACATCGAGAGGCTTTGGGTGCAGCATGTAAGAGATACAAAGAGTGTCTCAGTGCAGGAATTTCTCCATTTTCCATATAGGCTCACTGTAAAATCATACTTTGTGATTAGCACCCAGCTACAGCACCCCAAGGAGCAGTTGCCTGCTCCAGCTGGCTCCAGGGATCTCTTGGGTTCTAATATATTTATTTTTTCCACTTCTTTATTTTTTGACCCTTCTATTTGTCCTAGACTCCATTGCTCTGGGCTGTTTGTATCACAGTGGCCTGCATGCTGATGAAAAATAACTTAATTTTTCTTTGTAATCACCTTATTCATTCAGTGTTATTATCCATTGAAGTATCCTGAAAATCCATTTTTCCAGTTACTAATTTTTGCTTTCATTAATTATCTTCTCACACACATACATACCCCTCCCCTCAGCCCAGACCATTTCTCAGTCACCAATTTTGTACTATGTTTTCATGATGGGGAGAACCTTCCATGACTTGTGTTCTTTCCCTTCAGATAGGTTTTAATTTCTTTTTGAATTCTACCTGTTTGGCTTAAATAACCCCTTGAACTTTGCTGTTTTCCCATGATAATTTTATTTTTCTTGCCTTCCATGTTTCTTTGAAAAGCTGCGAATTCCTTCTGGGACTCTATTATGGTTGCTTAAGTAGCCTCCATGCTGAGTTGAAGGATTTTAATTTCCTCACTTCTGACTTCAGGGCCTTTTTGACTGGCTGCCTCTTTTTTTTTTTTTTTTTTTTTTTTTTTAAATCCCCTTTCTAAAGCTTAATGTCACAGTGCTAGGTTTTGTTGCATTCCTTCCCACAAGGACACTGAACTTAATTACACTATGCCCCTTTGTATTTAGTGATTCAGCTAGAGTGAGTTCTTCAACTCTGCATGTCATTTTCACCACTAAAGGGGCACTTTGTTTGTGGTTTTTTTAAGCAAGAAAGGTAACTTTAAACAGTTATCTTGGTTTATAATCCAAGTGGAGCAGTTCCACAAAGAGCTCTACAGCCCAATGAATGTTGCCCTCACCCAGTGCACTTCTCTAAAATTGCATTTCCTCATTGTGGCCGGGTTGATTAGGAGAGCTGGTTCTGCAGGTAGAGTATGGGGATTTGCTTTGGTAGATCTGACCAGGGACTGGAATTACTGGGTAGAGTGGCCATGGAGAGGAGTGTTTGCTTCCCCATTCTGTATCCTAGTTTAGAGATGGCACAGATCCTTCCCATGGGTTTCTTGACACGGGGAGATGGGACATCGCTGTCCTGTGGGACTGTTGGAGTTTAGAGCTGTCCCATTATCTCAGGATAAAGGCTGACATCATGGGAACACCTGCCCCGTCGCAGTGTGGGTGTGAGACTTTAGGTCCTGCCACCTTTGCCTGTGAGAGTTCCTGGGACAGAATCTGAGCTGGGCAGAGTCCCCAGGCAATGGTCCCTAAAGACTTAGCCTGCACATCTCAGAAGTATTGAAAAAATCCCTTCTTGCTTGGAAGACTGGTACACGACTCATCTGCTGCTGTTCTTCCAGAACATCTGCTTCTGTGCTTCCTACTTCAGCAGTGTCTTATTGAAGCCTCTGACTGTGGGCCAAGCTTTTCTGTTTTCTATTTTACCTGCCCTTCCCCCTTCACCCCAGCAAAATGCCCCCTCTGTTCTTGTTTGGGATGCCCAAAGTCCCCTGGAGCTCGGCTGAGTGGCAGTGTAAGGAAGTGTTTGCTGGCATTTTTTATTGACCACCTTTTGTGATGCTGACTTGTGTCCCTGATGTCCCCGGGGAAGGACGCCTGCCTGTGCAGGGCTCAACTAGAATTTTTGCCTTTTTCTTCACAATCAGGGATCTTGTTACTGACACATAGCTGACAGCACGCCTCTCTCTGCCTTGTGTGCTTAGTTTCCTCCTGTTTCCTGGTTTAAATAACACCCCTGTGCCTTAGCAGGTTTTTTAAACGTTCTGATCTGATTTAGCATCCTCTGTGCAGTACCCCCTGTGTCATCCTCTACTTTCCCAAAAAAGGCAGAGATGTATTTTGGGCTGTGGTCATACTGTTTTCACCCAGAGCAGACACCTTGGCTGCTGCCCTGGGTATAAGTGTGGTTTCCTTATCTTCAAGGCAGGGAGATGGCATGGCTCTTTCTGAATAAAAGTTCAGCAAACATTCCTGGTGGTGTTTCATGGTGAAGTGTAGGAGGAAGCATTTTCTGTTTCTTTATGATAAACATGGGATTTCAAGTCTTTGGATCCCCATGTTAGCTGATCACAGTGGCTTGTTCAGTGTGTTGGGATCGTCCTTGGTGTGTGAGGAAGACTGGAGTCTGTTTTACCTGTGTGCAGCTGAACACCATGGGAGGGATTCACAGCTAAACCTCATCACGAGGGAATTGCAGATAGAGAACTTGGATAATTTGGGGGATTTTGTGAACATTTCTGAGTAAGGTTGGCCATGCACTTCATTCCTATCAAGTGAGATCCTATTCTTGGTCTAAGCTAGACCAATGGAAAAAAATAATATGTCTACTTCATGTCAACACTCCAATTAATTTAATAGAATTTTTGTGCTTATTCAGGTTGGAAACCATATGGAGTTATCTCATACATAAGACAGAAGAAGGAAAGCCAGCAGCAGAAATTTCAGTGTATAAACCAACTTGGAGATCCCACCATAGGCACTTTGGAAGCAATCTCAGGCTTGTAGAGAATTACTTCTCTACAACAATGTTCTACAGATGATAATTAGCATGAAAGAAATTACTTTAGCATGTCTTCATGACATTTTTAAGATTTGCTATCTGGGATGTGAAATGTGGTCGAAGTAGCCAGGTTGTAATTTCATTTTCATTTCAAAGAATCTACTGCCAAAAAGATAGTTTTTCTAGAGTTTCAAGTGGGAAAAATGCAAATTTAAGGCATGAATAGTAGGAACAAAAGGTTTTGTATGTGAATTTTGAAAAAACATTATTTTGGTGATGCCTTACATTTGCAGGGTAATTATTGTAATAATTTGATATGTAGAAGTAATCAAGGTTTAAAACTGGCAGACAAATGTTGCTTAAAATCACGTTCTGCCCCTCTTTTCATGCCAAAATTGTTTTCCCAAATTTTCAAGATAATTGCAAATGCTTCCAAAATAGTTCAATATATGAGACGTTACTTTTGGAAGGAAAAAATGCACTTAGCAGAGGCAAACCTTTATTTAATTAGGCACAGTGTAAAGGTTTCTTGTATTCCTTTGCAGTTACACGGCCGTGAGAGGCTGGGGAGTACCTGAAGGGTGACTCCTACTGGGACTAATTCAGTCCAGACTGCTCCAAGTATGTTCATTAACTCTGGCTGGGTTTCATACAGGTGGGGAAGGTTAGAAAGCAGCAGATAGAGAATGGTGCTGATTGTGTTGAGCATAAAACACCATCTGTTTCACAAGCAAGAAGGGAACTGCATCGGCACGTCCTGAGGAGTACTATCCGGCTGCTAGAATCAGCTCTCCTTTTTATTTATTTTTTATTTTCTTCCTACATTTTCAAGCTTCAGTGTAAAGCAGCTAGAATGTAGAAATCCTAAGTTCATAAATCGGCGGGCTGCTGAAAAAATGCCAAGGTTTAAACTGCCATGGGAGCTTTCAGACTTGTAATACTTCAGGAAAAGAGGGAATTTTAAGTAAGTGTTATGGTTGGCAAAAGAGAGGGAGAGAATAGAACAGGATTGAATTCTGAAGTTTTAAAATAAAGCCAAATGGGCTTGAAAGTCAAATGGTGTAGCAGCTAAAATGCTCCACATTGACTACTGCTTTCTCTTCACCTTTGAAGAATTGACAATAAGAGGGGCAAAGTGTGTTGGAATGGCACAGTAAGTATGTCAAAATATTGAGTACTTAATTGTTGAATTAGAAAATCTTTTGAGGGTTGCTAATTAAGAAGAAACATTGCAAGCAGAGGTGTCTGAATGCAAATGTGTCTGAGGGCCACAGAGCTTTGTGGACACTGCGAGCGTTGGCAGTGGCCACATGGGGTAAGAAAAGATTTTCCTCTGTACTCTGCCTGTAGCAAAGTCTGCGTGGAAAAGCCATGATGGGATCTGGTGGCTGCAGGGCTGCAAACATCTTGGGGCCGTGGGACATCAGAATGCAAGAGCAAGATTTCTGCAGATCCTGAAGGTGATGGTGCCTCACCCCTTCAGAAGAAACCTGTCCATGGGCAGAGCTTTTCTGTGAATCCAGGGACGCAGCCCGGAAGTCCCATTTTTTATAATCTTGGTTTAATGCATAAAATCCCCAAACTCTGCATTGGTGGGACTAAAACTGCAAGAAGTCAAAGAAGCTGTAAATCTCAACTGTCACGGATGTATCAAAACTTCAGTGGTACTTGATATTTTTGTTAAAATCTCAGGTCCTGAAATCACACAGAACTGGAAATTCCACTTTTTCTTTTTTGGCCTCTCTCTTGCTCCCCCTTTATCCTTTTTACTTTTTTTACTGTGTTTTTAATATAGTTCCATTAATTGAACAGGACTAATTTCCTGACCCATTAGACAAATAATGGTTTTCCCATTCTTTAGCTGTTAAATGCTGACCTAGCCTTGACTTGCACCAACAAACTGTTCACATTAGAAACAGGATTTTGGGATGCGAGCCAAAGCTTTTGTAGGAGAGAGCAGAGATGAGTGTGGGCCCACCAGAGCATTGGTGGAGGTGGAAACAATTGACACCTAGGCTGGCAGGAGTGATGCAACATGGCAGAGGAAAGCCCTGTAACAAATGTTTGTTGGTTGCTCCGTCTTCACTTTTGGAGCAGAGGTGACTCAAATTCCCCCAGCGTCCTCGCTGTAGTGACACGAAGCTTTGGGCACACTGAAGGTGCACTCAGGCATTTTACACAAGCCTGGTGTCTCCAGTCCACTTTGCTCTGTTCAGCTGTGCTGGGGCTGTGGGCTGGAGGGGGATGGCCCCAGACTGTTGGCATAGAGACTGAAACACGGCTGGAAAAATGTCAGCCTCTCCAAAAAGCCTGGCCCGTGCCACAGAGAGTTCCAGTCAGTTTTGCAGCAGCTTCAGCTCATAAAACTCCCGTTTCATCTCCCACTCAAGCGATCGTTTTGTGACCTCCAGAGTTTATCACAGAAAGTACAAGACATTAAGTTCATTACCGACTGTAAGGGATTTTAGCAAACAGTAATTAGCAGCACTTAAAATATATTCTGTAGCCTGAAACACTAAATCCGTGGGTTTATAACAACCAGCCGTGGAGCACATGTGTGCGTAACACTATCAATATTGAAAGCCCCTACTGTGATGAGCCATAGCAAAGCAGTTCAAGTCAACATACTTTAGGGTTCGCTAATGATTAATTAGTGTGTATCATAATGTAAAGCAAATGTCACCTCTGCTACCTGGGGCTGCTGTCATTTGAGAGGGGAGGCTGTTTGCAGCGGCAGAGGCTGAGCAGTGCAAGCAGCATCTCAGCCTGCCATCTCGTGGGGAGAGCCTGCGGGCCGGCACCGCGCCTGCCCTGCAGCATGTCAGTCTGTCCTGCAGGATGTCAGTCTGTCCTGCAGGATGTCAGGCTGTCCCGCAGGATGTCAGGCTGTCCCGAAGGATGTCAGTCTGTCCTGCAGCATCCCAGGCTGTCCCGCAGGATGTCAGTCTGTCCCACAGCATGTCAGTCTGTCCTGCAGGATGTCAGTCTGTCCCACAGCATGTCAGTCTGTCCCGCAGGATGTCAGTCTGTCCTGCAGGATGTCAGTCTGTCCCGCAGGATGTCAGTCTGTCCCTCAGGATGTCAGTCTGTCCTGCAGGATATCAGTCTGTCCTGCAGGATGTCAGGCTGTCCCGCAGGATGTCAGGCTGTCCCGAAGGATGTCAGTCTGTCCTGCAGCATCCCAGGCTGTCCCGCAGGATGTCAGTCTGTCCCGCAGGATGTCAGGCTGTCCCGCAGGATGTCAGGCTGTCCAGCAGGATGTCAGTCTGTCCCGCAGCATGTCAGTCTGTCCCGCAGGATGTCAGTCTGTCCTGCAGGATGTCAGTCTGTCCCGCAGCATCCCAGGCTGTCCCACAGCATGTCAGTCTGTCCCGCAGGATGTCAGTCTGTCCCGCAGGATGTCAGTCTGTCCTGCAGGATGTCAGTCTGTCCCGCAGCATGTCAGTCTGTCCCTCAGGATGTCAGTCTGTCCTGCAGGATGTCAGGCTCTCCCGCAGGATGTCAGTCTGTCCAGCAGGATGTCAGTCTGTCCAGCAGGATGTCCGTCTGTCTCCGGGAGCTGCCCGCGGGTCTCGTCGTGCTGCGGAACGGCTTAAGGGATAAAATTTGTTCCTCCAGGATCAAATGTTGTGTCCTCCCTCGGTCCCTCCCTCTGGAGCGCAGCCCTGGCCGGGAGCGGCTCCGGGGCCGCTGAGAACCGCACGGGGTTTCGGCCCCGCAGGCGGAGCCGTGTCAATAAAACCCAGGAATGGGTGCCTCAGAATCGCGATATTAGTAATCATCTCTCCCTTAACCAGCCTCGTTACTTGAAGGTCCTGCGGTTGAAGCATTTTGCAGGACAGCCACAGAGCAAAGGCTTTTTGCCTTTTCACGGATTTTCTCTCTGTATATGGAAACCACATTGCACTTCCTCTTGTGTTAATTCACGGCACTCTGTTTTACCCCATCCCACTCGTTCTTTTCATTCCTCAAGAGCTCAGGTTTTCAGCATAAAGGATGTTATTTTATAAGTTTTTGTTGCTCATTTTAAAAAATAGCTCTCTGGGAATTTGTTACTAACCAAGAGGAAATAAGATCTAAAAAAGGAGATTTTGCTGTTTGCAGTGAGAGAGTGCCAAGGTATATCTCTTTGCAGGCTCAGTTTAAAAGTGTTGGTTTACTGATTTGTACAAAAACCAGGGGTGTTACAACGGAACAAATAAATATTTTGTATTCAACACCATTTAATGCAAATGGCTGAACTGATAATTTCAACTAATGTGTTTGTCTTCTAAAACTGCAGCATCAAATTTTGTAATCCTACAGTCAAAACAAACCAAAAACAACAAAAAGGCAATATGACATTACAGTTGTGGATCCCTAATTACTGTAATCAAATATCACTAATCTGGACAATTTGTGTGAACTCAATACAGTTGCAGTTCAACTTCCATTTGAAAAGGGGAAGATTTGTTTGATTTACCACTTTTTTTTTGTGCCTGCAAGTTGAAAAGTGTGCTGGATTTCTGCTATAAATTGTACCCATGCCTCATCACTTCATATTTTTAGAGGTAGGCTGACATCCTAAGCACAGTAGGATCTATACTTGACATTTTAAAGGGGCCTTTATAATTTATGTGGATGTTTGTTACAACAGATTTTTTCAATCTGTAGTGTGGGAGGGTCATAAATACGAGCTTTCATTTCCCATGCATTCTAGGAACAGCTAATTTTAAAATGTAAACTGTATAGCTTGCATATATTTTCCAGTTCTCTCCCTAAGCTATATAATGGTAACTGATTGCATAACTGATAAATTTCTTATATAAATAACAGTAGCTATAGTGGACAGAATTGTCAGACTTTTATCTAACTAATTGTCAGCATGGGTTTGATTAGTTCTGATCTTTTGCTACTTATTGTAGCAGATTAAAAAACTTACCATACAATGTTGCTATTTTCTAGCAAATGAAATTAATGGAAATATTCTATTGCATGTCAGACAATACCGTGTTTGTCTGGTAAATAAGTAATACTTAAAAAATGACAGACTTGTTACTGAGATATACACAGAGAATAGCAAGGGGATGGGAATTGATGCAGCCATATTATAACCACTTCTTCTCTGATAATCCTGACCATAAACAATGACGTTTCCCTGAAATATCTCTTTCAATTTATTAATGTGCACAGGGCTCACGTGCACAGGGCTCACCTGCCCTCCAGGGCTCACCTGCACAGGGCTCACCTGCCCTGGCAGCCCAGGCTGTGCCCACCCAGCTCTGTCACGCTGCCATGTGTCTTCTGGGAACACAATCTGATATTGCTTACATGCATACAGTCATGCACAGCCTGTGATATGATCTGTTCAGAGCTATTCTGCATATTCTATTAATATTTGAGGTGCAATTATGTTATTAATGCATTACATAAAGAGAGTGCAGTGTTAGCTTGTGTTAACTGGATGTTTTCTGCTCCTGAGCACTTTTCCTGGAGTCTTCCAGTCTTTCAGTCCTCCCTGGGCCTGCCACATTGTGAACATGCAGAAACACAGATTTCTCTGTCCAAAGGCCAGCTTTTCAGACACTGTGTATATTTAGTAAAGTGCACTGACTGATTTTGTGAAGAAACTACACCAGGCTGAATGCTGAGTTTCATAGACATATACTGCTAAAATTGTCTTGCCTGTTATAAAGATAAAAATATCTTTTTGTTCAAATGTTCTGCTTGCTTCTTTACAAATGAAGGAGTTAAATACTGAAAGGCAGGTGGATGCTGTAACTACTTTAGAAAAAGATGAATAGGGCTGATGGCTAAAGCTACAGGGAATCTATTGAAGGTCCAGATGCAGACGTGGCTGTTACTCTACACACAGTTCAAAGTGGGGTGAAGCTGCCTGGTTAATTGGCTATGAAATAACTAACCTCTGGGAGAAAATTGTCCTTATAGTTAATTGCTTGTGTTCAGGGTAACATGTAGCCACCTGGCTGATTAGTGCCCTCACCTATATTTACACCCACCCACATTTAAATGCGGGCAGTATTGTCAGGCTGTCTGTGTGCATTCATCTAGTGGCCCACATGGATTAAAGAAAATATGACCATCAAGGTCAGTTTTGCTTTTCATTCTTCTTTTATCTCCTTCTGAATCCCCCATTTCTCACATAAGAAGAGCAAATTCAATCCTGAAGTAAATCCGTAGGCTTTAGCAGAACAGTAGTGGAATGAATTTTGCTCCAGTTGTTTAGTTTGGTAATATTACAGAATCATCAGGGCTGGAGTGGGGAAATAAAATCTGACAGCCTAACGGAAGCCAGAAGGTGAAGCTGGTGAAGGGTGGAAGGAAAGAAAAGTGTTGAAATAGTGACAGGGAATTGTGGTAATTTTGTGATGGAAAAGTCTGTGGGAACAGGTAGGACAAACCCCACTCAAAGAAAATATTGGGCTTTTCTGAGGGAGAGAGATGAAGAAGAGGGTCCAGTGGTGTTCCCACTATGTAGTAGCATTTATGTTCAACTGAGTCTTACAAAGTAAGAAAAACCTTTCTTAGTGTAAAAGTGATCCAACCCTGGGACAGGCTGCCCAGAGCAATGGACTCTGCATCCTTGGATCTGTGCAAAACCTGACTGGAGCTGGTCCTGGGCAGCCTCACCTAGCTGGGCTCGTGTTGAGGAGAGGCTTGGAGAATGCACAGCCCTACTCTAACCTCAGTCTTGCTGTGCTTTTGAGGATTCTGTGACTAGGTTAATACTGGTCATTATCTTACTGTCTTCCATTTATCTTTGTTTTTTTTGACTGCTAGGTAGTTAATTTACATTGTTTCCTTATTAGAAATTTAGGTTAGTTAGCATTTATGATTTCAAGCTCAGGTTCCAGGTGCTCATGAAATTTTTGATTCTGCTAATGCTTTGGCCTCAGTCAAACTGAGGTGGCTTTATGAAGTGTTTATATCAGCCAGCACTAAGACTTCAGCACCATTGTTCACGTGGCTCTTATTTCAGTCTGAAGTGCATCAACCATGGTAGTTACTCCTAGGAGTAGATTACTAGAAAAATCTGGTCTGAAATTCTGGAATAGAGCATGGTGTAGGAGCAGCTTTGTGTAACTAATACTTAAAGATGTCTAAAGGGAAAAGGGATAATTGTGACAATTAAAAGATAAGATATTCCACATTTCTCAGAAAAAGAAATGCCCATATTTTCCAGAATAATTCTTGGCTTTTGTCTGTCACCATTTGGTGCATCTAAGAAAAGTTAATTAATCCTAAAGGATTCATTTGTCCTGCAGCTCTGTGACTGGGAGAGACATCTTTTCAGTACCCATTAGAGAGGCTTTCCAGTCCTGCCTAGACCTAGAGTCTCTAAACACTCTGCCTCTGCCTGGGGACATCAGAAGCTTCAGGTGAGTGCTTCTGCCTCGTGGAATGGAAATCTCTCTTGCTCTAAATCCTGTAGAGCAAACTTCAGTTTAACGTTTTAGTCCTTCATAATACTTCAGTTTTCTTTCTATGCAAATGACTGTTATTTTACTCTTTCATTTACTTAGCTGAAATGTAAACTTTGTAAAGAGAAATGAACACTGTTTCTTTTGCTGATAAAGACTGTAGTGCAGTTGAAGGTAGAGGGAATCTAAATGGAAACCTTGCTCCAGGAGGACGCAGCAAATCTGTGAGAATTGTGACAGGAGAGTGAGATTAACACATCGCAAGTCTAAGTGATAAGGGCCTGACAAGGGTAATTTCCTTTACACGTTTGTACAAGGATCTATATATGCAGAACTTGAACTTGAGAGATAACACAGGAATATACATAAAAATGGTATGACAGAAAAAGATTATGTTAACAACTATTTCCTGGTCTGTAAAATGAGGAGAGAGTGCATAAATTCATGGGCTGGTATGAGAAATTGTCTCCCTTAACTCTATTGTGTTATAATGAGAACCTTCCACTTGTATTAAAAATGGAGCCTTTAGAACCTAGCACAAAAAGGGTCCATTTGTATTAAAGATTTGTTTAAGGATGGGCATTTAAAATCGTTTGACCAATTTATAGAAGATTTTAATATTCCTGGAGCTCAGTTTTCCCGTTTCCTTTGGGTAAGACATGCTGTTCTTTGTGAATTAAAAGAAGGTATAGAAATGCAAATGCAGAAGATTGAGAAATTGTTGTACAAAGAGACTGTCTCACTAAATTGATTTCAAGGCTATATAGGACATTGTCAGTGTCCTTAGACAAAGGCAAATTGGAAGTTAAAGAGAAAAATGAGAGAGATTTAGGTAAAAATCTTAATATACAAGAATGGAAAGAGACAGTTTAATGAAATGGATTTGTATGAAAATACGACATCAGGTTGTTCAATTTAATTACATCCTATTCAGAAGACCTATTTATGCCCTCAAAAACGGCAGAAATATATAAAGAGATTGCTACTATGCTGTAATAACAGCAAGGTGCTGCCTAGGTGGTAATGTATACATATACTTAGGCATTGTACGGACATCAAATGTTTTCACAGAAAGGTTTCAGGAATTCTGCAAAATGAGAACTTTTGGTATGTTTAGACTGAATTTTAATAACATGTTGATTACACCAGTGGGAGAGAGAGATTTCTCAATGTGTTTAAGGAGTTTTTAACCATTTCTTCCTGTGTTTGAACATGAAGACATTAGAAGGCCAGAGGAGAAAGATGGTCTATGTTATCTGTGGTAGAATATTTAATTTATTCTATGCCTCAGCATTTTATTATTAAATATTCTACAAGAGTAGCAGACAGAATAAAATAAATTTAAGCTTGTGAAATGTATGGGTCGGTTGGAAGTGAAGGCTGGATAAACAGGTAGACAATGAAGACACTGAGATGTGGCCAAGACACAGCATTTACTCTGTGACAAGAAGTGAAAATCTCCGGGCAGGGCAGGTCCTTCAGCTCTGCACAGGGGCTGCTGTTTAGATGCCTGGCCGTGGGAGCTGCAGGGAGTGAAGATACTCAGTTCACACCTTCTCCTCACTTGTGCCAGCACCTTGTGCCTTAGCTCTTAGATCCCACATCCCACACGTTCAGTGGGGTGCTTTGTGCTGAGCTGGGGTAGCTGGTCCTGCAGGGAGTGAAGACAGACAGACAGACAGACAGACAGACAGCGCTACTCCCCAGGAGCCATGAGCAGTGTGGCCCCTTGGCCGGACACGGGCAGAGCTTCACAGGCCGGGCTCTGTTGGACGTCTGGTGTCTTGTTTTGGAGCTCTCTGTGCACTTCTGAGACCTCGTGGTTTTCTCCCGGTGAAATTGCAGCCCTGCCAGGCACATGCTTCTCACACACCAAATTCAGCAGATGACAGTGCTACTTCATAAACTCCTGTGAAAGGAAAGGGGCTCTTTTTTGCTCTGTAAAGTTTGTTATTCTTCAGCCAAAGTTAGCTCATTTTTCTCAGTCCTAAATAAATGTATTCTCTTTCTCCAATAAATGAAAGAGACCAGCAGTTCATAGAAGGAAACCAAAGGGACAACGTTAAATGTAGCCTTACTAATGAGTTAATCAGCATGTTTGTATGCTAATAAGCACAAGTTGATAACTGGATCATCTCTTTTCTATTCTCCACTGGGAAGCTACATTTAGGAAATGAATTCAAAATTCATATTTAACTCACTTTACTTATGAATTAATGTGCATATTGAAATCTACTGTGCAACAGTATCTTTGGTATCTGCTTTCTTTTTCCCCTTTCTCCTTCCTCCATTAATAATTACTATTCTCGAATAAAAATTAGAAGAGGAAGGAAGTACTACTGATAATGAATTCTAGCACTGTCATGCAAAGATTGTCTCTAGAGCCTGCAATCACTTGCTGTTTATATAAAGGCCTGTCATTCTTGCCTTTACATCTGGAGTATCTGTTGTCCCTGTGTGCCATCAGTAAAAACTTTGTCTGCTCCCTCAGGTGCCTCAGGTGCCAAAGCTCTGTCCTTGCTGCCTGAGGAGTGCCAGTGATGCTGAGCTGGGCTGGGAGGGGAGCCCAGTTCTCAGCTGTGCTCACAGCCTCTGGAAATGTGAGACCTTGCAGCTCCTTGCATTTGCAGAGCTGGCAGGAAAATGTTTGATGGTTATTGCTTCAAGGCTGCTGCACGGATTGCTCAGGAGGCTCTGGAGAACTCAGCAAAGCAGCCATGGACAGCAGCCCTGGGGGCTCTGGGCAGCTCTGGGTGCCCTGGGAAGGCACAGGGATGTTCTGGGAAGGCACAGGGATGTTCTGGGAAGGCTCTGGGTGCTCTGGGAAGGCACAGGGATGTTCTGGGAAGGCTCTGGGTGCTCTGGGAAGGCACAGGGATGTTCTGGGAAGGCTCTGGGTGCTCTGGGAAGGCACAGGGATGTTCTGGGAAGGCTCTGGGAAGGCACAGGGATGTTCTGGGAAGGCACAGGGATGTTCTGGGAAGGCTCTGGGTACTCTGGGAAGGCACAGGGATGTTCTGGGAAGGCTCTGGGTGCCCTGGGAAGGCACAGGGATGTTCTGGGAAGGCTCTGGGTGCTCTGGGAAGGCACAGGGATGTTCTGGGAAGGCTCTGGGCAGGCACGGGGATGCTCTGGGCAGGTTGGAGATGGTCTGGGCAGCTCGGGATGCTCGGGGCAGCCTGCAGATATCAGTGGGTTCGGCGATAGAGCGTTAGGGTTAGGACCTGAGAAGCAGCTCCTGCACTACAAATAGACGAAGGTTCCTTTCTGTGAGGGGTGGAGCAGAAGGAAATTTCCCGAGTACAAACGTCATGTCCATGGAATAGATGGAGTCTGATCCCAGGAGCTGCTGATGGCCAGAGCTCTTGATCCAGCTCCTGCTCTGTTTGGCAATAGAAAACTGTTTAGCTGTTCCTGTTAATATCTGTAGTTACCATTAAAGGCAATACCACAACTAACATTATATCAGGCCAAATTACACTAGAGTGCTGCTTCTATTTTTTTTTTTTTATTTTCTTTCATGCTGTGGCATTTCCTTTCCCTTGAAAACACTCTTTCACTCAGTCTAGCAATTAACTGCTTGAACGGTATAATAAGGAAGCAATTAAGAGGTGACAGAGAAAAATTAACACTCCATTTCACATTAAAGGCCAAGTGAGTATCCTGGCCATTGTGAGTTAAATGTGTCTTTGAAAACCTGTAGTTTGGATGTATTTTCCTTTTGAATAAGAAGCTAGCTCCATGTTTTTTAGTCTAGAGTCCCAACCTGAAAATGGATGATAACTAATTGCGTGCTGTCCGCTTAAACAGGCTGCATTAATTGCAGTTTGTTCTCCCGAAAGTGTCAAGGAAATCAGAATCTTTGCAATATGTAGGCACAGCGTATGCAGCCGTAATTTGAATATGCATGTATTAGGCGAAATAAAGCAAACTACTGCATGCAATGTTGCCATGGCAGGCAGCATTTGCATAATAAATAACAGCTATCATGAGACTTTCTTTATGAAGTTCTCTCCTGTGTTGTCAGCTCTAAGAGGCAGCAATAAAGGAGGCGATATTGAGAAAGTAAGAGAGTGATGCCTGCAAAGGCAACGAGCGCGGGCACTGCCAGAAGTCGGCATGGGTGCTCTGGTGGGGCACAGGGGCTGCACCGCTCTGCACAGCTCTGCACCTCTCTGCACTGTTCTGCACTGCTCTGCACCTCTCTGCTCTGCTCTGCACCGCTCTGCACCCATCTGCACCGCTCTGCACAGCTCTGCACCTCTCTGCACTGTTCTGCACCGCTCTGCACCTCTCTGCTCTGCTCTGCACCGATCTGCACCGCTCTGCACCTCTCTGCTCTGCTCTGCTCTGCTCTGCACCGCTCTGCACCTCTCTGCTCTGCTCTGCACCGCTCTGCACCTCTCTGCTCTGCTCTGCACTGTTCTGCACCTCTCTGCACGGCTCTGCACCTCTCTGCTCTGCTCTGCACTGTTCTGCACCTCTCTGCACGGCTCTGCACCTCTCTGCTCTGCTCTGCACCGATCTGCACAGCTCTGCACCGCTCTGCACAGCTCTGCACCGCTCTGCTCTGCACTGCTCTGCACTGCTCTGCACCGCTCTGCACCGCTCTGCTCTGCACTGCTCTGCACCGCTCTGCACCTCTCTGCTCTGCTCTGCACTGTTCTGCACCTCTCTGCACGGCTCTGCACCTCTCTGCTCTGCTCTGCACCGATCTGCACAGCTCTGCACCGCTCTGCACAGCTCTGCACCGCTCTGCTCTGCACTGCTCTGCACTGCTCTGCACCGCTCTGCACCGCTCTGCTCTGCACTGCTCTGCACCGCTCTGCACCTCTCTGCTCTGCTCTGCACTGTTCTGCACCTCTCTGCACGGCTCTGCACCTCTCTGCTCTGCTCTGCACCGATCTGCACTGCTCTGCATTGCTCTGCACCGCTCTGCACCGCTCTGCTCTGCACTGCTCTGCATTGCTCTGCACCGCTCTGCACCGCTCTGCTCTGCACTGCTCTGCATTGCTCTGCACCTCTCTGCTCTGCTCTGCACCGCTCTGCACCGCTCTGCACCGCTCTGCACCTCTCTGCTCTGCTCTGCACTGCTCTGCATTGCTCTGCACCGCTCTGCATTGCTCTGCACCGCTCTGCAGCGCTCTGCACCGCTCTGCACAGCTCTGCAGCGCTCTGCACATCTCTGCATGGCTCTGTACGGCTCTGCAGCTGTTTGCATTGCTCTGCACTGCTCTCACTGCTTCGCAGGGCAGCTGCAGCCCATCAACGAATGCTGCTCCAGAAGTGTTCTGGGCGAGGGCAGTGCCCAGATGTGTGCCCGGGTGCCCAGGGCTGGCACAGGGCGTTGCTGTGCCCTGCCATTCAGCATTGCTTCTTTACCAAGGATTTTGTGAAAGGCTGGGCTGGAGGCTCTCAGAGTGATTTCCCAGTCGGAGTGACTGTGTGCGCTGTGATTTGTGACAATCCCTCCCCTGGACACAGCACGGAGCTCCCAGTGCTGGTGCTTTGTATTCTATGAGCAGCCTAAGGCTCCAAACTTTTGCCTAAGTGTTTTAGCAGTCGATAAGATCAAGCTGTGTGTGAAAGCTCTTCGACTGGATGTGCCAGTGAAATCATGGCTGTGCCACTCTAATTCCAGAGGAACTGAGCTTGCTTCTGTCTCTCAGAGATGCTCCTTGGCTTTTCCATAATTTACTGAAGAATAACTCGGTGCTGAAACTTGTAGGAGGCTTTTCAGAGGGACTACCAGTTGCTAACTGAAGCTAATCCCTGGTTTAGTTTGGTATTTGGAATCTTCATGGGAATTTCTGTTTTACTTTTCTATATGAATTGTATTTAGTAACAGATGTAACCTCTTCACATTATTTTTGCTCTCTTTAATAAATTGTAAGGAATTACCTGACTATCAGTATTACATGAAAAGCAAGCAATGATTTTCAGGTTTTATTTTGCTCTGAATGCCAGAAGTTATAGTTTTCTCTGGGTCTAGTTTTTAGCTAATGGATGGATAATGTAATATCTATAGTATGTAATATCTTCTCCTAACCAGAAAAGAAAAGTCTCTTCAAACAAGTAACCCCAGATCTCATACAACAGCACAGCATGTGTCAATTCACACTGTGTCATGTGACATGGAACTACTTAATACAACCTGACTTGGAGTGACATTTGTATTGCCCATATCATAGAATAAAAAAATAACACTTTCACAAGTGAGGAATTATCTTTTCCACTTGATGGTATTTTGCTATTTGCAGGTAAAAGTGAAAAACAGGTAAGGGTTAGTGAGCTACCCTGAAAAGAAATGTTACAGTAGGGAACAGATTTGGTAAGGTCCTAACCATGCTGGCAATGCAAGCAAAAGAAATGTTTCTGTTGATGAAAGGATGGCTCTGTCTTTAGATGTGATTTGAACTGAAGCAGGGGAAAACCCAGAGAGGAAATCTCAGCTTTTGAACAACAGGCTTGTGAGCTAATTAAGGCTGAAATACAATTTTAAAGAAGGAAAAGAAAACATTATCTATTGCCAAGGACGGGGGACACGTTTTGATCCCACACCTCACCCTGCAGGGCATGGGTGATGCACAGACACCCCAAGGATGTGCAGAGCACGGGGCAAAAGGCACCAGAGCTGGGTGTGCTTCTCCTCATGCCAGCTCTGTGCTCTGGCTGCTCATGCTGCCTCATGACAGGACAGTTCTGAGGTCTGGTCCTACCTTGAAGACATTGAATTTTATGGTTTATTCATAAAAATCCTGATTTGATCCATAGCTAAGAGCAGTGAGTCCTGTAAATGCTGGACAGGGAAATAGCTTCTGATTGTCGCTGTCTGCAGGGTCTCCTGAACTTGAGATCACCCACAACAGGACATTTAGGTGGTTTAGAGTTCAAGTCTTCCCAGCCCGAGCACCGAAGGAGAGTCAGGAAGCCGTTTTCTCAGGTTTCCAAGGTTGTTTATTCTTTCTTATCTAAGAAATTCTTTCTCTAATTAACAGAGGTCTGTGTAGCAGTTGATCCAAGGCACACTCCCCCTGCCCTTGGGGCAGGACATATCTTTTATACTAAAAATTACATACCTAATGTTTACAATTGTTTTCCAATACATGACACCTTTATTACACTGTCCAACTTTGTCCCAAACCAATCCAGTGATGCCATCCTGTCTCAGAAGATGGATGACATGAAGAAGAAGAGGAAGAAGAGGAAGAAGAAGAAGAAAAGACATACCACGCCCCAAATCCTCCATCTTAGCTTTAAACGTCCTAACATAAACATTTCTAAAAACTCACTTTTCTACCTTCTAACAATCTAATCTATACTCTGCTTAAATTTTGTGACCTGTAATTCTTCCCGCAATGTTGGTAATCTTTTCTAGGGACTAAAATCCAGTCCCCAGGGGTCTTGGGCACTATACCAAGCCCTCTGAGCCCCCTGCCTGGAGGGTCTCGAGGCATCCAGGGAAGCCAGGGGAACACCCTGGACTCCCACATTGAGTAGTGAGAGTCACCCACAGGCTCTGGTACTTTGCTCACAAGAAAATCCCCAATCCTTCTGGAGGCTTTTCTGTTTAGACTGGATCCTTTTCATACCCACAGGGGTCTCTTTGCAGCAGCATCTCATGCTGAGATGCAGTTGTCCCCATGTTCCTGTTGCTCTGAAAGCATCTCCTTGTTGTGTGTTGCCAAAAAGCATCAGTGACCCAGGTGTGTGCCAGATCCTAGCCCTTATGCCCCATTCTCTGGCTGCACAGGATGCTGCAGGATATTTTGCACAAGCCCTTTCCTGTAGCTCAGGAGCTGCAAGTGGGAGTTACCTTTCAAAAATGGCCACGGAAATAACCTGGCAGCTGGGGAGGCAGATGGAAAAACATCCTGCCATGGACAGTTTCCCTGCAAGAATTCCTGTGGAGGGCAGTAAATACCCCCATTTTGGATGAGACTGGGTGATTTCTGGCTGGGTGAAACTGCACCTTGGAGGAACTCTCCTCTTCTGGTCATTTGTTAAGCCCTGAACAGCAAGGAACACATTCATATTGCGATATTTGAGATTCTTTTGGACAAAACCTTGTAACCTCATTGGTCTCTACAAAGTTACACAGCTTAGAGCAAAATTGCACCTTGCCCAATGTGCTGGTACTCGTTGTGTTTCTGTGACTTCAAAGTATGGAGATCTTGGAAAGATTAATTGTAAATTTATTTCAGCTGTTTTCACTGATTTTTTTTTTTTTTTTTTTTTTGGTTACAAAGCTACACAAATAAGCTTGCAGTGAATATTTCTTGCCGTGGCCCCATGCTGCCACTGCCATGGCAACCACGAAATCTCCTCTCCTTCCCCATCTCATCTCCTCAGCTGGGGAGCCTTGGATGCACTGGGGCCATCTCCTCCTATTTCCTCCGTGCAGGATCCCCCTCCCAGCACCTGGAGATGGGAGCTGCTCTTCCCTCTGCAGCCCAGGGAACAGTCCCGTGTATGCTGGGAGAAATTAGGGAGCAGGGACATGGTAGTTAAGGTTTCCCACCTGCAATGCTTGGGAGGGTCTGGATGATCCTTTGTGGACATGTTTACATGCATGGCTACTACACATAATTTCTTATTGGAAATGGACAGTTCCAAAGCTCTGCAATCAAATCTTGAAACTTTAAAAATTTAGTGCATTTTATACAGGGGTTGTGTCTTTTTCTTCACAAAGGGAGGAAGGCCCATGTCAAATCTTAGAATTGAAAATAACATGACAATTTTGCAAACCCCCATGAAATAAGGATTTATGAGTTTGTTGATCTCCCCTGGGGATGTGAGTGCAATGAAAGCAGGAATTGTGCTGACTTGGGTGGAAGTGAGGAACATGTTCAACGTGGAGGCAAATAGTTTTGTGGCACAATCCAGGGATAGAGCTCAGCTGTCACTCAAACTGTTAATCCCTCAAATCTTTAGTGCTTGAGGATTAATTTCTCTAAATATTGTGCCAAATATAATAGTCTCTCTATCTCTCACACTATTACACAGCTATGAACTACAAGGAGCCTTTTGTCTCCCTAATAGGATTCATCCCTAATTCCAAAGTCATAAAGCATGAGTTTGAAATTAAAAACCCCATAAAACATTTTCCACAGGTAGAAAGAGAACAGTGGGACAGCTGTAAAGCCATAATCCTGGGCTCTGCTCCTGGCCTTAACACCAGCCCTATAGCAGGGACAGGACAAGGGCAGGCCAGGAACACTGGATGCAAATGGTTTCACTGCTGTAGTTGCTGGAGTCCCAGAATAAATGGACATCTTTCTAAAAAAGTGATCCAATGGGATTTTGAAGTGAAAAGATTTTCTTTATTGGAACATTAACTAGATTCTTTGAGAAACAGAAAGCTGAAAATTTTGGTCTGTTAGCACCCGAGTAAAGATAGCAAAGCTGTTCTATCTGTGTTAAAAGTGTTACAAGATAGTGTAACTGAAAATGGAAGAAATCAGCAGAAATTAGAGAGAAAGGAGGTTGGTTTTAAAGTGAGATTAATTAACCATTGAAGGAGCATCCCAAGGGGCACGGTGCCTTTCCCAGCACTTCAGGTCTGCAATTCATGTCGGGATATATTTTTCAAGCAAATTCTACATCAGTACAAATTGTTCAGCAGGGTCTGGGGGAAGGTTTGGCTGTCCAGGGTGTTCCCCTTTGGCCTTGGCACCTGTGGGGCCAGCTCACCTGGGACAGATGAGAGCCAGGTGCAGAGTGCCTGCTCTGGGAGCAGCGTTTGCTGCTGAAAAGGGGTGCAGGTGAGAGGGGTGCAGATGTGCTGCCTTGTGCAGATGTGCAGGGTGAAGCTGGAGCACAGGGCTCTGTTGTGAGTCCCTCAGGAGCAGCAGTGAAGAGACTCTGCAGCATGGGGCAGACTCTTCTCTGTGCTTTGCACTTGTCTGCTTTGCCTCACCCCTCCCTGCTGCTCCAAACCTGCTGTTAAACTCTGCTGCCCCTGCTGCTGCTGAACCCCGGTTAACCTGAAGGCATTAGAGAAATTGGTTGGAAAGCTCAAATCCTTCTTGGGGGTCAGGAAGAAGATTCTTACAGATGACAAAGAAGAAAATAGGAGTCAATGAGATACGCAGTGGCAGGGGAAAAATATTCTTTTACAAAATCCAGCAATTGAGGAAATTCCCCAGAGGAAGGAGAATAAGGTGCTCCTACATGACAGTGAGTGACAGCTTTTTTGTGTACTGTGCCTTGACAGTTACATTTTCTGAGATGCAAGTGAGAAAAGAGACACTAACTCTTTCCCCAGAGTTACTGGTAGCTCACATCCCAGGTCTTCTCCATTTCCATGCTCTTAATTTCCACCTTCCCTTGCTTCCACTGAATCCGGCACTGGCCTTTTCTGCACAATAAGATTTGAATGACTAAAAAGACCATGGAAAAAAAGGAATTGACCATCTTTCTGCTCCCTGCCCTAAAAACAAGCATTCCCAGCTCCCTCTGTAGCATCAGTGATGGATCAGCAGCATCAGAGCCACAATTCCCAGCGGCACCAGGAGATGCAGCATGGAAGCACAGCCACATGCAGGTGGCAGCGTTTGCTGTTTGATGGGATTAAGGTCTGCAATCCTGGACAAGGGCAGAGGGACACAGCCTAAGGCAGAGTGTAGGGTGCTTTGTGAGGAGTGAGTCCCAGTCATCCCCAGGAATGCCAGGCCCTCCCCAGGCCCCTGTGGCTATCTCTGGTGTTCCAGTGGTAGCCCTGCCCCAGGAGTCTCCCCCTGGTCCTTTCACCACTGTGGGGTGGCTGCAGCTGCTCTCAGAGGAGAGCAACACACTCCACCAGCATGGCCCAGAGAAATGGAGCAGCAGAGTGCCAGGCTCTCCATCCTCCCGTTTCAGGCACAAGGCACTGAAAAGGGACAATAAGTGTCTGATCCTGGAAATTCTGACTTCTGTGTGCATTGACATATTTTATGGGTTCAGGCCTTTTTACAGTCTGCAGCCACTTCTGCCTGTTCCACCTGCTCTCACTGGTTCCTGTGCAAGGATGGGATTTATTCTACTGATCTAAAAGGAGCTGACTTAATGAAATATGCAATTTTGGAGTGGTGTGAAGCCTCTTAGGCAGCAGTTTCACAATCTCGGGGAAGGTTTGGTGAAAGAGTTCGTGTTGGTTTCTGGGAGGTTTCAGCTCCCTGGCAGAACAATCCCCAGATGCTCTGCCTCCTTCCCTCCACTCTCCAGTTCAGTATCATGTTTGCTTTTGTCTTGTCTTATTTTCCTTCCCCTTTTCCAGGGAGCCTTACTGGCTCAGTTCCTGCTGGTTTTGATGCCCAACTCCCAGCTTTTGGCTTGTGAGGTGCTGCAGTGGGGAGGCTGATGTAAGTCCAGCTCTTGTTCTTTAATTCTGTTCTCTAAATTCAGCTTCACGGGGGAACAGATAAAACACCCCAGCCCTCCCTGCAGGTCTGGTGATCGCCTTGATCTTTGTGTTTTTTCAGCTCCAGCCCCATAAACCTTCGAAGCTAACCTTGCAGCTGCATCCTGCTAGGCTCTCTCACACAGGTCAATCTCATTTCTAGTTTTGATTGTTACAGTTTAAAGATAGAATTTCCCTTTCTTGCTTCACAGCATTCAAATGCTAATTAGTTCCCTTAAATGTCTAGGAAGTTATCCCAGTTTACACATATATGGTTTATTAACTCATGTTCATTTCAAACCTGTTCTTTGATGTAGGCTAATGGAATTATTCTTTTAGAATCTCTTTAAAACGTGACTTTTCTTTCTTGATGGATGGATATTGTTTCTCTGAACCACATTTGTGAGTGTTTGCCTTTGGAAAAAATACTTGCTTTTCATGGGCTAATGCTGAGTACTCCTGGATGTGCATGCAACAGATAAACATTTGTTTTCTATTTGCAGCAGCTCACTTTTTACTCTTTGCTGAAAAAAACCCCAACTTTCTTTTACCTCTTTCCGTAGCTAATAAGATGGAACAGAGCAGGTTTGCAGAAATGCATCTGTCTAGAGAATCTGGCCATGTGAGCCAGCATTTGTTTCCAGCTGTTTTCTTGTCATTAGCTTTTAATTTCAACAACTACCTGCTTGTGCCTCTCTTCTTTTTTCCCCCTCCTCAGGTATTTTGTGCTGTTATTGTGATTGTCAGTTCTGTTCTGCTTGAAATGTTTCCATGTATGTTGCCATGGTTACAGGTGCCAGAATTGGAAATAAATGAAGGGGGTATCAAGGCTCTGGTGTGACTCTGATGGAGGCTGAGCACTGAGATGTTAGCTATTATTTTGCTGGAATCCATGATATTTGACGATGGATCCATTTTAATAGAATATTTAAATGCTTGCTTGAATATAGATTGCTCTGAAATGGAATTATCGAGGAATGGATTTTAAATAAATTAATTTTTTCTTTTTGTTGAGTACACAGCCTTTGGGACAATCTGCAAGTGAGTGAATAGAGTGTCTAGAACATTTCCTGCATAAATGGTATGAACATATTTGACTATATCTACTACTGGAGCATGGATGAGTACTGATACAACTCTTCAGAGAAGTTCAAAGAGATAAGAGAAGAAACCTTTAGGAGACAGAAAGCTGCTTCAGAATGGCTTCTTACAGCTGGCTGAGGAAGATACTGGGAAATTAGGTGGATGCTGTCCCTCTTTTGTAGTCTGTGTAGCAGTAACAGCTGCTTGCAAAGTCTTGTGGGAGGCTTCTGGTGGAGGTGATGTGAGGCTTTCTGCAAAAACAGAGGTTCCTCTTCCATTTCTCATTTTATAGGCTTGAGACTTAATTGAAAGCTCAGCAAAGTCATTGGAGAAATTCCCAGTGACAGCAGTGAAATTTGAATTGAATCTTAGGTCAGCTGTTTACAACCTTTCCCCACACTGTTCAAAATTATTTTAGTCTGTTATAAGTGCTCTTCTCTTTCAGGTCAGGCAGAACCTCTCAGTGTGCACCTGTGGTTAATGTATTTCACATGTTCTTTAACCAGGGCAAAATATGGGAACACTGCTGAATGTCTAAAGTGGGCAGTAACATGTCATGCTCGTCCCAGAGGAAGTTCCTGCTTTCTTTCCCCAGTGAGTTTTCCTTTATTCGAGTTTCCTGCCCCCACTGAAGTCAGCTGAAAAGCTTCTGCTCATGGGAAAGGCATTTGTGTGTATGTGTGAATATGGATTTGTTTATGCAACCATACAGTTATGAATGTGCAATTAAAATCTTTATATTTTTGAAGTAGCTTTAAATTAAGCTGTGGCTTTCTATGTTCTGAAATGTTATTTTGAGGCCAGTAGAAAGAGGGCAAACACTAATATGTCCCTATAGTGTTGACTAGTGATTATAATTGGATGGTAATAGTAACAGGAGATTTAACTAAAGATTGAGGTTTTACAGTAACTCAGTTTAGCATGTCAAATGCAGGAAACTGGAGCAAATGAAAGAAGTTGCTGTATTCATCCTTTCCCTGAATTTGTATTTTCATTTCTCACTAACCCAGAGAGTATTCCACCTTCAGCCAGAGCACAGCCTTTCAGAGTCCATTGCCACTGATTTTTGTCCCTGGTGCATCCAGTTAAAAATGTAAAGTTCAGCTTCTGAATTCTGGCTGTGGTCACGTTTTGTGTACCTTTGGCATGCATGAAGGAGCAGAGACCGATCTGCTTCCCCTGCTCCTGCCGAGTAGCCTGGATAACTCTGCACATCACAGAAATATTCCTGCATCCCTGGGAATGCCCTGCTCCATCCCTGAGCTCTCCAGCTGGAGACCTGAGCACTTCTGAGTGCTTTGTGCTCTGTCCCTTTGTCAATCTGGGCCCAAGATTTTAAACTCCGTACTACAGAGGCTGGGGAGCAGCATCTGCTTTGTTTGAATGCTCAGCACACCCCCCCAGCTCCCCAAACCAGGGTATCCTGTTTGCCCGGGGTTTTGCAAGTGCCTGTCATCGGGTGGAGGGACACACGTGTGCACAGGATAAAAGGAGCTGCATTAAAATCGAGTTTACACAAACTCCATAAACAAAGCAGCATCTGTTGGGCTCTCTGGAGCCTTTCCTCGGCACCACGATCCCTAATTGTTGTCAAACTGTTATGTTTTCCTTGACACTGAATATCTTTACAGGGAGGGGTAAGACCCGTGCACTTCCTGATGAATAAGCAGAGTTTTGTGCTGGATTCAGACTTTTGACTGGCTTGTACCTGGTGAAAGGCAGCTCAGGACTCCAGGAATTAGAGCTGCACAGGGCAACAACGACCGCTAGTGGCTCAAGGGGATTTTCCCAAACTGCTGAGGCTGGGAGGGAGAAGGCAGGGCTCAGAAATGCTGTCCATGTCTGTAGAGCTCATGGACAGATGATGGAGGGGCAGAAAGGGCTCTGCATCCCCAGGCACTGTGTGACCGCTGCCTGCTTTGTCACTGAGAACATCTGCAGGGAGGCTGAGCCCATCAGGGCAGTGGTGTCGGCTGCTGAAATGAAAGGACATTTGAAGTACACAGTGCAGGGCAGTGGGGACTGACTACTCTTTATACATCACCAGACCAAAAATTAGTTTCTGCTGCCTCCCCCCAAACGCCCCTTTTAAAAATCCCTGTGTTCTTTTGCAGTCCCATATGGCAGAGAAAGAAGAATCAGACACGTGTTTGTGAGTGAAGTTGATGGAGTTTGGTTTGGGCACTGGTCCTGCTGTGCTGTCAGTGACACCACTGCAAACAAAACAGATCAAAGGGGGATAGTTCAGGTGTAAAACAGTAATAGAATAAACTATCACTGCCTGGTTTGGGTTGGAAGGGATCGTAATGATAGTCTAGTCCCAACCCCCTGCCATGGCAGGGATACCTTCCACCGTCCCAGGTGCTTCAAGCCCCAGTGCCAACCTGGCCTCGGACACTGCCAGGGATCCAGGGGCAGCCCCAGCTGCTCTGGGCACCCTGTGCCAGGGCCTGCCCACCCTGCCAGGGAACAATTCCATCCCAAGATCCCATCCAGCCCTGACCTCTGGCAGTGGAAGCCATTCCCTTGTCCTGTCCCTCTGGCCCTTGTCCCCAGTCTCTGTCCAGTTCTTCTGGAGCCCCTTCAAGCCCTGCAAGGGGCTCAGAGCTCTCCCTGCATCCTTCTCCTGTCCAGGTGAGCACCCCCAGCTTTCCCAGCCTGGCTCCAGAGGGTCTGCAGCCCTGGAGCAGCTCCATATCTGGACTGTACAGAAGTGCACACAAGAGCTTAGTTTTGTCTCCTGTCTTGTCTCTGGTGCCAGATGTTCCCCAAGTGCCAGCCTGCAAAGCTGAGTTTCCACTACTTCACCTGCTGTGAAGAGAGTCCTGAGCAAGGACAGCTGAAGATCATCAGCTGAACACCAAATGCAAAAGCTACATCTTGTACTAACAAGAAGCCAATTCTTTTCAGCTGGCCATGAGATAAAATAAGGACAGTTCTCTAGTCAGGGCATCCACTTGGGCTCTGTAGGTCTGCATTGGTTTTTCCTGTGGGAAAACTCCTTTCCAGGTAACCCCAAATCTTCCAGTTACAAAAATGCTTGTTTTTAGAGTCAAAGAATGGCTGTGTAAGTGGCTCATGCATAGCTGGGCCTTAGCTTGGAGGGAAAAAAAGAGGATTTTCTTCATCCTTAAGGGGTCTGTTAGAATATATATAGCAGGGTATTGTATCCAAAACTAAGAGAAAAAGAAAGATGCTTTTCATGTTAAACAACTGTGCAAGTGCAGTTCTAGGGGGGGCTTGTTTTTTGTTGTTAGTTTTTGCCTGGAAATGTGAAAAAATTTTAGTCATTTCAGCTGTGTGTTTGTAGGTGGCAGTCTTGATCAAGGTTTGAAACGGTGAACCTGTCCTCTCCCCCGTCTGCCTCCACCTGGGACATGCAGGGAATTTCTTAACACACTGCCCTGCTTGGAGGGTCCTGGGCTGAGCATGGCTCAAACCTGGACAGCTCTGGGCATCCCTAATGGGGTTTTAAGGGAGCTGGTGAGATTGGAAGTCCCACAGAGAGGTGACATCACCAGGGTTAGGTGTAAATAGTGATTTTTAGCAGTAATTACTCCATCTGAACCCTTCCTATAAGCACCTTGCTGGTTCTGACTCTGCCCCTTGCCTTTGCAAAATGGATAAAATAATTTCCCTGCTTTGAAGGGTGATTCTGGGTTATGTGGCAGTGGAACTGTGGATTTAGCCTTGGACTGCTCTGAAAACTGAGTACACTGGTGCCAGAGCATCTTTCCTCTCTCAGCTGAATCCTGTCTCAGGTCTGGGCCGAGCTCCATCTCTGCAAGGAAGACATGGGAGGGCTTTCAGCTCTGGGTTAAAAGCCACTCCATGTTCCTGCTTGGACTCCCTCCCTGTTTGTCTGTATCAATAGACAGGTCACCTTTCTTGGCTCTCAAAGGTGATGGCTTTATGTTTATCATCCCAATATGTCTCTCAAAAGTCTTAGCCAAGAGAGATGACTTGCATGTGAGCCCACCAAAAAAAGGATATTTTTAAAAGTAATCATTACAGATAAACAGAGTAGAACATAGGTGATGGAGAGTTTCTTTCTGAGAAACTTTATATAATTGGACTATCACTCCATTAAACAGCACAGAATGTCATAAAGTCATCTGGTGAGCTGCAGAGAAGTGCTATTTCCAGCACAGCATTAATCTAAATGGATACTTTCCCCAGGTTTTAAAATATTTATTCCTTTGTGCTGTCTCTAGTGTAAGATATCTGTGGCTTTAGGAGCTCAGCTCAATCCAACTGGTGAGCAGCTTTTGGCAGGGCTGGGTCAGTCGTGCCAGGAGCCAGCCTTGCCCTGCAGGGAGGGAGCCAAGGCTGCTTTGTTAAGTGTGTGGCTCCTGTGGTGTGTGGGGGAAGGCAGAAGGTAGCTCAGACTTTGTTTTCGTTCCTCTTAACAGAGCCTCTTCTTGGAAGCTCTATCAGAAAAATGGATTGAATCACATCTCTGCACACTCAGGCAATGCCACAAGGCTGTTAATAAAGATTTCAGGCCATGAGGGATATCTGGTCTGGCCTTTCCTCTGTGGGCAGCATGAGAATAGGACTTGACCTGCTCCTAAATTCTCCTTTCCTCAGCTGGAGTATATGCTGGGTGATTTTTTTGTTCTTAACCAGCTCCTGAGGAGTCTTGCGCCTTCCTCTGACTACTACAAAAAATTAGAGTGGGACTCAAAGGGTAAAATAATAATGGACACATGAACAAAAAATACAGTCATGAATCCCTCCTTGTTGGATAAATGTGGACTGTGTAATCTCACTTTGCACAGCACTGCAAAGCTCTTCTCATTCCAAAGGGTTGATGGAAGATTGCAGAAGTCCTCTGAGAAGGAAGTATCTGCTTGTGAGAAATAAGGCACTGTTGGTTTCTGCCTTGCTCTCTTTGTGCTGGGAAAGGGGTACAGGAAAGGTTTCCAACAGAAACATTTTAATGAAAACAACTATTGACCTGTCTCAGTCATCTTTTCTTTGGGGGGCTGGTGTTTTTGTAACGTAAGTGTTAATGGCTTTGCCAAGCAGGAAAAACGGTTTTCAGGTGTGTGCTGTCCTATCCCTGAGCGTTTTGCTTTAGGATGGAGTGTGGTGCCTTTGGCACAGTGTCAGGTCCTCAGAGTGACCCCTCAGCAGTGATGCACTGCTGGGGAGGGCCAGGTCTGCTCTCAGCCCTGCATGCATCCCAGGTTTTAACGGGGGGAGATGGAGCTGCAGGAGCACAAGGGCCAATTGTGCAGTGACAGCTTAGCCTGGCCAGCAGTGTGGGACAGAAATTCTGATTTCTCGGTGGAGACGCCAGCCCTGGGCTGTGACCCTGGCTCTGAGTCACCCTGCCAGTGGGGATGGTCCCTGCTCACACCAGAAGCTTCTGCCTGGCTCAGCAGTTGGTGCCCAGACTGTGCTGTCTGTGATAAAGCAGCCAGAATTTATGGCTGTGATGCAAGAACTGGGTGGTAAAAGTTTTATGGACTTCTGTGGGAGCCAGAGTTCCAGGGAAGCTGTAAATCCTGAAGGCAGTGTCTGCAGCCTTCTGCAGGGAGAGCGTGTCAGGGATTACAGCAGTGATTTCTTTAAACCCCACTAAGGATGCCCACAGCATACAAATCTACAAACCCACCCTGCCTGGGAGGGCTCCTGGCTCCTGTCTGTGCCTGTGGAGCCACGAGATGGCACCTGATCCTCGTCTTTCTCTGAATTCGCTTTTCCCCCTGCTCCAGCTTGTTAGCTGCTGTGACTGGTAATAGTTTGGGTCTACTTGTTTCATTCTGAGTTAAAAATTTTCTATTTTAATTTTGTTGATAATTTGGAAATTTAGTAATGCTAAAAGGGCCTGAAATGAATGCAATAGACTCTGTTGTGACCCATAACTAGTGTTATTTGTAACAGACACCCCTTTGGGAAAGAAAACTTGCTCCCAATATATAAATATTGTAATGGCATCTAATTGGATTTTAAAAAACCTTCCAATCATGTTAAATTCCTGCTTTAATATCCAGCATCATTAAATGTGTGTGATTACAGCAACATATATAAATCCAGAGAGATGTGGAATTATTCCAAACCGTACAACCCTCCACCAGGAGAACCTTAGCAGAGAGCTGCTGCTGCCTCTGTGACAGAACAGAGAGCAGTCTGGAGTGATGGGACTGTTCTTTGGGAACCCTAGAAATGATCAACTAAATTGGGGTAATTATTTCAACAGCACAGGTTCATCTTCAGATACAAAATACATAAAATGCGTATGCTAGAGCAAATGGCACAGGGTGTGGAAGAGACAAGGGACTCTATTGAATGGATCTTAACTGGCTAGTCTGCATAAAACTGCCTCTGAATTCCAGATTTTCATCCACAGAGCTTTTTTTTCCCAAATGACTAGTTTTTCCCTTCTGGGGATCAGAGACTGAAGGTGGGCATATGCAGCTGGAACTGCAGGATTTGTACACAGGGAGTTCCACAGGGAAAAGCAGTTTCTCTTCTGGGCAGTGCCAGCCTCTTTAAGGCCTTTACAGCCCTGCCTGTGGCTCCTGGTCCTCCCTGCAATGTCCCAGCATCATTTCCCTGCTGTTTGTGCCAACTCCTTGGCATCTGCTTTGCCTCCTGAAAGGCAGCTGGAGCTGAGTCAGGCCCTGCCTTGCATGGAGTGTTCCACATTTACACACGGAGCTCGTTCATTGGTAAATTCTCACTGTTTTTTTTCACAAAGATCTCTTTTTTTTCTGGATTTAGTTTGGCTTTTTGTGCAGTCCTCTGTTATTACAGAGTTCCTTTTCAGGAATTTTTAGTCTGATGCTACAGGAAAAGAGAATTTTCTGTGGAAAAAAATATTGCTTAAACTTGGTAGATGGCTTCACTTTCCCAAATGCTCTATCCAGCATGCTGCAGGGTTTTCCCCACTGCCTGCAGGTGTCCAGCAGGAATATCAGTCTGCTCCTGACTTTCCCCCCTTGATGAATTCCCCAGTTATAAATGACACTGTTGGGTGTGGGAGATGGTGCCCAGCTCCCGTTCCCAGTGGTGCTTGTGCTTGTGAGAGATAATGAGATTCCTCTAAATGGAACCCAAAGCTTTCTGCCTGACACAAGCGTATTTATTGAAACCAGAAATCTACAAAATGGTTTGCAGTTGTCAAAATGTCTTGTGCTGCTTTTCATTTCAACTCAGACCAACAAACCCAAATGTCAGGCCTGACTACTTGGTGGTGTTTTAATTTCTAACAATTCCCTTCCATTTTAATTGGGAAATCTCATCCCATAGCTTTAAGAAGCTGCTATAAAAATAGAAACATCATAACTGTTCTGGAAAAAAAACCCCAACCTAATAGTTCAGTGTGTAAAAACAGTCTGTCTCCTTTAGGGAAGCTGCATTCGTCCTTCTCTATATGAAATTTCTGGAAAGCTCTCCTCCTGTCTGGAATGAGTGTGCTGAGCTGATCACAGCCCCAAGGTTCACTTCTGCTCCCCTGCTCCTTGGCATGTCCAGGCAGGATTTTGCTGTTTTGGCCCCATGAAGTGCAGACAGGTTTGTTTGTTCAGCTCAGGGCTCTTACTAAAGGGTACCAGCAGTGTTAAGTAAAGAACTTTGCTAATACATTGGGACAAGTTTTAAAGAAAAATTAAACTAAAAAGAGCAGAAAATAGTGTCATATAAATATTTAATTTGAAAATATGGATTACATTGTCCTGGAGACTGCTGTCAGAGGCACTTTGAAGCCACGAGTGGCTTGTGATAGCTGGACAGAGGCAGCTTTAGCTGTGAGTCCAAGCTCCTCTAAAAAACACCCCTCCAGGGACCATTGGAAGCAGTAAAATTTTGACTAGCTAAAAAAATCAGAGTTCTGCAGCCAAAAAATAAGTATTGTTGTATGTCCTCCCTGCCCTATTGACATAGACAGAGCATGTCAATAAATAACATATTAAAATAAATAACACGTATTTTTAGCACCTTTGTTCTCCAAAGCGAAGGGAAGATAAGGTGATCTGGGGGAAAAGAGCCAAGTGCTGATGCAGGAAGAAGCCTTGGGGCTGGCAGCAGTGCCCAGAGGGTCTCAGAGCAGGGGGCTCTCAGTGCTCTTTGCAGCAGCTCCTGGTATCTGCACCTCCCCAGCTCTTTGCTCACCTGGTCCCATCCCAGGGGATCCCAATGGTTGAGTGAGCTGGGCAGGAGCTTCCCTCAGAGCAGCGAGAGGCAGCTGGGAATGGACAGGACAGAGCACTGGAGGGGCACAGCAGGGCACGAAGAAGTTGAATACCCCAGAGGAGGCTGTGAGTGGCGGTGATTTCCAGCGGGCAGCGCTGCGGCAGAGCTTTGCAGCCAGCGGTGCAGCATTGCTGGGGCTGTGCCCGTTTCTTGGCTGGGATGATGAGGCAGAGGAGGGGGTGGCACTGTGGAATCCCAACTCCTGTTGCACCCTCTCTTACCAAGCAGGAAATGCTGCCCAGAGCAGCGGGTTTGCAGCTGGAAGTCAAAGCTGTGTCTGAAGTGGCTCCTGATGAAATTTGGATTGATGTGAGCTGTCAGGAGCACTCTGCATCAGAAGGACCTCCCTTGATGAGAAAGAGCTCCAATCTCTTTTGGGGCTCGGGTCCCTCTCTGCAGGGGGATGCACCTCAAACTCACCTGTGCACAGGTTTCCAATGTCACAGGCAGGTTGTCCCAGGCCAGCCTCACCAGTTCAGCACAGCAGTGCCTTGGCCGGTGCCTTGTACAAACCTTTTTGGGGAAGAAGTTGAGAGTAGCAACTTTGAGTCTTAAGTAATTACAGCAATAGCAACTTAGGCTCTACATGTCCAGAAAGTTTTATCACGCCAGAGACATTTGTTTTTCACTCTACTGGGCTTTATTGTCAATCATTTTTCTCATTAAAAAAATGTGTGTATCTCATTATGTCTTCATGTGTGAGCCAGCATTTAATTCCCTGATTACATATGGTTTTTACAACACGTGCCATGACACCAAAATAGTGAAATTATAGTTCCCTTTACAAAGTAGAAGACTAGAAATAACTTTCTGCTGAGAGATGCTATTAATTTTTCTCTTTTTTTTTCTAATAAAAGTGAATATATAAGTGGCCATGATTCAGATCTCAAAGTGTTTTCTGATTAGTCTGTGACTTGTCACATAAGGGCTGCACTGCAGCTTTGATATTTATGGTGTGATATACCCACGTAAGAGTTCCTTTAAGAGGTTAAGAGAACTATCTGCTCCTTCTTTTATGTATTATTTATCAGTCTCTTATTCTTTATGCCACAGGTTTATTTTGTTTTTTCGATCTCTCCCCTTGATGTTAAAGAATCCTAGGCCTGTTGTAATTGGCATTTGGGGATGTTTGCAGGCTGGGCTGTGCTGCCTGCTCCCTTAGCTGTAGGTGGCTCTGTCAGCTCTCCTTGGGAAGCCTTTCTTAAGCACTCGCATTTTTCACAGCTGCTTCTCAAACTTCATTGCTGCTGTTCACCTTGTGGCAAGTTCTTTGTTCCCTTTAGCATTTCCTGTGCCTTAGCAGAGCTGTCCTCTCCCTTGCCCAGGGAATCTTTCATGGCTTGTGGAAGGACTCAAATTGCAGTGAAGAGGGGAAAGGCAGCAGCTGATTTCTTCCCTGGCTGGACAGCAGAGCATGAAAGCAGCACTCCTGACCCAACAGCATCAGCTGTGAGGGCCAGAGCAGCTCCCAGCAGCCCAGGGCAATAAATACAATATATACCCATTTGCTACACTCAGTGCAGCAATGCCTGGTGATGCTGCAGCAGTCCCAGAGAGTGAGGAGAGGGTTTGTGGGTGGACGCTTTCCCTCCACTTAGGCTGGAGGAGGAATATTTAATAAAAATTTAGAAATACTTTTTTAAAAATCCAGTCTCTTATTTCTTCATTCTCCTTGTTAATTATGTCTCCTGGCATGCACTTGCAAGAGAAGCCAGTCAGCTCTTACATCAGCTGCCTCGTGCCTGATGAAATTCATGGAAGATATTAGTGCTGCTCATCCCAAACACAAGACAGCTCCTTTCAGGCAAGAGCTGGTGCAGCAGAGCCCCAGCTCTGCTGCTTTGTGCTGGGGGGTCCCAGCAGTTCTCTGGGGCCTGGCTGGGCCAGGGGAGCACCAGGGACCCCTTCTCGACAGTGCTCTGATGCCTGCACTGACAGTGATCTGGGTGTTCTGTAAAGCTGCACTGACTTGTGTTGTTGCCTTTAGCTCCCTGCTGTAGTCTAAGAGTTGAATGTTGCTCCTGGAGGTAATAGAGAACCAGCTCTATATTCACCCCAAAATATATCCGTTGCAGTTTAATATTATTTTTCTCTTATTGCTTTTTTTTTTTTTCTCCACTTTCCACATGGACTCTGATGAAATCCCTTCGAGCATCTGTTTCCTTCAGGACCCTGTCAGGTCCCCTCTTGCTTCAGAGCAATTCTTTGCAAACCCATTGTGCTGATTCTCCTGGCTCTGCCTGTGCTCATTGCTGTGCTGGTTAGGCAGGGATTGAACTCTTTTCCAATGGGAAGGCTCAGTCACTGGCATGAATCACATAGAAAAGACATGTGATAACCAGTCCAAAAGTCACTGCAAGCCTCATCCTGACAGTGTTGTTTATTCCAATACGCTTTGGTGGGTGGATCTCAACGTGTAAGGCAAGCCCAGGAAATGGGTGGATGTTTGTTCAAAGGAAAGTCAAGGCCAAATGTGCTTTTCAGCAGGGTTCACCTTTTAGGGTGTCACTTTCTGTGATGTGTTTTGTAGGCTGTCCCTGCTGGTTGAAGCTACAAGACTGTTTTTCCTCTGATGTGGATGATGTGCCTGGGAAGGAGGTCCCATATCTGTCACTTTCTTTTCTGTGGTTGTTACAGTCTGCAGTGACACACCCTTTTAACTTTGCCTAGCAGGTATTCTTTAAATTACAGGCAGACTTCTTAGCAGAGCTTGGTTATTCATCAGTATTATTAGATTCTCTGTTCCCTCTCCTGATGCTAGGAATAGAAATCTCTGAAATTACTGTGGAGGGTGAGCTCTTAAAACAAAGCACCGAGTATGGATGGGAAAAACCCGTACAGCTGAAATGCAGAAAAAGATTTCATGTGCCAGTGGAGGGGAATATTGCATTGAATACTGGGTGTGTGAGCTGGCAGGACCTGGCAGGGGAGAAGCACAAGACAGGCAGAGAGGGGATGCCGTAGGTTTGCCCCAGGCCAGGCTGGGGGTTCCTTCCCTGCACAAGGCTGGTCATGTAAGGGAAGGACCTGGCAGGTCTATCTAACAGGAGCTTTTGAGAAATATATTTGATTTTTTCCTTGCTTCCAAAGCAGAGGCTTGCAAACACCAAGAGAAAAGGCTGTGCCTTCTTAAAATCTTGGAGGAATACTTTCCTGTCCCATTGCAGGAGCACAGACACCTGGCTCCTGTCTGGCTGTTTGCAGATGGTGATGTGTGCTCCAGCAGGTCTGCCCAAAAAGAACTGGGGAGTTTGGGCAGCTCTGCACTGGCAGCACCTTAATGCTAACAGTCTCCACAGGCAGGGCCATGCTTCCTGGCTTTATCCCGGGGGGTGTTTGCTTGCTGACCCAGCCTTGGGAAAGGAGCTTGGTACCAGAGAAATGCTTTCTTTAGGGTCTATTTATCCTTCATCCCTCCTGGCCAGGTTTACTTTCTAGTGGGAGGTTTGAAGAAACCAAATCTGCCATGGGGAGATGTACGCTGTGCCTTGCTGGGTGTCTGAGCAAGAGCTGGCTGGAGAGAGAAGAACTGGAGCCCCCATTTGTCCAGTCACAGGTCCAGTCCAGTTAGAACCTGTGTCTGTCTCTGGGATGTGCCCAGCCAAACAGCAGCCTGGGAGCCTTCTTGTGCAATGCCTTGTCTCCCATTTAGCAAGGAGAGAAATAGAAGCGCAGCCCTGGCTCCAAGCCCATCAGAATTACACACAGGTGAGAGGGGCTTGACAGGGCAGGATAGTAGGGGACAGAGGTCCTATAATCCCACCTGTGCTGCAGATGCAAGCTGACAGATCTCAGGCATGGAGGAGGAACTGGAAAACCTGCCAAGTGCCAGTGCCATGTGCAGCAGGAGCTGCTCCAGGCAGCACAGGGAGAGCAGCTCCCACTCTCAGCTGGTACCGCTTTGCTTTTGCACCAGCTACAGCACTGTGGGAACGCAGCTGCTGTTCTGGTTCTGCCGCACAACACAGAGCTTGCAGATGTGCCACTGCCTGGAAAAGCCCCGGGTTTCCCAGGAAGTTCTTGTGCTGCTTTTTCCCACCTTCCTGGCACGGTTTAATAGGGCCACCAAGTGCTGGATGAGAAAACGTGCAGCTTTTCTCTCTGCAGTTTCACAGGCACAAGATTCACCTGTGGTTCAGCGTTCAACTAAAATTAAGGCTGACGCTTTTTCCCTATAAATTAAATCAATGTGGTGTTTGAACTACTGTTAAATTACTTGTGCAGATCTTTGCTGTTTGATATTGTCCCTGGGCTCCCTTCCCACAGCCACCCTCTGCAGCTGCCCCTGTGTCCCTTGCCCATGCTGGGATTAAAGGCCTGCACATCACTGGATGGCTGGTGCTGGGAGAGGTGGCCACACGGAATTTTCACAGAGAGCCACTCCTCTGCAGAGGAGAAAGTTTACTTGACAAAAGAAAAAAATAAAAAGCGAGGCAGTGTGACCATTGTAAGCTGGCAGGATGATTTGTTGTGCTAGTCTGAGGGCACTGACAGCAGCAGTGCTGCCCCACGCTGCTCCTGTCCCTGCTGCTTCTCTCCACTTTGCCCATGCCCACAAGCTTTTCACTCGCTGAACTCCTCCTGTCTGCCCCTCAGAGCCATGGCAGCAGCTCTCACCTGCACCTGCCGGCAGCTTTCAGTCCTTTTCCAGCTACCGTGGGCTGGGCTAGGAGAGGCAGTTGCTAACGCTAATGAGCTCATTTATCCAGGAGGGATAAGGGCTGTACGAGGACAGAGGCAGGAGCATTCCCTCCAGCAGAGCTGCAGTGAGTGGGGATGGTATGCCTGGACCATCCATCAGCTGCAGGAGCTCAGGGGCTCAATCCCTTTGTAATCAGCCTGGAGAGCCACCCAGGACCTGACAATTATGGGAAGCCTGTCTGAGATAATTCTGCTCCCTGAGTAACTCTGGAAGGGTGGGAAGGTGGGTAAAATGTGAGGGTGTTTCCATCTTCAAGAAATGCAGGATTTAAAAAGGAGCATCTACTTAGTAGAGCAAGAAGAGCAAGTTGCTTAATATGCAGCAGCCTTGTAGGAGACAAGCTTTTTAAGAGTAGAAATTGAAGCTGGTTTGGTAAAGCTCCCTGAGTGCTTCCTTTGCTGCTGCTTTGCAGAGAAGGACTTTTCTTCCTTACAGCACCGTTCCCTGAAGCAGAGGAAAGAGGCATCGTGACCTGGGAGCTGTGGTTGCCCAGCTGAGGAGAGAGCACATTAGCTCTTTGTTGCTTGAAAATTAATCTCAGCAAGTATCAGTGGCAGAGGAGTTAATAGCTGTAAAACAGATAAGGAAGCTAAATGCAGATAGTAAGGCTATTTTGCACATACACCATCAGAGAGTTTTAGCTGTGGTCTGATACCACAAGGAATGAGGTATTTCAGTGCTGTGGGCAAAACATGTGGTTCATAGTTAAAATTGTGCTTGTTTAAAGCATTTCTGATTTCTTTCTGTCTCATCTGCACTGAAGTTCTGGAGAGGTGTAGACAGTGATGTTGAATAAGTTACCTTCTTTTTTCTCCCACCTGACCTCTGGTTGCATCAGTGGAAACAGCCCCCGGGGGTGCACAGTGCAGGTAGGACAAACACAAGTTTGTCTGGAAGTGCCTGTGAGTTAAAACCAATCACTTGACTGCATCCTAAGATTCTGTCCCAGTAAAGGTAACGTTCTTGACCATTGCTCAGACGAAGAGGAGTTCTTGTGCCACTGGCAGCTGTGCAAGCTATGCTGAGCTGTGAATTTCCAAACAAGACTGAATTGTGCCCAAGCCAGAGCCATTTGTCTGATGGATCTGTGTTCTGGCAAAGTGATTTAGCATCCAGGACTGCCCAGCTCCTCGGGGCTGGATTGGACTGAATGTAGGATTGTGTGGATCTGGTAGTGTCTTTGCATCTGACATTCCCAGCAGATTGATGTTTCCAAGGGGAATCCAGATGTTGTTTTATGAGCAAAGCATTTGATATTCTTTGGGAGAACTTGGAACTCTGTTCCTTTCTGAATTGTCATTAAGTCAGTTAAGTTGTTATTTAAAATATAATCTTTTTCACCTTCTCTGGTGCCATATTCTATTTATTAAATGCAGACACAATGCAGGGAATGTCAAAAGCAGATTAGAGAGTATCCTAGAGCAAAATATGACAAAAATTACTCTATAATATGGACATGGCCTATTAACCTTGCAGCTTTCTGCTGATTGACAGAGGCTGAGAAGGGGGGAGATGAGCAAGGTGGCAGGGACAGGAAAAGAGAGGCTAAGGCAGGTGCTGGTGGGGAAGCACATGTGGATTGAACTCAACAAATACAGTGCATTTACTTGGGCTTGTGAGTTCTCTGTCTGGGATGTCCAGTTTGAATGTCACTCCACAATTCTGGGCTGTCCAGCTGCTGCTTCATTGTTGGCATAAGAATTCTTCAGGCAGACTTGGGAAATCTTGGCCCTTTGGGCTGCTGCAGAGTTTCCTCAGGATTACCAATGAGTTTTGTGCCCTTCCCTGTTTGCATTTTCATCTGAGATTTCCAGCAAACAACAAGACATGCCAGAGGGCAACTTTTCAATTCTTAGCAAAATAAAAATATGTGCCAGGATTCATGCATGTATTCATGTGGACACCTGTGTTATTGAAACACATTTCCTTTGCTATTTGTGATCTATTTACTTGAACCACTCTAAAATTCAACTAATGCATAATGCTGAAAAGTCTCCTGTGGAGCTAGGTAGAAAACATGAAACTTTATTTTGTGCTGGGAAATTATGCACTATCTATTACCTACTTTTCTCTTCAAGCACTTCTAGCATGGAGCCTTACCCTTGCCAGACTCTGGTGCAAACCCAAGGAGTCTCAAGAGGCTCTGACCAGAGGAAAGCCTTAGGGGTCAGTATTTGTTTATAAACCATATTCCAATGGCAGTTCCATTTTCCACCTAGTACTGAATTTACCTCAATGTTTTGTCTGGTTATTTAACATTTTCCAGTTGAATAGAGGAACTTACACTCCTGCCAGACTCGTGTCCTGAGTGGATAACTTTCTGAGGAGATGTCAGCCCCCTAAACCCTTCCCCTGGTGCTTTCCTGCAGTGAACTCCTGACAGAGAAGTGCAGGAGCTGGACCTTGCTCACCGTGTGATGTTTGGTGGGAGGTGTGGGGAGGTCCTGACTCACTGCTCAGCCACCCTCGTATTTATCTCCTCCTATTTACCACAAGGCTGGAATGTGGCTCTGAGCACATGTGCAGTCCTTGCTGCAACAAATCAGCCTGAACAAGGCCTGAGAGGAGGAGCAGCAATGGTGGCTTTCGGGTCATGGCCAGGGGAGAATTCCAGAGAAGATTAATAACCCATGTCTGGAAAGATCTCTGCTTTGGTGTCACACTGCCACTGTGTTCTGCAGGCACAGGTCCTGGCATGAAGGTTTTCTTCAGAACCACATTATTATGGGGAGCCTCTGGTACAGCCCCAGCTCACACTTTCAGGACTAATAAAGATAATCAAGGGTTTAATTCTGTGTAATTACAGTGCACTGAACCCTTCCCACAGATGGGATTCCAGCCCCTGAAAACTTGCCCTGTTTGCTGCAGGGAGCTTGAGGCAATGGAACTTGTTTGATCTCTAGCCAAGCTTGGGTTTGAGGTCTCTTACCTGTGAAAAATAAATAAAAATACTAGAAGGTGCCATGCTGATAATTGATTCTTCCAAGAATATTTTCCCCAAAGCTTAAGCTATTTCCAATAGCAAGAAGTTATAGTGAAGCCTAAGTGTATTTATGAAGTGAAATCATTAACAATGAATTAGCCAGAAGAATCCAATTTCCTTTTCCATCAGTGATGCTAACAGACTGGAATTTCATTGATGTATTGGGCATCGTTGTCATCCTCTTAACTGAGAGAAAAATTCTATTTGCCATTCTCCAGTGGCTGCACTTCGCAGGAAAAATGGCATCTTGTACAAAGGATCAAGCCAGAATCTTAACTGAGAAGGTGTTGACAGGAAAATAAATGGGTACATAAATATTTCAAAGGCATCTCATACATGCATTGCGTTTCATTGTGTTTAATGTATGAATGTAACCATTTTACTTGTGTGGATTTTTTCATCTTAAGCAGTGTCTTGAGGAGTCTAATGTAAAGAAATAAATTTGGGTGAATGTTTGTAGTGTTTTATAAGATAATATATGTGAGAGGTAGAGGAATCCTTCTTTTAGGAGTTCTTTTCCTTAAAGCAAAGAGCTTACAATTTTGCAAGTGTTGTGAACTAAAATCTCTGTTGGGAGTTTCGGTCCCTGCTTTTGTTGTGCAGACTCTGAGCCCTGCTGTGCTTTCCCTGTCCCCTGGGAGGAATGGCCTGAGGCTCCCAGCAATGGGCTGCCGGGGTGGGCAAGTGGCTGTGGTTTTGGGTAACCAGTTTGAGTCCAGCACACCACAGTGCCCCAAGCAGAGCAGGGCTCTGGGTTCAGAGAACACAACACCACTGTCTCCTGTGATGTGGCTGCTTTGCAGCTCTTTGCTCTCTTCTCCCAACCCCTCAGAAGATGCAACGGCAGAGATTTCTTGTGGGGTTCCTTGGGGCTCTTCTCTCTGGAAAAACTCTCAGTTCAAAATTCTGCTTCTTGACATCTGAGTGCTCTGCATTGTCCCTGCACCCTGACCAAATTTTAGCATGTGAACAGTGTTTGCTGGACATCCACAGGTGATGGAGCTGTCCCCATGACATGAGACCAGCTGCTTGCTCTGCAGAGGGGCTGGGGCAGGGTGGGCACTCCCCCAAACCAAAAATTAAACACTACATTTTGATCCTAGTGATACAACAAGACAATGATACCAAGCAAAAACAAAAAAACCCAACACTTTATTTAGGGAAAAGTAATTTTTGGGGATGTTATTTTTAAAATGAAGGCGGGGGAGTTTAAATAGAAAGCAAACTGTAGCTTTTAATGAAATCAGTGTCTTTTTTCCTCCCTTTTAAGAATCCCCAGACCAATCCATTTCTGAACCAGCTCAAGGTAACTAAAGGTAGTTTAAAAAGTTTAGGCCAGATTGTATTTGGACTTGTCTTAATACATGCAACCATGATATTTTCTTGTCATGTGAACTCTAGAGAGGAAGGATAGGCTGGTATGGTTTATTTTTTTTGTGTGTGTGTGGTGTTGGGTTTTTTTTTGTTTGTTTGTTTGTTTTTTTTTTTTTTTTTTTTTACTGCTGGTGCTAAAAGTATCTGCTAGTTTTGAACATTTCTGTTATGGTAGTTGCAGTGTGAACTCCCACAGGCTTCTCTTCCACAACACAGAAGCTGGGGAGCCATGTGGTGGGTTCGTATTGCACCAGATCAGCTCAAACTGTGCATGAAGGAGGCTTTCCTCCAATAAACCACCAATAAACCAGAGCTTGCCTCTGGCACCCACTCCAGGAGAGGGCTGGAGGAGATGGTGGTCAGAAGAAAAGTCACTAGAAGAGGTCAGTCCTTAGTGCTTCTGCCTTTTGACAGGGTGATTCCATAAAAACTGGAGTTCTAAGTCAGGTTTAGCAGCCAACAGGAGCTTTATTGCTCACCTTCACTGGTATGTGATGTAGTCAGTATGTGATGGCAGGTAGCTCTTGTTTCTGTGGAATAGCACTTTGGTTTGTTCTGCAGCAACCCATCAAACTGTACACAGGCAGTCAGGACTTAGCTTCAAAGTGGGCTCTGCACTCACTGCTCAGCTGCAGCTCCTGCAGAGCTGTGGTCCTGCAGGGCACCAATGCAGCCTCCCCACCATGAACTGCAGCCAGGGAAATGCACTGCTGCATTTCCAGTGTGGGGCTGGGCTCACTTCTGGGCTGTGACAGGGGCAGGCACTGCAGGGGGACAGTGGAGCACAGTCACAGTCAAAAGAATGAAAGAGAAAACTCTGGTGGAGCAGGAGCCAGGTGGTCTGGGGGCACTCAGGAATGGGATGAGTAGGTTGGCACCAGTCTGCAAAGCCAGGCTGTGCTGGGATGCTCTGGAGAAGGATTGTGAGCCCACATGCAATCCTGCCTTGGGGCAGCCCCTTCCCTGTGCTTAATTACGTGCTCTGGAGCTCGAGACTTCTGGCTATGATTCCCTGTTTCTCCAAAGGAGACTTGGGAGCCTTAAGAGAAAACCAGGTGTCTTGAACAGCCCATCCTGAAACTGGAAATCTATTTTGTGATTAAGTTATTCAAATCAGAATGTGCCATATGCAGCTTTTCCCAGTGGGATGCAGCCAGCAGATGCATTGGCAGCCCCTTCTCCTCCACGCCCCTCCAGCTCACATCAGGTGAAACAAATGCTCATAAACCAAATAACAACCATTCTCTGAAACCCGGGCTGGTCTCTGCTCTGATGTATGACTGAGGCTCTGGGATGTGTCTGAGGAAATGTCAGACACACAGGAATCCTGCAGGGCAGGGACTTGAGTGCATGTCTCTCCATTTTATAGTGGTGCTGTAACAAGTGGACCATGCTGGAACAAGGGCAGTGAGGTAGAACAATATTTAAATGTATGCTCCACTGGGATGGACTAGAAGTTGAATGAATATATGGGATCTCCAGATCCCCTCCTCCTCGTCCCTGAGGAGTGTGGAGCACACAGGTATTGGCAGGTGAGAGCAGCTGCACCATTCTCTGTGGGGAAAAATATTAATACCATTTGAAATTAATTGTGTGCTTGAGATAAATTACCTCCTGCAAGTGTGTTGCCTCAGAACTTGTATAGCTTGTATTTAAGAGGATTGACAAGGCGTTCAGGCTTCTACAAAATAGGGAGAGATTTAAACACGTAAAGGAACGACAAGTTCTCATCTTCTGTGGCAGTCTGGATTTCTCTAATCCATGTCTATGTTTGCTTACATGTAATTAGACACAGGCCCCAAAATGACTGAGTGGGCTGTGTGCATGCTGAACACACAGCTGAGCCAAATTCATTTGTCACATGGAACTGCTGAGCACGGGCAGCCCCTTGCTCTGGGTGCAGCCAGGCAGGTTCTGAATACAGCTGGGTCTGGGGGAACTGTCCCTGATGTCCCTGCTGTCCTGTCCCCACTGACCCTGCTGTTCCAGGGATGGAGCTTTGCTCTCAGAATTCCTTTGGAAAGTCTGGGAGCATCAGCCCCTCTCCTCCTGCATCACAATGAAATCAGAGTACTCCGAACCCCTTCTCTGCTCCCTGCCTTTGCAAATGCATTTCGTGGAAACCTTGCTGCTTAAGAGATCATGTTGGAAGTGATTGTTGGTCTAACACCCACTTTGTAAAAATGCTTTTGTAATAAGGTCATGTTTATGAATGAAACCAAGCTGGAATTAAACATTTGAATTGCTGGAGTAAATATATTGACAAAACAATATGGAATTAACAGATGGAGCCCTGGTCATATGGCATTTATATCTTGTAGTTTCCATAGACACTGTGATGGTGTTGTGCAAACACTCTACACCACCTGAAATGCATTATTCAGCAATAATAGCTACATTTAAATATGTTCTGCACAAAATTCCTCCTGAACTATTTGTTGAGTGATGGAAACTAAGCAGGTTTTCAAATGTCATTGCAGTTTTATCAATTCTAATATTAAATTTTCCCCAAACTAAAGGTGAAAGGAAAAGGAGGCAGAGAAAGCTCCTGGCTCAAGGCCTGTGCCTGTAATTTGGTGATTTTGTGACATAGTCCAGTGAGTGCAGCTCAGCCTGGGACAGGAGACTGGGGTGTGTGCATGTCCCCAAGCTGGGTAAGGGAATGACAGGGTGGCTGGGGAGATGGAGCCTTGAAACGGGACTGAGAAGGAGCAAAACAGAAGTGCAGGAGAGAGAGACAAGGATGAGCAAACAGATCCATCGCAGGCAGTGCCAGAGGTGTGAGGCTGCAGGAAGGGTCCCTGCAGCACAAGGGTCCTGCTGATGAGGAGCTGCCAGGAAGGGGAAGTTCAGCCTGAGCAGCACTTTGCTGCTGACAAATTGCCAAGAGCTGCAGTGTCCAGGTGAGGCCGAGGGTTTGGGAAAGGTTTTTGAGCAGGACAAAGCCGGGGCAGAGCCCCGTGGGCACAGCGAATCCTGGCTGTGCCTCACTGCCAACCCTGGGGGTGAGCTCCCACAGAATTCTGCCTCATCTTGGGCAGGAATAATTGCAACAGCCAGAATTATTATTCTCCCTCCTGTTCTTCTTCATATCAAATATGCATTTCCCCCCTCTATGCTCTAATTAAAACCAAATGAGAGGGAGAGAGGAGGAGAAAACTAATAATGCCAGTTACACATTTGGCTTAGGAAAAAGAAAAGCACACTCTAATGCGTTTGAGGAAAATAAGGAGGAAATGATTCATGCTTAATAAACCTCTTTGCTCTTAATCTCTGTTAACCTAAGGGCTCTGTTACTTTATTGAAAAGTCTTCTCACTTTCTGTTGGGTCATTGAAAAGAAAGAACTTCCATTATTACTTTTTTTTTCCGGGGTTATTAGTTGAACTTGCTGCCTCTGGAGCACTGGGGTGTTGTGGAAACTGGGCAGCCTGGTTGCAGTTACAGCAAGAATATTTTATCAGTGTCATGACCCTTCCCCTTGCCCACTGCAGACCTGGGAGGTCCCAAGGCACACACCTGTGTTCCCTACCACCTTCAGTTCCCTACCTTCAGGTGCTAGGGAAGGCTGTGGGGTCACCTGCTTGTTCAGGTGATTGAGATGTGCTGCCAGGGGGGATTCTGGGTGCATTCCTGCCACCTGAAGGGTTGAGGGGGAGTCTGTGCTGGAGAGTTCCAGAAGGGACCCCAGAGCCGAACACCTCCTGCCAGCTCAGTGCGAGGTGGGAGTACAGCGGATGGATGTGATCAGTACACTGTGTTTGCTGCCCGTGTTCTTCCTGCATGATGCACAGTGTTTCACAGCTCTCTCATCCCGTGGAGCAATGCCCAGAACTTGATGTGATGCTGCTGTAATGGGAGAGGCGCAAGTGGCAGGATGGATATTGCTGAGAATCCCCCACGATTAATGATTTCCTGTCCAGCTGCATCATCTTTCACCCTCTCCCTTGTGCCTTCAAATAGCCAAAGGCTTGGCTTTGTTTTTTTCACCAGTGCTCTCTGGTATTAAGTGCAGTCCCTTGGCTGGAATCTGCAGCTGGTCCCAGCTGGACCCAAGTGTTCATTGCAAGCCAAGACCTCTGACTGAGATGTCTCCAGTCTGGGAGGGTCAACACTTGATTTGATATCAAATCAATCCTTCAAAGGAAATTTCCCCGTGCTTTTAATACAATTGGGGGTTTTAACTCGAGCAGCAGTTTTGTCTCATTATTTCTGTGAATCAAACAGTGATTCTGAAATATTTTCATTTTTTTTTCCAAGGGAAAGCTATTTTAAAGTCAGAGCTGGATAAAAATTAAAGCATGAACATTATCTGACTGGAATTTAAGTCCTTTCTAAGATATTCAGAGTGGAACCAGTACAGCTGCGCAACATCATTCCCTGTTAATTTAATCAATACCCTCCTCTTGCAGTGCTGTTAGAGGCACATTTCTCTGGTTCTGGCCAGTGAATTTTGAAATATTGTTTGCATAAGTTTGCCAATTTCTTGCTGTGTTTATTTGACAATTATTTTAGTTATCTCAAAATCAGATTTTCAAAGAAAGAAGTTTTTCCCCTCTGTGATTACTATGAAAATTACACTTGGAAAATCAAAGCTTTCAGAGGTAATTTTACTTTCATCTCTTGTTTTTGATGAGGTCCTAGCATATCAAAAATCCACACTCAGAGACATCAGTCTCTGCTCAAACATTTCAAATACCAGGATGCTTTCATGGTACAGGAGGAGTATAACCAGAATGCTTCCACCCCAGCACTCAGTGGAGCTTGGGATGAGGACCCAACTCATGTCAGAGTTGGGGATGCTTGGCTGGAGCTCTGCCTCTGGTGGACAGCACTGCTGGGACTGGGCAGAACAGGAGCGTGTCACACTTGATTGAAACTGGACAGAAAAGGTCCTGCAGGAGCATATTTTCCACAGGAAAAACCCTGAGTTGAGTGGATTCAGTGCTGGGTTGCCAGCAGCCTGAGGTTATAACCCTCTAAAGGCTTTCTGTAGCTGGGGGCATTAAATAATTCAGTAGTCTTTCCATCCAGCCTCATGGAAAATTTTCTCATGTGCTAAAAAATTCTCCAGACCACCACCAGCAACTGAAATGATGAGAGAAGCCCAGCCTGAGCACTAACACTATGCTATGGCAAGGATGAATAAAAAACTTGCACGAAGAAGCCCCCTGGGAGAATATGGCATTGAAATGTGTTTCCCTCCTACGATTTAAAATGCAAGTGAGGAGATGCAAGAAGGCACTCACTCAAGGTTCAAAGAGCTGCTCATGCAAAGGATCAATAGATCCAGCACTGCATTTAGTGTAATACTAAGTGCTGGACCAGGCAATTATTTTGATTCATCACGGTGGTAAGTGAAGCATCAAAGTGTGACAGAAAATTCTCTTATTTTCTTGTTTCTTACGTAACCAAAATATTTCATCTTTAGAGGCAGTTAAGTTCTAGACTGATATTCTGCTCATGACAGACACTGCAAATGGTTTGTTAATTCAGTGTTAGTTTCATAGGTTTTTGGCATTTGCAGTCTCTGACCCAGGGGTCTCTGTGCCATGGGGACCCTCCCAGCAGCACCCGTGGCCTTTGAGACCTGCCTGGGGCATTAGAGTGCAAAAGCTCTTACTGACATCACAGGGAAAACTCCTGCTGGCTCAAAAGAACCAGTTCTGGAGTTGGAGCCATCTTACTTTAACAAACTAAAAGATGAAGGTCTGAATTTACTCAGGGTAATGAATTAGATAACCAATATATTACATGTTCTCAGCCACTTTGCTTCAAAGGCTTCTATAGTTCTGTTCACAACAGCAGCAGCCAGTCCCAAGTAAAACCTGAAAAGAGAGCATGAGCACTTTCTTCCTTGTTAGATGAGCAAAAGCAGCAGATGCTGTGCCATCCAAAAGGCCTTTGGACCTGAGGACATGATGGAGCTTGGAGCTCTGGGGTTTGCTCCTTTCAGCCTCTCTGTGCCTGTGGAACAGGTTCTGCTTTTAGCAGCTGTGTGAGTTTGTCCTGCCTGCTGCAGGGCAAGTGCTCCTGCTTGGGGTGAGTACACCAGTTCTGGAGCATTTCTCTCATTATTCAGTATGATTTGAGCAGCCTGTGGAAAACACTGAAGCTCTTTGGTTCTCTGTGCTGTAATGGGGTCAATGGACAGGCTTGTCCTGACAGTCCTGGAGGGTGAAACTCTGCTCAGACCCCAGGTACCTCCTGGTGCTGTTATTCTGAACTGCTGCTGGAGCCACAGCTGCTCCAAGAAATAAATTTGTTTGCTCAAAGAATGTAAAGGTACCATATTTGCATATGTTTCTTTTGAAGCGATTGAAATTCCACTGAACAATTCTGCAGGAAGTTCTTCAGGTAACTGCAGACTCTTAGACTCATTTATGCATTTTGGTTGACTAAAGCACCTTTCAAAGAGTTATGTGTGTTTTGTGGATGTACAGTCACAGGTGCCTTGCGGGCTGCTTGCTGTCTGTTCTTGGCAATATTTCTGCCTGAAATCCTTGTGCAGTCTCAGGCTATAATGTCACTTCAAATGAGAGGACAAAAGACCAGCACCAGGACCAGAACATGGCCGGCAGCTGGAATCTGAATTACTGGAAGTGCCAGTGAAAAGCTCAGAATTTACATCAGATATAATGTATTATGAGTGAGATTTATAACAGGATTACAGAAATGAGTTAGTTAAAGCTACTGGCAGTAAACAGGGATTAAAATATTTATCTAGCTGTAAAAATATGAATAATGGAGTAATTCATGTAGTTATGTAAAGAAGCTGTGTACTTTATACTGACAACAAATAGCACTCCTAATATCACTAATATTTCACAATCTCCATGTATCAAGATCCTCCCATGCCTTTCACTTCCAGCCCAGATCCTCTCGTATCTAGTCAGTGCATAATGTGGAATTGCCTGCAGCTGCAGACATGCTCACAGTGGTGCATCACAGGACAATGAAGCTATCTGCAGCTCTCTGCCTTTCTGCCTACCTGGGACAGCAGGTCCTTCTCTGCATTCCCTCTGGGGTATGTGATGCCAGTTACAGACAGATAATATTTCCTGCATTTTCGTATTGCTCTTCCAACAGTTGCATTTCTTCTTACTTAGCTGTGTGTGATCGGTGTTATTTTACAGGAAGGTCTGTTTCTCTGGGGAAGTGATTGAGATTTTAGACTTCCACAAGTCCTGTCTAATATTTGAAACTTTTTACGTAGATGAAGTCTTTCTGAGCCAGATCCTGCTGCAGTTACCTGCTGCAGCATCCCTCCAGTCAGCTGCTCTGACATGTAATCTGTAAAATAATTAGTAAATGTAAAGCAAACACTGCCTCAAGAAAAATGTATTGGTGGCCATGAGCAGCACCAGAAGTTTCACTTTTCACTTTTTCCATCACCTTCTTGCCAGGAACAGCTTTCAGTCAGATGCATATCTACAGTGATGCTTCCAGATGTGCTGTGACATTTCATCCTGGACAAGTTCCCCTGTTGTTGTAGCTCTGTAGAACTGTGCCTGAGTCTGCCTGGACTACTAACCATCTGCTGGGAAAACATCAGCTTCACCTGGAGGACCTGTGCCATCCTCTGAAGGCTAAAGCACAGACCCTGGGGCCAGGCTCTTCCTGAGCCAACCTCACAGATTCCACAGTTGCCACCAGGACTCTCAAGCATCCTGTTCTTAATCTTCTGGGTGAGAAAAATATTGTTCATTCCTTGTTTAGGCCTAAGGAAGGAAAGCTCGGTGGTTTTCTGCTTTCTGCTTTAACTCTCCAGTCAGCTTAAATGTTTAAAATACTGAGCAGAGAGGATTAGGCAGCAGAGCTGGCCTTGATCCTGTGTCTTGCTGAATTCGCCAGGTGATCAGTCACGCTGCACACCGAGTGTCTCCCAACAGCTGCTGAGTCCCTCAGGTGTCCTCTGCTGACAGAAATAAATTCAGCCCGTGGTGTGGTCCAGGAGATGGCATTAATGATGGTCTTTGGGTGGCCAGCTCCTTTTCCTCCTGGGTCAGACCACCCCAGTGCTCTGTGAGCTTTGCTGCTTTATTTCACTGCAACAGATTGGTCTCACTGCACTGCATCAACACAAATTACTTAGTCAATTTTGGATTTGAACTCTATATTTTATGCATCACTTGTGAGTCTTCTGTGAGATGTGTTTTTGATTTTTGATAAGTGCAATGATTCATCCCCTCTTGACATTCTGTGGGGCTGAAGTTTGCTCTTCCTCTCCAATGGCGCAGCTCCAAGTTCAGTTTCAGCCTTTGTGAGCCAGCACAGAGCTCATAAAAATAATAATTTAAAGAATATGATCAGTGGCAATCAAAGAAAGTAAATACAGTATTAAAATAAGGCAAAAATGTGTGGTATTGGAAAACTGTTTCAGCTCACTGGCTAAAAATTGTGTAGCAGAACTCATGAAAGGAGATCTATGTGTGCAGCAAGGCACAGACAAGGAGCAGCTGCTAGAGGATTGCCCAAAGGTAAGGAGATATGAAACATTCTCATAAAAATCTGGAAGTTCATAGTAGGGACATATTCTCCAAGACTGCTGCTCCTTTCCGAATAAACGAAGTCCTGGCCTTGGCCACTGCCTCAGCACACTGGCCAAGGACGAATGCCTCTCCAGACTAATTCTCTGAGTTTATTCCCTAATTCACTCTTAGTTTTTTATGAAATTCAGAAATTCTGATGAAACTCAATCCTAATTTCTCACAGAATGGAGACTGATTTGTCAAAAGAGTATGAGGTGCTGAAGTAACCAGTCTTCCAAAGCAAATGTGGTCCCAGGAAAAGTTCCTACTGAGCATTGGGATGCTGCCAGTTCCAGTGCAGTGCTTGGGCTGATATCTCATGAACCACAGGAGTCATGAAGGTTTTATACCTTTGGGAGGCTCAGCCCTGGTGCCTGTCCAGCTCCTCCAGTGCTGGAAGGGAAATCAGCTCCAGCTGGGCTGTGCCCGGGTGACTCTGTGGGGACAGCAGGGAGCTGGCAGCTGCTGCTCTGTGCTGTGGCTGGAGCTGTTTCCAGCCTGGCAGGAGCACACACAGGGCTGGGCTGGGCTGGGCTCTCATCTGCTGTCCTGCATCTCTGGGTGGGGGCAGCTCCTCCTCCCCTGGGCTCTCCCTCACCATGGGCAGGACTGCATGAGGAGAACTCAGCATTTCTGAATATCTGGGGCTCAAGAGGGAAGGTTTCAGTGCCTTTTGAAATTTGTTTTGTTTTTAACCCAGGACAAACCTTTCTGTTCAGTGCAGAGCTCTCTGGATTCTGCCAGCAAAGCCACGAATAATGTCACAGAGCATCAGAGCAGTCCTGCAGATTTCGTGCTCAGTCACCTTTTGGATCACACTGGAGCGCTCTGTGTTTATTCTGGGAAGCTCCTTTTCCACCCGGAGAGAGCTGCTTGGGGCACTGTGGGGGCAGATCACCGACTGTCTTTTCTCTTGGAAAGCAGAGCAGAGCATCCCCCACAACATCCCATCATATTCTTAAGGGGGAGTTCTTCCCCCTAGTGTAAATTCCAGTGTGTGTCTAACCATGCTCCAGAAATCCCCAGCCAACATCCAGCTCTTGGGGGAGAGGGAAAATGGGATATTGGGTAGGAGGTAACTGCAGCAGAGGCAGGGGAGCTGCCTGGGAGAGATGTGGATGTCACAGAGCAGGGACATCAGCTCTGGAAGAAAAGAATGTTCCTCCAGTTCCAGCCTGGATCCAGAGCCCAGCCCCTCTCCATGTCTCCATGCCCTGTGAGTTTCCCAGAGCCCCATCGAGGCAGACTCAGATGTCAGAAATGTCCCCTGCTGCCATGCAGTGACTCAGCAATGCAGCACAGGAGGCTGCTCAGCAAGAACACATTGTTCTCTGGTTCTAAGTACACTTCTTTTTTTTTTTTTTCATTCTTTCCTTTTTATTTTATTTTTTAATTTTCTTTTATTTTTAATATCTTCTAATTATGCTCTCTCTGCTATTGATCCTGTGCTCTTTTAGAAGCCAGACTCATCCTTTGCCCTTAAGAAGCAGAGAAGAAAACATTTGGAGCCTAAGCTGCTCTGTGGTCCCCCAGCCATGGCTGCTGGGCTCATTTGCTGGCTGACAGTTGGTTTGGGACTCTTGATTGCATTTTTTAGGGATGTGATTTTACAGTGTCAGAATCTCATGTCTATCACTCTTCCCTGCAAACCACTTGTGGACAGTTGGCCAAACAGAAGTTTCATATTTAAAAAAAAAAATAAAATAAAATAAAGTGATGAAATTCTGTTGCCAACTCTCCTGTCATTCTCCTGTCCTATTTACTGCTTGGGCTTGAAAAGCAGAACGATTTTTGAAGGCTTTGTTTTTAAACTCTGCTCTTGGTTTTCCTTTGTGACTGCTTTGACAGACTCCTCTGATGTATATTTCAGTATAGGTTGATGTGAAGCTAATGAGAAGGCAGATGTTTATTTACAGAAATATGGGTTCCATTTGTAAAATTATTTCCTGGTAAGGAGAACATTGCTTTCCAATTGCCTTACTTGCTAGAAGGGCTTTTTTAGAAATGCCTTTGCAGCTTGGTCCTTAACTGTGTATTGCTACAGGCATATAAAAACTGCCAGTAAACCCAAACCCCACAACTTTAGCACTCATTATAAAACACAAAAAGATTCAAATGTTATTTTAAGTCAAGAAACAGATTCACACATTGTAAAATAAGTCTATAAATATCACCACCGATTTATAAATCTGACTAATAAGTACTAAATAGAAAAAGATTAGGTTCGTAAATTCTCAGGCTCTGCTTTGAGTTGTCTGGTTCCTGATTTACATGAAGTAAAACTTTGTGTAAATTTGGGAACAACAGAGCTTCTGCCTTGTCTGCCATACAAGCCCCAATCCTTGTTCTGTATGTCCTGATTAGACTTATTTTTATCACTTCATCTTTTTGTTCTTACCCTTGGAACTATAAAATAATTGTATAAACAGAAGTAGAGCTCATCTGTGGTGCATGGCCACGAAGCAGTGCCCTGTAGAAAATCCAGCCTCCCCCAAATGAAGCACAGAAATCAGTTGTGTTTCACACTGTGACTGAGGGCCCAGCATGGGCTGGGAGATACTGAACTCACTGCTCTTTGGGATGGAATTCTCTACAGAGGCAGCAGGTGTGGGGTGCTCTTGCTGCAGTTTGTGTGGACTCCAAACCAACTGACACTAACAGGGTAGCAAATACTTCAAGAGGTAAAATTTTTTCAAAAAACGGGCTAGATGTCAAGTGGCAGGTAGCTAAATTAGCTTGGAGGGAGATGAATCCCCCAAATTCTCCCCAGTGCAGACACCAGGACAAGCTGCTGTCCCTGATGCTGTCCTGGCCTCTGGCCAGCTGCAGTGTCACTCCTGATGCGATCCAGGATAATGAATAGTTTTCCCTAACTGGGGCTTGCAGGTCATGTGGCAGGACTCACCCTGGGTGCCTGTTGGGGAAGAAGAAATAGGAATGCCTTATAGATATGATTGTTTAGCAAAAGAAGCTGGGAATATAGAAACTGTAGGTGAGATTGAAATGAAAGAGGTGTTCGACTGAGAGTCTGGAGAGCAGCAATATGGATGCCTGACATCTTCTCCCTTTGTTAAGATAATGCCTGTTGCTGTGAACATACCAAAGAGCCATCAGAGACCCCTTCCTGGCAGGACAGGAAGGGCCCAAGATAAGGTTTAGAGATAAGAAAATGGTAAAACATCATAATGTAGCGATTCCTATAGGTTGTATGTTAATCTTAGAAATTTGTATCTTGTGCTAAATTGGTTAGTGAAAAAGTGGAATATTCAACACAGAAGGAGATTTAAGACCTTGTAGAAGGAGACCTCACTCTCTTGCCTCTCTTGCCCTTACGCTCTTTCTCCCTTGCCCTTACCCTCTTACACACACTTACTCCCTTGGCCTTGTCCCTTTTGTTATCCTGCTCCTCTGGGCCTGCTTTGAGCTGCCTCTGGCAGCTTTTTGTTGCTTTGATTACTGCTTTGTTTTTTCACAAACAACCAGGGCAGTAGCTGCAGGGAGACCTCTCCTTTGTCAGCAGCAGCAACTGGCTGGAAACCTGGGCCCAGGTCCCTGAGGGAGCTGCAGGTGGGACAAGTCTGGGAATCTGCCTGTGCTGACATCCAGGCTGAGCCTCCAGCATCACTTCTGAGTGAGCTGGTTGCTGCCTGAAGTGTTGGTACAGCTGGCTGAGCCAGGCATGCTCCTTCAGGCTGGTCCTACCTGGGCGAAAGCAATCTCCTGTTCTCCTGCTTATTGCTCTCTGCAAGGAAGATGTTTCCTCATCCTCCCTTTGCTAATCCATGGCTACTCCAGCTCGAGTTCTGCTGGGTTCAGTGGGGTCAGTGCCATGGAGAAATCTGCCCTTTTCTTACTGGACCCAGGCTCATCAGAGAGCCACTTGTGTGTTTTCCTAACTTATTTGTGGGGCAGTAAAATTCCTTGAGGTTGTTTCCACTGCTGCTTCCTTCCTTTCATCTGAACTCCCAAAGCTGAAACCTCTGTCCTGGTTCATGGCTGCAAAGGTGGGATCCTACAAGACCCAACAACCCTTCAACCACCAGTGCTCCCTGGGATGTCAGAGTGAAATTACAGCCATGAGCTCCGAGTCTGCGCTTCTGCAGCTGTCCCCTAAATCTTGGAATCCCAATCAATAAGAAGGGAAAAATAAGTATTCTTGGTAACCAGTGTACCCTCTCAAAGAACTTACTGGCACAGCAGTTAGTGAAACCTGGCTGTGTTCCTGTACAAGACTAAATTAAATGTTATTTCAATTTTTGGTTCAGTTTGAATGAATTTTACACAGTCCCATTACCTTGTCTTCAGGGAACTAATTTCTAAGATTTCATTTACTTGTTTACTTCTAAATTCAATTTTATCAGGCTTAGTCCCTTCAATGCTTTTGAGGAAAATCCCTTTTCTATCTCTCCTATATAACATGAAAAACTATTTCCCTCTTTTGCTGAATAAAAAAAAAAAAATCACCATCCTGACTAGTACTGTGTGACTTTGGTGGGAGAAGAGTATTTTTAGCTAATCAGAACTGGAAATCTGACTTAGAAATGAGTGTAAATATGTGTAAATCAGGCTCCAGAGTAAAGCATCTGCAGAGCTGCCCGAGAGGAGCAGCAGCAGGCAGGAACATCCCCCCGAGTTCAGCTCCTGCCTTTGCGTTCTGCTCAGGGCAGCTGGGCAGCAGGCTGTGCAGTGCTGGGTGCAGCTTGCCAAGAGGTCTTGGCAGCCAAATCCCCACAGCCTGTCCAAGAGGGGAAGTGAGAGCAGGATCTGGCTGCTGGCTTCTATTTCTTCCAGCTAATGTCTGGAGGAGCTCTGCACTGTCTGGTTGGCACACCGGTGTTCAAGAACTCAGCTCTTGTGAGGGTGGTACCTGTGACAGCAGCCTGCAATTCCTGAGTGTCATGCAGGGCTGGTGCTGGATACAGCAGCGCCGCAGTCCAGGGGCTGCTGGATTCATGAGCCACTCGAGGGTATCTCAGCAGAAAAATGGTATTTGGTATGACTAGAGCAAGCAAACACTTCACAACAGGCTTAATACAAAGCTGCGAGGTGTCCTGCTGAAACAAAGGGAAGCATTGGTGTGCTTTTACAAAATATCTGTTCTCTTGAAGGTATAAATATCAATCCAGTGTGAGAATTAATTTATATTCACACTGTGGTATGTTAGTTTGTGTAATTATCCATGCTCAGGGTATCTTCACCCACCTAAGTCAGTGTGCATTGGGATGTCAGTGCAGTAGGTGTTAAAACCATCAAAGCCCCTTTTGCTCTGTTTGTGTAAAGGAAGATTTGAGACAGACAGTAGGTGTGGTTTAACATGATCTTCAGTTTATTTGTTTATTGATTGATTGATTGATTGATTCTGTTGGAATACCTGCCATATTTATGTTATTTCTAAATTAATCCAGGTTGTGGAGCTCTGTGAGGGTGGATGAGGCAGGTCACTGTAATGTCAGCTGTGTGTTATGGGAGATACTGCATTAGGTCTGGCCCTTACAGCCTCTTCCACATTTTCAACTCAGCAATGCCATTGCTTTAGGCTGTCATAATTTGATTAAGCCCTGATTTGTCTGGAAAGGTGAGTCACCTGTAATCAGTACATTAAATGAGAGACCTACGTGATTTGATACTGAAAAATAAACTCCAATTCAATAAGGGTTTAATTCCACATTTACAAGCCCTGATGCTTTCAGCTCTCTAATCACTGTTTCCGGTCAACCACAAAAGTCTTTTCATTTCCTGGAGTATGAACACAAACAACTGTGTGAGAAGAAGCCAGGCAGGCGCCAGGGCTGAGCTGCTCTGTGTAGGACATTGCACATCTCATTTTAGGAGGAAACCTGGGACTGTTGTGTTTCCAAGACATTTTATGGAATACCACTGCTAACACATCTTACAACTCTTGATGTCCAGCGAGATTTGACCAAACAATGGTTGAAGTAAGTCAGCATCCACCAAGTTTCCAAACTCTGGTGGTCTGTATTTGGTGGTATGTTTGAGAGGAACTTAGCTCCTGGGATAACTCTAGCCCTTGGGAAGCTTTGGGGAATATGCTGTCATATCAAATCATGGGGCTCCCTTGTCATTGAGGGGTTTGTCCCCAAGTGAAGCCTCATTGTGAAGTCAGCGACATTTTGGAGCATGAAGAGCTGTTGAGCAGCTCACCCTTTTTTGTGTCATGTCTCTACAGCCAGTGACCCAGGGAAACAAATGGGAACTGCTGAGCTTTGTGGTGCTCTTCTCTATGGGCAGAATCTGGGTGCTGGCCAAGGTGGTGTCCTGAATGATTAAAAAAAAAAGTAAAAAGACCAGCAAGGCCATTTCATAAGCAGATTCCCTCAAGAGTGACTTTATTGTACACCTCTATAGTTTCAGAAAAAACATCAGGCAGCAGTGAATTAGGTTCTTGGAGAGAAAGGGTTTAGTGTGTGCTTTTCTGTGTCAGTCTGAAGTAGTAACTGCAGCTCTGAGGTGGGGGAGAAAAGGCCAAAACAGTGACTAAAATGTGCTGTGGCTCTGCAGGGGCAGTGTTCCCTCACGTGTGACTTACACTCATCAGAGGCAAGGTTCAGCTCTGGGAACTGTGCCCTGAAGGGGAAGGGAAGCCTCTGTGGGAGGTGTGCTCTCCCCCCTTGTTCTGGAGTTCAACACCGTTGTCTTTGAGAAGCTTTTTGAGGGGAGGAAAGCTAAGAAAGAGATTGGACTGTCAGCTGAAGGACCAATGCTGCTTGTATGTACTTACTAACATGCAGCAATATTACCTCCAGAAACACTCCTAGAGCTAGAAAGTCCAGCATGTAAAGGATTTGTAGAACAATGGTTTCCTATAAAGACAGAGAGGCAACTTTTATATAAAGCATGCTTGAGATTTTTTTTCACTTGGCACATGCAAGGTCCATTAGACTCAAAGTGATCCAAGGATAATGATATGAGCACAAGAAGAAAAGGAAATGGAGGGAAGTGCTTTTAACTCCAGCAATCTGAAGTGTCAACGGTAAATAATACATAGATTGGCATTGCTTTCTAAAGCCAACTGCTGAGCCTGATGGAGATTTTAATGCTGAGAAATCACGTGTGCCCCACGGAGGGTTTGGAGCCAGGTCAGGTGTGCCAGGGAGAGCTGAGGTGATGGGGAGTTCCTCTCCTCTTCTGTACTGGGGAGGCTGGGCTGCTCCTCTGAGGGCAGCAGACTCCTTCAGCAGTGGCCTTTGTCAGGTTGCTGTGTTAGTCCTGTTTGAATCATCTGCTTGCAAGAATTTACAGAGTCTGCTGGTGCAGCAGAGGGGAGGGGATGCTTCCCTTTGCAGAAAAGCAGCTTGAAAGGGAAGGCAGGGTTTTCCTCTGAAGGCTCTCACTAGATGGAAAAATACAATCCTGTGTGACTTTTCCCAGGCTTGTTGGTGTCAAGAAGGTGGGGATGGAATGACAGAATCTAAAGGAGACAGTGGCACTTGTAGGGCCCAGATAGTTTGGGGATGTGCTGGCACCAGGGACCATGAAGGAGAGAAGGAGGTGAGAGAGGTTAATATGGCAGAAGATCCTTGGAGACAGTCTGTGACAAAGAGGAGGAAGGGGAGCACCAGAGAGAGTGGGAAAAATGAGGAGGGAGAGCCTGGGATGGGCTATGCTCCTCTGCACAGGACAGACACCCAGGAGCAGGGGAGCTCTGTGCCGGTCACAGGTGTCCCCTCCTGTCACCCACCCCTGCTTTGCACGGCCTTGGCCTCATCTCACTCACCCAGGGAAGAGCCCTCCTGTGCTCTGCTTGCCCAGGTGAGCAGCTCCAGCAGCTGGGCAGGGGCCAGAGGGATTTTGACAGGGTCTCTTACACTGAACTTGCTCCAGCAAGGTTTGATGGGCACGGAGGCCCTGAAGCCTCATCCATATTCATAACCATGATAGCTTTGCACTCACAAAAAAATTGGATTGCCTGACTTCACAACCTTTACTAGATACAGTGTGTGGCACTGTGTGATCCTAACAAGGCTGATAACACACGTCCTATGAGCTGGTGGCAGTCTTATACTGATTTGGAGTAATTCTGGTTTCTGTGTTTTGACCAACTACAATTTTCAGTTGTGATTGTCAAAGTGCATTTTCACACTGTGGCAGGAAGCCCTGATTTTCTGCATGCAATACACTGAGTTCCCACATCACAAGGGGAACTATTGGAAAATCCATAATTACAGGCCTTGGCAACCTTTAAATATTTCCATGGTTACTGGGGGGAAGGAGTTTCCCATTGGTTGGTGCAGAAATTATTTCAGTGACAAGGATGAACATGATTTTTGAAGTTGCTCGTTAGAGTGTTATTTGGATTTAACTTAATTTTGTAGCTCTTAGAGTACAATTCCATACAAGCTGTTTGTTGTTTTCTGTTAATGGGAAGTGTTAAAACTTTGACTAATAGTGCCAGTGAAATGATGTGGAAAACTTCACCACTGGTGCTTTTACATTACTTTCAAGCGAATGAGGAAAGCCATATTCTTTTTGCTTTTAGTTTGTGTCTGGATTTCATGTCTACGTTAAAAATTGTGTTTTTACTGATAAAGAATCCCCAGAAAGGAAAAAAATCAAAGTTGTAACAGACAACTATGAATTTCTGCCTTCGGTGCATTCAGGTGGAAACGAATGTGCTGAGCTCCCACATGGCCCAGCTCTGACCAGCTGTGCCTGGCTGATTTTGGGGTGTCTCCAGAACATTCCTTGCAGTCAAGAGGGGACAAAACCCGCCTGTGCACAGGAGGGGCAGATGGGGAGAGTGAATGCCAGGGCTGTGTGTGCGTATGGGATGCTGAACTTCCCTTCTAGAACTTTTCCATGAACAAAGGGGGACAGTGTTCACTGAATAAGTGGTTTATGGAATATTGCTCAGTTTTCCAGCAGCAAGGAAGTGACAGTAATTCTGTCAGAGAGAGCCCCAGCCTGCAATGCTCTGAGGCTGCTTGTGCAAGGGATGTGAAATGATGCCAGGTATTGGAACCTACTTTCCTTGTGTGCTTGTTTCTGACTCCTCTGATTTTCTTCCAGGAGTGTCTGTACAGGACAGCGTGGTTGTGTCTGTGCCAGGTGCATTTCTACTTGGGCTTTACAGTTAGTGGAGTTAAAGGTTTAGAGCTCAGTGCTTGTGCTAATTTTTTGGCCCATTATAAGTCTAACCCAGCTTGATGAACAAACCTCCAAATTTGTATTATACAATGAGTCTCAGCATGTTTGTTTCCTCTAGGGAAGTAAAGACAAGTATTAATGTCAGACTGGATTTGAACTGAAAGCATCACAAAAGAGTTGTTTTATGGGGTAGTACTCTGGCACTGGGCTATATGGGCTTTTTCTTCCTTATTATTTTTTTTTTTATCCTACCCTCTCCTGCTGACTATCCACAGCCCCAAATTAGGACAGCTAGAAATTTTCTGGTTGAAAAAGCTGAAATACAATTACCATTCCTGTGTGTCTGTGCTAATGCCAAGGGCACATGAATACAAGCAAGGATCAAGGCACAACCCTGGGGCAGTTCACACTGTGGCAGCTGCAGACAGAGAGGCAGACTGTGTTGAAAGCTGGGCACGTGAAAGCCTGTCAGGTTTAGCCAGGATGCAGCCCAGGGGGCAAAGTTGGTTCATTTTAGGGGCTCTGTGTACAGATTGGTTTATTTTTAATTGGGACAGCTTGTGCTGCCTGGGGTTAATGCACTCACAGGTTCATGGCCACTCAGGAGGGTGTTGCTGTGGATTGAGGGGCCAAATGCTGCACTGCTGACACAACCAAGGCCATCCTCTCCTCCCAGGAGCTGCTCCGATGCTGACAGCATCTAGACCTCAGTGTGGGTGTAAAACAAAGCTTGATGTGGACACGGGAACACTCCCAGCTTTACAATGGTCCTCAGGTAAATCAGCAAGGTAGAGATGCTGTGCTTGCACAGCAAGAGCAGCCCAGCCCAGTACTGGTTCCTGGCCCTGCAGAAAGGTGCAGAGCTAAAGGTGCTTTTCTCATCAGCCCCTCTTCATCACTCACAGCACGACTTTTGGGAGAACCTTTGGGAATTGAAGTCTCCTTCCCTTCCCCCCCAGCAGTGCTGTGAGGTCTGGCCCATCTCCTTTCCCCTCTGGTCCCTGGTTCCTCTCGTCCTGATGTGGTTTGGGCCGGCTTGGGGCAGCGGCACACAAGATTAATGGCAATGTTCTGTAGTCCCTTCGAGTCCTCCCGGTGAGATAATGGGAGGTACCATTGCATGGCATCTGCACCGTTCCTCTCCTGCCCCTGCCATTTCCTTTGGCTCGCCGTGAGCCCGCTGCCTGGGCAGGAGGCGGAGGCTGCCTGGAGGCAGCGGGTGTTTGAGCTGGGGCACGGCTGCCCCCAACGCTTTCGATGCTGCGTTGGCGCTGGTGATGAGAGTTTTGCAGAGCTGACAGATGCAGCCGGGGATTTTCCGGGAGCCTGGGGAGGTTGCTGGAGCAGAGGAGGGAGGGAGGCTCCTGGAGCCGGCGCGAGGACCTTCCCGTGGGGACAGGGACAGCGGTGGCAGCGGTGGCAGCGTTGCCATGGCAATGCCATCAGCAGCGCATCCCGAGCGGGAGGCTCTCTCTGCGGCATCCCGAGGTTTCCCAAAGCTCAGAGCTGCTCCTGGCTGCAGCTGCAGCTGCAGCTGCCGCTGCTATTGCAGCCCAGAACGTGCCCAGGGAGGGAGGCAGCTGTGGGGTGTGAGCCCGGAGCAGAGCCCAGCAGGACTGGGGAGCTGCCCCGGGCTGGCACAGCACCGACCCTGGCACAGCACCCTGCTGCCCCTGCTGCAGGCTCCGGGAACCAGCCCACCCTGTGGCAGGGCTCTGCCACTCACTGAACGTTGTGGCTTTGGGGTTGGTGCTTAGTTTATCAAAGATGGTGACAAACACAATTTTTCCCTGCTTTTCCTAGACCTGAAAGTGTCCTTCAGGTTTGAATGGTTTAGCAATGCCTGGAGGAGAGGGATTTCTGTAAACACCAGTATGTTTTTCTTTTATTGTTATTATATTCCATGTACCGTGAAGGCTGGGAAATCAGTATTTCAAGCAGGGAGAGCTGAGCCAGCACTGTGGCTGCCTGGCTGTCAGAGCAGCTCCTGGGGGAGTGGGTGTTTTTCCCTGGCCTGGGTCAGGCACAACACTTCAGAATTTGTGCCAAGCCAGCTCAAGCAGGCCGGCGTGCATGGGATTGGAATATCAGTAAAGGCTGAAGTCAACTCAGTGATTCCAGGGCATTGTAGTAAGAAAAAATTGCATTTTCTGAAGGCTGGACTGTAGTTGTTACATTTAGACAAGTACTTTAAAGCAGGGTTACCGTATTATTCTGTGTTACTAGTGACCACTTTGTTGTTATAAGCTGGAGTTGTCTTGCAACACTGGCACACATTCTGGATCCTGACTTAATCTCAGGAAGAAAACGAATCCATTTCGAGAAGCGAAGTGTTGCTTTCATTGTATGCTCCAAGTCATCAGTGCTGCTTTGCTCAGTGTGGAATCTGAGCCTGCCACTGTGTAATTTCAGTGACTAAGATGGCTTTATATTGTCACTGTTGTCAGCAGTTCCAGTTCTCATCAAACAGCTACTTTTCGGTGTGGGAAATTTAGCATGCGCATTGTCATGCTGGGTGCAAACCACCTCAGTATAGTATTTAATGTGGCAGAAGCTCATTGCTGCTCTCCCCAGTTGTCTCTGTACCACTCCAGACAGACCAGCAGAAGGTAAAGCACACTCCTCTAACTCGGAGGGGAGCCCTTTTGTAGGATGAAAGAAATCCGTTTTTTAGGATGCAAGAGATCAGTTTTGTAGGATCCTAGAGAGCTCGCTCAGGAACTGGGACAGTCTCCTTTGCCTGACCTTTGTTTCCAGTCTGGCTTGGATGCAGTCATTTGCTGATGATTCTTTCTGGAGGGATGAATTTTGCACGTGGAGAGGAATTTGGAATAGGGATGGAATTGAAGATGAGGCCGTGCTTTACTTCCCTTCTGATGCTGCTGTGAGATTTCTGGTCTGCAAACAGCAACCCCAGTGCAGCTGGGAGGGAGAGGTCTCCTCATTTTATTACTTCAGTGCTGCAGACAGCAGCACAAACCCAGCTGTTAGGGACATTTCCCTACAGCTGTGTTCTCAGTGAAGGCATTTTATGGTTTATCTCAGCATTCTTCAGGCAAATGCACAGAATTGTTTCTGTTTAGCAAAAGAAATCCTGGGGTTTGGGTGCTCGTCAGGAAGAGCAAGGATTGTCCATCAGGACACTGGCCCCTGTGGCCTGGGCTCACAGAGGTGCTGTGGGGAGGGAAATTTTTTCTCAGGTGCTTTTCTCCTTCCCTGCTGCCAGCGCACCCCAGGGCAAGCTTACACACAGTGGTGGCCACAAAAACAAGAATTCATCATATTTTCCTTTCCATGAATATGTTGCTTTGTCCAGGCAAACATCTCAAGACTGTGGTTGGTGGAGTGTTTCTGGGTGGGTGTACATGAGAGCAAAGTTTGACTCAAAATTCTTGAGTTAGCCTCAAATGAGAATCCTTGGAAGAGGAGGAGGACAAATACAGACAACTTTAGCTTTGCTTCAGAATCTTGGAGGCCTTTTTATAGAGACAAGAATATATTTCAGATTTGTTGTTGCACGAAGTTGAGTTTTGTTTGGAAAAGGCCATTTGGCAAATTGTATGATTATATTAAGCTCAGAGGTGGTGACTCACTGGCATAATTTCCAGGAAACAAATGAAAGAAAGGGTAATGATATGTTGTTTCTTCTACAGTGGAAGAAAGGAATAACCTTTCTGCCTGGGGGTACTTCTAGAAAAGCAGATAAAACCTGGAGTCATAACCATTTAAATCAGTAAGTTCTGTCTTTAACATTTCCTTCAGATTTCCATGCTGCAGTTTCTGAAGAAGAGGCTGAGAATCAAAGTACTTCCAGCCACAGAGATTTGAAGCCTATTTTTAGTTATCAAAAATGTTTCCTGTGCACCTCTGCAGGGGAAGCCCCGAAATATCTGATTCCTTGTGGGAGGGAGCTGCTTAAGCAGGTGAAGTAAGAGGACTGGAAATAGTCATTGTCCCTTTGGATGCAAACATCCAGGCTCTTTCTCTGTCAGCCACTGTATGGGGTGAACAGTGCTGGCACTGGGGAAAAGCTGAAGGAACTGGTCCAGTTACGGAGTATCACTACTGCTAAAACTCAAAAAAAATAATAATTTGAAATCACTCATTCATCAAAGAAAAAGCAATTCAATGTTTGCAGATCTCTTTGCAACACAGAAATATTTTCTAACAAACATATGAAGAGTCATTACAACTTGTGCTTCCTCAAAATTAAAAATAATTTACAATCACAACAAATCCTGATGATAGAGGAGACATAATTTTTAAAGCTTAGTGTTTCTGTTTTGGAGCAATTACAGAACCTTGTATTATAGAGGATGATGTGATTGTTTTTCATGTGGCAGCACCATTTAATTAAGATTTAAACAGATGGTTAACAAGAATAGTATTGTAGGCTTCATCAAAGTAAAGGGCACAATAATATTTCCACTTCAAAGTGGTTTGTTTTGATTTCTGCCAATAAATAAATGAATTTCACATGTCAGAGGAAAGCAGTCTCACAGCACAGTTACGGTATGACTACTTGTGAAGTGTGTTCACAGAACACGGAGTTAATTTGTAACCCCAGCACAGATACAAATCCACCAAATGAGCAAAGTGTTTGATTTGTGAGAGTTAGTGGTAACTGCTGAGAGTGAAAAAAACCCCAACACACTGTTTTTCTTAATTGGGAAAAGCACAGGCATGATCCGAGTGGAAAGGCAGCATCCAGCCCCTGTGCCCCCCTGCCCCACCAGTGCCCAGCCCAGCAAAGAGAGCACCCAGGAGATAAGGGGAGGGAGAGGAGAATTTCTTACCTGCCCTGTGGGGATTCAACCCAAGAGCTGGACTGGAAATGTGGAAACAGGAGTGGATGGAGGGAGCAGCTGCCACCCACAGCCCTGCTCTTCCTGTCCCCACTCTGAGCACTGCCCTGCTTGCTGGAAACCCACAGGAGGAGGAAAGGGACTGGACCATGCTTGTCTAAATGGGGCTTATTTATTTTTCCTCTACAACACAGGTCTGCAGAAGAGGCACCATCACAACCTCCCATCAAACTTTCCACAGTCAAAAAGGAGAAAGCACAATATCTAAATCAAATTGAAATGAGATTTCCAGGACTTCTTTGGGCAAATGACTTTGATAAGAAAACTTGCCTACTGAAGGGAAGAGGCCATGCTGGCCCCCCAGGTCACCTCCAGAAGGAGGTGAGAGCAGCCCTGCAGAGATAAGTGCCCTATTTCTGGGCATGGCCCAGCAGCTAGGCTCTTCTGCAGCCCCAAAAGAAGATTTCCAGGAAGGAAAGGTCAGAGAGGATAAAGCAGCCATTTGGGAGCTGTCACTCTTTTCAGTGTGCTTTCTGCCACTGCACTCTTCACACTCACATACAGGTCAAGAAAAAAAAAAATGAGTTCAATAGTTGCCTGCCTTCAGCAGGGGTGCCTTGGGATGTTGGACTGGGATTCATCTTGTCCAGCTCTAGTCAAAATCTAATTTCCTTGGTACTCTGTCAGAAGAAATCAGCAATACTGGAGGGGCCATTCAACCATGCCTTCACCCCTTGGCTTCCAAGGACCCTGAACCCTGGTGCTGCTTGCTGGCTGCAGCTGACGATGGAGGCTGGGATGGAGCGGGGATGGAGGCTGGAATGGAGGCTGGGATGGAGCTGAGGATGGAAGCTGGGATGGAGCTGACGATGGAAGCTGGGATGGAGCTGAGGATGGAAGCTGGGATGGAGCTGAGGATGGAGCTGGGGATGGAGCTGAGGATGGAGCTGGGATGGAGCTGGGGATGGAGCTGGGGATGGAGCTGGGGATGGAGCTGGGATGGAGCGGGGATGGAGGCTGGGATGGAGCTGGGGATGGAGCTGGGGATGGAGCTGGGATGGAGCTGGGGATGGAGCTGGGGATGGAGCTGGGATGGAGCTGGGGATGGAGATGAGGATGGAGCTGGGGATGGAGCTGGGATGGAGCGGGGATGGAGGCTGGGATGGAGCTGGGGATGGAGCTGGGGATGGAGCTGGGATGGAGCTGGGGATGGAGCTGGGGATGGAGCTGGGATGGAGCTGGGGATGGAGCTGGGGATGGAGCTGGGATGGAGCTGGGATGGAGCTGAGGATGGTGCTGAGGATGAAGGCTGGGATGGAGCTGAGGATGGAGCTGGGATGGAGCTGGGGATGGCGCTGAGGATGGAGCTGAGGATGGAGGCTGGCATGGAGGTGAGGATGGAGCTGAGGATGAAGGCTGGGATGGAGCTGGGATGGAGCTGAGGATGGAGGCTGGCATGGAGGTGAGGATGGAGCTGAGGATGAAGGCTGGGATGGAGCTGGGATGGAGCTGAGGATGGAGGCTGGCATGGACGTGAGGATGGAGCTGAGGATGGAGGCTGGGATGGAGCTGAGGATGACGGCTGGGATGGAGATGGGGTGGAGCTGAGGATGGAGGCTGGGATGGAGCTGGGATGGAGCTGGGATGGAGCTGAGGATGGAGGCTGGCATGGAGGTGAGGATGGAGCTGAGGATGAAGGCTGGGATGGAGATGAGGATGGAGCTGGGATGGAGCTGGGGATGGAGCTGGGATGGAGCTGGGGATGGAGCTGGGATGGAGCTGGGGATGGAGATGAGGATGGAGCTGGGATGGAGCTGGGGATGGAGATGAGGATGGAGGCTGGGATGGAGATGAGGATGGAGCTGGGATGGAGCTGGGGATGGAGCTGGGATGGAGCTGGGGATGGAGCTGAGGATGAAGGCTGGGATGGAGATGAGGATGGAGCTGGGATGGAGCTGGGGATGGAGCTGGGATGGAGCTGAGGATGGAACTGGGATGGAGCTGGGGATGGAGCTGGGATGGAGCTGGGGATGGAGCTGGGATGGAGCTGAGGATGGTGGCTGGGATGGAGCTGAGGATGGTGGCTGGGATGGAGCTGGGATGGAGCTGAGGATGGAGCTGGGATGGAGCTGGGATGGAGCTGGGATGGAGCTGGGGATGGAGCTGGGGATGGAGCTGGGATGGAGCTGGGGATGGAGGCTGGGATGGAGCTGGGGATGGAGCTGGGATGGAGCTGGGGATGGAGGCTGGGATGGAGCTGGGGATGGAGGCTGGGATGGAGCTGGGGATGGAGCTGGGATGGAGCTGGGGATGGAGGCTGGGATGGAGCTGGGGATGGAGCTGGGATGGAGCTGAGGATGGTGGCTGGGATGGAGCTGGGGATGGAGCTGGGATGGAGCTGGGGATGGAGGCTGGGATGGAGCTGGGGATGGAGGCTGGGATGGAGCTGGGGATGGAGCTGGGATGGAGCTGGGGATGGAGGCTGGGATGGAGCTGGGGATGGAGCTGGGATGGAGCTGAGGATGGTGGCTGGGATGGAGCTGGGATGAAGCTGGGATGAAGCTGGGATGGAACTCCTGCACTCTGCTCTTTGCAGAAAGCTGCACTCGTGTCCTGCTGGTGCTGGGACACGGCTGACATCACAGCAGCACCTGCACACAGCTCCAGCAGCTCCTGGGCTCTTTGGGGGATGCTGGCAGGGGTTCCCTGCTTGTCCCTGCTGCACAGCACTGCCGCTGTCTCTGGCCTGTCTCTCTGCTGGGACGAGAGGGACAGGCACCAGCACTGCCCCCAGCAGCTGCAGGCTGGACTGAGCCTGGGAACCCCTGGATGTGCAGCTACCTGTCTCAAGGACAAGAGGGACTGGAGATGCACCACGGGTGGGTGAGGAGCTGCCGTCAGCTGCAGAGCTGGGAACACGAGGCAGCTTTTCAGGAGAACACTTTGAAGTGACACAACAGAGGCAAACAGTGGAGATATCCCATTTGTAATCAGCACACGCAAAAGACAGGAAGGTGTTCTTTGTGCAAGACCTAATGTTATTAAACTTTACCTTGGCAAATATCAGGGTTGCTGGAAACAAATACAGCCTCTTCTGCAAATATAAATTCCTGCCTTAAGGTGATAATTTCCCTAAACATTCAAGTGACAGGTTCAGGAGGTGTAATTAGAAAACCCTGACAGACTTAAAAGGAAATTTTTTCACCACAAAGATGCAAGTGTGTAAGATGCTGTTTTACCCTATGCTGCTATTGTGTTTAGTAGTTTTGTTGCTTAAAATGATAATCAGACTGTGTTGAATTTAACAGAAATCAGAAGAAAGATGAACAGCATAGAATCCCACCTCAGTTTATCTTGCTTAACTCTTCTTAGGGTAGCAGGCAGTGTAATTTTCTCTTTTTTGTTTGGTATTTTGTCCCAACAGAGTTGTCACTTCTCCCCCTGTCCTTCCACACCCCTCACTCTCCACCTGCATGTTCTTCCCCAGCTGATTTCCAATTTTCACTCCTTGCAGAAGAGGTCACTCACAAGATCCTGGTTGTGTCAGCATCCCCAAAGTGTTTAACAGCAGGACCAACTTGAATATGGCACGAAAGTTGATAGCTGATGAAAGCATAATTTAATATTAATGTGCCAGATTCTCCACTGATACAAATTGAGGAGAAAATGAAATGGCACTGTTTTTCACCATCTACAGCGAGGCACAGCGTAGATCTCTGGTTAAAAGTACCTTGTGTAGTTCTAATTTCACACTCTAAGTTGTCTGGAAGACAGGGAATTAAGCAACAAGGCTAAGCATTTTCCAGAAATAGAGGTATCAGTGGGAGTTGCAACAGAATTTTGTATGTAATTACTATCCTGCCTGGGGTGTCAGGTTCATCCACAACAGTAAAGCTTTTCTCTTGTACTGGAATATGCAAACAGAGCAGGCCCCACATTTGGCACTAATTGGCAGAGCTGAACACCTTGCAGGAATGCTGCAGTTGTGTAGGGTGTGCAGATGGAGGGGTGAGACCAGCAGGCAGCTCTGGGTGAGGACTGTGTGCTCTGGCTCCTCTCCTCTCCTGGGACACTGAGCAGTGGGGCTGGGGAAACTCAGCCCATCCCTTTTGATGGCCAGGGTTACTTGAGCCCAGCTCCACTAAAACTCCATTTGGAACAGGCAGTGCATTCCAGGAGCAGCCAGAAATGGGATTGGACTGTCAGTGCAGACAGGACTGAATGTGCTGTGAAAATCCACACAGGAACCATGGAAAAGTCAAAGAAAAAGTTCTGGGGAAGAGCAGCAACCTGCAGATGTGTGAGTCGGGGCAGGATCCAGACTGATCCCCTGAGCTCTCTGTAGGACAGGGACATTTTCTGCAGGTTTTGCAGAGAGCAGCAATGACACAGAGCAGTACTGTGATATTTAGGAGCTGGAGTGAGGGGTGTCAGCTGTTATTGCACAATCACTGAAGAGAGCTGAGCTTCCAGGCACCAAGGAGGGGCAGGTTTCCATCCCACCTTCCTGTGCTGGGACATACTGAGAGCAGCTGGCCCTGGTGCGCTGGGTGCTGCTGTGGGTGATTGCTGCTGTTTCTGTTCACACAGGGCTGTCCATGGTGGCAGGGATGTGCCTGCCCCAGTGCAGGGGGAGGCTGCTGAAGACACCCAGACCTGGTCCCCCATGGCAAGTGTGAGGCTGCAGCTGCAGCTGCTGGAGCACCAGTGTGGGAGTAAAGTACCTTTGGGAATCCTTGCTGTAATGGGGTATTTTGGATCTTGCAGGACTGGCTGTGGTTTCTTTGGCTGTTCTGCCCTTTGGAAGAGGTATTGACTCCCCCGAGAAAACCAGTGATTTTTGTGTTTCAGATGTTCATGCCCCCTTCAGTTACCCGGCCCCACCTCAACCCCCATCTTATCAGTTCCACAGTGGTTCTTTAGGCTGTGGGAAGGGAAGAGATGAACCAATGCTGAGGCAGTTTTGTGTATCTGGGATTCATAAATCTGTGAGTGAGCTGCAGCGGAAGGTGCTGCTGGCCAGGACAGTCCCTGCACAGAGAGCTCCATGAACAGTGCAGCCAGGAGGAATTGAGGGAGAGTCCTGCAGCACCTACACATGCCTTGGTGGAGTTTAGGAAAGCAGACAGGCACCTGAACTCAGTTATGAGCTCCATTCTCACCCAGTGCTTAGTCAGTCCCATCCATCCTCAGCCAGTCCCATCCATGCTCAGCCGGTCCCATCCATGTTCTGCCAGTCCCATCCATTCTCAGCCATTCCCATCCCTTCTCAGCCATTCCCATCCACGCTCAGCCAGTCCCATCCCTGCTCAGCCAGTCCCATCCCTGCTCAGCCAGTTCCATCCATCCTCAGCCAGTCCCATCCATCCTCAGCCAGTTCCATCCATCCTCAGCCAGTTCCATCCATCCTCAGCCATTCCCATCCATCCTCAGCCAGTTCCATCCATCCTCAGCCATTCCCATCCATCCTCAGCCAGTCCCATCCCTGCTCAGCCAGTTCCATCCATCCTCAGCCAGTCCCATCCATCCTCAGCCAGTTCCATCCATCCTCAGCCAGTTCCATCCATCCTCAGCCATTCCCATCCATGCTCAGCCAGTTCCATCCATCCTCAGCCAGTTCCATCCATCCTCAGCCAGTTCCATCCATCCTCAGCCATTCCCATCCATGCCCAGCCAGTCCCATCCCTGCTCAGCCAGTTCCATCCATGCTCAGCCAGTTCCATCCATCCTCAGCCATTCCCATCCATGCCCAGCCAGTCCCATCCATGCTCAGCCAGTCCCATCCCTGCTCAGCCAGTCCCATCCATGCTCAGCCAGTCCCATCCATCCTCAGCCAGTTCCATCCATCCTCAGCCATTCCCATCCATGCCCAGCCAGTCCCATCCCTGCTCAGCCAGTCCCATCCATGCTCAGCCAGTTCCATCCATCCTCAGCCAGTCCCATCCATGCTCTGCCAGTCTCATCCGTGTATCCTAGGCAGGGATGGGGCTGCCAGCAGCACCTTGGCTTCAGAACAAAATGCCTGAATTCAGGGCAGCAGATTCCTCTGCTCACACTGCAGGCAGGTTTGGGAGCCTGAGAAGAGGCTCACATAGACTCTGTGTGCCAGGCAGTGTGAGGCACAGGGACTCTGGGGAGTGTTGACTCACAGTATTTTCATCTCTCTCACTGGCAGTAATACTGGTGCAGTAATGAAAAATATTCCAGAACCTTCCCTCTGGGGTACCTATCTCATTTTGGGCTGCATAAATCCTCCTCACAGGTTTGCAATAAGACTTTGGTTAACTTTTTGTAGGTGATTTAAAGTGTATGTCTGACAAGATTCCCTGTTCCATATTTTCCTCCCTGCTGGAATGTCCTTTGGCATTCAATAAAAACCCATAGTGGTTATGCTAATTTGATTTTTGCAATCAAGCCACCTTAAATTGCATTTATTCCTGTGTGGTGAGTCATGCTGTAATGATCTGATTTGTAGATCAGGTCCAGCTTCTGCAGGGCATTGTGCAAACATGAGACAATTTCCTTCTCACAAATCTTGGAGGGTGCTTTCAGTTCCGCAGTAACAAAAGAAATGAACACATTTTTGCCTACTGCAAGTAGAAGCCAAAACTTCCAATTGTTTTTAAAATAGAATTTACAATATTTTAGTAAAACAGGCATGAAAAATTGTCAGGTGGAATCTGTGATCCCAAATAGGTGAAAAGAGTCTCACAGTGCTGAAGCCATGGTGGGAGTGGAGATGACAGAAGCTGCAGCCATGGTCTGTGGACAAGGAAAAATGAGTATTGGAAACCAGCACAGGGGAACTCCACTCTGTGTGTTTTCCTGTGGGGTAACCCTTGTGCTTCCTTCCTGTCCCTGTGCCTTCTCCAGGTGCAGCAGCAGGTCTGGTGCTGGTCCAGTCCTTCAGATGATACCTCCTGTCTGGGCAGGAGCAGGAATTCCAGCTGTCAATCACTGTTATTGACATTCTGGTCCTGAGTTGCAAGTGCACATCTAAAGTGTGATTGCAATGACTGGATTGAAGCTGGAGGCAACAAGCCAGCAGTGCTAATTAACTCAGCCACAAATCAGCCTCATTAGCTCCAGCAGTGTCTCCTGACCACAGACGATCTGCTGCTCCCATGCAGGAGAGGCTGGGAGCTCCAGGAGAGCTGCAGATCACCTGTGGGCCATGGAAGAAGGAGGCTGAGGAGGAGATTCCAGTACGGATAGGATCACTCTGGTACCACGCTGGTGTCCTGTGGGCCATGGAGTGCCTGGCTTGTGCTGGCTGATGTCCCGTTCCCTGTGTGCAGACACCACCCACACCTGCCTGCCTGCCCTGCCTCCTCAGCTGGCACACTGTGAGCTTCTCTTTGCGTTCAAACGATTTGGTGTGGTTGGAATTTCTGCCTTTCAGGTCATTGAAACTGGGAACGAAGTCCCTGGCAGTAAACCCAACATGCTGAGGAGCTGCTGCTCCTTTAAGGGTGATGTTCACACATCAGCAGTGGCTTCAGGAAGTTGTTCAATAAGGTTAGGAGTGTTTTGTCCTGTGTGTGCCCTGTTTGTGTGCTGGGTGTGGTGATGGACAAACGGAGCAGTCCCAGTGGTGGGGACCCGCAGGCCAGGCAAGGAGCAGTGAGTGGCTCTCGGGGCTGGGGAGACACAGGGATGGAGAACATCTCTCTTTGCAGTGCACTTTAACAGAAATATCCCCAAAGGTTTCCCTTCTTTCACCTTGCTGGGCTGAGAGACTCCTGTTCCTAGCAAGACAGAGTGAGTTTTTCTTTGCCTTACTGTGATTTGCCTTGGAAAAACACTACTTCTTTTTTGTCTATTGACTTGTTTTTTCATATGAACAGCTGACTTGGGGCCCTGTCAGCTGTGCCCTTCCCTTCCTGCTGCCAAGGCACCCATTCCCAGGGCACACATTCCAGGATTTGCTGCTTTAGGAGCAGTGACCCTTTGCATTTGTTTCAAGTCGCATTGTTCTTTTTCCATGATAAAGCCTTGCAAACTCATCCCATATTGTAACAGTCCCTTTTGGTTACTTTAATCCAAAATTCAGCAGTTTCATTAAATTACTCATTCTCCCCATTTTCTTTGTGATCACCAGCCATGTCAGTCACAGCAACTCTTCAAAGAGGGAGGCTGAACTCTACATCAGATAGGACTTCTTTCTTTTTATTTATAAAGCAAAGCATGAATTCTAACAGGTCCACTAGTCATATCTATTGATTTGGTACTTAATCATATGAACACAATGAATATTCAGTGCCTGCATGATATAAAAAGAACAATCAGAATAAGCTATTAGAGGTGCTGGAATCTCATTTAAAATCTAATTAGGCCTAGAACAAAACTAGAGGAGTCTTGTCTGAGTATGAAGAAATGGATGTGTCTATATAATGATTGAAATGCCTTCTTTTTTCATCCTTATCTTGGCATTTATTAAGAAACTAGCATTTTTTTTTTTTCCCAGTTCAGGCTTGTAGAACCATTAGTTTGGCTGATACTCTCATACTTTAACTTCCAGATTAGAGCTGCTCACTCCATGCTATGTGACTGCTCTCCCTGTGCAGAGCTAGAGTCCTGGTGTTGGGGTGGGCAGGGCAACTCAAGCAGAAATTGTTTTATAGCTGTCCCTGTTCCACTGCACTGACCATTCATAAACCCCTGAGTCTGCATTGCTTTAACTGACCTCATCGTTTTCTGGATTTTGTCACCATATCAGATCAGTACTTTGTGAATTTCCCCCCCTTTTAATAACAAAACTGAGAAAAACTTCAGTTATTTATGGCTCTTTTGCATAAATATCATGGCTCAGCTTGCAGGGCTGGCTTGCATGAAGGCAGATTCAGGCTTTGCTCAGCTGGGCAGAGCTGAGCAGGTGAATTATTCACTTCCTTTTAGCAGCCAGGCTGGACCTACCCCACGCTTGCATTGTCCTGCTGAGGCAGGCAGAGGATGTGAGCAGAGGTCACCCTGTGATGAATGCTGGTCAGTGGGACTCTGCTTTGCTTGGCATCAGCAAACTCTGCCTGGATTCTGGCATTTCTGACTTTTCTGGGAGGTGGCCAAGGGGGCTGCCCTGTTTTTTTCCTGCTGGGTCATTTCCAGCCAGAACATAATCTCAGGTTCTTCAGGTAGTTTCACTCATTCTTTAAAGCCCAGGTCATGTAAGTCTGCTCTCAAATGCGCCCCAGGAAGGGTGCCAAGGCTTAGCAAAGCTAGAGGGAAGGGCTTGCCCAGGGAACCCCTGCCCATCTGCACACACCCCATGCTAAGCAGTAATCTCCTACAAATACAGCCCCGGACAGAGAAACGTCTTTTCATTCATGGATTCATCTTGTGGTTGCTGAACATTTATAGCTGGGAATGATTTTTATGCACTGAAAGCCTGTTCCTCTCCCACCTTCAGCATTTCTTGACAATGCAGAAGCCAAGGCAGCTGCTCCAGGGAAAGTACCTTCCTCAACAACCCCACTGGGCTGCATAAGGCTGGCAGTGACTGCAGAGCTGCCAGCTGCAAGCATCCCCACCCCAAATGGCTATCCAGAATGGTTTAAAAAAATGTAAGGAATTATATTTACAAATATATTACTCCACATGTAAATAGGGAATTAAAGGGAGTAGGAGAAATTTGTGTTGATAGCCTGTGCAGATCCTACATTACCACAGGGACTGAGCAGTGAGGCCCCACTCCCTGGGGTATCCAAGCACTGCATGAACACTGTTCAGTAAGAGCAGTTTCAGAAGTATAACCTGTGCACATCTTCCCCCCTGCAGTAGCTGGCTGCTCCCTCCCTTCCAGCCCTGCAAATTCAAGTTATGGAGACATAGCTCAGCCCTAGGCGGCCAAAAGCAGCCCAGGACTTCTCTTTGCAAGGGAAAAAATGGCACTCACAAAAAACATGAGATTAATTCCTGAATTAGGGTATAGTCCTCATGGTTTGAGGATGATGAGAAAGGTCTTGAGGTCTGGTTCAATTTGTTTATGGTTTCCCTGCTTTTCTTCTCCTTGCTGTAATGAATTAAACCTTACAGAAGTGGGCACTTGCCAGGTATGATTTCAGACTTTCCAGGCTGCTGTCTAGGGCTCCTAATTTTTGCCTGATATGCATTACTTTCCACAACTATGTTGTTCTGAGGATCTGATTTTGATTCTGTTCCATCTCATCTGAGATGAATGGGCTTAATCAGAAACCCACTTCATTCGATGGCAGCCCTTTATAAGATGCTAAGAAACATACCACAGTCTTGCCCTGGCAAGGCAAGAGCCCAAATGAAGGGAAGAATTTTAGCTTCTAACTGGATTCTAACTATGGAGCTCTGAGGGTTTATAAGATTTTCCAGTGATCACCTCATTTGGCCTCTGTAAATGGGAGCTGGGCAAGAAAATAAAATCTGTCTGCTCTGAAATGTGCTTATTGATGTCAGCAGTTGTTCTATAATTGTTCTCACAAATCAGCTAATTGAGGTCCTTAATGAAAGGTGACTTAAGCAGCAGTAAATCTTGCAGTTGCCTCCCCAATGGACAGCAGCTGACCAAATCTGGTTTTCCTTGTTAACCAAATACTATTCTTGAAGCACGTTTGCCCAAAGGACTGGAATTAATGAGGTTTATCAGGGTGCTGCTGCTCTCCCTCATGTCCTGCAGCGAGCTCTGTAGGGCTGAGCTGTGCTCCTTGCACTGTCCTCGGCACAGAGGTGCCTGCCACCCCCCTGGCAGGGCTGCTCTGGAAAAAGGGCTCACACCTGCACGGGAAGGTGCCAAACTCTGTACTCGGGGGCTGCCAGGTCTCACATCTGGGGCACAGCTGGGTCCTTCCGGTGGCTGGAACAGGAGATCCCTGGGGAGGGTTTGGGCACAGGTCTGGAGGCAAGCTCCTTGTTGCTTGTTTGCCGGGGTTTGGGGCTCCTCAGCCCATCCCTGCACCTGGACCTGCTCCTGCCTGAGCTCCCCAGGCTCTGCAGGGCAGGCACCACAGGAGCTTGGTGCTCCAGGCCTGACACCAGGCAGCTCAGAAATGCTTTCTGGCCGTCTCAGACGGAATTCAGCATCTCTTCGTTCTCGAGTTCACTTGTGTGGTTTTCTGCCTTCATTTTGCAGCTTTAACTGAGAGGAGAGGACCCTAAAGTTCATCCAGAGGTTCAAAAAATTAACATGCTTTCTCCTCTGAACTTTCAAAATCCAGCTAAAGGCTTTTAGCTGATTATCACAAGTCTCTTCTCTCTAATGACTTTCCAGTTTATTGATGTTGCAAAAAAATCTGTGGATAACCCTCTCTATTAGATATAACTATTAATGACTATTGAGCTTGGGAAATTATTCTGTTAATTTTGTCTTTTGTCTTCTATTTCCTGTCAGAGATGTGAAATGGAAGCCTGCAGTTCTCTCATAATTACTGCATTTTGTTGAGTTCTCTTCCCTATTTTTAAAGATAAGTTTGTGCTTAAGTATAAGCTTTTGAAAGAGGGAAGTAAAAAGTTTCCACTGAAGTGTGGTTGTGGTTTGAATGCAAAAATGTCATTGACGAAGGGGAACCCTGATTTTTGATTGAAAATTCACCACTGATGAAGCAATTTTATTTCTCTTGATTAGATTTTGAGATTGTCTGTGTGTCTCATCCTCACAAGGATGAGTTCTTGTTCAAGTGGAGTTACACAGATAAGACTGATCGTGTCCCATACTTAGCTGTTCTGGATCCTTTTTTAACACTTCCCAGCTGTTCAGCTGGTGATTGATAAAGAACCCATGGAGATGTGAGGACGTGGAGAGACCCCATGGTGGTGTTCTGAGGCTGCCAGTGTCTCACAGCCCTGCCTGCCACGTGCCCTCAGCCATGGAGCAGCCACTGCTGCAGAGCTTTTGCTGCTCTATCTTGCCTTTCTAATAGAGGAGAAATCTTTCCTGTAGCTTTTTAAGCTCCCCGAAATAGTTTAAAGACATTTATTTTTCACAGAGAGGGTCACTGCTATTGTGAAGCTTTCATGGTACAGTGTTACTGAGGCAGCCACCCACTGTCTGTGCACCAGATTTGGGTATTTTGTCCTAGAAATTTGCAGTCTAGTGAGGCTTCTTCTCCTTAAACAGTAGTTACTTACAATTTAATTCTTTAATTTCTTAGGATCAAAAAATAATATGGGTTGAAAGGGATGTCTGTCTTCGGCTTTTATTGTGGTCTGAGCAGAGCAGGTTATTTCCTTTTATCCTCAGCAGAGCACACTAGTGCACGTTTGTGTTCCCAAATACAAAATATTCCGTTAACTCAGCTGAGAAAGTAGGTCTGGACCTCGGTGCTGGATTTCCTTCCTTGTCTATCCCTGATGCCTCTTGCTCCCTGTTGTGAGTGTTCTTTTCCACAGAGCAGTGTGACAGCAGTCACTGTCCCTCCCTTTGATGTTCCTGTTGTCACCATTCCAGGCTGAAGGGTGGCTGGCAGCAAAATCCATCCCCGTTCCTCCAGAAACTCATTAAAACCAAGTAACTGAACTGTAGCAAAGTGATTTCTGTTTGGACTACATTGCCAACTTAGCAGATGTGTGAAAGGAAAAATGACTAAGTAGTTTCTTGTATAGAAATCTCTCTAACTAGAAACTTTAAAAAAAATTTCAAATATATATTCTCTAATTTGATTGACTTTGTAGGCATAACTTGTAATCATCATGTACTGCATTCCTAAGAGAGAGGATGTAGGTTTTTTGTTTTTTTTTTTTTTTTTTTCTTTTTTTTTTTGTTGTTGTTGTTGTTGTTTTGTTGTTTGTTTTTTTTAATTACATCCCAGTTCTTTCCTTGGCTGATTATAACTGCAATATTTTGTGTAGGTGTTTAGAACAGAGGACTGGGAGTATCAGCATTGCAGCATTTCAGGACACATTCTGGTTGAACAGTGCAGCTCTAACTCTCTGTGTTGAGAGTTAATGAAGTTTTTTTTCCTGTATAAAAACAACATGTATTAATTTGTATCTTTTTTTATTTTTATAGACATATTGGTGTTCATAATGGAGGTCTGACTACTCTTAGGACTATGTAACCAACTTTTAGTGTCAGTGGGGGTCGTTTCACCCATTTCATTTGATTACAATTAATCCTGGAAAACAATGGCAGCAGTGTCCTGTTTGTGCAGGCAGAGCACTGGAGTGTTAATGTGCTCCTCACTGTGTTCAAGCCACATCTCCTGTCATTTGACTTCTTTTCTTAGTAAAGGAAAATAAAGTTTTCACAGCTTTTTTTTTTTCCCATTTCAGCATATAATTTTTTAGCGAAAACTTGTGCCAAATTCTATTTTGATGCCGAGGTTTATTTTTAAACTGCAGATCAGTACATTCAGGAATCACAATTACGTGAAGATAATGCTGATAACGTTGCCGTGCAGTTTACCCACAGGAGTTCTCCATGTGGTGTTTATCCTGCTGGTGTCTGGCAGTAGTGACAGCAGGCTGAGAGGGAGCTGCAGCTTTGCAGAGCTCTGCAGAGCAGGCTGTGAACAGGGGGCTGTGCCATGTGAGAGTGGGGGACAGGAAAGCTTTGATTTGTGCTGCACCTCAAAGGCTGTGAGAGACACAACTCCTGAAGATGCTGCCCCAAAAGCCTGGAGGGGCTGGCACAGGGGACACTGCGGGGCAGGAGCCAGCACAGGGGACACTGCGGGGGGACAGGGCCAGCAGCCGAGTCCCCTCCTGCGCTGCTTGCACAGGGGCAGGAAGCAACTGGAAACACCCCAGAGCTTTCCAGGGGCTCCCTGGATGTCTCTGGTCTGTGCAGCTCTTCCCACCACTCCCAGGTGAAGCTCTAAGCTTGGAGCAGAGGCTGCCTGAGAGCCCTGGCCCCAGTGCTGTGCTGTGAGGCTTTCCAGCAGATAGGAGTGTTCCTCAGGGGATTTCACCTAAGGAAAATCATTCCCCTGAGGATTTGTCATTGCAGACAGTCCCACAGGGAGGTGCAGGAGCTGCCTGGCTGCAGGGCACATGCTGGGTGCAGGGCTGCAGTGCCCTGGCAGGGCAGCATCCATCCATCCATCCATCCCTCCATCCCTCCCTCCCTCCCTCCACCATCCATCCATGCATCCATCCACACCTCCCTCCATCCCTCTATCATCCATCCATCCATCCATCCCTCTATCATCCATCCATCCATCCATCCCTCCCTCCCTCCACCATCCATCCATCCATCCACCCCTCCCTCCATCCATCCCTCTATCATCCATCCCTCCCTCCCTCCCTCCACCATCCATCCATCCATCCACCCCTCCCTCCATCCCTCTATCATCCATCCATCCATCCATCCATCCACCCCTCCATCCATCCATCCATCCATCCATCCATCCATCCCTCTATCCATCCATCCATCATCCATCCATCCCTCCTTCCCTCCCTCCCTCCCTCCCTCCACCATCCATCCATCCACCCCCCCCTCCATCCCTCTATCATCCATCCATCCATCCATCCATCCCTCCCTCCCTCCCTCTATCATCCATCCATCCATCCATCCATCCATCCATCCATCCATCCATCCATCCATCCATCCCCCTCCATCCCTCTATCATCCATCCATCCATCCATCCATCCATCCATCCATCCATTCATCCATCCATCATCCAGAAGGAACAATCCTGACAGAACAGACCTGAAGTCCTTTAGTGAGCAGGAGCTCATCTGTGTCCCTGCCCTGGGGGTGGACGTTCAAGGACCCTGATTTGTCTCCAGCAGCCAAGGATCACGTAGGGACAGCATGACTGGAGCTGCCAGGCTCAGGTTGCAAAGTTTGGTTTCCTTCAGGCTTTATTGTTGTTTGGTGTAGGGTTTTTAAAAATTTTAATGCAGATTAGGTGATTCAGGAATGGTTTAGATGCATTTGATTCTAAACTCTCAAGAGGATGCTCAGCAGGGGGCTTTTCTCTTGATTAATCCTAAACCCCAAGGCTGCTATCGATTCCCTTCTTTGCTGTGTTTCACTGCTCTGTCCCAGGCACAATCTAGCAAAGGAACAATCCTGTTCTGATTATGTACAAGAATGCCAAAGCAAACAGAAGTGCAATCACAAAGGTGGATTATGAGTTGTTTTTCCTTTGTTGAGGGAAGAATGTTTTTTGTCCATGCATTTCAAGGATTACTAGTGTTCATGAACAATTTAAAATAAATATTTGGTACTGCAGGGGAGTTGGTAATGACTTAATAAAAAGTAAAAATACCTCTTTGCTCCAGTTGAATGTTCACATAGTTTAGTTCTTATTGGCATCGATTTCCCCCAAATCTTTAGCATCTGATTTGTGAAAGGCAACATAATGAATTTTAGCAATAAACAAGAATATTGGAACAACAAACCAGTCTGTTCTTCCACTCCATTGAAGGGCAGTGTAGAACTCCTAGGGCAGCTCTGGAAGAGCTCTGCCTTGGCTGGCTCACACTTCCTCTGCAGTCACATGGCAAACTCCCTGTGCCTCCCTCTCCACCCCTCTGCAGGCCAAGAGAAGTGAGAAACCACCTGGATGTGGAATGAGCAGACACGAATCCCTCTGCAGCAGGCAGGCAGAGAATCCCTCCTGTGTCCCTGCTGCCCCCAACACCTGAGGGACAGCTTGGGGGTCCCTGGCGTGTGCCTGCCCTTGTGATTGCAGCTGCTGCAGGACCCTGTGCCACACTGCCAGTTCTTATGGCAGATGAGGGATGTGCTGAGCTTCCAGCGGGGTGATGTTTTTATTTAAAGCACCTGGGAGTGGCTGACATTCTCAATTACAGTTTGTTTGCACACGGTCTTGGCAATTGAAATGCAGTTTTCAACCAGTGCACCTAAGGTCTGCTCTGGGACATGCCAAAATCTCACTGCCAAAGCTAGGAAAGTACGTGGCATTTGCAGTGCTAATAGAGATGGATCAGGGAGAGAAAAAAAAAAAGCCTAAACTTCCTTCATCCCTTTTAAGTAATGATTCAGTCACCAGCCCTTCCCACAGTTCTTCACTGATGTTCTAATTGCAGACCAATACCAGCTTAGGCTGCCTAAAAATAAACTCCACATTTCCATTTAATTATTTGGACTATCTGCCTCATGACTCTGAAAATTATAGAGAAGAAAATATTTACTTACAGGGTTTTCCTAAGTATGATCTCTCAGGTATCCCAGAAAGAGAGGTAATAAATCTATATAACAATCTGTTAAAATACAAAAGACAATGTGAGAGTGAGTTTGGGCTGGGAGAGCTGGGCAGAGCTCAGAGCCTGCCTCACCTGGGACCAGTCTTTGGGCACAGGCTCTGCCTCTCTCCCTCCTCCCTGGGCAAGGCTCCCATCCATCCCTCCATCCCTCTGTCCATCCCTCCATGGGTCCATCCATCCCTCCATCCATCCATCTGTCCATCCGTCCTCCATCCATCTGTGAATCCATCCATCATCCCTCCATCCCTGCCCTTCCCTGCACGGTGTGACATGAATGTGAACGGCAGAGCTCTGTCCCTGCCAGCGCTTTGTAAAGGAATCTCTTTGATCTCAGGCGGGTTTCCCTGTGCTATTTTTAGATGCAGCGAGGATAACCGAGAGATGTCGATTCTAATGCAGACAGAAAGCAGTTTCAGATGCAGTTTTTCTCCAGGGGCAGAAGAGCAGAAGGAGGAAAGCACTGCAATCTCCAGCAACATTTCCATACCTTCTGCTTAGACAGAGCAGGGCCCTGAAGCTAGAGTGGGATGTTCCCCAAATAAAAAATCCACTGGATAGCTGGTGATTCTCCGTGGTTTTTTGTGTAACTCAGCACTGTGCTGAAGCAGAGCCAGGACCTGCAGTTAAATTCATCTTTGTAGCACGATGGATACGTTTATAAGGGGTTGCTAATTGCCAACCTTTGATTTAAAAGTAATGGCAACATCTCTCACTTTCCCAGCTTAAAACACACCTCCAGCAACCAGAGGTCTCGGATTGCTCAGTTTTGATCACACCAACTCCTGCTTTTCCTTTCATCTTCAAAACTGAGGCAAAGCAACGAGCAGATACACAACCCAAACCTTTCTTCCCTAGGGCCAGAGGGTGTGTGTCTGCAGATTTGCACTCAGACTGCTGAAGAACAAGGGTGTGAACGTGTTTACAGGGCAGAAGCGCTTCCCAAGGTGTTTTCTCCTCCTCCCGTTGCTGGGGAAACCAGCGCGGTGCTCTCAGCAGCGCGGGGCTGCATCCAGCATCGCTCCGTGCCTGCCTGCAGCGAGCCAAGGCACATCCAGCACCAGCACCCCCAGCACCCTGCTCCGGGACACAGCTCCGGGACACAGCTGGTCACAGCTGGACACAGCTCCGGGTCACAGCTCTGGGACACAGCTCCGGGACACAGCTGGTCACAGCTGGTCACAGCTCCGGGACACAGCTGGTCACAGCTCCGGGACACAGCTGGTCACAGCTGGTCACAGCTCCGGGTCACAGCTCTGGGACACAGCTGGTCACAGCTGGTCACAGCTCCGGGACACAGCTGGTCACAGCTGGACACAGCTCCGGGTCACAGCTCTGGGACACAGCTCCGGGACACAGCTGGTCACAGCTGGTCACAGCTCCGGGACACAGCTGGTCACAGCTCCGGGACACAGCTGGTCACAGCTGGACACAGCTCCGGGTCACAGCTCTGGGACACAGCTCCGGGACACAGCTGGTCACAGCTGGTCACAGCTCCGGGACACAGCTGGTCACAGCTCCGGGACACAGCTGGTCACAGCTGGACACAGCTCTGGGACACAGCTGGTCACAGCTCCAGGTCACAGCTCCGGGACACAGCTGGTCACAGCTGGACACAGCTCCGGGTCACAGCTCTGGGACACAGCTCCGGGACACAGCTGGTCACAGCTGGTCACAGCTCCGGGACACAGCTGGTCACAGCTCCGGGACACAGCTGGACACAGCTGGACACAGCTCCAGGTCAAAGCTCCGGGACACAGCTGGTCACAGCTGGACACAGCTGGACACAGCTCCAGGTCACAGCTCTGGGACACAGCTCCGGGACACAGCTGGTCACAGCTGGCCGTGAGCACTCCCTGGAGCCTGGGAAAGGCTGGCACAGGCTTTCAGTACCCGGGGAAGGAGGGGAGGGGACAGTGCTGCCAGCTGAGGCTGATGGAGAAAACCCCTCCTCATTTCAATCGGGCTTGCTAACTTTCTGCTTGTCCATAAACATTCACAGGGACTAAGGAGTCCTCTTACCCTGCACCTTCATCCCTGTTTGCATCTTTTGGAGTGGAGCTGAATTCTGTCCAGTGTGACCTCTGGAACCTGTAATGGACAAATATTTATTTTTTGTTGTTGTGTCCATGGTGCTGTAGTTAGAGGATACTTCTCCAAATGTAGTGTTCTCTTAGCAAAAATCCAGGCACTAAGATACCTAAGCTTGTAAATCCCAAACCATGAGGTCAGACAAATACACTAAAAAGCCAGGAATTTAAAAATAAGAAAATTAGTATCTACTTACGTATTTTAATGCATTTACTACAGATTTTTTAGTTTTTTCTCCTCTGTTTGGAGGACCAGAACTTTAGCAGTGACTTCAGGGCTTCTGGTTTTCATGCTTTCCTTTTATACAGTGCCACAGTTCTGGGGAGGGGGAATCCAGGAAATGTGATGAGCCTGTAGGAGAGCAGTGAGCACAGCGGGAGTGGCAGCAGCCAGGAATCAAGCTTAGCAGGGTTCCATTAGGCTGGCTTGGCTCCTGGTCTTGGCAAGCGTTGGGAAACCGAGTGCTATCTGGAAATTCTCCCTGCTCAGGCTTGTGGGCAGCCTGTGATGCAGAGATATTCCTAATATCTGCATCTGAGAGCAGAGCCCTGATGTTACAGGTGCTGAGTTTGAGACAGACATTCCTAGCTGGACACTTCCAGTTTTTCAAACACAACCTCAGCCCCTTCTCCCCTATTTTCCTTCCCAAGTGCCACCCACTTCTTCAGACTGGTAACCTACAGCTGAAACAGACAAATTCTGATTTGGAAAAATCTCCAAACTTGGTGTCTCTTTAGTTAGCGGAATCCAAATATGTTTGGCCGGATGGATCAGTTACACGTCCTTTCCTCCCTGCCCTGCACACCACACCTGAGGAATCTTTCCAAACCCTTTTTTAGTACCTGAAATGCCACTCCCCCAGTCTTTTCTCTCTCCAGGCATTCTCCACAGGCCAGGGTTAATCCCAGTGCAGTGAACCATTTCCCTTTTGTTCCATTCCCCCCCTCCAAACTCTCAGCTCCTGCAGGAATCCCTCTGGCTTTGATGCTACCAGGATCCTGCCTGGCTTTGTTCTGCAGCCCAGAGAGAGTTCCTGTGAGTCTTGGGCTGCCCCAAGAGGAGAGGGAGAACACAGGGCTATGGGCTGGGCACCTCATCTTCTGTCCCCACCGTGCTTTGTCTTGGGAAGATTCATCAGTTGCACTGAGCCAGGCGAGAGCTGCTGTCCTGGGGCCAGAGCCCCTGCCTGAGCAAGAGCCTTTGCTTGAGCTCAGCAACCTCTGCAACACACCAAGGAGAACCAAAGAGATGCCACAAAGGGCAGGAGGAGAGTGATTTTAACTCAAATAATGCTAAGCATTTCAAGCCTAGTCACAAGCCAATGCTAGGTTTTCACAACAGAAGTTAGGATTTAGAGGGTGGACTGTCTCCTGAATCCTGAACCCCATTTCCTGGTGAGTTCTTAATTCTGCAAGTAGGTCATGTCTGCTGTCTCCCTTCGAGAGCAGTGGAGACTTGACAAGTCAAAATAACAACTCTTATCTCTGCTCTCTTTGATGTTAGATGTCACTAAGTTGTTCCCTGCCATCTACTTTTCATTGCTTCTCTTCATTTCCTGCAAAACTCTGCTGAACACACAGGATGATGAATGATAAGACGTTTCCAGGTCCAAGCAATGTTTGGCACATGGTCTCTCCCTGGCTGCCAGGGTGACCCATGGCAGTGGCTGGCTTGGGTCATGGACCCTGGTGTCCCTGTGAAGGCACCCAAAGCTCGTTCTTGAGCTGCAGTTTCAGTGCACGAAGCCCAGACTTCTCAACCCTCTGCTAGCAAAGATGCCACAATCTGCAGGTGCTGGGAAGAGCCTCTCTGCAGATGGGAGGCCACATCCAGTGCTGGTCACAGAGCTGTACCCAGGCCAGGGTAGTGCTGGTGCCACCACAGTGCCACCACAGTGCCAGGACACCTCCCACACTTCATTTCACCTCTGTGCCTTCAGCTGAGAGGATGCAGCTTCTGTGAGGAGCCTTGCAAAGACCTTGCCCTAATAACAGAGTAATTCCAGTGACATTTTAAATTATGGGTGAGTTTTACATAATTCTTTTGATACGTGTTGTTATGACATGTAAAATTTTATCTTTGCCAGATGCAGTGAATTATGTAAGATCTTTGTTTCGCATTTGTCAGGATAACTCGAACCACTACACATTTAACAAATGCACTTTGAAAGGACCTGGTCCTGCAAACAACTGCAATAATAAAAATAAACTTCATAAACTTCATTAAATTTCTAGTAAATTATATAAGCTAACAGGCAAGTTTATGTGGATGCCAAAGCCAAGAATGCAAGGAGAAGGAGAAGTCTTATCCTGAAATGCAGCACCATTCTGGGCTTCCAGGGATGCCTCATTCTATGATCAAATGCTGTTTTTCCCATGGGGGCCGTGTCTCCCTGGTGGAGCAGCCAGCCTGATGCAAATCAGTGGGCAGCAATTCAAAAATCTGTTTTCTTTATGTCCTTCAGCCTGTGGCCCCAGCCCTTGTTTACTGCATCCTGCTTATCCTTTCTGTAAAGATGAAATACTCTTTCCACTTGGTTTTTGGTTTGTTGTTTCTGTTTCTTTTTGTTTTGATTTTTTTTTTCTGTGACACTCATTACTCCAGTCATGTTTGTTTATTCTGCATGCACACTATTAATTAATTTGTCTCTGTGAACCCCAGTAAGACAGGGGAGAAACATTATCACTTTACAGATAAGGAGCAGGGGCACAGAAAGATTCAGTCAGGAATGTCACTTTATTTGGGATGTTCAAGTTCAGATGCTCAGGAGTTGAAAATTCCTGTGCACGTGGGATTTATTTGTTGCTCTGGGGATGCCATGGGCACTGTCAGGGCAGCACTGCAGTGGGCAGCTGCTGCCTGTGGCCCAAAGCACTTCTCAGGGCATGAGCCCAGAACCAGCATCCAGATGGAAGAGCAGGAAAGCACAGAACCACAGAATCTCAGAATGCTCTGGCTTGGAAGGGGCTTAAAGATGCTCTAATCCAGGCCTGCCCTGAGCAGGGACAGCTCCCACTGTCCCAGTCTGCTCCAAGCCTGACCTTGGGCACTGCCAGGGGTCCAGGGGCAGCCACAGCTGCTCTGGGCAGGGTGGCAGGATAAATGCAAAGTCCTCTCCTCTCCTCTCCTCTCCTCTCCTCTCCTCTCCTCTCCTCTCCTCTCCTCTCCTCTCCTCTCCTCTCCTCTCCTCTCCTCTCCTCTCCTCTCCTCTCCTCTCCTCTCCTCTCCTCTCCTCTCCTCTCCTCTCCTCTCCTCTCCTCTCCTCTCCTCTCCTCTCCTCTCCTCTCCTCTCCTCTCCTCTCCTCTCCTCTCCTCTCCTCTCCTCTCCTCTCCTCTCCTCTCCTCTCCTCTCCTCTCCTCTCTCTCTTCCTGGAGGAGAGCACAGGCAGCCAGGAGAGCCCAGCTGCAGAAGCCCTGCTGAGCTCACCAGCCTTCTTGGCTTGCTTCATGTTATAATTTGCCAGCTCCCAGCCCATAAATGAGAGATCTGAGAATGGCTATAGAAACTTTCCCTTGTCAAATTCCAAGAGTATTTATATAATTTAATCGATAAATTGCATCGATTTATTTTCACTAAGTAACTCCTTGAGGTCTGGATAATAGATAAGGGTGTGCATGGTGCTGTACAAACACATCATAAATAAATGCAGCTTGCAAATCAATTGCAGGATATTAATGATTAATCTTCTCATAGTAAAATAATGTGATGTCTTTCCATTATGGATTAAAAAAAAATAAAAATCTGACCTGAGAGGTTTCAGAGTAATTTATTTGAGGAAGGCTGCCCTTTAAGCCAGATCTTACACTTTTTAAAAGGTCACAGGGTTTAAATATCATGGTTCCTTACAAAGCAGCACTCCCTGAGTGGTTTGACAGCACCTCCATCAGAACACATCAGGTCCTGAGGCCAGACCTGGGTTCTTGCTGGGAATTTCACTCTCCCACCTCTTGTGATGAATACACAAAGAGCTGTAAAGATTACCCCAAAGCCTGGTGCATTAACACAGGTGAAGAACAGCATGTTTTCCTGGCTGGGACATTTTCTGACATCAGGGGGAGAGCTGGGAACAGAATATTTTGGTGTTTTACTGCACTGCATTTTGTGCTGGCCTCATGCAGACAGGAGGGAAATCTCTGAGCAGAGGAAGGTGTAATTCCAGGATGCTGAGCTCAATGAATGTCTTGTTGAGGCAGATGAGCCAGACCAGACTGTGCCCATGAGATCCAGCCCAGCTTTGGGGCTCTCCCCAGCTGGGCACAGCTCAGCTGCCTCCCCATCCCATTCATCCCCTGATGCATTATCATATAGCAAGAAGAAAATGCTTATTCTATAATTATTTGTTCTAATTAATTTATCTCTTCATCTGGTTTTCAAAAGAGACAAATTTCCTTGTTTGTCTTCCTCATTGCCTCTTGGCATGTGCAGTACAGCAAGGCAGGGCCACGCTGTCCTGATGTTTCCCTGTCCTTTGCAGTTCCAGTTCTCCACATGGGGCTTCAGACTGGATTTTTAGAAGGAACAAGGGCTTTAAAAGTAATTTATGTGCAATTGCTCTCAGATACTGTTGGGGGTTGGTTCTCTCCCTTTTCCCTCTGTGGAATTTTCCCCATTGTCATGCTAAGATACCTGTTGGCTGGGCCCTGGTGACAAGGGGGAGGAGAGAGAGAAGAGGGAAACCCCACGAGATTCAAACAGCCAGAAGAGGAAGTGGAAGGCTCTGGCTCAGCCCATTTCCCCTGCAGAGTTGGGATGAGAAGGACGATCGCCGCCTCAACCCCATTCCTGCCATCCCAGCGCTGGGAGCCACCTCACTGCTGTGGGACCTGCCCTGCTGCCTTCTCACTGTAACCTGCCACCATCCAGCACTCTGCTGAGCACTGGGACCCACACCGTGAGCGGAGAGCTCTCTCTCCATCTCTCTCTCCCCCTGGGACAGCTCTGCCATCACCCCCAGCCCTCCTACAGCTCTGCGGGACCTGCCCGTCCCCAGCACTGGGAACTGCAGCTCAGGGAAAAGGTGCCTGCAGCCAGAAAGGACTGGGACTGAGTTACTGTTCTGTTTGTGGGTAATTTCATAGCTGTTGTTGTTCTTGTTTGTCTTCTTAGTTACACTAGTAAGGAACTGTTATTCCTATCCCCATATCTTTGCCTGAGAGCTCTCTTAATTCCAAAATTATAATAATTGGGAGGAAGGAAGGAAGGAAGGAAGGATCACTTTTTTTTTTCAGTCCAAAGGGAAGCTTCTGCTTTCCTTAGCAAACACCTGTCTTTCAAACCAGGACAGATACATTCTGCAGGAGGGCAGGGAGGTGGCTGAGCCTGGGCTCAGCTAGTCAGAGCAGAGATCAGCTTTGGTGAATAAGAACTTGGTGGCTGGAATTTTCACTGACATTTCATGAAGACTTCTTGTACTGCCTGGATCTGTAGGCAGCCCAACTTTCAGTAAGTTTTTCACCACTTTTGAGTCATCATTAATGCCATCCCACTCAGTGGTTATTCCCTGGCCTACTCTCTCTTCCCAGCACTTTCTTGCACATATACTTTCAATTTTGTTCAGCCCTTCTGGTGATTAACCTTTTCTCCACCTCCTGTCTCACCTGGCCTGGCAAGCTCCATCCAGCTCTGCAATCTTTGTCAGCTGCTTAAACCCTTCTGCATTTCCATGGCAGCCTGCAAAGACTTGACATCTTTGTGCAGCTTTTAGTGAAGTTTCAGCAGCTGCCTCCTCTCCCTCTTATTGTGGCCAAGGGACTGGAGTCTGGTTTCTCTTTGATTGCCACTGCTGATGAATTCTTCTCCACTGCTCTCAAGAGGGGTCAGGCAGTACCCAGGGCAGTTTGCCTCTTGCAAGTGCTTGCATGAACAAGACTGGCAGGGATTTCACCTCCTCAGCATTTCTGCCTTGGCGGGGGGATTGCTGTGAGCTCCAAGCCTGTTCACAGCACGAGGTGTTCCCTGAGCTCTCTGGTGCTGCCCCATTCTCAGCAGCTCAGGCTGTTTGCCAGGGACCTTTCATAGGACAAACATGAGCTGCTGGATATAGCTCTAATTAACTATCCATAATCTACGCATGTATTTATGCGTGTCTCTGTCTTTCATGCACATTTGTCTGTGTGTGTATTTAACAGATTTCAGTGTGCTTAACACATTTTCCTCCTATGCAGAATTGCAACCCTGAGTGGGCTCCGTCTGTCTGATGGAACAGTTCTGCCTTTGCTGAAAATGCTGCTGCTTGAGAGCTGGCTCAGTTAGCAGCCAGAGGGATGTGCTCTGTACCCGGGGAGCAGCACAGCTCACCTGGAGCCAGGTGTGTGCCTGGGCAGGTGCAGCCCCTGCCCTGCAGCTTGTGAGGAGGAGAGGGACCCTCGGCATCTCCAGCTCCTGCAGTGGGAAACCCTGGGCGCTGCTGGCTCTGCAGGGCGTCAGGACCTGCCAGGGCCTCCCTGTGCATCTGCTGGGCTCTGCAGAGAAGCCACAGCAGCAGCAAATGAGGCTTGCGATGTGTCACCGGCTGAGCTGGAGGCAGCATCCAAGCAGAAGACATGAGCTGCAAGAGCAGCACCCACAATCCTGACTGCTCTGTGATTTCCTTGGCTCTTTGTTTTGCTCAGTCTACCCCAATTATGTGATCATGAGATTTGCTGATTGAAACTCCCTAGAAAAATCTCATTATGTTATCTAATGCAAAACCTTTGTGGTTAATGTAAAATAATTTCACCAGCTCTGTGGCAGGTTGGTTCTCAAGTGGAGCCGCTACTTCCTAATGCATTAATTGTTCTTTTAAATTACAGAAGTAAAATAACACTCCACACTTTTAAACAACAATGAAAGTTCTGCTTTTGTTTAACAAGAAAAGCAGTTTAATTTTTAAAGATCACTCTATATTATTAACTTCCTTAATTATCGGAAGGGATGGCTGAATGAGCAGACAATTAAAACAAGGAGAAGCTCAGAAGGAAAAGTTCATCAGTGTATTAGAGAGACAATGGGGGTAAGTAAAACTATTTCAAGCACCACTTGAAGGAAACCATTTGGGAAGTAAACAGGATTAATTAAGTTTTGAACCAGTTGATTTTGTTATCTAAAAATACTTCCTAGATTAACATTGTTACATTTATGTCTAAGGTTCTTCAGCAACAGAGGGAAATGTTGGTGCAGATAAAGGCTCTTCAAACCAGCAGGGAAGTCAGACCCAGCAGAGTCTGTGCTTTATTCTGGGGCTGAGGTTGGGATCGGGGCTCGTGGAGCTGCAGCAGAGCTGTGCCTGTCCTGTCCTGGGCAGGTGTGCTGAACTCACCTGAGCCATTGCTCCTGTCCTGTCCTGTCCTGTCCTGTCCTGGGCAGGTGTGCTGGACTCACCTGAGCCATTGCTCCTGTCCTGTCCTGGGCAGGTGTGCTGAACTCACCTGAGCCATTGCTGCTGTCCTGTCCTGTCCTGGGCAGGTGTGCTGAACTCACCTGAGCCATTGCTCCTGTCCTGTCCTGTCCTGGGCAGGTGTGCTGAACTCACCTGAGCCGTTGCTTCTGTCCTGTCCTGTCATGGGCAGGTGTGCTGAACTCACCTGAGCCATTGCTCCTGTCCTGTCCTGTCCTGGGCAGGTGTGCTGAACTCACCTGAGCCGTTGCTTCTGTCCTGTCCTGTCATGGGCAGGTGTGCTGAACTCACCTGAGCCATTGCTCCTGTCCTGTCCTGTCCTGGGCAGGTGTGCTGGACTCACCTGAGCCATTGCTGCTGTCCTGTCCTGTCCTGGGCAGGTGTGCTGAACTCACCTGAGCCATTGCTCCTGTCCTGTCCTGTCCTGTCCTGGGCAGGTGTGCTGAACTCACCTGAGCCGTTGCTTCTGTCCTGTCCTGTCCTGGGCAGGTGTGCTGAACTCACCTGAGCCGTTGCTGCTGTCCTGTCCTGTCCTGGGCAGGTGTGCTGAACTCACCTGAGCCATTGCTGCTGCTGCTGCTGCTTTCCCTGCAGAATGTGCTGCAACCCCAATCCAGCTTCTCTTTGGCATCCCTCTATTGGCCTTGTCCTTTTTGTCACCGGGAAAGTGAAACTCTGACTTCATTGCCCCAAACACAGGTGGGATGGCCCTGGTAGCCCTCTCCTCTGCCAGGAGACAGGCTCAGAAAAGAAGTGTGACCACATGCAGTGCTGAGAAACCCCTGGGACACAGGAGCATTCATCCTGCCCCTCAGCTGTTGAATTCAGGTGACTCATACCAAATACATCTGGGGAAAAAAACGGGCCTACAAGTGCGTAATTTTCTATACATGGTATTTAAGGTTCTTAAATTTCAAATCATGAATAATGATCTTTGAAGGGAACCCTATAAGTTGTCTTCTAATTCCTGATGAGATAGAATAATTTATGACATCAATTTATCTGATTAATGTAAAATGTGTTTCAGATTTGGGTTTTCCTTTAATATTTAAACTTCCCCTTGAGAGGAGCTGCAGAAGGTGACTGAGTGTCCCCCAGACGGATGTGGTATGTCCTCAAAGCAGAGTGAGCTCTGCTACTGGAGCTGGTCAGCAATAAAACCACGGGACAAGCAGAAAACCCAGCTTATTTCAGGAGCTGCTCTCCAGGAGGGATGAACCAGGGCCCCACACATCTGCTCACTCATGCCAGGGGAAAGACTGTCTTAAAAACTTACTCTGTGAATTGGACATATTTTGTTGTCAGGGACACGTCCCCAGAAATTGCTGGAAAAAGGCCAAAGCTGGAGTTACTCAGGATAAATTGCGTATCGGGTCTTTTCTCTGAGAAATGAATTTACTTTAAATAGGCTTTCTATTCTACTTGCATGTAATTTTTGCAGAGCCAAAGTCAGACAAAACCATGGTGGTTTTTGTCTTGGCCTTGCATCAGGAAGGAAACTGAGCTCCAGCATTTAGAGCAGCCATTCTCTGAGCTGCTAAAATGCATCACACTTTGTGTCCCTCACCCACCACGCGGAGGCCACAGAAAACTGAAACACACATCCTTACTGGTCTTGGGCTGACCCCTCAAGGTGTCCCTCTGGAAAAGGAAAGGAAAAGGACAGTTTTAATCCAGAAGGGTCTCTGTCCCAGGGCAAGCTAAGCCATGGTGTGGTGCTGCTGGTGCAGCAGAGAGCCCTTACAATACCTGCCATGATAAAAAAAACAGAGCACAGACAGGAGCCAGTTGGTTTAAGAGAGAATTCTTTATTTGACATAGGAGTTGTTACATACAGATTCTGTCCTGCAAAAGTGTCCTGGTCAAGGATATGTCAGGGAGACATTGAAAGCCACAGAGCTGGCCCTGCTCTCCAGCAGAGACAATCAAGACACAGCAGAGCTCTGCCAGGCCTGGCTCAGCTGGGCTCAGCCTGGGTACCACAGCATCCCTGAGCTTGTTCCAGCGCCTGCATCCCACGGCACAGGGGCTGGGGACGGCAGGAGGGGCACTGCTCTTCTGGGCTCACCTGGGGACCGCTCCCCAGGCAGGAAATTGGTTTCCATTGTGCCAGCAATGAACGTGGGTGAGCAAGAGGCTACAGAAACACAACCATGCCATGAGGTAAATCAAGCAAAAACCAGGAAAGGAACAAAGACCTCTGTGATACAGAGAAGATCTCTTCCCACACTGGCTCCCAAACCAGGCCAAGCAGCAGTTCCTGAGCCCTGCCAAGACCCCTGAAGAGCTCTCAGGTGACACCAAAGGCAGCAGCTGTGCCTGGGGAGAGCTGTGCTCCCAGCAGAGCTCCTGGCAGCTCCAGGGCTGCCCTGCTGCCTTTGGGCTGGCATTGTCTGCACAGCCCCGGGGCTCTGCAGGTGATGTCCAGGTGTGTCAGAGGCTGCTGGGATGGGGCAGCACTGCTGGAGGGGCAGCACAGCAGAAGGGGCAGGTGAAATCCCCACCCTTGGCAATGCCAGAAGGGCCCAGACCTGTTCTGCAGGTGCTCAGGGGCTCACAGGAGCTCTGGGCTTGGATCCACAGCAGCTCCTGGGCTTTTCCAGGCGTGCATCTTCCTGCACTCTGCCACTGCACCCGTGCCAGAGCAGAGCAGCTGTAATTACCAGTGCTCCAATTTTGACAGACAAGCATCCAAACAGACATTTTCCCAACATCTAACTGTCTTCCCAATGGAAGATATTATCCAGAAGAAATCTATATAACTTTCTAATTTATGAAATAAATATTCTGGAGTCTGATTCCTCAGTCTGGTCCTCTGATGAAGCCACATTCTTGTCTTAACTCTGCTGGCTGGGGCAGAATATTACCTTCACTCACTGTCTCTAAAGTCACATTTAACTCAAACTTTCCTTATTAAATCCTAATTATGGCTCCAGAGACTACATGTAAAACCCTGGGTATGATTCCCCACTTTGCTCACAGAGTACATAACCTTTTGTCTGCTATCAGCACTCCATCAGGATTATTGCCCTTTCATTCCTCAGTAATCTGAAGGAAAAACTATCATTGGAGGTTTGTCAGAAATATAATTGTCAGAAACATCTATTTCTGACTCATCTATCACCACATTTCTCTCATCTCCATCCACAAGCAGCCTTTGTTAGCTTGGTGTATCAGACAGCTTTGGAACAAGAGATCAGATTTGGCAGTGAATGCCACAGCTGACACTAACATCAGCACAGGATGATGGGTCAGACACAAGGATGCAGCACAAAGGATGGGTCAGACACAGAGCTCAGAAAGGATTTGGGAGCCAAGAATTCCCCTTCTACTGCAGATGAGCTCCAGGGCTGGAGGTACTGGGGGTGGAGAGTAACAGGAATACTGGAGGCAAAAAGCAAAGCAGCAGAGCTCCAGTTATCTCTGAGGCAGGAAACACTCAGCACCAGCTGAGCCAGCTTTGCTACAAATACACCCATTTTAAAATCAGGCTTTATGTTCCCAAGGTACTCAAACTCCTTTTTTGGAACATCTACCCCAGTGAGTTTGATGTTTGGGGATGGGAGGGTTAAAAAAAATGTTCCCCAAGAACATCCCACATTTAGCTGAAGGGAAGAGATGATCCAGACCCAGTGAATTATCAAAACCTCTGGAAAAATCATGACATGTTCAGTTTTTAAGGATTTCTTCGGCACTGGCTGTGCTCTCACTTTCCTCCCCCCACGGAAAGAAAGGGCCAAGCTGGGGAAGCCTGGGCCCTGTGAGAGAGGCCAGAGCTCTTCACTTACTATTGCCATGAAACCACAAATCTGGAGGTCTGATCTGAAACAATCTCCTTCCCTCCTCTCTCAGCCCTGGCAGTGCCCAAAAGCAAAGGTTTGAATTTCCGGATGTAGGTGTTACAGGGAATGACCATCACACAGAAAGATTTTGAACATTAATTACAGTATCTTTTGTAACTTTATAATTTAATTGCCAACCCTTTTCCCTTCAAATTAACCATGGATGTACAGCATATAATCAAACAAGCTTTTTTAAAAAGTACATCTTAATATAAATAGTTTATTCAGTGCATGGTTGTGTATACAACAAATAATAAACAACTTTTTTTGTACCAGGCAGAAAGCTGCCTGTACAGAACTAATTCAGTTTTGGAGCACAGAATCCAACAATGATTAATGCACAAAATCTTACACATCATGCAAGTCTATGCCAATATTCCAACTTTCTCCCATGCAACAGACATGATGACCTAAATGGAAACCTAACTACATTTTTTAAACAATTGTTTCCAATAGCATGTATAAGTATATGTTGTTTAGGGGTAACCTGTCCTAACGCTTCCTCCTACACAATATTCACGTGCCCATTACAGTGAAAGGACTTTTACAAATAAGACGTTTCTTATAAAAAATTAAGTCACCTTAATTCCACAGTTTCTGTCTTTAGAAAAGAAGCCACAACGATAGTTTAACATGACACACAAAATGGAATTAAGAGAAATCTACACTGGAGGATAATTTTATCCCTTTCTGTTAACTTCCACTTGGGATAACAAAACAACTCAATTCCTACAGACTGGGGTTAGCACAAGAACTTTACCAGAAACTACAAATCTATAAAAATTTATATTTCATTGTGTTTAAAACCACAAGAACACTGTTTGCTTGAGCCTGAGAAACCAACTCTCAGTTCCAACCCTGAATTTTTAATTATTTTTTAAAGACATAGCTTTAAAGACCCATTGGAGTTCAGAAATCAAAAAGTTGCACTATTCCAAATTAAAGGATACGGTTTTTTTATCAAGCTTTAGATATAAAACGTTAAGCCAAGGAAACAACAGAGTTTACATATTTGTTTTTTGTTTGCCCCTATAAAACATACAAGCATTAAAATTTCCTTTGAAGAGCAAAAGTGGTCTTTTTCTGAGTTGGAAAGCAAATTCTTATCAGCAGTGAATGCTGTGAAATGTTTTTGTTTTGTTTTCCACAAAGCATAGGAGAGGGAGAGAAAGAGAGAAAGAACAAGTGAGAGAGAGAAAGAGCTGGACATTTCTTCTTGGAGGTTTTCCCACAGGTTTTGCTGCATCCAGCTGCCTTGTGGGATGACAAGCACGTTCTACATGCCTGGGCTTTATCCGTGGGCAACCAGCAGATCTAATGGCTGCTAAGGGGGCTATGGAGCTCGGTGCCGTGTCCTGGCGATCCAAGGTTTGCATGAAAGACTGGAGTAAGAGTTGAACTGCATCCAGAGGTAAGGTTCTGTTCAGAGAGCACTTGGCTGGCTTGGACCTGGCTACGTGGACTCGTTCTGGCTCATGGATTTACCCCCATTTAACACTCCTGAAACGCTTCTGCTCTTTGTTGGGGTCCCACTTCCAGACCTGGAGAACTCTGTGAGGTCGTGGAGGGAAGGCTCTTTGTACATGGCCACTGCAAGGCAAGAGAGAGCAGAACATGAGCACAGCTAGGCTGGGGCTGGGCTGGGGGCAAAGCCCAGCTGGGACACACTGGGATCGCTCAGCCAGCAACATGCACTGGAAGGAGAGACTCAAAAACCCAGGGCAAGGAGATCTCTTCCATTTCAAACACTCCCTGAGGACCTCCGGGATCCTCTTCAGTGGACTGACATCTTACAGAGCTGGAAAACCACTCCTCCCTCTCCCAGTGACAGCAGCCTCCTAGCCAGAGCACTTACACAACCCTGCAGGACAGGCCTAGGCTGACCAAAATCAGCATTTCCTTACGGACAGAAAAGCAGCTCTGTCAGCAGTTGTGGGTTAACCTGTTTGAACTGTGCTTAGACGAACACCACATTGCAGAACATCACACTGCTGGGACATAAACAGCTGGACCCGTCACATATATATGCACAGGAATTAAACACAACACAGTATCAGTTCAGACAAATGGAGCAAACCCAAGGAATTACCTTTTAAGGGTTTTGGAAGAAAGTGCGCTGCAGGTTTATTTTTCTTCACGTGGTTTCCTTTCATTATTTCTCCTTCTTTATTAAGACCCAAATACCAGCCCCGGCCAGACTGTTGCTGTCTGTAGATCATTGAGGAATAGGTCACGTAATAGTTTTCAAATACCGATTCTTTGAATTTGCATTCAGGTGTAAAATGCTCCTGTAAGAAAGCAACAGATCAATACTTGCAGGGCTGAATCTCAGACCAGTTAATGAAAAAGCATCCAATATCATTGCTTTCTCAAAGTTAGAAGTCATACCTCTCATCTTCAACTATCCAGATATGAAACATGGGCCCTAAAAGTATTAACAGAAGAGTAACACAATTTGAAACCTGTGAAATGATGCTGTGAGCAGCTCTAAGCAGAATGTAATAAGATCGTTTTGAACAATGAGTAAAAAGTCTCAGTGAAGATTTATTGATTGCTGCAGCTAATGGCCATCAGGCAGACACAGAGCTGTGTCACCCCTGGGACCGGCTGGGCTCCAGCCCTGCAGGCAGCAGAGCCCAGGGAGTGCTCTGTGCATGAACTGCTGGCCCTGAGTGATGTGCATGAGGCAAGTGCAGAACAGGCCAGAGCCAGCATGCCCCGAGTCAATGGCTCTCTCACCAAGCCAGCAGTGTTCAGTTAGCTGGTAGCAGCTGCCTCTGGGGCCTGATCTCTGCTCCTCCTCTGCCTGGGCCATCACCCAGGAGAGCCCAGCAGCCAGGGACCCTCTGCAGACATCACCTGTGTCCCAGGGCTGCACCAGCCGGGGCACCCAGCCTTGGGCTGCCTGCTGGACTGCACTATGTCCTTTGAGACAGTGAGAATAAAGAGCAGTGAGCAGCCCAGAGCCTTCTCCTCCTGCCACTGGTGTGCTGGCAGCCCCTGTGCAATGCCCTGACTGACCCAGAATCGCTGCACTGCTGCCCAGATGTAAAATCAGACACAGGCATGGGACATGGCTCTCAGAGGGATCTCACAGCACAGCACCAGCCCTGACAGCAGCACTCAGCTGCTTCCCACAGCCCTGGGAACGTGACAACTTCTGACAACATCTCACCTGTGGACTCTCAAAGCCCATAAAATATTCAAGGAGCAGGGTTTGCAAATGCTAACATCTCACTCGTGGCTGTCACTGCACCCCAGAGCAGCCAGATGTTTGCTGGCCTTCCCTTGTGAAGGCAGCCAGCTGCAGGGGAGCTGCCCTTGTGCTAACAGTGCCCTACAGGGGCGTTGAGAGAAAGGAGGATAAAATTGTGCATGTATAATGATTGTAATTTTGATTTTAAAATATCACAGGAAATTAAATGTCTCAGGAGTTTAAGATATTCTTATCTAGTTTCTAAAATACTCTCACGTGAGAAAAGGGTGGTATTAGGAAAAAAAAAGAAACCCGCCACTCTGCATTTTCTGCACATCTTTTTCAACTTTGTCTTTATAAAAGAAAGAAAAAAGCTCCAACTCTCTGACTGGCATTTGCTTCAACAAAGAATGTGAAGCAAGCAATTTTCTTCTTTTTTTTTTCTTTAAGCTAATTGGTTGTTATTTCGTTAATTGACAATTGGTTTCAATTGCTGTCAAATGGGGACAGTCACTGCATTTTTTGTGAGATTTCTGCATAAAAGCTTCCCCTCACTGTTCTCTGCTCAGCATCAGCCATGGTAACAAAGACTATTGCAAGGGTATCATCCAATTAGCAGCAAAATGGAAAAGTTCGGTGCTCCCCCTGGCAGATTATGGTTTATGTGCAGTCATTTGGAGCTGTTTTGGGTACAAAAGGCCCGCTTGTACACAGCAGCAGAGGGTCAGACTGCAAACAGAACCAGAACATCTCCTCTGGAGCTCTCAGGATGCAAGTTAACCTCAGAATGAGCAGCAGCCCAGAGTCACAGGAACAGAGGGGACAGAAGGAAAGACACAGAACCCCTCCCTCACTCCTGCTTTTCCTTGGCTCTCATGGAAGTGCTGTGCTCCTGGGAGTGTGCAGCTGATGCCCTGCAAGTGCAGCCCAGCCTGCCAGCCCCCCCCAAGGCATCCCAGAGAAATCCTTTGTGGAAATCCCTCCTGGAGCATCCCAGGGAAATCCTCCTGGAGCACCTGGGATCCTGCAGGAGCTACAGGGACTGGATCCTCTCGACGAACAGGAACAAAGACATCTCTCCATAACACGCTCAGTTACCAGGACAAAGCACCTCCCTGTTTTCTGGGCACTAAAGCAGAGCCCCTGGTTCCCTGGGCTGGCAGAGATTCGTGCCCCTTTCTGCACCTGCCAGTTGCAGGCTGGAGGGGCATCCTCCTCCCTGCCAAAGCAATCCTGCATGGAGCTGCCTGCAGGCTCTGCCTGCTCCTGAATCCCAGCAGCTGCTCACCTGCAGGACTTTGTTCCCACCCTTCCCTTCCTTCAGTTTAATCCAGTGTGCTTTCCCTGCTCAGTGCAAAAAGAGGAGCCCTGCATAGGGAAGCTCTGAGTAAGAAATAGAGCATGGAGGCATTCCAGTGAAAATGGACTTTTGTGAGCTTTCAAGTCCAGCCCAGCTGAGTATGGACAGGACTTCCCTGAGCGCATCAATCCAGGATCCAGTGCAGAGCAGAAACTGCTAACAGCCACTCTGTCATGTCTGCTGTCAAATCCTTCGTTGCTGCACTGAGGGAGAGCATGCAAAAGTCAGGAGAGGGCTGGGTACCCCACTTAACACCGGTGGTTTCCAGCTCACACAGCCAATCCTATGGAAAAGTTATAAACACATGTGTTGAATTCTAAGGCCAGTTTTCTCCTGTCTCTCAGCTGTCCTTTCAGCCCATCCTTGCAATAAAAATGCAAATGAGTTCTGCAAAGTCCAGTGTTATGGATACATTACTACACAAAAGAGATGAAAACAGTTATTTCTGTGAAACAGATATTACCAGTATTTTCATCTCTGCTTGCCTCAAAAGTCACTGAGGATGGCACCTAAATGACAATAAACTGCAGTCACTCAAGCCCCTCACACATCCACTCTTAACACTGAATGAATGAACGAATAAAAGTGAAAAGGCAGTGCTGGATTCCCTGTAGTCATGACTCAGCCACGCTTAACTAAGCAGGAAGATGAACTGTCAGGGACTGCTGCTTGGTTTTGAGCTGATCAGCTGAACTATTGAAAGGTTGCATTGAATATGTGAGAAATAATTAAAAAAGAATAATTTGGTGTATGATAATATGGTAAAAATGCCTCATGGCATACACTTAGAGTAGCTGTATTTTCAGGCAGCTGACTAGATTATATCTAAAATAATTCAGGCTGCATTACTGAATGACAAGCCTGAAAGCTACAGTATCATAAAAACCAATCTGGAATTCTTCCTGCTCTATTTGTGCAGAAGACTCATCTGAAGCCCAAACCCCTCCAATTACCAGCATCTCACCCACCTACACTGCAGGAATAATGTTCATTATTCTTTGTTCCCAATGACTCTGGTGCAGGGATTCAGCCTCTCCATGCCCAGAGGAGGCTGCTGAAATGAAGGAGTTCATGTCACAGCAGCCTCTCCTGGGGTGGCTGATGCACAGAAGGAGCAGGAAGATGTTTGCTCTCTGCCATTTATTGCATTCCGAGTCTGCATTGTGGATACCATCAGTAGGGGCCATCAGCAAATTCTTGCAGTCATGAGGTCAAGACAGGCTTTGTTCTATGCTTTACCACAGGTTGAAAATCCTGCAGCTACCCTACAGTAGTTTATTACAACAATCCCAGATTTTGTTCAGATGGTCTTAGTGCTAGAGGAATGAGTAAACATCAAGAAAAGAAAAATTAACCTAGAAAAGTATTAAAAAGTATTGTGTACTTGGAAACTTGGAAAATGTTCTTATATATTGAGCATGTAATCATATTCCTTGTGATCAATGACTACGTCTGTGTATGGGATTTATCCTTTATTTTCTCCACTTAATGAAAATTGGATTTTTTTCCCTCCATATCCCAATTTCTTTCAGAACTATAATGTAGCTCAGGATTCCATTTTATAATCATGAATTTTTGAAGGAGCCTTGTTAAGGCTCCAGAGTAGTGATTTTCTGCGCCAGTGAGCCTGCCTTTTTTTATTAACAGAGATTGATTTTCTCCATCTTGGCATGTGAAGTTCCAGGGTGTATCCTCTGGACCATCACCCTGTAATGTGCAGTGCTATCTACAGCACAGGATGGAAATACTTCAACTTTAATGTTATCAGGAATAACAGCTTTTAGATCACAGGGTGAGAAGTCTGAAGGAGCTGGGATTTCCTGAGCCACCCAAAGCCCTTTGCTGCAGCCATGGAAAATGACAATTACCCTAAGGCAATGAATGCACTTGTGATCAGAGCTAGCACATTGCCACAGACAGGTCCCAACCCCACAGTGCTCCCCATTTTAATTGAGTTTACCAATTCTGAGGAATCCTGGTGATGTCAGTGGGAGCAGCTCCCATCTGCATGCACAGATCCTGTGAGGTGTCTGACCACGGAATTATGGCTGTACCCAGCACTGTCAGTCACAGCAAAGACTTCTCCGGGAACCTGAGGGGCGTGGAGGACAGGGAGGAGCAGCACTTTGGGCTGCCCCTTCCAGGTGAGTTTTCACACAGCCTTTGCAGGAGGGGGCTGGGAGGCTGAACTGCTCCCACACAAACTACCAGCTGAGCAGGGATCTGTGGAACTGTGTCATTCCCCTGCAGTTCAAGGTGTGTGTACTGGCCATGCAAGCATGGAAGGAAGAAAATCAGATCAAAAATTATATAGAGAAGAGACACTGGACTTATTCAGGAAAACAACTTAATGACAGGAGTGAGAGGAAGGCAATGTTTTCTGGAGAGTGATCCCAAACAACTCCATAGAATGGATTTTCCTTCTTGCTAGTGTGATAAACAGGAATTTATCAAGTGAAACACAAACTGTGTGTAAAATGACTTCATGCAAAGTTTCTGTGAAGAGTACAGTGGAGCCCAAGGAAGCAGCTGGATAACAATACTGCAGAGAAAGATTTCAGGTTTGCACTGGGTATTCTCTGAATCCATGAGAAAAGCACTGAAAAGAGCCTGTAATGATTCCCTTGATGCTGCTCCTTTGCACAGCAAACCAAATGCACAAATTCAGGGAAAAATGCCACAGTGAATGGAAGTAAAAAACATATTAATTACAAATACAGCGATTTGGAGGTATGAATTTCGTTCATTCCTCTTTTTCTACCCTCATCAGTGACTCAGTTGTGCCAATGTCTCCAAGCCATCTTTGCTCAGGTTTTTAAGTGGCATTTAGGCCCATCAATAACCAACCATTCAAAGCTGGCTGCTCACCTCAGTGTGCTCTGCCCATCAGGATGTGCTGCCTGATGACCCAAGGGAGACCACTCAGTGACTGTAAACAATGCTGGAATTTGAGACAGGAACTATCCATAATCATATTATTGTTCCCCTGTCTTCTGGTGATGCTTCACTTTTACAACTGCATTGATTAATCAAAGCATTCCTTAGCTGGGGCAAGAGAACTAAGATACATACAGAAATCAGAAACTCTACTGATTACTGCAGAGGAAATTAATCCTGCTGGAGAAAACCTGTAACAGGGCTTAAGACATCTGCAAGATGCCCAGGAGCCCATCTCAGAGATGTCAAACACAGGTCCCTGTCCTAGTCCATCCCGACAAGTTCTGACATACAATTTACTAGGTATGAAGAAGGACAGAAGATCCACCTGACCCCAAATTCGTCTCTTCTGCATCATGTTCACCTCTGATGATGCTGGAATCATTGTAGAGGGAAATCTCTGCCATCAGCTGAATGATCAAGTTGTACTTGAATGCTTGCACCTCTTTTAATTTCTGCAGCTTTACGGAAGATCCCGCCTTGGCCTGTAGGAGAACCTGAGTCACCTGAAGCAGCCCGGGCAGGTGCAGCAGGTCCCTGTGTGCAGGTACCTGTGAGTAACAAACACCCAGAGCCCACTGGAGCTGGGACATCATTCCAGCAGCCCTGGGACCGTGCCAGCTGCTGAATCACGCTCCCACTGGAAACTACCAGAGAACTCCCTTTTCCTCACAGTTTTCCCCAGAGCGGCCAATCCTTTTCATAATTTTCCTAAGCTCATTATCTCTGTTCCCTGCCACAGCAGCTTCCACAGGTGAATCCAGCACGGAAGAAAACATATTTAAAACGTGTCTGTTGTTATTTTTTATCATAAGCGCCCTTCTTGTCTGTTTTTTTCACCTTTTTTTTTCTCTCAGCTTTTAATTCTGGAAAGCAGCACATAAAAGTACTCAGTGTGCTTCTCCTGTGCCATTCATTACCCCACATCTCTCCATCGTGCCTCTGCTTATTCATCTCTTAACTAAGCAGGCATAATCTTTTTAAATCTCTTCTCATATGAAAGTTTTTTAGTGCCTTTAATAATTTTCAATGCCCTTCACCGAATTCTCTCTTTTTTTTCCTCTATCATTTCCAAAACTGAAACACAACATTCAAGAAGAGGCTGCATCATCGACTTTCGTAAGAGAGGTAAGGTATTTTCAGTCATTTGTCTTATGACAAAGTAAAATGGACTTTGTTGCTTAACCTCTGTGCATTTGTAGAAAAGTCCTTTATCTTTTAAGTTGTGTCTCTGATAAATATAGTCCAATCTGATGGTATTTCTGATGCTCTGATACAGACAGTGTACTCAAGCTTAAATATTAAAGGAAGGAAGAAAGATGCACAAAGCAGCTCAAACAGCTTTCTTCCCCAGAACTAGAGCAGAGAACCCCAAAGATGGCTAAGAAATGTATTTTATAATAAATCCATTATTACAGAGATAACCTGCCAGACACCTCAATCAGATTGCTAGCAGTTATAATTGCCATCAAATCCTGGTATTGTCAAATCTCCCCAGCACAGCTGTTGAGAGAATGTCCTCAACTTAAGTGTGTCATTTAAGTGTGCGCTTTTTAAAAAAGAACAGACCTAAGTTGAAAAAAATCCCTTTGAAGTGTGGGGGTCATCTCCTGCTGTCAGAGCCAGCCCTTCATCCCCCTGTTCCAAAGGCCCAGCTCTGAGCCCACTGCAGGGCTGGTGAGAGCAGAATGGCATCTATCCTGGACAGGACAGCAGCCCTGGGCCAGGGGGATGGAGGAGCTCCTTTGGACTGACAGCTGTGAACTCATGCACATTGATCTTAAAGGCTTGGACAACACTAATCTCGCTGGTGTTTGCAGCAAGCTCTAAGTCTGTCTGCTTAATTACAAGCAGGGACATGACCTCTTTTGCAGTGGATGCTCCTCAATTCTATGGCAAATCAAGAAAGCACACAAAACTTTTTCTCTTTTGGGGAAGAGCAGCTGAAGGAACAAGGGTCAGAACAAGTGGGGACAGTGCTCTACAATCCCTCTGTTGGGAACAGGGTAGCAGGGGATGCTGTCTGTGCTAACCTGCACCTGGCTGTACAAGCTCAGGTGGGGAAATCCATGGGAAAGGGATCCCCTCTGCTCTGCTGAGGTGCCAGCCCGTGTTTCTGATGGGAAACTCGAGCAGGCAGATCTCTCCTGAGCACAGCCCCTGCTCAACCTGGCCCTCCCCAGCTCCAGCAGCCACTTGCTGACACTGAAGAAGAAAGATGGGGTCTGCACCAGAGGAGCAGCTCAGATGCTGCTGAACGAGTTTTTTCTGCACACCAGAAATTGCCTCTGTTCAGAGAGGCTGCAAGTGAAAGATAAATGACAGCAGGAGCTGCAAGAGAACGAATAATGGCACAGCACATCACACAGGTTCCTTCTTGGCTGCAGCTGAGTCTGCTCCCTGGGAAAAGCCAGCCCTGCCCTTTGGCTTTGGTAATGTGCATGCACACCCCCGGTGCTCTGACTCGGCCCCTGCTCTCAGCACAGGCTCTGTCCCTTCCTCCTGTGAGCCCCCAGCACTGCCCCAGCCCCTGTGCCCTCCCCTGGGCACTGCCTGGGCTGGAGCTGCTGCCCCACAGAGCCTCCCCTACAGCAACACTGCCAAGTGCATTTATGAACCCCTGGAAAGCTCTGTCAAGTAATACATGGGATTAAATACTTAAAAATAAAACCAAAATAAAAGGCCTGTAAATTAGGCTTTTATTCTGAGGCACTGCATTGCAAGCTTGTTAATATGGATAATGTCAGTGTCAGGACATTACACTCAACAAAAGCAGTGACTCCTTCAGAACCTGATCCAAAATGCATTTTCACCAAGGCAAATATTACCCATGCCTTTACTGCCCTTTGGTCAGTTCCCGGTGTTCAGGTAGACACACCAACATCTTGCTTTAAGAAACCTAGGATATTTGATATTTGTCACTATTAATTCAGCTCACTTGCTTATTACGAAGTGTAGATGTAAAAACTGAGCCTAATAATAATCCTAATGTGAATGTCCCTGGTTCAAGGAAGCGGTCAGCTCCATCCTGACCAAACCAGCACCTCTGTCTGACCAAAGGATAATGAGACTTTTCAGATGAGCTGGATTTACTGAAATCTGTTCATTCATGCATGCTACAGGTGGATGTTTCTCAAATCTCAGCAGGCTGACAGAGCCAGGGCATTCCTGGCAGCCAAAGCCTGCTTCTTGATACAGAGCAGGGAATCTCTGCAATTTCTCCACCCTTCCAGCTCCCTAAATGATGCTACTGACCATGTGCTGCTGAAAGGATCTCAGAGAGATGTCTGTATCAGAGAAGGTGAGAATTGTGAGATGTGAGAGATTTCAGATGGTAAAAACTTCAATAACAAGATAATAAAGGATCATCCAGGGGAGATGAGATATGTGTGAGTGGCCCTTCACCTGAGAGCTGATGCTGACTGGTAGAACACATCTGTTTCAGTGAGTGAAGACCTCACCTACAAAGGGACACATGCAGAGAACAGGCTACATTTTCGTCTGTAAATTACACACATGCACGTCTTGTAAGCATTTTAAGTTTGGGGGAAGTTTTCCAGCACTTGTGTGTCCTCCTTACCAGGCATCCAAAAGCCAATGAATCCTGGAAGTAGCCCTGTCCTTCAAGAGCCATCTGAGCACACAGATAAGCTCCCAAAGCTCTGGCTTCTCTCTCCCACAGTGATAGGGACTTTGCAAAGGTCTCTCAATTTGGCTGCTTTGTGACTCCCTGCTGCCCTTGGGCTGTGTAAAAGATTACTCTGGAGCCAGACTTTGGGGAGACACCACGCTGCTGTTGTCTAAGCAGCAGAGGAGAAGCATGTCCCTGGTGAAACACTTGCAAACCTAATTTAAACTTGGAAGACACCCAAATGTCTCTGGGACATGCAATTTAAAACCTTAACCTAAAATAGCCTGGACTGCAATTGCAGATTTCTGGGAATGCTGTGGGACACTTGCTCCAGGAACTAAACACTGCAGATCTCTGTATTGTAACATTTCAACAGGAGAGCTGTTCTGAATTCTCTCACAGGGACAAAATCAGAATAACACAAAATTCAACCATAGGTATGACTTAGACTTCTGCACCAGCAAGTCTCTCAGCTTCCTGAGAATCTGAGTCAAAGAACCATCTCCATCTCCATCTCCAATCTCCAATCTCCAACTCCATCATCTCCATCATCTCCATCATCTTCATCTCCATCTCCAATCTCCATCTCCATCTCCTATTTCTCTGACAGTGCTGCCTGTTGAACAGACAGGGAGCTCCCTGAAAGGATTTAGGAGGGTTTGAGTGAAATCTTTGTCCCTGGATCATACAACAAGGTGGATGATGTGAGCACTTGGATTTCAAAGCTCAGCCCTGTATCTCTGCCTCAGAAAGTTTTTTAAGCCCAGTTCAAACAAAGAACTGGCACGAGATTACCAATACTGTGTACAGTATCACTAGGAGGGATCTGAAAGCCAGGTCCCAGGTTCAGTTTGGAAACTACTGCTGTATTTTTTGTTGAGGTATCTGAAGTGCCTTGGATCAGTTCTGCCCTGAATTGCGGTTCTCTATTTCCAGGTCACATAATTCTCAATTTCCTGCCTGCAGCCAGCCAAGAGTGAACAGAGCAAACCCAGCCTGCAGCGGGAAGTACAAAGGTGAGCCTGGCCACAGAAAAGGTGATCACCTTTCCCTTTCCCCACTGTCTGATCTCCCATTTCCCTCTCCAGGGACCATGCCACTGATCCCTGCCCTGGCCATGGGTGCCCAGAGGGACCAGCTGCTTGTGCTCCCACTCAGAATTCCCATCTTAGCAGGGATTCCTGCGCTTCCACTACAGTGCTATGTCTTCAGAATCATTCCTAGGTGGCTTTGCCTAGGACTAACTGGGTCTACAAACGAATGACATTCTTTCTGCAGGCTGTGACAGTTTGTCTGCTGGTCTCTTTGTATTTTTAAGCTCCAGCTAGTGAGATTCAGCTCTTCACTTCAGTGTCTCCCACCACTGGGTGTTCGTTATTGAAAAGCAGCTGCTGGCAGAGCGGCAAACACAGCCAGGAAAGCCCAGAATGCAAACTGGAAAGTGATGAGGAAGAAAAATATGAATTCCTTCCCCTAGATTTTGCAAAGCCATTACCTGTTTTCGAATGGCATTTCCAATTCGACACTGGGAACCGCTAAAGCATTTACATAAGAATGCAAAATTGCACACATTATCACTGCAGGAAGCACTTAAAATTTATGATAATTATATAGTATGGAAACCATTCCAAAGGCCTCCAACAAAATAACAACTAATTCTAGAGAGTCACCCTTTAAGATGATTATTACTCTGCAGTGCTGCTGATGTCCCACCAAAAAAATCCTTCTCTTTACAATTATATGCACATTATAAATTCCTACTTTGTTCTTCTACCATCAAGCTCCTCCAGCTGCCAGTGACAAATCTGCATTCTCTGAGAGCTTAACCAGACAACCAACATATTCCCACTGGGAACAGAGGTAAAGCACACGACTGCCATGGCGGGCCACCCTCCCTTACACCTCTGCCTCCTGCCCCACTGCTGCCATTCTCTTGTCTTTTCCCCAGGTGTCCCAGGGAGAAAAAATAAAATATTCCACCCTAGCTCTATTGCTCAAAGCAAACTCATCTGGGGTAAAACTAATCTGCCAAATCCTAATATGTTTTTATTGGATATATGCTAAGAGACATTTATAGAAGCTCATGCCAAAGTCAAACTCTTTTTTCCCTGCAGCAACGGCAAAAATACAAACTGAATTCAGAACAAATGAAAATTTCTTGTCTCAGATATTATGGAGACTTAAGGAAGTGTCATACCAAGTCTCTGGCTTAATGGACAAAAGAAAGTATTTTCTGAGTCTAATAATTGGAAATAATGGCAGTGAAAAGAGCTGGAACTTTCCCACAAACTTCAGCCTGAGAAAGAAAACTGATAAATTTAAAATCTTATATTTGGACAAAGCACAGAGTAGATGAAAAGTGTCTGGCAATGGGAAGTGCAGCCATCTCGTTACTGGGTGTTGCTCCCTGGGCTGCTGTAGGTTTTCAAACAACTGTCTCAAACAAACCAGAGCACTGGAGGCCACTGCTATCACTGAAACCTGGGCATTATTGGAAAAAGACACAAGAGCTGTGCCCAGTGATGGGCTAGAAGAGATCTCCCGCTGAGCACAGCAGCCGCTCTGACCTTTCCAGCCAGCCAGCACACCTGGGGGCACCACAGAGCAGCTGCCAAATTCAAGGCTGGCACTTGCCAGAGTGGCCTGGTACAGACTCAGTGCTCGGGGCACACTCTGGGAAACTGAAATTACCGAAGTGAGCAAAGCACCACGGGCAATTCCCTGCTTTGTCACACAACAGTGATTACTCCTGTTAGAGGTAATGAATGTTTGCACTCCACTGTGAGAATGAGGACTACTAAGTAATATCTGAGTGTAATCACATTTACATATTCAAGTGTGCATAGAAAAAAAAAAAGCCTTTGAAGGGATTCACCTTTCCTGCTCCTAGCAGCTGCAGTCAGTGTGATGCAAGAGTGCAAAGGGCTTTAAATAATGCATGTGATTTATATATAAAAAAGGCTTATAACATAAGAATTGAATGATGTATAGACTAGCTCATCACTGGGGTTTTAATACGATACCTCTAAAATATGCATATGGATCAGTGATTTACTAATAACTCACTCTCACAACACAGGCACACAGACAGGGATGCAAAGCACAACAGCTTTAACCCCTTTAAATCCCCTAATTCCCATTCTCACTGCTATAGAAAAGAAGAAGTATTTAAATCAAGTTGGTTTCATTATCCCTTTGTAAGTCTTAATCCACTACTGGGCTACCTTCTACCACAGCACATAAATAAATCAGCCTTTCATTGTCAGAGATCTTTACAGTATTGTTGTTGTTCATTTAGTTTCTGTTTTCTGGGTACGCTGGGCAAATCCCAGGCATGCAAGAAGGATCCACCTGCCCTAAGAAACTCCAGATCAAAAAGAAAAATGTTATAAAGATGAAAAATATTCATCAGAGGCAGCAGGAAATCAGGGGAGCAGAGCAGGGCAGAGACAGACAGAAATGATGTAATGCTCAAAATTGTATTTATAAAGTAAATCCTTAGAGCTGAAGTGCATTTCAGACTCAGCAGCAAGTTCAGCACGAGCTTCTGGCAGTGCTGCAGTGTTCCAGGAATTGTTCTGGTTCATCACCAGCTTGGCTCCTGTGTCTGCTCCTTGGTTTAGAAACAGAGCTTGTCTGCCAGCAGCACCTCCCAGTGTTCAAATGTTATTCCCACACGAGCATTTTCACAAAGAAGGAAATGAAAACCCAGTTCTGACATGTTTTGCCCAAGGCTGATGAGGAATTTATTGCCCAGCATGGATTAAAACCCCAGAACACTTCTTGCACCACTACTGTTTTCAGTACAGGATTTTTCTGTCTCCACTGACTCCACCAAGCTCTCCTGCACACTGAGGGCAAGAAGAATTCTGAGGCTCTTGATTTATTTATTGGTTTTTAAAGCCCTGAAATAGCCCCAGCACTTGTACTCTCCTCAACACCTCCTGCTACATTGCTAAACTTGAATTTTGGCTTTTTATGTGCAACTTTACCCACTCAGAAATTTAGCAGGATTTACACAGGACTAGCAGAGGAGTGTCCAGTCTCAAGTTCCACAAGGACCATGGTCACGTCTGCCTTTTCCAGAGGGAAAAAGCTCAGGAGCAGCCACTGAGTGTCCAAGGTCCTACCTGCAGGAGGGCAGCAAAGAGGAGGAGGCTGCTGCTGTATTTACACTGCCAGCATGGTCCTGCTCACCTGGAGCACAGCTGGAGCAGCTGCACTGCCCCCTGAGCACAGCTACACAGCAAGGGCAGCAGGCAGAGCCCAGCCCTGGAGCTGCTCAGGGCCGGACTGGACACTGGGCTTGGAGCAGCCTGGGCTGTGGGAGGTGTCCCTGCCTTGGAGGGGCAGAATGGGGGAGCTGTGAGGTCCTGTAAGAGTGGGATGGGTCTGTGACACCTTCAGAGCGACCCTTTTGCAACTTTATTACTGCTTTTTTAATGCTCTATTAATGCTCCACTGCTGCTTTCTGCAGGGAGAGGTTCCTCCACAACACCTGAGTGCCTCCACCTGCACTGTCTGACTACAGAGGCCAAGAGGGCAGTGAAACCTCCAGGGAATTTTTACCTGAAAAAGCTTTTTTACCCTGAGACTGGCTCATGAATGGAGCACTTGGCAATGGCACCTGGCTGGCAATGACACCTGGCTGGCAATGGCACCTGGCTGGCAATGGCACCAGGTTGGCAATGGCACCTGGCTGGCAATGGCACCTGGCTGGCAATAGCACCTGGCTGGCAATGACACCTGGCTGGCAATAGCACCAGATTGGCAATGGCACCTGGCTGGCAATGACACCTGGCTGGCAATAGCACCAGATTGGCAATGGCACCTGGTTGGCAATGGCACCTGGCTGGCAATGACACCTGGCTGGCAATGGCACCTGGTTGGCAATGGCACCTGGCTGGCAATGACACCTGGCTGGCAATGGCACCTGGCTGGCAATGGCACCTGGTTGGCAATGACACCTGGCTGGCAATGACACCTGGCTGGCAATGGCACCTGGCTGGCAATGGCACCAGGTTGGCAATGACACCTGGCTGGCAATGGCACCAGGTTGGCAATGGCACCTGGTTGGCAATGGCACCTGGCTGGCAATGACACCTGGCTGGCAATGGCACCTGGCTGGCAATGGCACCAGGTTGGCAATGACACCTGGCTGGCAATGGCACCAGGTTGGCAATGGCACCTGGCTGGCAATGGCACCTGGCTGGCAATGGCACCTGGCTGGCAATGACACCTGGCTGGCAATGGCACCAGGTTGGCAATGGCACCTGGCTGGCAATGACACCTGGCTGGCAATGACACCTGGCTGGCAATGGCACCAGGTTGGCAATGGCACCTGGTTGGCAATGGCACCTGGCTGGCAATGACACCTGGCTGGCAATGGCACCAGGTTGGCAATGGCACCTGGCTGGCAATGACACCTGGCTGGCAATGACACCTGGCTGGCAATGACACCAGATTGGCAATGGCACCTGGCTGGCAATGGCACCTGGCTGGCAATGACACCTGGCTGGCAATGACACCAGATTGGCAATGGCACCTGGTTGGCAATGGCACCTGGCTGGCAATGACACCTGGCTGGCAATGACACCAGATTGGCAATGGCACCAGGTTGGCAATGGCACCTGGCTGGCAATGGCACCTGGCTGGCAATGACACCAGATTGGCAATGACACCTGGCTGGCAATGGCACCTGGCTGGCAATGGCACCTGGTTGGCAATGACACCTGGCTGGCAATGGCACCTGGCTGGCAATGGCACCAGGTTGGCAATGGCACCTGGCTGGCAATGACACCTGGCTGGCAATGGCACCTGGCTGGCAATGACACCTGGCTGGCAATGGCACCAGGTTGGCAATGGCACCTGGCTGGCACCAGAAGGGAGCTGGGCCACAGCAGCAGCCAGCGCTAGCCTGGTTTTAAACAACAGCCAGGCACTCTGTGCTGGAAAGTTCCTCCATCCCTTGGCAAAGGCTGTCCATGGCGTGCTGCAAGGGAAGGCAGAGGGAGGAGCTGCTGCTGATCACTGTACCAGTAAACATGGCCAATGTGCAGCACCAGTTGCCCACTGCTCCAGTTACAGTGGGTAGCTACAAGTAAGCCAAGTACTTTACTTGTGTAATTACAAGGAACTAATCCCTGGGGGTCACACAAATAATTCAGTATACTAGCTAAAAATGAGCTTTCTGAGAACATTTAAACTATTATAATCTGATGGGATGCAGAGTTCTGGAAAATAAATGCTAAAGGGGATGAAAAAGCAGCTAAAGCTAATTTATTTTTTAAATCAAGTGAATATTAGCATTTTTTTGTCTGTATTTGCTCAGCTTTAAGGAATAGCCTCTTTCCTTTTGGTTGCTATTTGTTCTTCTTTGGTAATATATCTGAGTTGTATCCGAGGTTCAGCACAATGCCAAGGAGTGAAATGCAGAGATAATAAAGCTACACTGCACTACATGTGGGAGGCACCTTTGTCCATCAGCCTTTCCAGCGAGCTTCTGAAAAATAAACCCTGTTATAAAACTAATCACCCTGTGTCAAATGGCAGAGTGACAAGAGAGAAAGCGTACCTCATAATAACGCAGCAATAAAGGTGTGTACAGGGGAGGAGGAAATGAGGCTACTGCAGACACAGCAATAACACCACGAAGCAAAATCCAATATTGGAAGTGAAAAAAAAATCCCATCCCAATATTCCTCCATTACAAGTATGAAAGAGCATGCATAAAAACAAGGGGAAAAGATGAAAGGCAGCAGCAAAAAGTGCCTGAGAGGAGTGAGCTGAAAGGTAATTAATGTCTGCAAGGATGAGAGCAGGGGCAGAGATGGGACCTCAGAGATGGGACCTCAGAGATGGGACCTCGGAGATGGGACCTCAGAGATGGGGTCTCAGAGATGGGATGTCAGAGATGGGATGTCAGAGATGGGATGTCAGAGATGGGATGTCAGAGATGGGGTCTCAGAGATGGGGTCTCAGAGATGGGATGTCAGAGATGGGATGTCAGAGATGGGGTCTCAGAGATGGGACGTCAGAGGTGGGATGTCAGAGATGGGATGTCAGAGATGGGGTCTCAGAGATGGGACGTCAGAGATGGGGTCTCAGAGATGGGATGTCAGAGATGGGGTCTCAGAGATGGGATGTCAGAGATGGGATGTCAGAGATGGGGTCTCAGAGATGGGACCTCAGAGATGGGATGTCAGAGATGGGATGTCAGAGATGGGGTCTCAGAGATGGGACCTCAGAGATGGGGTCTCAGAGATGGGATGTCAGAGATGGGGTCTCAGAGATGGGATGTCAGAGGTGGGATGTCAGAGATGGGATGTCAGAAGATGGGGTCTCAGAGTCACTCCCTGCTCTGCTCTGTGCAGGGGGATCCAGCCAGGACTGCTCCCCCATCCCCTCCCACCCAGAACAGAACTGGGAAAGGGGTAAGCAGGGTGCTGGGGAGGCAAGCCAGATACAAAATGTGTGGCAGTGACATGTTTCCTAACACAAGTGACAGATTTTAATAAGCAAGCTATTCTTCAGTTTTGATTTGAGGTGTATATAATTAGGTGATGTGGGTGTTGAGTGATAAAACCCACAAGAAATACACAAATTAGAAGCACTGATTTTTTTGAAACCATGCCCTGCTTCAGACTAAGTGGCATGACCTATTTTTATTGCATTATTATATTTAGAAAATAAAAGGAAAACTTTTCTTTTTCATCTCTTCTTCAGCACAGACTGGGGACAAATGACACTGGTCTTTTAAGGTCTCCTCTTTCAAAACTTAAGAACCTTACTTCTTTTACTGTTAACTGGCTTATTCCTAGAAAAGATGAGATCTATCTTGTTTTTTCCAGATTTTCCAGAGATCATTTGCACAAACTTCCCTACAAACTCAGTTAAGTATTTCTCTATTCCAGATTTTAATAGGACCAGGGAAAGCTAGAAATACTCTGACTGCTGACCAAAAGCAAGAATTTACAATGGATTTCAAGAATGTGCTTTTGAAGCTAATACAACTGCTAAAAAAAAAAAAAAATCTTCTCTGCATTTTTGGGCATTTCCTCACATGGCAAGATCTCTCCATGGGCTCTGAAAGTGAAATATCCAGTACAACTTTCTGTACAGCCTGTAAGAGTTCCTGCTCCTCACTGTCACCACTAATGGGCTGAGCAGGGATCAACACAGCACCTGCACAAAACACGTATTTCTGTCTATCCCAGGAATTTAATCAATTCTTTTCAAAATAAGGTAGATTATCTTAATTAAATTTATAATGTGAAGTCCTTTGGTGTGCAGGACAAGGTCCTGTTCCAGTATCTCCACAATCTTTCATCCAGGCCTCCAGTGGGCACCAACTCCTGAATTGCCTTTTCCAGAGCAGTTATCACCTCTCCATCACAGAAATGTTATGCAATGGCCCATCCTTATCTCTGGTGCCTGCTGTGGACAAAGCCCAGCATTATTATTTCCCAACAATCCACTTAACAGGGCTGACCAGGGGTGGTTATAGAACATTATCAAACAGACATCTGGGGACACAGAACTCCCGTCCTTCCCACAGTACAGAAGTTCTGGGCAGCCTTCCCCAATTCTGCTCTGCCCCATGTGCTGCACTGTCCCTGCCGGCCCTCTCCAGGCTCCTCTGGAGCCCAACTGCCCCCCAAAACTCATTTACCTCTTCTTGCATCATGACAAGGCATCACTACAGCCAGTAAAAGCAAATTTAGTCCCATGGGAAACACCAGCACTACAAAACCTGTTCTTATTTCAAAGCAGGATGAAAAACACCAAAATCCTGTATCTTTTCATTAACACAAAATAGTAGAAATCATCTCCTGATACTCTCAAAATGCTACATTTAGGCTATTATGCAACAAAAGACTGCAGTTGCCCTTTTGATTTTTTTTTTAATCTATAATAGTAGTATTTTCATAGTCTTTTCTCAGAAATTTTAGAAATCAAAACTTACAGCTTTTCTTCTGGATACAGCCATCTATCTCCCAGCTTTCTCTCCTGAAACCTCTTCTCCTGAAGTCTTTGTTTATCCTTATGAAGGCACAGACCTGTTTTGCAGATGTCTTCACACAGCCCCTCACCCAGAGCATCCCTGATTCTGGATCCCCAAAGATCTTCTTAGAGCTGCCATCCATTCCAATTCATAACAGCAGTGATTAATAAGAATAAGAACGTAAAGCCAGCAGCAACAAGAGCTTAGTGGGAATGCTATACTTTTAAATGAAAGCTGATTAGTCTCAGCTCTTCCTTCTGGCTAACACTGAGCTCTAATACTTGATTCCATCTGCTTTACTGCCTAGCCTTTGCAGGGAAAAGATAATTTTTATTTTTATGACTAGGAAGGCAAAGTATCAGCATTTTTAGTGATCCCCAAAGCCTAAGGACTCAGGAACAGGCATCATTACCAACAATCTGCCAAAAAATCCCTTTTTATTTCACTGCCTTTTGACTCGAGAAGCTGGTGAGTCCCCAGGTGCCTGTGCCCCACTCATCTTCACACCCAATATTGCCAGCAGTGGTGGCAGTGACCTCCCCAGCCCAAAATCCTGTCCCACTCCTGCCAGCCAGCTCCCGTGTGGGGCTGCTCCCAGGGCTGCTCATGCCTTTGCCCCGAGCTCTGCATCCCTACAGGGCTGTGGGCTGGAGCCAGCTCTGCTCCCAGCCTCCCACCCCAGCAAAGGAAGAGCTTTCCCCTCCCTGCAGGGAGACTGCCCTGCTGCACAGGACAGCAGCAGCTGCACAAATCCTGCAAGGACCTGGGGCACAGAACATCCCTGCAGGTCTCAGGAGCTGTCCTGGGGGGAAAACCCCTCTGGCACGGTGGGAATGCTGCTGTGGGCAGGCTCTGGGCTGGGGCACTGCCAGGCACAGAGGGACCCAGAGACCTGGCACTCAGTGACCAGGGGATGCCCCAGGCTGGGGGCTGTGAGTAGAGCCAGGAGCAGGAAAAGGAAATGACTCATTAAATGTTTCATTCGGTCCCACTCAAGGGCCTGACCACTGTCCTTGCACTGACTGGTAGATGGAAAACATCTGGTTCGTGGAATGGTTTCTCCTGATGCCTTTCAGATGCCAACAAGTTAGAAATATTGCCCCTTTTGCACTTAGAGTACATTTCCAAATTAAGAGCAGAGAGGGTTTTTATAGTCAAGTGGGAGATTTGCAGTAACTATTGTAACCCAATTATAAGGAAGATCTCCAGGGCTTTATCAACTTTTTCCTTGAAAAATTTAATCTTGGTAAGAAAACGCAGAATTTTAACTCTCACAGCAGTTTTCCAGATGAGCTCTGCCCTGGCCATGCCTTGTCCTGGTCCCACCCAGAAGGTTCAAGACGTGCCCAGAGGCTCAGTGTGCAGAACTGCAGTCACTTCTGGCTATCACAGGGTAAACAAGGACAGATTCCCAGAGTTACTTCTGAAGAGATTGACCTGGAAGAGCATAGCACTGTCAGACACACAGGAGAACCTTCCTCACAGGAAAGCACTTTCAAGGAGGTTATAACTTAGCCCTTATCTCTTTTTGATGTAAAAAGAAAATGCTTTTACCAGTTAATGGCTCAGAAAAGTGCATGACTGGTTACTGTAACCACAACAACATATTCAAAAGCAGTGAGACAGAAAAGGAAATGCTCGATAAGCATATGTTGTTTTTAATAAAGAATGACTTAGTGCTAAGTGGACCACACAGTTTCCAAGGTTGCTGGCAAGAGCAGAACGTGGGGGAACCCAACACCCTCGGGATCCTCACTGAGCCCCAGCAGCCACCCTCTGCAGCATCCTCCTGGCTTCTCCTGGCCCCCAGGGCATCGCAGCCAGGCTGCAGAACAGGGCTGGCACCTCCTCGCCCACCTCCAGCCTGCCCAGCCCCAGCATGAAGCTGCACCAGATCAGTGCCCCATCTACTCCCTGGTACTGACCACGAAGGTGATTTGGTCAGAACTGAGATCTGGAAAGCTGTTTTTGCTCTGGCCTCGCATGAACTGATCCTTTATTGCAGTGCAAGAACAGCCAGGGTGTTATCAATATTCAGAGGTCCGAGAGCTCCGAGTGCAGCCGTCCCACAGACTGACAGTAATTCATTGTGTGCAGTGCCTCACAGGAGGCTGGAGGAGAAGTGCTACCATCCAGGTGGCTTTCTGAGAACAAGCACAATGAATCAGCCAGCAGCTCTGTAATATCCTTCCTGGGAAACTGCACAAGGGAGAGAAGCTGGTCCTCACTCCACACTGCTTCCCCTGCTCCCTGTGAGCAGACAGCAACTTGTCCATGACATACACTTCAAAATACCTGCCTGCCATCAGAGCCATCCTAAGCAAGGCCTAAAATTACCTGGCTTGCAGGCTGCAGCTGAAACAAAATTGCTCTTCTTTCTACAGCAAAACCTTTGTAGAGCCCGCTCACTGCACCCTTGCTCTGACACTACAAGGAAGCAGTCGCTGGGCAGCCCTGATCACCCCGGGGTGTCTGGTCTGGCATCAGGACCTTCCTCCAGCTGCATTTCATCCTTCCACCTTGAAAATGTGGCTAAGGTTACCCTTAGCTGCACAGCATAGGCAGGAAGCAACATCTAGAGTAAAAATCAGTTGTCGTGGCAGGTGAAACTCCAAATACACCTGAGTCAATGCCCCAGCAACCTCCAAGCCATGACAATGTGCTTGTTCTAGTTCAACAACCTCCTTACGCTCTTCCCTACAAGAGAAATGCATTTTGCTCCTTCTTGGAAGTGGCTGGGAGAAACATAAAGCTCAGGTAAAGCTTTGGGTGGGAATGGGGATGCAGCTCCAGTGATGCTTCCTGCAAAGCAAATGGGCTGAAAATGAACTGCAGAGCTCAAACAGCAGCAAACAAGAGTCAAATGAAATTCACAGAGGAAAAAAAAAAAAGTTGCCCCATTTAAATAAGCAAATCAGCATTATTAAATTAGAACCTTCATTAGGTGGGCTCCTATAACATCCACCAGGGCCATTCCCAAAGGTGTGCCCCAGCAGGAATGTGGGAATGGGACAAGGGCTGAGCAGCTCTGAGCACTCCCATCCTGCTGAGAAACGCTACTGCAATGATTTCACTTAACCCCAGTGCTTGGACCCCAATTCTGAGGAGGCACAAAAGCAACTGCTGCTCTCACAAAATCGAGGCTCTGATAAGACGCTGCAGGTTCCACACCATTTCCTGAAAGGGAGATAAGGACAGAGTTTGGACAACTCGCATCTGGGCAATGGTGACTCGGAAAAACAGCCCCGGGTACAAAAAGCAATTTCAGGTAAACCCATCTGCTGATACAGAAAAGTAATTCTAGCACAGAGATGACAAGTATTTTAATTTTAAAGTCTCAAAAAACAATCTGAACAAAACGCACTTAAAACTTTACACTGAATCTCTGTCATCCCAGCTCTTAGGGCTGGACTTGTACAGCTCAATAGGTCAGACCAAAGTCAGACAGGAGCACTCTGAGCCCTGAAAATACCATTAATTCCACAGAACATCATTTCTGTGGCCATGCCAAGGAACAGGGAGGCGTCACCACGCTGGCAGCAGCACAGAGCTGCAGAGGGGCTGTGTGCTGCCCCAGTGAGGCACACAGGGCTGGCTCTGAGCAGGGTCCAGCCCGGGGGTTTCAGTGCCCCCACACAGAGCCCTGGGACTCACCCCCATTTGCCTCCTTCCATCCCTGCGCCCTCACTCAGCCCGGGGTGAGCAGGGCTTGGCTGCAGACACCGAGCCTGCCTCCTCCAGGCTGGGGCTGCAGCTGATCTGGGCACTCCGGGGCACCCCGAGCTCACCTGGCTCTGTGGCTGCTCCTCCCCGACACACACAAAGTAAGAGGAACTCTCCCTTAAGGCCTTGAAACCTGGTTTATCACAAACTGCATACGTTGAGACAAAAACCACCAGAAAAGCCCGAATCCTCAGCTGTCATGAGCTAGCCCTTGGTAAACTGCTATAAATGGGTGGCTTCCATCAAGTTCATGGGGAAGGTTTGCCTGAGTACTTAATTTAGGCTGGAGGTAACAGCCTCTGTGCTAACCCTCTACTCTCATATTTCACACCAATATCTGACAATCTCAAATATTCTTCACTCATGATGATGCTTTTCTTCTTGGTGTCAAAAAATTTCAGGACAATTTTAACACGTACCTTCAAATCCTCTTCAAGCTGAAACAAATCTGAAAGGTGTGCATTTCCCCAAAACACCACCCCCAAAATACCTGCTGTTACTTCTACAGCCGAGCTGAAGTTAGAAACTTTAGGGAACATCTCTGTTGGGCTTGGTAGGAAAAAAAAAATCAAGCAGGATGAACTGTGGTGAAAATTCTCTGCCATCAGCAGCCCCAGAGAGTAGCAAACTCCACTGAGGGCTCAAACTCCCTCTTGGCTCTGCCACGGAGCTGCAAAGAATTCCACCAATGTCTCCTTTCAGCAATTCTGAAATTCTAAACTTCAGCCCAGGGGGTTGTGCTGGAAAGGAGAATTCTCACTCAAAATGAACAACTCATCTTCAGGTAAAGGAATGAATTCATTACTGGAAAGTCAGATAAAGGATTTGCAAGGGTTTGTTTTTCTTTTAGGTGGGAGGAAACTGTGCAACGGTCTTGCTACCACAGATTGGTGTAAAAGATGGGTTAAAATTTCCTGTGCAAAACTGTGGTCCAGACCAGAAGGAAAAAGATACACATGTGCACAGGGAGGAAACCTACAGCTCTGTTTTAAGATTGAAGAAAGAAGACAGAAAATGTAGGCCAGCTGAATCCTCATTAATAATGTCTGAATTCACCTGGCTCACCCATGTGCAACTGTGTGTCAGGGGGTTCAACCTCCTGCACAGGTACCTTCCTCACCACTCATTAATTCTTTCCCAACACTCCTCTTTCCGAGTCATTTTCTACATGAAAAAGAAATTAAATTAATACTTTGCCCATATATACTTAGTTAAGAATAATCCACTCAGATGTGATGGATGGCTGTCTGGTCTGTAATATACTTGCCATACCATATTTTCTATTATCCTGCTTGCTTTCTTTGCCTATTTCTGTTCTTTATTAATTCACTCTCTCTCTGACTTTCCCCTTTAGTAATTCTCTGCTTGGATTCCAGCCTTATTTTTATCCATGGATTTTTCCATGACTCCTTTTCCTGGCCCCTTGAGGAGGATAACAAAAGCGGAGTGTCCCAGCCCCAGTGAGACTCTCAGACCCTGCACACCCTCACCAGCAAGCAGAACTTTTTGCCCACTTTCACTTATTTTTTTAACAAGCTGGCTTTCAAATAAAAACGACAGTGATTAAATTATACAGCCCCTCTTTGGCAGAGATGATCACATTCCTAAGCAGTTCATCCCAAGGCTTTGCAAATGCAATTCCAGCACATCCTTTTACCTGGGACTGTGATTTCCCAGAGGCAAACACACTCTGCTGCTAATTTAAACCGAGCTCATGTACCCATGTGCTCTGCTGTGAATGGTTAAGGATCACTGGGGCTTACACTACATAGGCTTCCTACCTATGGAAATTTCAAATTACCCAAAATGTATATGAGTTGAGTTGAATATGTATATCCACCACCCCCACTTCAAATTGAAAATTGTTGTTTTTGGTTTGTTTTTTTTTGTAACAAGTGCCTATTTTGAGCAGAGTGTTTGGAAAAGAAAAGCCCTTCCAAGCAAGGGTGTCCTTTGAAGCAAGTGGGAGAAGAAACAGGTTTGAAACCTACTCCTTTTGTCCCAAAATGTGGAATTTATTTTGTTGCTTTTCCAGTCACACACTTGCCATAGGCTCCAGCAGGCTTGGAAGCAGGGATTGCTTGCAGGGATGCTGCAACAGGAGGGAGGGGTTGATGGGAAGTAAATCTGTCCTTTCTGCTGGCAGAGAGGGGTGTAATAAATTCCAGAGGGGGAGGAAAAAGAGAAATGTAATAAATAAAATACTGAGAAGGATGGATGTTAGAAGAGGAGAAGTGACAAGCAGAAAGGAAAGGAGAAATTACTGTAGTGAGGAGCAAAAGCTGTTTCTGAAACGGAAGCAGAGAGGGAGCCAGTGGGGTCAGGGAACATCCAGGGCAGTCCACGGTGCCAGGGCCTGTCTGGGAGGCAGGAGCTCCCCTCTGCTCCCCCTGCGAGGGCAGGACCCTGCCAGAGGGGCTCGGTGTCACCAAAGGTCACCCCAGCCCCAGTGCAGGCCAGGGCACAGGGCACCCCCAAACCCAGCTGTGCCCATGGACAACGGCCACGAGGATCCCTTGGAGTGATGTGGGAAGCAGAAAAGGTACAGAACTCTCAGAAAGCTGTGGGAAAGCAAATCTCAGGATGGAGAAATGCAAGATGCAAAGACAAGAAACCATAGGGCTGTGAGCTGTGTAGAGATGGGCCTCAGGAAAAATTAAACTACATGGTAGAAATATGTAAGCTTAATAATGAAGATTTATCCATTGTTTTAAGCTATGGCAAGCAAACATTGTTCAAAGCAAAAGGTACATGTAGCTTTATTAATTGGCCTGTGCAAACACTTGTCAGCTTTTAATATTGTGCTACTGGCTAGAAAGTTGTTTAAAAACTTCGTAATAATAAAACCCTTCGTTTGCTATTAATAGCAGCTAAAGCTGTTCCATCTCCCTTACTTAGTTCTGTAAAATAAAACTAATAATTGCAATAAAATACATCTTCACAACAGCTGCTCCAGCATTCCCATCCCATTGTTTGTATACATAAATATATATAAATATATTTTTTAACAAATATATCCCAAGAAAATCCAACAGTGTGGAACTTGGCTGCAGCCCCTCTGGCCAGCCCAGTGTCCTGCCCCTTGGGCACAGCAGAGCCCAGCTCCCCTCCAGGGTCACTGCTCTCCCCAGGCTTCACCTGACACACTCAGTCCCTGCTTTAATCTGGCTCCAGGCTTCTTCCTGAGCTGATGAGAAAAAATTTCTGAGCTGCTCCTTTAGGGAAGAGCCCTTCTTCAAAGCCCATTCCAGGTGCCATGTGCCAACAGCAGCAGATCCAGGTGCCCTCCTCAGATCTCACTTGGCTGCACTGAGGATGCTCCTGGGAGCTGTTTCAAAGGCTGAAGAGTCAGCATCAGAAAGAAAAGAGGTGTGTGGGTGTGAAATTACTAAATGCAAAACTGTCAACCTCCTTTCATTTACAACCCTGAATATGCATGCCTGCAAAAATGTAGGGCTTATATTAAAGTTTTTACTCTTGAAGCAGAAAATATCAAGGAAAAAAGAGACTAAAAGAGAAAATAAGGCTGTGCAGGTCAGAATTCTTTCTCAACTAATCTTTTCTTTTTCATCAGTAATGATTTCTGTTAATAAATCCTTAAATGAGATTGTCTTTTGGCATCTCGGGGAAGGGCACTGTCAGCAGACAGACACCTTTGGCTGGTGACTGGTCAATGACAGCAGAGGGGTTTAGTCTCTTACCCAAATAAAAGCTATGTGCAGAATCAATGGCCATCCCAGAAGAGCACTGGCTTACAAAGCAGCTCAGGGGAGGGGTGGGGATGCTGGGGTGTCTGGGTGTCCCACTGGGGAGGCTCCCTGGGCTGGGATAGGGACCCAGAGAGTGCCAGTGGGAGAGCTGTGCCCCCAGGGACTGCCCTGTGCCACCCTGAGAACCTGAGCAGCAGAATGGGGGCACACAGGGCTGGGGGACACCACCCTTCACAGCGCACCAGAATTCCACAGTGCACAAACTCTGGGAACAGGCACTGCTGCTCCTGAGCAAACGCATTCCTTGGAGCCGAGAGCAATGAGACCTTGCCCATCTCGTGGGAAACCCAAACTCTGCCCTTAGTCACCCTCAGCCTGCTCCTGCTGCCTGCTGGTGCTCCAGACTGCCACCAGCTCAGGGACGCCTGCACAGGGGACAGACACCAGCTCAGCCTGGCTTTGCTCATGTCCCCAGCACTGCTCTGGCATGGCTGAGGCTCCCTGAGCTGCTGGAACACCCCTGTGCTCAGACCCAGCTGGAAAACAGCCCTGGGGCACGGGGGCAGCATGAAGGGCTGAAGGGGGAATAAGTCCTTAACAGACACCCTCAGCATTTATATGGAAACTATGATTTTGATAGTAGGTTTTACTTTAAAAGGACCTAGATTTTTGTTTAAGAACTACATGGCCGATAAAACCCCACCAGACTCTACCAGAGAGTCAAAGATGCCACATCAGCCAGAGGATCAAACTCTTCCTGATGTGTGTGACCCCACTGCAGGTACCCCAGGGATGAGGTGATGTGGGAGGGACAACCTGAGCATGTGCAGGGCACAGGCAATTTTCCCTTCTAGGCTTCTTTTGAGTAAGAGTGGAGATGTTTGGATTTGGCCTTTCAGTAGCAAATGGCTCCAGAGGCATACTTCTACCAACATTGCTTGACTTGGTAAAAACCCCACAGACTGAATAATTGCTGTATCAAAAAGGAAAGGCCATAACTACCACAGTTACCCTCATTAACTCCAGTTGTTTCATCAGAGAAGCAACTGTTGTTTAGAAGACTGTCAGAGGGAAAAACCCCTTGTCTTCTTTTACTGCCAGTGCTGTAATCATAAAATGAAGCGCTGCAAGTGCAGAGGGCTTGCTTTGGGTAGCAAATGAAGCTTCCTCAGATGATTCATGGCCAAACCAGGATGATGGTACTCATCTTCTCCCCTAACAGCACAAAAGGAGGTTGATTTCCTTAGCACAGATATTCCCAAGCCACTCACAGATCAGGACTGCCTCCCTCTCACCTGGAAATTCCAGATATTCAGGGATTTCTCATGGGGAAATCGCTGTAAGGCCTCTAAAGGCAGCCCTGGAGGAAGAGCTGGTGACTGAGCTGGTGCCCAAACAGGACCCTTCACTGCTGCAGATCAGTGCTGCTCAGGAAGAGAAATCAGCAGTGCAATGGTCTTGGCTCATGGGGGAGGAATGTTCTCCCCCTGCCACAGCTGCTGGACATCAACGTGAAGAAAAGATTTTGTTGTAAGAGCTACCGGTTATTTACAATAAATGCTGCCCTTCTGGTACTGTTCCAACAAGTATAATTAAAGGAAATATAAACTGTTAGTGCATCACTTACAAAGTACAGGTGTTTTCTGCCATCTCACAGATTAGAAATGCAAATTTGGGAAAGCATTAACTAATGTGGTAGAAATCAACAATTTGCATAAAGCTCCTCCATGTCTTTCCTACCACAGCTGCAATAATTTTCCCCAAAAAGAAGCCCAAGAAGTCTGTGCTAAACTCTGCTGCCCATGGTGCAAGCTCCAAGTGTCTCTGTCCAGAACACATCAAATCTTTGTTTCACACAGAGGCAGCCAAAGCATCAATTAAAATGAAGCTTTTCAGAGCCAGCTGAGTGGTGCTGGCTGCAGCTCCGAGGCTGGGGACACAAACACCACCAGGAGTGCAGAGGGGCCAGGAGGGAGCAGGATGTGCTGCCTGAGCCTGGCACTCCTGGAGCCTCTGCCTGCTTTCCCTGCCCCTGCAGGACCCGAGGGTACCAAAACGCTGCAGCTCCTACCAGTGAACGTCCAACAGGAGAAGGTGTTTGAAGGGAGGGATTGTCTGGGAACAGAACAATCCCGGGTGGGCACTGCTGTGCCACAGCAAAGCTCAGCCCAGCTCCTGCCTGGGGCTCTCAGCTGCACACAGAGCTCCAAGCCAAAGGCTCAGGGCTTGCCCATGGCACAGAGAACCCCTCTGGGCAGCCAGGGCTCTGCTGCCCTCCCGTTCCTCATGGCAGTCCAGGCTTGGAGCCTGGCTCCAGCCAAGTAGGCACTTTTTTAGTCATTAAGTTCCACAGGCCTCCCAAACGTTCTGTTCATTTTTTAATGACACAGAAATCTCATATTGTAAATCAATGACTGTCTTGTCCAGATCCTGAAAATTTTACTCAGATAAATTAATTCTCCCTCTGGCTGGCAGTCAAAGAAACTGCCTGAGTAAGAATTACTTACATGAAAAAGGATTTGCAATATCAAGCCCATTAAACTCTTAGTTTATCAGGTGAAGGGAACAGATCTGCACTTCAAACTGTGTCTATCTCACTTATTAGAATTTGTCCTGGTTTTTGTTCTGTTTCAGATCATTCACTTATTTACTCTGAGCTTACTGTGCCTTCTGTCAGTGTCAATATGGCTCGGCTGGCAGCAGATGCTCTGCTAGCTCTGAGCACACTGGTGTGAAGTAACAAGAACAGAATGAGAATTGATGCGAACTTTTGCCTGAAACCTGAGCTGAAACCTTGGTATTTATGAAACTCTGCTTCTAATTCATGTACCAGCTCCACCAGATATCCTCCCTTTAAAAATACTGCCTTCCAGTTTAGTTGGAGTACTGGCAGGGGGAGGAGCAGCCCACTCTTGGCAGTTCCCTAAACCCATTTTTTAAAACATTTAAGTTCTGGAGCTGTCATTTGAGGAAACGTGCTCACAAATCTTTTGAGGTTTGCCCACTCACAGTCAGCTCAAATGCAACGTCCCACCAGCAGTTGGGTTCAAGAGGAATGCTGCTGTCTTGTAACAGGATTTTGTAACATCTGAAAGTGCTCTGGGGATGAGGATGGAGGGTCTAAATTGATCCCTTATTGCTGTGCATTCCAAGTAATCGAAGTAAGGAAAGGGGGAGACTGCTTGTTAAAGCAGCCAGCATCCTGTGCTGTGATTCTGAAATGAGCTCTCTGATTTTTAGATACCTCCTGAGGCTTTAAATAAACAGAGCTGCACTTCACCAATTATCATGCCTGTTTTGCTTAGCTCCCCAGAGGATTCCATTTTAGAAGAAAAGTACTGCTCAATATTCAGAGCTGTTTGGGTAAAACTACAAAAATGAAAAACAATGTGATGGCACATGTAGCATCAGCAGAATGTAAAATATGAAAGGCATTATCAGTTCAATTATTGCTTTTATTAATCCCATTCACTGGTAAAAGCTGTTACATAGGCATTATACCCAAAAATCTCCCTAATCCACTCAAAATTTTGGATTCCTTTATTAATCCTAGATTGCCTAATGAGAGCAGCTCAGTATGGAAATGCAAATTTTTTGATACAATTTTTATCCAACAGACTTTTTTCCCTTTTTAATTTTCTAGCCAGGAACCCAGCAGGTCAAACTCCAAGAACTCCCTTATGAAAAGTTAGTTTCTGAAACCAAGGCTTGAACGGCACAGTGTAAATATGACAACTTTTCCATTTCCTCTGTTCCTGAGCAGCTCCTGTGCCATACAGAAGGTTTCTCCTGCTCTCTAGGATCCATACAGGGGCTCAGGCTCCAGCACACAGGGGTCATACCAAGGGGCTGCCATTCAGCCAGGGACTGAAGTAACAGATTTCCTTTGGAAACCTCCAGTTGTGCTGCAGTTCTCAAAAGCAACGATAAATCTCAGAATCTTGGACTTAATAACTCCTTTTTCTCCCCCACTGACTCCCCATCGGTATTTCTCTGTACTCTTTCCAAAAGAAGCCTTTGGCTGACAAGGTGAACTTTTATAGCCAAGCTGGATTCTCAGTGTTTGCACTCCTCCCTTGCAATAGAGGTTCTGCAAGGAAAAGATGCTTTTAGTAGCTTTTTTAGTAGGCTTGTAAGGATGTAAACGGCCAGGAGCAGTAAACATTTCCCTGGAGGCTGCCAAGTGGAACAGAAGTGAATTCTGCTCCTCTTAGCACTGCTGTAACTTCAGGGCTACACAAAGATAAAAAGACACGAAGAAGTGTTGAATAAATCCATTCCCAATACCCATAACATGGCAGGTGAGCTGATCGTGCCAGCCTGGGTTGATGGATAGCAATTCTGGGGAACTGGGCTGCCCTTTAGGTACTTTCAGAACAAGAACTGCTGAATTTTGTTTTTCCTGGCCCTGCCGCAGCAGCTGGATCTCTGAGCACTGTCGTGCAGCACAGGCACTCACAGGAGCAGGCACACCTGCACCTTCTCAGTCTGCTCCACACCTTCACCACTCCTCCTCTCCATCTGGGACCAGCTTTAAGACTTTGGGGAATTTCTCATCAGAGCAGCAACAGCTCCTGAAAAGGAATCCACACACAAAACATCACCAGGGTGCAGCAGCAGCCCCGACCAGCCAGGGCCCATGCTCCTCACCCTCCTGGAAAACTGCAGGTGCCCGTGGGAGGGTGCAGGAAAAAGGGAACCTGACCTCCCCACCACACTGCCCTGGCCTCTGCTCAGTGGAATTCCCAGCTACTTCCAAGCCTAACATAACATTAAACACAACACCACTGTACTTTGTACTTTTCCCTGTTGAGAATTTACCTAAGTGCTGCTGGAAGTCACACGGATGAAGGGATGCTGGGGCTCCCATGGCAATGAGCTCCCAGCTGAACAACGAGCTGTGTGGAAAACACTTGCTGTGAATTTAATAAACGTGATGAGCCCTTGCATTTCAGTGTCACCCTGGGTTAGCTCCTACTCTAGTTCTGAGCTTGTTTTCCTATGCCAGCCCACTCCTGTTGGTTTGGGGAGCCCTGGGGCTGTCTGTCAGTGCCCCAGCACCCTGGTTAGATGTTCACAGGCTGAGCCATCCTGGCAGCTCCAGGCAGGGGCTCTGCTGAGTCACTGTGACAAGAGCTGCTCGTTAGCTCAACCTGCAGCACCAGAGCGAGGAGAAGCCCTGGGGCTTCCCAGAGCAGGCAGACAGATTTTTAGAAGGAAAGGCAGGTGCAGGAAAGAAGCCAAGGTTTCATACGGGTATTTTCTTTTAATTAAGTCACATTCTAAAGAAAGAGTCAGTTTGGAATGGAATCTTGCTTCTGAACTTGAAGACACATATTAGGGAAAATAATCAACACCTCAAAAATACTGGCATACCTCTTTTGCCATTGAACTGAGCCCAGCTCTCCAAGAAGCAGGCACATATACCTGGTGTTCATGGGCCTCTACACCCCACAGGTACCTACACTACTGGTCCCCAGGTGTAGCACCTACACCACATTTGGGAGAAAAAACCAGCACTTTTCTCCTTGGCTCTGCTGAGTCCCAGCAAGGTGAGCTGTCCTTCGGTGACCTGAGCACACAAAGCCATGGATCGGGGACCTGGCAATGCTCCCCTCACACTCTGCAGCCCAGCCCTTATCTGCTCACCACTCTGCTTGTCAAACGTGTTTTGCAATGACACTGAGGAGCTGTGAGGAGCCTGGAAGCCCTGGAATTCAGGATTCCTTGTCTGCTGGTCCAGTGCCAAAACCTGTTGTTCAAAGTGATCAGTGTGATCCAAGGTGTGAAGCTCTCAGACTTGAGTCCAAATTCTGCTAAGGCTTTTTTTCTGTCATCATGGCAGTTTTGTGTCACTGTGACCCCAGTGGGCAGTGCAGTGGACTGAAACACTGGGTGTTAAGAGCTACACTGCCGTTTCTGCCACACTTTGGAGCTTGCTGAGTCCCAAACTTCTGCTCTGAGCAGAACTCTCTGCTTTTTCATTCAAGGACTTTGGCATTGATTAGCAAATTACCAACAAAGGAAGAGAATGCCCTTTTTAGTCTCTTATCTACTTTGCAGGTACATTATTTATATTACGGGACACTTAAACTCATCTTGCACAAACAGCAGCTTCACTGCTGGTTTTTAACAGCAGCTCTGTGGGGAAAGCCTTGCCCAGATGTGCAGGTCTGCCAGGATCAGAACAGAGCACACCCTGGAGCATCCCCCTGCCACGCCTGGGCTGCTCCTAGGGAGCCCCAGCTGATGAGGAGCTGAAATCCTCAGCTCCCAGCACCTGCAGCCAGGGAGGGAGGCACAGCAGCACCTCTGAGGATTTCAGATGCCTGGGGGATGGCTTGTAGAGAAAAGCAGCAAAATAGTTTCAAACCTTCAGCTTGCTGAATCTCTTAATAATCCTCCCACGGGAGGATTGTGCCATCTGCACTTCCCTGCTGGAGACAGGCAGTCTGTCCCCAGAATTCTGGGCTCACACTGCTCCCACCAGAGACAAGCTGAAGGGAACAGCAACATCCCTCACCCCACCACACATCACTGACAGCAGCACAGCTCTCCTCCTGCTGCAGGAACCTCTTTCCTCAGGACTGACCCCAGCAGTGCCCCTGCCCAGAGAGCAGCGCCAGGCAGGCACAGGAGCTGAGCTGCTCATGTTTGAATAGCTCACCCAAAACAATCTCAACAAAAGGCTGCGGGTCCCTTCAGCAGGGGGACAGGGCTGTGAGCAGCAGCCCTGCAACCACGCTGCCAGCTCGGAGAGCCTCCCAGGCACACACCCTGCCTGGAGGCTGAGCCAGAGCCTGGGCAGCAGGATCAGCAGCTGTGATGCTGCACTGAGACCCACCCAGCTCCCTGCTGCAGGGGCCAGGAAACATCCAGGAAACATCCACCAGCTCAGGCTGGGGCTGCAGATCCTGGGAACCTCCCAGGGCAGACTGTCCCCGGCTCCCACAGCCTGCTCCCTCTGATCCCAGCAAGCAGCACACAGAGGTCACAGGGGACAGAGCACCCCTGAATGTGAGCATGCTGAACACCTGCCCAGCACAGGGCAAGGTGCTGGGATGGAGAAGAAAACACAGATGTGCTCCTCAGACCCTGGCACTGAAAAGAATCAACTGTATCAGCTGTCTGTGTAGTCGGCATTCATGGTAGAAAGTGATTTATACTGACGTGCAAATTTAACCAGATGAAGCTTTTGATTATTTCCCCTATCTATTGGTTCGTGCTATTTCCCTGAGGTGGAAAAATGCTCTTTGCCTGTAATTCATTATAAATGCCCCAGCCATTCCCATTAGCTACAGCAGGTCTCCACTGCACTGCTCAGTATTAAAAATATGCACAAACTTTTCTCCAACTCACCAAAACAAATTTTTTAATCGCTCTGAGAATTTAATCACATTTCAGTTCCCTTGGCTATCATCGACGTTCATGCTTCACACAATATTTACTTTCTGTGCAGGTCCCAAACTCAGAGGGGACAGTTTATTTTACATGCAGAGGACAATATTACTGAATGCTCTCTTAAGGTAAATTATAGGTACAGCTCTGCACTGGGTTTTATACCAAAGTGCTCCCTAATCCCCTGCTAACTCTGCATCAAGTGACATCAGATGAGAAATGGCAAAACCAAGCCACGTACAGCAGCAATATTAAATCAAAAATACTGGACATCCCAGAATAGTTGACAAAGCCAGCATAAGCACCTCATCCCACAGAAAGCTGAGTGCCACGAACTGCCCAGGGATAAGCTGCAAGGCTGGATGAGGGCAGGGCAGACCTGACCCTGTCACTCATGGTCAGGCAAAGAACCTCTCTTAGTGCCCACAGCCCTGGTAAATGAAACACTTTGGTAAAACACAGGAACGCAGAGCAAGACAAGACTGGCCAGAACTGTGCAAAGAGCAGCACATATTTAATTATTTTGTTTCTGACAAAGTACCCAGGATAAAACAGAACAAAATCCCCTACGCTGGAATGTTCTATAGGAAAATGGGCATTTCACTGACAATCATTGCATGATTTGAAAAACCCGACCATGATGGCTCATGGGAAATGCATGGCTGGAGGTTCACAGGCTGGTTTTTAAACTCAGCTCATTTTGGGCTGGTCCAGCCTATGCAGAACACTGAACTCCCTTCACCTCCATCCCCTGCCCCTGAAGGAACTTCACTCAGCTGCTGCTCTGGATAGCTGAGAGCCTCCTCTGCCACATTACCACATTGCCATGAGAAAGCAACAGTCCCAGGACTGTGTGTCTGACAAACTGTGGAGGCCCATGGGCCTGCCAGGGTTCCATCATGGCCTTGCCCTGGAAGGATGTCCCTTGAGTGGGCTGTGATTAGCTTACCTCAAGCCTCCTGGAAGGATGCTCCTTAGCTGGCACACCTTTTCTTATCATGGTCAGCTATCCCCGAACAGCTTCTGTTATCCCACCATGCCCTAGCACCCATGTTAATCCTTTGTAACCCACTGGTCTTTCCCCCTTGTTACCACCCTTGATCTCCCCATAAAAACCCCAGTATCTCCCCAGTTCAGAGGGAGCAGTGGTTCCTGGCTCCCTTCACAGAGCTGCTGGATAATAAAGGAATCTCTGTGGAATTTGCCATGCCACAGTTCCCGTCTCTCTGTTCCTGATAGCCTGGGACAGCCTCTCAAGCAGAGCTGGAATGGCTGAGCTGAAATCACTGATCAGAGCTGATCACTTGTGGCCATGGCCATCGATGGCTGAGGCTCATCCAGCAGCTAGGAGCCAGCCAGAAGACTCCATGGAAGGCAGTTCCTCGCAGGACTCTCTCTCTGGGAACACTGGTGGCTTCCTGGGTCTGGAGCATCAGATCTCCACGGACCCCCTAGCAGCCAACAACAAACGCATCCTTCAAATGGCTCCCACCCCTTCGTTCAAGACAACCAAACAACAGACACAGGAATTCATAGGATATGAGACCTGAAAAACCCAAGTGTGGCATGTACGGCAGGCATGTGAAAGATGTGGTCGTTCATAGAAAGATAAGATGAAATGAAAGCCACCCTAAACCACAAAATGATTCATGATGTGGTTACGTAAGGCAGCAGGGCCGTAACACTGTTGAAGTCATCCTGCAGCAGCATGAGAGAGGGATGAATCAAACCCTGTGCTTTCACTGGGAAAGGATGCTCCACACCAGGAGCTGGTGCTTCAGACACCTCCTAACAAGGTCCCTCCACATAAAGCTTTGAGGGTGGGTTCTGTGTGGGAGGAGCAATCACGGAATACCCGTGGCCTTTGGGAAAGAAACCATTTCAGGTGGGGAGCTCTGTGCTATGGAGATGTGACATGGTCCCTTCCCTTCCCTTCCCTTCCCTTCCCTTCCCTTCCCTTCCCTTCCCTTCCCTTCCCTTCCCTTCCCTTCCCTTCCCTTCCCTTCCCTTCCCTTCCCTTCCCTTCCCTTCCCTGCAGGCCAGGACTTCGATGTGCTCCTATTCTACATGTAGACAACTGCAGATTTGGTTTAATAGTTTATCTTTCTCCTGCTTAGCTGAATTGCTGCCGTGTCCCCAAGGAGCTTTTACCATTACATTACAGATCTTACTTTTGCTCTAACTGACAGATGCTGCAAACTATCTATAAACTCTAGCAGCCAAGCCCAGATACCTGTTCTCTGCGTATTAATGACACATCACTGATCCCCCAATGGAGAAAATTCACCTCATTCTCGAGGGGTGCAGCAAACCACACTGCAGGCTGCCTCTGAGAGCAGACACCTGGGTGCCCCTGTGCTCACACACACAAATCACAACAGAACCAAAACCAAGAGATCATGACAGAGACCACAACAATCCCTCTCCTTATTAAATAATTTCATTTCTCTCTGGAAATGGTGTAGCTCTGCGGTGGTTACCTCCAATTTCAATGCCTTTCTGTTTCCCATGCTCTCTTGCTTCAGGAACTTGTCAGTGTTCTGTGGGGCTTTTGCACTTGATCAATCCCATCTGTCTGCTCATGACAAATCCCATTCAGGAACACATCGCTGCAGGGCCTCTGAAACCCTCAGCATGTGTGGATGGATGTCACTTACTTGAGCTGATCTGTTCCCCAGACTCCCTGGTGGCTTTCCTTGAACAGGTGAGTGTTCAGCTGGTATAAATCAGCTGAGCTCTCCTGGGACTCATTTATACCAAGCAAGAATACAGCCCAAAATACAGAGTTCATTTTCCCATGCATCAGACTGTCAGACTACATCCCCTGCTGAAAGGACCATTATCAGCAAAAGAAATGCTGGAAACACTTGAAAAATCGGGCTGGAATTGGATTTCTGGCAGCCTGAAGTAGGGGAGATGCTCCTCACCAGTCCTTGTCCATTCACTGGGCTCACTGATAGGCACCAGAGCTGGTTTTTCCTCTGAGAGTTTCCTGTGATTATTGCAAAGAACAGAACAACCAAACCAGAAGGCAGCAGGGGATAAACACAAGATTATTGACAGCTTGGGTGACAATTTCCCCTAGAAAAGTAGACCAAAATTAAGTGGATACCTGTCTTTGTGAAGAGTATTTATGAGCACAAATTTGGGAAACCACAGAACAAAAGTCTGCTTAAGGTTTTGCCAAACCCATCAAGTTCAAGAAGATTAAAAAAAGAAATGTAAGAAAATAACTGTCTAAGGAGGAAACGAAAATGACCACTGTTACTAAGGGGGAAACAGAGAGGTGCCAGCAGTTAATTTTGCAATGACACAAACTGGAATTCAAAGATATTGAAGGATTCAAGGAAGACAGGATTCATGGGAACATAACCATATGAAGAACTATCCTTAACCAATGCAAAGAATAAAAATTACAACCCAGGTGAATCTCAGAGCTCTCCCTAAGATGCATGTCAAGCTAAAAGCTGCACTTCATTTACATGAGGGTCACACTGTACCCCTTGTCCTCCATCCCCTGAGGGGTGCTCAGGGCTGTGGCAGGAGAGCAGGGAGTGCCCAGAGCAGGGCACTGAGCCCTCCCAGCCAGAGGTGATTCCTGCAGCACCCAGAGCACAAACGCAGAGCTCTGCAACGTTCCTCTGGCCTCAGCACTGCCAGGCCTCATCTGCTCCTGCTCTCACACAAGAGCAAAAAATATGCAAAGCTGCCCCTGCTCCCAGCTGTCAGGACTGCAAAGTAAATGAGAGATTTGAATAAGTTTGCTTAATTTTTATCAGGAGTAAGGGAATCATTTCTAGAAGAGAATATTTTGCAGTAGATAAAAGAATATACTTCCCTCTATTTTCCTCATTGAGAAAAATATATTAAAACTGTATAACTAAAACTCCTGAACATAGTCCAGCCAAATGTTCTTAATTGAAATAGTCTATTTTTTTTTAAAAAAATATTTTTTTAAAAATAAAACCACTGTCTGCTCTTGTGAGAAATGTCACTAGGAATTATTAATTGACTTTCTTCACCAAAATTACTAATAAAGCTGTTCTTTACTCAGTCACCTCCTGGAAGCCATAAAATTTATATTTGAAAATCCTGGCCAAACAAAAGAAAATTACTGTCTCTAATTCCTTTCAGCTACAGCAATACAGATTCTACAGGAAGACACAAATTATGCTCAGGCACGCGTGTGACCCCAAAGTTGTCCCTTCCTCTCAGTGCCCCACTCTGACCATCCCAGTCAGTCCACAGTGACCAAGAGAAGGGATCCTTTCTGTTTGGGGTTTTGGTTGAGGGGTTTTTTTTATATCTCACACTTCAAGATCATTCAGAGGCATGTCAGTTTGATTCCACACTTCCCCAGGTGTTCCTGATGGAAAAGATTCATAAAGCAGAACCAGACTATCCCCACCACACTGGCTCTGCTGTCAAACCTCCATTTATAGGTTACTAGCAGAAGTAAGTTATTCATTTACCACAATTCCACTGAGAACAGAATTTCAAATGTTTACTTACTGATGTATATAGGTATCCTTCACTGTTCATTGCCAGGTATAATTTTGTTTGAACCCCCTGGATCGCCACCACTCGTAAGCCCACAGGTATGAGGTTAAACAAAGCTAGGAGAGAAAGCAGATGAGAGCAAAATCAGTCCTGTGGAGTATGCAGCAAGGAGAGAAAATTAAACCAGAATTACCAGAACCAAATAAAAAATGTCTATTCATGCAGATATTAATTTCTGTGGGTGCTACAGGGCAGTACTTCTACCATCAAATGCTTTTACAGCAATTTCCACCAACAGAAATTATCTGAGGGTATCAGTGCATCTCATTCTGCAGATGGGAATTGCTGGCAGCTAAATGAACTGACCTGCAGGGCTTTTGTTAGGGTGGTTTTCTTTTGCCATCAAGTGCAAAAAGGAATCCAGAAACAATCAAACAAAAAAACTTCCAAGACAATCAAAAACTTTTTTTCAAAGTCAGTAAACATTTTGACCAAAAGGAAGGAAGAAGAAGAAATTCAGAAAAGCTGAAAACCATCATTAGCATCTCAAAATGTTTCCACTTATAACTCATTGGGGTTTAATTTTTCCTCTTTTTTAGAGAACAACTGGTTTGAAAAAACAGAATTAAATCACTTCAAAATGAAATGAAAGGGCAGCATATTCTTCAGATCAGTCCCTCAATCTGTGCTTTCAAAAGTGCACTGCTTTGAATGTTCTGCTTTCATTTCTGCTTGTACACATGCTAATAGTGGCAGGATTTATAAGCACAGAAACAACTCTTCAAAAAATGAAAATTCCAGTTTGCAAAGTGGCAAACAAAAAAATAATAACAAAAAAACAGAAAAAGAAACCCCCAAAAACCAGAAAAAAACCCCACAAAGCTCTGCCATAACTTGGACTCATGGATATGTTAAAATTGAACACAAGAAGTAAGGAGTTGAATACAGTACTCTGTGTCCAATATGTAGGATTAAAAATAAAGGGGAGTTAAGAAAATTATCATAACCCAAAGCTCCTCCTTCCACTCTGTAGCAGAAATGCAGAGATAGGATAAAGTGATGCCAAACTACCTCTCATTTCCAGTGATTTAGTACTTGGCTGAAAGACTCTGGTCTGCTTCAGGCAGAAGCTTTATATTTATGGTCACTGTCTAAAGCCAATTTAAAAACGAATTACGAATTTGAAACATTTTTATTATTTTCAAAATTAAAGCTACGAATTATGATCCATTATAAATTCCTTTTTCAGCCTGAAAACCCTCAAATGGTCATACTTTAGTAAAAATAAAATTACAGCTTGACAGCATTTAGCACAGATCCTAAATTCTGCTTTTGGGGCTGTCAAGAGCATGTCGAGTGCCCTGAGGTCGGGGCACCTTTGAGCACTGCACTTCCCACAGTGGTCAAGCAGAGGAGAAAAAAAGGAAATATCCAGAGCTTACAAATAACTGCAGGGTATCATAAAACCTGTGTTTTTCTTTCACTTTCACAACCAGGGTACATGCAGACACAAACACACACCCATCCAGACCCTCCTCACGCTCGCCTCTAGCTCAGAATCAACACCCATCCCTTTTCCTCACTCCGAATTCCCTGGTTCTGCACAGCTTTTGGCGAAAGAAACTTGGATTTCAGCAAGGGAAATGGATTTTTCATTCATTCTGTCAAATGCTTGAGTTTATTCAGGGGAGAAAACATTCCCTTGGACATAGGTCCTCTGCAGTTCAGCCCCAAAAAGCAGCACCTGATCTCTGATTTCAGGGGGCGACTGAAAGCTCAGCCCAGGCAGAGCCTGCAAGGTCTCTTCTGGAGGGTGATTTCTTAATGGCACATTGCAAGCAGGGCACATGTTGGGGTCATTTCAGCACAGGGGTCTGAGTGTGGGCTCCAGTACTGCCACTGGGATGGGACAGCAGGGACAGAGGTGGCACTGGGATGGGACAGTGAGGAATTCCTGGTGTGCCCAGGCTGAGCCCTCGTGCCTGAGGCAGGCTGGCACCTGAGCCAGGGCTGCTGCTCTCACCTGTGGGACACATTTCCCTGCCACGCCCGTCCAGGCTCTGCTCGAGGCAGACAAGGGGGAGCACATTCAGAAGCTGTTCACACTTCAGTGGGATGAGCAGCTGCTGGGATTTGGGAAGGGGCTGCTGGAATTTGGGAAGGGGATGTGGGGAACATGCTTACCCTGCCACTCTGCCCTGCGCCAGCACAACCACACATCCTGCCCCAGCTGCTGGCTCTAAGGACAGAGGCAGTGGCACTGCACCGAAGATGGGACTGTCCCTCTCAGCAGCAGCTGGTCCTGCTCCTGTCCCTGTGCAGGCCAGGTGTGGCTCCTGGAACAGTGAGTGATATGTAACCCAGCCGTGGTCACTGACAGGACCCACAGCAGAGGCACAGAGAGATCTCTGCAAGTGCCCAGAGGGACAGGGGATGGAGGGGTCACCTCACTGCCAGGGGATGAGCTCATGTGGACAGATTCCACAGAAGGGGTGGCAAAGAAGTTACAGCTTCTTTATAAAGAAAGAAAAAGAAATTGCTTGCTACTGTGATCAGCTGGTGTCAGCACAAAATAATCCAAAGCAATTTGCATCCTACTCTCTCCCTATTACATTTGTGATGTTTCAAATAAGGATATAAGGATAAGGATATCCATCCCAATGAACAGCTCAGCAATGAGCAATGCCCAAGGGAGAGATGATCTTTGCCATGGTTCACGTGCAGTATGAGCTGACAGATACAAAGCTGCACAGGAAGAGGCAGCAGGCACAGCTGGATTTGGGAACATAAACATTTCTCTGAGGTCTGCCAGTCTTGGCTGGGCCACCTGGTCCTTCTTACACTTTCTCCTGTTTCCTACATTGCCGTATTTCACCAGTCCTGAAATCTTTCTGTCCAGCTGTGTGAGACCCTTAAGTATTTTTCACACACCAAATCAATGTTCTAATCATCTTTTCCTGTTTTTTATTCATTCTCAGAGTTGTAAAAATAACCCCAATCAAAAACAAGTAAAAATCCCCAGAAAATCTGAGGGAAAACAGATTGAAAGTTGATGGTGCAATTTAGAAGAGGTAACAAATAATAAGAATAGGGAAATGTGGAGTTGAAAATGCTGCTGAAGTCCCAGTTTGTGAAATAGCAGGGTGCTGTTGAATGAGCCCCTGTGTGAGAGTGGAGACAGCATTATTCTATTTCAGGCTCTGAGTAGGCGAGCAAATTTTCCCTGCCGAAAAAAAAAATCTAATAAAATCCAAAGGACAGCAATGAACTTCTCTGGATTACCATGGAGATAACATTTGCTTTGTTTGTCACATGTGTCATCATTACCTCCTCTAGTTCATGATTTCTGTAAGTGATTTTGATCTGTCTTTCTCTCAGAGCCAGCAGGTCTGAAGGATTCTGTGCTGCCACTCAGTCAGCCAGCCCAGGACAGCAGCTCTGAGGGGACCTGCACGACAGGGACAGGACACCACAACCCACAAACACACCACTTATGCTCGTGTCACTTACTGTAACTACTGTCTTCCTCTTTTGTTCCATCAATTGTTCCATCTGCTTGCAACTGCAAGTGGTATCCTTGCCTGCTGTAGAGCTTTGTTACTATACCTTTAAGCTGAGGCTCTGCAAAAAAACAACAGTGAGATTAATGTGGGAAATCCTGGTGTGCTGTTCCAAGCGAGCAGGACATGGAAAACAAATCTTCAGGTTTCTGCTCAAGGCTGTGGTAAGAAAAAGTCCAAAAACAAAAGCAGGGCTAGCAACTTGGCAACACTTTTCATTTAGGTTGAGATCAAATTTATGTCCATGAAATCAATTGCCAAAATGATTAAATGCCAGTTTTGATTACAATGTGAGTAGCACAGCGAAATCCACTTCCAGTGAATGCAGATTCCAGCAGGGCTGCTTGGCCTCAGCAGCCCAGCCCTATCTCATTTCAGATTAAAAATGAGCTGGCAAAGAGTACATTCAGTCTTTTAAAAAGGTGTGAGTTCTTAGATGAAGAGGAAAAAGAAGACTATTACAATAGCATTAATGAGAGCCACAGTGACAGCTGAGAGCCTAAATATACAGCAGCAAACGTTTAGCACAGGAACTGCTGCAGCTCCAATAAACAAACCCCCACTCCTCACTGCTCCAAAGAGTACAGAGCATCCGAAGAGATAAACTACTCAATGAACATATGGAAAATGGAGAGGGAAACCCTGAAATCCAGCAATGTGTGGAGCTGCAAAATAAATATTACCATAAGGGTTGAGGTAATTACCTCATCAGCTAGAAGAAGAAAGATCAAAACAACGCATAGTTTGGATAGATTTCTTTTTTCCATAACCGTCCTCAGCTTCACAGCTAGAAAGTGAGGTATGTCACACGGCTCCGTATCATTCCAGACCAAAAAGCACACAGCAGCAGGGTATGCTGTCAAGTGTGCTACTCAGAATACCTGGCTAAAGTATCAGGAGTAATTGCAAGAAAAGTCTACGTCCACTGCATCCCAATGACATCTGCATTGTAGTTATTCACACAGTTCTGTTTGTCAGGAGCTCCTGCATCCCCGCAGCTCGCTCCACAGCATCTCACTGTCCACAGAGACAAACCCCCTGGGAAGATGTGGTGTGTCATTTCCAGCACTGTGTCTGGGTAAGGCTCCTTGTGCCTGTAACCAAAGGCAATGGGGACCTCTGCTATGCACTCCCATTTCACAGGGGCTGAAGGAAAAAGCTTACACTTCGCCTAAGTGTAGTAGATCTTATTAGCAATTTTGATAAGAATCCTGATGGACACACAACTCTTCCCTACCAACTTTTCTGAGCAGAAATGATCCCATCCCTCACTTTGGCTCTTCAGACATAATCCATCCCAAAGCTGCTGGCAAACTGCGAGCAAGACAGAGGTGGAGTGGCAAAAGCATCAATGCTCCAGGCCAGCAAAGCCACGGCGACATTGCCAGAGGGTTTTGCTCCTCCCACATACAAAACAGTCCACTCAGATCAGGGACCCAGCCCTCACGCCTGATCCTGGAACCTGTGACCCACCGGGCAGCTGCAGGTGTGTCATTCCTAGAAAGGCACAGGGCACTGGAGTAAAACTCTGGAAGGTGCCAGCAAAAGCACAAAGCCTTGTCTGCAATCAGCAGATAAAGCATGGCACAAGCATTCTGTGAAGCAGGACACCAAAACCAGATCTCCGGACCAGGAAGTTATTTAATATACAACTGAGAGAGGTGTGGGAACCTCCCTGCTAGCATCTCCCCCCCAAAACACACCCCTGTGTCTGCATGTGTGTGACACAGGGACATAAAAATGCTACCTGGGCACACACAGGCGAGGCACGGACAGCACCGTGTGCTACCCAAATAAACCAGATGAACACAACAGGGGAAAGGACTGGCATGGGGTAGCCAGGTCAGCCAGGCCAGAACTGGCAGTACCTGCACATCCATTGTAGGAGCGTTGAGAACACCATTCCCCTTTCCCCACACCTGACACACATCCCAGCTTCCATCACATCACATCGCATCACACCAACCAACCCCCCAAAGACATAACCCGTGCCAACCTGGTCGCCTCCTTCGCCTTTTCTTGGAGCCAAAGAGTTTGACCCTGGAAAACACATTGAGCTTGTTCTTGTCGCAGCTTCCCTTGCTCTTGCTGGGGCTGTTGACACACTTACAGGCATTGGACTTCTCCCGCTCCCTGGCTTGTCTCTTCTGGCGGATCAGGGAGCTGGCGATGGCAGCGGCCATGGCCGCCACGGCTCGGGCGGCTCAGGCACGCGGGGGTCGCTGGCCAGCCGTGGCCAGCATGCTGCTCGGCCGGTCCCCAAGGCCGGGGACACTGCCGGACAGCCTGGCCCACGCCAGCACGGGACACGCCGTGGGACGAGCACCAGAGCCCCGGCTCGACACGCAACAGTTGAGCTCGAGCGATTTCGTCCTCTGGGATCTTCCTCTTTTGGCTTTCTAGTGATTTTTTTATTCCTCCCAACTTCTAGCAAGGGGAAGTCTGCAGACAGAGGTGAGCGTTTCTACAGAGACCACGCAGATCACACGCAGGACATCCCTCCGAGCTGGTCCAGACGCTATTCGCATGCAGACATGGCACTTCCACTTGGCGCAAGATCATCGCATCTCTCCTAGCCCCAATTTCTGCAGGGAACTTTTCTCCCCACCCGTCCCCTCCCCATTCAAATCCCAGCAAACACCTGTTAGACTCCAGCTGGGGCTGCCCAGTTGCAGGGGTTTTCTGGATCCTTTTTCCTCCTCTGGCTTAAGAAGAGCCCCGCAGCAGCTGCCGGAGGTGCTGGGCTGAGTGCGGATGCCCGGCCGAGGGAAGGATCTGCCAGGTGAGCGCAGCCCCTGCTCTGCTCTCACTCCGCAGCACTTCCAGCAGGTAAACAAGCGGCTCCCGAGCCGGGACTGCAGCTTCAGCAGCAGCAGGAGCAGCAGCAGCAGCAGGAGCAGCAGCAGGATCCCTTCGGCAGCGATGCAGGCACCGCGCACTCCCCACGAGCCGTGCGCTGGGTACAGAAACGAGGCGACGCAGCAAACCCTGATCACCGCCTCCTCCTCCTCCTCCACCACCTCCTCCTCCACCTCCTCCTCCTCCACCCGCTCCTCTCCAGGCACGGCGGCGAGCGGAGAGGGGCGAGCCCTGCCCGGCGCTGCGGGGCCACGGTGGGGATGGGGCGGCCTGGGAGGGGGTGCCAGGGGCGGGGGTGCCTGCGGCGCTCGGAGCCGCCTCCCGGGAGCGCAGACACCCAAACAGACGTGACTGCGGTGAGCAAACAGCCCCGCCGGCACCGGAGCCAGCACACCTGGCTGGCAGCAGCGCCGGGGCTCAGGGCAGGTGGGCACTGCAGCCACAGCTCTCCCTCACTGCCTTACCCTCATCCCTGCAGGATGTCCCCTCTCTGCCTGATTTATTGGGGGTTTTTTGCCCCTCTCGTCGTTTCTTTCCACCGCCCGCTCTCAGCTCCGGTTTTGTAGGAAATCCTCAGAAAGAGCGAATTCCTTGTCGCTGTCACATCCCCCCGTTTCCCTCTGTTCCCCCCACGGTGCCTGTGTGTCCCCCGAGGCCAAGCTCCCCCCAGCCGGCTTTATTCCCCTAGCTCGGTGGTCCCAGGGCAGCAGCCGCAGCAGAGCCGTGCCGGGCAGAGCCCGGCACAGACCCAGGACACGGGACACAGGAGATCCTGGAGATCCCTTTGTAACCCCCTCCCCGCTCTTCAGCGTGCTCTCAGCAGCTGGAGCCTAAATCAAACCAGTTCAGGCTGGAAATAAAGCAAGAGAGCTGCAGCCCTGGAGGCAAACAACTACTGAGAGAATTTATCCCGAGGCAGGGGGTGTTCACAGGCACTCCAGGCACTGAGCAGGGTGGGATGTCCCTGAGAGCTGGCGCCAGGCGGGAGCCGAGCCCGGTGGGGACTGCGATGGCAACAGGCTCCTGTCACTCGAGTGTCAGCCAGGGCTGGCAGCTGCATCCCCCGTACCTAGGGCCAGCTCTCCTGGGCCCTACAGACACCAGGGATGGCTGGGCCGGTGGGACAGCACCAGGATCCTGATGTGCTTCCAGACTGGGCCAGGCTGAAGGCGTCTGCCCCTTCCTCCTCTCCTCCACGTGCCCTCAGCCAAACCAGGCGCCGTCCTTGTCTGGGGTCGCACGCTGGGACAGGCGCTGGCACAAGCAGGAGAAGCTGTGCTGCCCCACACCTTCCTAGCTCAGCTCAGCTCAGAGGAGCTTTGCTGTACCTCTGCAAACAGCACAGCCCTTCCCTGGGCTGGAGACAGCCCACAGCAGCTCCACACCTCCCTCCTCCGCCTGGGGATGCCCACCGTGCTGGAAGCGGTGACAGAGTGCCCACGCTGAGCAGTCCCCAGGGTGTGACTGTCCCCAGGGACAGCGTGTCACTGTGTGTCCCTCCCAGCTGAGTGCCCTGCCCGGCACCCGGTGCCCTGCCCGGCGCTGCCCCTGTGCTGCAGGAGCTGCCTGTGCACACCACACCTACACTCACGGTTTGTGAGGCAGCCCACGCACACAACACATTAAACAAATACTCCTAATCCCTTATTTCAGTTTAAAAGCAGGGTAAAAATAGCTGCAATTCACAAGTTCCACCACTACACTCATGTGCGAGTCCATATAAACCATGTGAAACCCAGCACAGGAGACAGCCACTTGGGTATTATTAGCAATAACTCATCCCACTCAGCTCACCGGTAACATACTATGGATTTTGCCATCCAGTACAGTCATGAGTGAGACTTGTTTTTTTTCCTGAGACTCACCCATTACTTTATAAATATTCCCAATTTGGAAAGCAGTGTTTGATCTTCAGATCAAAGTGAAGCTGCCTCATTGTGATCGGTCCCACAAGGTCACAAGACATTGCATTTTCACAGAGACTAACCAGAACTCAGAATTCAGCTAACCTTGAAAATCCCAGGGAAAAGCAGTATATAAAAGCAGTACTTGGGATATCTTTCTGCCAGCATTCCAGCCTGCATGCTTGAAATCCATAATGAAAATTCATTTGCACAAATGTTCCTTGACAGATAACTAAAGCGAGGAACAAAAATAGCATATATGCATAATCAGATTTAAGTTTCAAAAAACAGTTTTTTTGCATGAGCAACCTCTTCATCTATCAGCACTCCTACAAACATGTCTTCATTTACTATAAATGGCACATGAAAATGAAGATCTTGTTGGGAAAACATCTTTGGTTTAGGACTAGCCTCTGGACTACTTCAGTGTTCCAGATAGAAAAATCTCAAGGAACAGCTTTATTTCCTTTGAAAAGCAAGAGCTGTTCACTCCCCACCACGCTAAAAAGGTAAAATAAAATAAAATTACATTCCAAGTGACTTTTGAACATAGACAACCAGACATTCCTTGAACACACATTGTCTCTTTGTTTGTGGTTACTGCAGTGGGGCCCATTAAAACTAAGGGGTTACCTGCCAGTACCATTTCAATCCAAGAGAAATCAGCATGGGACAGACTTATCAGGCACAGTGCCACCATCTCCCTGGAGCTGCCATCTGACCACAAGCAGTGCCACTGCTTTGAAGCAAAGATCTCACCCACCTTTGATTTATAGTTTTCCCTCCCAGTCATCTGTTGAGTGTTTGCTGATGATTGTTTCCACGATTCGGATCACTAAAATATGCTAGAACCTTCAGATTGCCTGGACTGGGGAGAAGCAGAGCCTGCAATTTGGTAGCCAAGGCAGGAGTGGCTCTTGGAGCGAGGCAGGGCAAGTTTCCAGCAGCACAGAGCAGGCAGCCCCTGCCTGGCTCCTGCACAGAGACATCAAACCCCCATCACTGGCCCGAAGTTCAGGCAGGGCTGGCTCTTTCAGGGAATGAGAGGAAAGTGCCAAAGTTCTGTTTTTCCATTCATCCTCCCTGAATCATCTGTGCTGTGGCAGGTCCCAGGCCACTGCTGTCTGCTCTGAGTTTGAACCTATTCCGAGCACAGACGATTTACAGTAGGTCCCGTCTCATGCTGAGCACAACAAAAACTGAGACCAGGTGAAAAACACCAAGGCAGTACAGAGCTGACTGCCATGGGAGCAGCTGCAAGGACAGACAGACCCCATCGTGCAGCACGTCTGTGGTCAGGGCAGACCTGAGCAGAGGAATCCTTTCCCCCAGTGCTCCTCACTGAGCACGAGCCCAGGTGTGACCCTCCAGGGTACCCACGCTGCTCTGAGCCCTGGGAAGCACCTGCAATTCTCATGACATAAAGTAGAACTGACTTCCAGCACCTTGAGTCAAAATATCCCATCCTTGGACCAAACTGCATTCTCAGTCATTTCCTGTTCCCCTGTACAAGTAGTAAAAGATTTATAGCAGACCCTATATAAACTAAGTGTTTGGGCAAAACGAATGCTGCATCCAAATCAGACCAGAAGCAAAAAAATCCCAAGCCAGCTCCAAGCCTCACTCAGTCCATCTGAAACCCCAAACCACTCCTCCACAGTTAGAAGCTTGAAACTGCTTTGGTGTGACGACGAAAAAAAAAAACAAAAAACAAACCAGCCTGGCATTGGGCATCAGAAGTCCCCCCTGAGGCTCTTTTTTCTTGCTGTTACAGAAAAAGTAGGGAAAAAAGAGCTCCAAACATCAAACCTATGGACTATTTCCACTGCCTACACTCTCCAAAAGTAGAGCATTATTTTCTGAAAAGCACCACCAGAATCTCATCTCTCTTTTCAGATTGAGATAAACAAGACTTTCTCCAGTCAGGGATGACACAGCAGCACTGAGGCTCTGGTGCTTTTTTGCTCTCCTAAGTAAACAGAATTACTATTCACCAGGAAGCAGAGCTGCTCAGAGCCCAGCCCCGAATCACTGAACTGCTCTGTGAAATATCCCATGGAAATGACTCAGCCTTTCCTCGGCAGCCAGCCCCAGGCTGGACACAGGCTGCAGCACAGCAGGGCTGGGGGCTCTGCTCAGCCATCAGCACGCTCTGCTGGCCCCTCTCCACCCCAGAGCTTGGGTGTTACCAGCCAGGGTCAAACAGCAGTCAGCTGCGCTTTGTCCTGAGGCCAAGATAAAAAGAGGTGTTAGTGGAAGCTGAGCTTCCAAGCAGCTCCAGCCCAAGAGCTCAAACTTGAGGATATTTTAGAAACAGATTGACTGGGCTACCTGAAAATTAACAGCAAAGAATGGCTACAATAAGCAGCTGCAAACAGAAGTATTTTTATGTTGAGAGCATAAGAACACTTGTAAATAGTGATGTGGATGTTCCTCAGTGTGTGTGCGTCTGTACCACGGTTTTTTGCAGAAGTTCACTGGGAAGCCTTGCTCAGAAACAGGAAAAAAGCCAAAATAGGTGCCTGTGACACTAGTGTAGACATGGCACCTAGACCCACTTTACCTAAAAGCTCACTTCTTCCTCAGAGGAGGAGGTGATTCGTTCATTTTTATCTTCTCAGGGTACAGACTCACGAATCCCAGCACCAGAAGAGACCCCAGTACAACTGGGGCACAGCACTGGATGTGCCAAAACTGGCACCCATCCAGCAAAGCACAGAAACACATCCCTGACTTCAACACCTGAGATACTTAAAAATAATTGTGTAGCAGATGCATCACAAAAGGTTCTCATAGTCTAAGCCCATTCTCTTCTAAGATCTACTCAAGTTTGCCAGGGAAAGATCTGACTGGCAAGAATTTGGATCTTCATGACTTACATGACCTGCTAAATGCTCAGGATGGCCAAGACACCTCATATAAAGAACGCCAGTTTCAGATTCTCACAGAAAATACTAATGAGAGAAAACCTAGTTCTGCTTTTTCCCAGCTGTGAATTCCAATTTCTTTCCAGCACTGTATCAGTAAAAACTGGATTTGATCTGACCTGGTAGTGCAGCCATTTTTGGAAAAGGAGGGCATTGTTTGAAGACAGAAAAATAGAAATAATTTTGCCTAGGTTAATTCATATTCAGTCATCCCAAAATGTCAAGCAAAAAAGCTCGTCTGTGCAGCACACAAAAGATCAGTGCCAATCAACTGGGAAAGGTCACAGAACAAACACAGGAGAGCAGCTCCCACAGCTCTGTGGCCTCCCAAAACTGGAATGTGTTATCCCAGTGCCTGGGGGGCCTGAGCTGAGCCAGGAACTCCAGCAGTGACCAAGTGACTCCTGTGCCCACCACACAGCCAAGCAGCACTCCCACCTCAGCAGGCACAGAAGGATCTGCTTGCTCACCTCCCAGCACAATGGCTCTGGGAAACATCAGTGCAAATGACAGCTTTTGGGCCCTGAAATATTTACATCTCAGCATGGGATACACCACAAGTGTGGGCTGGATGCCACTGTCAAACTTCACATAAGGCCACTTCACACATGACAACACACTGTAAATAGTCCTTCACAGAGCCAAGGCAAGTTGTCTGGAAATTGCCACATCACTCAAATAAGATCTTTTCCCACCTTTTCACAGATCTGATGGCTCATCCTTTGTCAACAGCTCGATAAAAAAAGACTCAGAGGGTCTCCAGTGAGTTGGAGCCTCTGAGAATTCTCCTCCTTCCACACCCCAGCATCTCACCAGTTTCTCACAGCCCTGCTCTGCTCAGAACGAACTTCTGCCCCACTGCTTGGCTTCACACAGCCACAGAGCGCAGGCCACTGTGATCCTGTGCAAGCCTGGCAATTCCCATTGCTGTGTTAATGAGCTGAGACTCAGCTGGTTCCTAATGATGAAAACTGTTTACCTGGACTGGGGTCAGAAGAGCCTGGCACTGGTTTTCTGTGACTTCCACCCAAATGCCAAGATCATGGCACCACATTCACACAGACGAGTGAGAAGGTGAGCAGAGCAGGTTACAAATGAAAGGGACTCTGAGGAAGAAGTGCTGGATATGTCTTGGATGGAAGCAGAGCTCTCCAGGAACTGGAGACAGACCCTGCACTGGTCAATGATGCTTCTGGAGATGTGGAAGCGGAGCCTGGCTCACTCACTGGCATGGAACTGGAACCAGTTTACCCAGACAAAATGCTGTCAGCCTCTGTAAGCAGAAGGAAGGAACATCCTTGAGGATTAGAAAAGGAGCCACGAGCCTGAGCTTCCATCGTGTCTCAGTTCACCATGGAACAATCATGGTCTGAACAGAGGTGTAACAAGACAGGTGTAACACTGACTGAAGTGATGTAAAGAGGTTTATCTAAGATCATCTGACTAGGTGTCTGGGCTGAATACTCCAGAAAGAAGAGAGAAAGGCAGCTCCAGATGGCAATTCATTCCCATGCAAAGAACACCATTATTTTCCCAGTGATCTGAAGGAAAACATCAGCTCTGCTTTACTGAACCTGTTGCAGAGTGATTCAGACTGTACCTCATGCATCATTATGATAAGTAATACTCACCACCACCAAAATTAAGTAATCACTTAATGAAGGTCAGCACAGCCCAGGGTTTTGCTTCTGGCAGTGCTCACTCACACATGGGAAGATAAATCCAGCCCAGGCAGTGGCTCAGTCACACTTCCCACACCCAACTAGCCCTGCAGAAATTAGCCTCATGACAGGAGCTGCTGCTGGCAAGAGCAGAACAAAGGTGACATCTACAAATCACACAGGGATTTTGGACTGAAAAGTACAGTGCATCATGAGTAACCAGAAGAGAATTCATTGCCACAGGCTAGATGCACTGTTTTCACAAGCAACACCGTGAAAAATATTGGCCAGAAAACAGGAACATGAACCACAAGCCAGCATCTGCTCTGTGGGATTTAAATAGGTCTGGAGACTAGAAAAAATGTGTATGCAAATTTCACATAAGCAAATTAGAAGAAATTCAGAGAAGTCAATTCAGAGAAGGAAGCTAATGGCAGAACATCTGCTGCTGCTCTCAATGTTGGCATTAGCAGCTGGGAACATTTCTGGGGAATCAGACCTCATCAGAAAGCTCAAAAAGGTTCTGTTGCTATACAGAGAAACACTGCTCAGAAATCAGAGACAGGAAGCTGCCCAAGCTCAGCTCTGTTATTCCTTGCTTAGGTCCAGCTGAGCTACAGCAGGGCCACATTTGCTTGCACAGGCTGGGTTACTGTCCCACCATGGCACATTTCTGCCCAAAGCCACCACGAAAGGAGCCTGAGGGGCACAAGCAGACACAAAAGTAACAGCATGATGCTAATCCAACTCCCAGCCCACATTATGGCCTTTGCAGCACCCCAGTCACGCAGCTGAGTGGTTCTGAGCTGCATTCACAGCACAGACACAGTCACACAGGTGATGGTAAATCAGGATTTCTGTCCTCTCCCTGCAGCCCCCAGCCCTTGGTTATCACTCTCATTCTCCGCCTCTTCCTACCAGACCTGCTTTCCTTGTTTCATTAAAAACTAAACATGTTTCTGATGAGAAGTAGCCACAAAGCCCATCACTATCTCCTCTCATCTGAGGTCATATTAACCTTGTTTACACACAAATAAACTTAGTTTAGCTTTATCTACAATACAACATTGCATGGCTTGGGAGCTTGTGCTGGGAAGGCACAAGGAGCAGACTTAGATTACCAGGCACAGAAATAAGCCCTCTGGACTCTTAAGTTCTCTGGGCAGAGATGCAAATGTAAACACAGGCATTTATTTGTCTGCTTTTTTCCTTCTTGACTCACAAATATGAGCAAACCCAAAATGTCACAAAAAGGCTGAGAGGCACAAACAGTAGGGAATCAAAGGGGAGCTGTCAATGATGTGAGAAACTTTCACCTCCCTCAGTCCTTTCTTTTTTTCCCCAACTCTGCGAAATATGAAACATCTTATTCAGTGACTATATTTTTAAACCACTATTGCCGTACATTTTAGCATACTTAAAATTTTCTGATGTACAGTCTTCTCAGGAAGCTTTCAGAAAGATGTAGAGTTTCCTGTACAGGAAGGAGACAGTAAAACCTGAATTTGTAAACAGTTACAAACCAAACCAATGGAACAGATTTCCAGGACTGAAAGTGGTGGAAAGGAATAAAATGAGGGAAATGAGAAGCAAGAGGGACACCTGCAGTCAGTGCCGGTAAGTGCCCGGCAGGGTTTACACTTTCTGCAGTTTGGGGTCTGTCAGTGCCGATGTGTAACCGCAGCAAACACCAGCGGATTTTGGCTGAGGTGACAGGGCAGCGCTGGGAGAGCCGGGACACAGCTGGAGCTGCCCCGGCCCGGCTGGATTCAGGGCTCGGAGCCGGAGCTCGCCCTCTGCAGCTGCGGGGCTCCGGGATCCGGCACGGGCTGCGAGGGAGCGAGGGACACCGGGGACACCGACCGGGGCCACCGCCTGCCCCGGCACGGCACCCCGGGGCACCCGGGACATCAGCACAGGGCATCCCGGGACATCCCAGGGCACCCCAGAACATCAGCACAGGGCATCCCGGGACATCCCAGGGCACCCCAGAACATCAGCACAGGGCATCCCGGGGCACCCCAGAACATCAGCACAGGGCATCCCGGGACATCCCAGGGCACCCCAGAACATCAGCACAGGGCATCCCGGGGCACCCCAGAACATCAGCACAGGGCATCCCGGGGCACCCCAGAACATCAGCACAGGGCACCCCAGGATCATCCCGGGGCACAGGGTCGCGTCCAGGTCGCCCCCGAGCAGCTCTGCTGGCCGGAGCCCGGCGCTGTCCGTGGTGCTGCTCGGTCGGGGCGGCGGCTCGGTGCCCAGCCCGCACCCCGGATCCCGCACCCCGGATCCCGCACCCCGGATCCCGCACCCCGGATCCCGCATCCTGCATCCCCATCCCGCCCCCTGCGGCCCCGAGCAGCGCGACAGCCGGGTCTCTACAGCAGGGACACATCCCCAGAGCACAGTGACATCCCCAGAGCACAGTGACATCCCCACAGCACAGTGACATCCCCAGAGCACAGTGACATCCCCACAGCAGGGACACATCCCCACAGCACAGTGACATCCCCACACCCCAGTCTGTACCAGCTGCACATTGGGGCTATACAACAGACACCCCACAACCCACCCCACAGCAAAAACTCCCGACTGCTTCAGCCCCATTCATCCCTACCAGCCCCAGGTACAGAACTCACAGCTCCTGCAGCACAGAAAGGCATTCAGCAGTCCATAGCACTGGTAATATTCCTGGTGATCGTATTTGGTAAATGCCAAACCACCACAGAGTGCATTCCTGGCACTGCACTCTTTACTGTACTCAGATTTACTCGATTAATTTTAAAGAGAAAAGGAAAAATGGATGCCCCACGCAGTGGCATAAAAGTTGATCATTAAGCTTGTTATTTCTAATGCAGAATGACACACAGCCCAGCTCATGTCCAAGGCTCACAGTCAATGCTGAATGTCTCGTACTTGCTGCTGACCAGATCATTGTTTGGTACTGGGGTACTTTCCAAAAGTCCTTGGATTTGCTCTGCTCTTCTCCAACGCCACAGGGCGTTGGTTGCTACAGTACACTGATCATTAAATGTACCCCATGCAGAGAACACACTTTTTCCTTATTGAAGAAAACTAAATCACACCATCATAAGCCTTCAGCTAAAACATGGACAAAAGAATAGAGAACTTAAGGTGGTTTTGTATAGAAAAGGTTTTTACATTATTAACACCATGACAAGATTGTCTTCAGTTAAGGTTAAGCACAGTACTCTGATGAAAGGCAATCAGAAAAGAAATTGAATAATTTGTTTTTTCTCTAAATCAATCTTTATACCTGACAAAAGCCTGGGTACACAATTAACTAAATACATGGCACAGATGTTTAAAAGGCCATAAAATCAACCTGTTTGACATGTGAAACACATATTCAATCAGGACAAATTTGCCAGTTCAGCAGCATATTCAGTCTATTTACAGTCCCAATCAGCAGGAATGAACACTAGCACCTGGCTTTTCCTTCTTAAATGACATTTTTTAGAGTTACTAAATAAAATTCATGAAGTCAAAGAACAACCACATTCTTAGTATTAAAGAAATATTAACATCTGATTTCTTTATATAGTTTATAACTTCTACAGAGGATTAGTTGCCAGGAAATACCTTCTCATTTTTCCCTGTAAAAAAAAATGTGCTTAAATACATCTTACCTGAGTAAGACTTTCTTATCCCCAAAGCCATGCTGCCTCACAAGCTGCTCCTGCCCAGGCAATTGCAGTCTACATTTGGAGCAGACACACGGGCAGTAGATCAGAGAAAGTTTAAGGCACATTTAAAGTATTCTCTAAGGTACTGGCCAGAAACATCAAGCCCATACTCGTGGTATAGAGAGATCATTAATGGGCATTAGTGACAGACCATTATGACTTTCAGAATCATTAAAGATTCATAATGGAGCTGCATTGTTCTGGCAACGTCTTGCCATTTCTTGGACATAAATGTACGTTTCTCCTACATGATTTACTTAAAATTGTTATTTTTCAGTGTCAAATTTTGTTTTCCGCCTCCTAGAATTACAAAGAGCAGCTGTAACAGGATCCTGCAGTGCATCACGCCAGCCATAGGAGCCTGTGCTTGCTTTATTTGATGCCCTTTCTGTAAGGCAATTTGCAACAGGAATAGCTCAACAACATTCATGAGGTTGAATACAGACCAGAATTTCTTTCTACTTTAAATAAGATGAATTATTGATGTAGCACACGTGTTACAAGCATAAAAACACTTGCAAGAATTAAATTTGGTAATGATTCTGAAATAATTACCTTTCGAAATTGTTAAGCTTTGTCCCTGCCTTTCAGTAGAGTTCATCATTTGGTATTTGGATATAGTGAAAAATATTGCAGATATTAGTCAGGGTCAGCCAAATCTGCAACTCCCAATGAAATTTTGGGAAGTGAGGAAAATACTGAGATTTGCTTTTAGAGATGTACAATATTGCCAACAGTGTGCTCCAGAATGTGGCTACAGTTATACCTCAGTTGTGTTAATCAAGGGTTGGATTTAAATCTTCTCCTGCTGAACTAGACTGAGACCCTGTTCAACCCATCCCTCCTCAGTACAGGAGTCAAGCCCAGGCTCACACATTATGTAAATAATGAGATTTAGGCACTTCAGAAGCACAGTCAGATTTCCAAGTCAAATACTGTCGTCAACTGTGCTTTCTTCATTGTGAAACCATAAAATCCCAAGTGGTAGAGAGGAGCTATTTGCAAAGGCTCTGACTCTCCGTGGGGTCACCACTCCCCCCCAGACATGTTTACAGGCGATGTGAGCTGGTTTGGTTTGGTTGGTTTGGTTTGTTTGGATTGGTTCGGTTTAGTTGGATTGGTTGGTTTGGTTGGATTGATTTAGTGTGGTTGGATTGGTTTGTTTGGATAGGTTTGGTTTATTTGGATTGGTTTGGTTTGGTTGGATTGGGTTGGTTTGGTTGGATTGGTATGATTGGATTGGTTTGTTTGAATTCGATAGGTTTAGTTGGATTGGATTGGATTGGTTTGGTTGGATTGCTTGGTTTGGTTGGGTTGGGTTGGATTGGATTGGTTGGATTGGTATGATTGGATTGGTTTGTTTGAATTTGATAGGTTTAGTTGGATTGGATTGGTTTGGTTGGATTGCTTGGTTTGGTTGGGTTGGGTTGGTTTGGTTGGATTGGGTTGGTTTGGTTGGATTGGTATGATTGGAGTGGTTTGTTTGAATTCTCTAGGTTTAGTTGGATTGGTTTGGTTGGGTTGGGTTGGTTTGGTTGGGTTGGGCTGGATTGGTATGATTGGATTGGTTTGTTTGAATTCGAGAGGTTTGGTTGGATTGCTTGGTTTGGTTGGGTTGGGTTGGATTGGTTGGTTTGGTTTGTTTAGTTTTGGTTTGGTTGGGTTTGGTTTCTCCTGTTCACTTTGCTTACCCACAAGGAGCACATATCCACTTGTCTGTCAAAGCATCCTGATCCCTCTGAGGAGCAGCAGCTCCTGAATTCCTGCAACACAAGCACTGTAACTGTGGGAGATTTGCTAAGGCTCAGACCTTTCAGGGCAAGAACAAACAAACCCCTTCCAGATGCTGGACCTAGGATATTAAAGTGAGACCTGGCAGCCAAAGCCTCCCAAGCATTTCCACATGGCAACATCAATGCTGTGCTGATCTAGGCCTGAAAGGTGAAGCTCAGCAATTTACTACTAATAAACAATTTTCCCAAAACAATATTTTAGTATTTGCTAATACACGTTATTGCTTATATATTTGGAACTCACAACATGAAGTATGCAGAAGCATACCATGCTGTGAACTGCACAATTTTAGATTCCCTGTTTCTTATGCCACAATTGCTCATAATCAAGCTGTGAATAATCCTGATATCCAACTACCCTGTGCAATTAAAAACATCCTTAATTATTGTTGCCAGAGATGAACAGTACCACGCAAAGAAGATGGCACTGGGGCAAAAAAATGAAGCTAATTTTGAGACCTCTCCACTTGGACACAGCACTGTTTTCAGCAAAGGAGTACAAAAGCCACGTGGAAGGATGCAGACAAGTGCATTTCTAATGGCCTGCTGAGCTCTATTGATTCCAGCACTGACCTTGAGTCAATAGGTTTTCTGTCACCCGTGTCAGCTACTGACAGGCAGTCAAAAGCCCAAAGTGGTTTTGCTTACTGCCAGGCAATTATAAACAAGGTTAATCCCTTGGAAATGTAATTCTTGTTCTACTGGCAACAGTAGATTCCCAAAAGCCTACATTACCTTGTGATGTTAACTCCCTAAAACTGACATGGATTTTATTAAAACGTCATTATTCTCTACTCTTCGGCCTGAATCAAAAATGGTTTAATTAGTTCAGGATCATTCTTAAGATTTTACAATATAATTGGAGTTATATATTTAAAATAGGACCTGGTTCAGCTAATCCTTATCACCACCTAGTTACTCACTGCATATTAACTTGGTTTGTTGCTTTTATTAATGGGAGGAAGATGCAGCTCCTATCTGATCTCTGGTTTGTTCTGATCCCTTTCTGTCCCTCAGCACAGGGCTGGAGCCACCTGGCCTGAAGGAACTCAGCTCCTGGAGACCCTGCCTTCAGCCCAGCTCCCACCTCACCTCTGCTGGAGCATCAGCTGCCTCGGGGGGTGACAGCTTAAACAAATGCAGAGGGACTACAAGAGAAATTTGCAATAAAACCAGACATTTTTTATTCTTGTCCAGTGTAGCAATAAAGATCAAGCTGCTGTTTGCTATGAACTGCCCCCAGAGAGTGTCACATTATAGAACTGCTGAGCACGTGCTGCGCTGCCTTCGGCTGGGATAGAGTTAATTTTCTCTGGCAGCTGGTGCAGGGCTGTGCTTTGGGTTTGTGCTGGGAAGTGTCTGTAACTCAAGGATGGTTTTGGTGTCCCTGAGCAGTGCTCACAGAGCCAAGGCTGGGGGTGTCCAGGGGGGCTGGGGGTGTCCAGGGGGGCTGGGGGTGCCCAGGGGGGCTGGGGGGTGCCCAGGGGACACAGCCAGCACAGCTGGCCCCAGTGAGCCCAGGGATGCTCCAGAGACTATCCAGCCTCATGGGAAGTGGAAAAACCTGGGGGAAGAAGGAGGAAGGGGTGGACATTTGAGCCTTTTGTCTTCCCAAGTAACCATTATATGATGGAGCTCCAGCCAGAACCAACAAGGGAGCGAGTGGACAGCTAAGAGCAAGGGGAAAAGATAGTTTGGAAAGGGCATTTATGTTTGTAACCATCTAAAGAGAAAAGCTCAAATTAGCCCTCCAAAAGCATCCCTTTAAGGCAAACATTGATCGGTCAACCCACGGCATTGTGTGCCAGAACAGATAATTTGGCAGATCCCAGTGGGATTTATGGCCCCATGTTAGTTTGCTGGCTGTTCTGGGAACTGTGCAGCCAGAACATCATCAAGCACTCTCCTCCCAGAGAGCACAGCCACACATCAGCACAGTGCTCCACCTCCTCTGTGCTCTCCACAGCACAAATTCTGTCTCTTGCATCTGAGCAACAATGCAGGCTGAAATAAGGGCCAAGCACTGCCAGAGAAGCTAGCACAGGCAATCCTATTTCACAGAATCCTGCTTTGTGCTTTTGAATACATCTTGTCCAGAAAAAAAACAGCAATCAGGCCTGACCTTCCTCCCTGGAATCCAACAACAAAATCCCCAAGGAGCTTGTCTGGCAGGAAGAGGCCAATTACTCAGCCCCACTTGTGCTGCTGTGACCAAAACATCTCAAATGCAAGCTCTGGCTGAGCAAGCCCAGCCCTACTGCTTCAGCAGCCCTGACCAGCCCTGCAACAGGAACCTGCCAGGAAAACACAGATCAGAGGCTCCTGCCTCCTCCTAGGAGAAGGAACAAGGAGAACAGAGAGCTCTGAGCTGCTGCCCAGACAGACAGACAGACACAACACCCCTTTGGGGTTCTGGAGCCCTCTGCCCTGCACAGACTCCTGCTGTGTTAGCCATCAATATATTTTCATACAGTGATACAGAGTTATGAATTTTAGCTCCAAAGAAAAGTGCCTCAATCCAATTTTAGAATTCTGGGGTTTAGATCAGTGAAAATATCGTATATTTGTATGGGAAAATACAGTTTTCTCTCTCTTTTGGACCCGATTGCACTACCCTGTCCTACAATCTAAAATCAGGAAGAAAGTCACTAACAAGTGAAACTATTTCATATTCTGATGCAGGGAATGTTTCAGTTTCTGCTTTCCAAAGGGAAGCTGAGTGAAGCCAGCGCAGCAATTTCGTTCCTTGGCTCCATCTGCCACCTGGTGGACCCGAGGTGGCAGAGAGCAGCATTTTATGGCACACTCCAACAGGCACCTGCAGCTCCCTGCTGCAGTGAGGCTGCAGTGAGGCTGCAGGGAGCAATGGGCAGCATTGCAGCTGCCAGCATCCGTGCAGCTCATGCTTGAAAAGCGTTCTGCAACTAAACCAATGCTTCTGCAGAAAGGGCAAACTTTGAATTCTGATTTTTTAGCCTACGAAACTAAACAGCTGCAAACTCCCAAATGTCAGAAACTGTCCCAACAATTTGTAACATTTATGAAAACCTCCTGAGCCCAAGAGAAGCTCAGATTCAAAATCAGGACTTGCAGACAGACACAGGATGCAAAACAGAGAGGCAAAAGAGACACTTTGATACCAGCCTGCAAATAGCTGGAAATGCCCTGCTGCTATGGCAGAAAAATAAAGCAGGGAAGACAGAATTGGTACAAGGCTCAGCTTCTGAAAATACTGTACTCTATTTGGAACAGGATGTTTATTTCATATTCTATTCAGAGCATTTTAGCAAAGCTGCAAAACCAAGCATAACCAAAAGCAATTCCTATTTCCTCATTCTGAAATCAGCAGCCCTGGTTGTGCTGTCCCACACACTCACAAGGACAGGGTGACACTGGTGGGCTCACCTGGTGCCTGCAGGGTGTCACCTGTCCTGCCAGGGCTGGTGAGCTGCCCCAGTGCCCCAGGAGCACAGAATGCTCTGCCAGGACACCCAGCACTGTGCTCACATCTGGCTCCTGCTGCTCATGGGGCACTGAGCACACAGGAAAATGTTTGTTACTGGGAGATGCTTGCTATGTTCACCAGAAGTAGAAGCACAAACCTCTAGCACACAAAAGAACTGCCACCACTTATTTTGCAGACATTATTTTGGCCTACTTCCCTCATTAGGTAAAACACTCCCCATGATTTGAGCACTCAGAAAAATCTCAATAAAGCATTTGCCACTAGAGGAGGCTATTCTATAATTCTTTTTTCCAGTGACACACCTGCACCATCGAAATCTTAGCAGAGTTTCTGCAAAATCACCACCTACTGTTTTCCAGCTATTCCTACTGAGCATTCCTTTGGAATCAGGAAATTCCTCAGTAACTGTATTTGTACTTATTCTTGAGCCAAACTAAAAATGAGTTCACAAAAACCACAGCATGATGGTGTTTTTGCAGCTCTACTCTTTGCAGTGAAAGGGAAAATACAGGCGAATAAATTGGGGGCTTCCAGGGACTCTGCTCATATGTAAATAGAATAATCCTAGGCAGAGAAACTTAAGATTGATAAATTATCAATGTGGCCCTCTCATCAACAAGTGCATCAATTTTCTTCACTATTTCCTATCTTTTCTAAAAGCCTTTTGAGAACCAGACCCTCATCTTCAGACCATCAGACTCCAGGTGACCAGGTTTAGGATTATTCCCTTGAAGAACTGTGTAGTCTTGCATTATTGCTCCACATCTGAATAGGACCAAATTTTAGAACATCTCAATTTTCTAAGAAACAGATTTGCTCTTTGCAGTCTGGCCTAGGTATAAACTGATATTAAGGGAAACAGGCCAGGCAATTCTGTTGGACACATCTTGAACTCATAAAACATATGTGGTTGATGGTCCCAGAAATAGCTGCCCTTTCTCCATCCACAGAACAAGCACATCCCAGAGGAGATCAGGGAGAAAGCTTTGTCCGACAATCCCATTTTTTGATGCACCCATCACAGGCTCCTTTATTCAGGGGAATCTTCTGTGCTATTCTTCTGGCTCCCAGTTCATAAATTCCAAATCTGACTCTGTATCATTAAACATTCCCACCTTCACTTCCTGTGCAAAGCAGCAGTTGTTAAAAAAAAGTAATTTAATTTAATTACAATTTTTTAATTAAGGAGCTGTGTAACTATGTTCTCAATTATAGTGGTGAGAACTCTAACTCCACAACCCAGCATTAGAGGGAGTCCTGCTCTTGTTTAATTCTCTCTGCAAAGTCAGGGAGGGAAGTTGGAAGCACGGCTTTAGTGAACAGCATCCCAGCACTCAGTCAGCAGCAGCAGAAAAAGGAGAAAGAAAAAAAAGCCCAGGAATGTATTTCATGCTCTGCAGTGAACCCAGAGCACACAGCAGCATCAAAATCTGGTCCCTCTCCTCCTGCCAGGATCAGCATTCCTGCCCTGCTCTGAGCTGCAGCACTTGAAAGCAGACTCACAGACACTCAGGCTCAGTGACCTCAGAGATCCAAAAGGATTTGTCAGCCTTTAAAGCAGTTAATTTTATACTGATGGGCCTGAAGAAATCCAGCAGCCACAGGCAGAGCACAGCAGTCAGGACTCTTGGGTACACACACAGGCACCCAGAAAGCCAGGGATGGGGGATTCCAGGGACATCCTGGGGCAGGAAATTCCAGGCACATCCTGGGGGTCCAGGGACATCCTGAGGCAGGGGACTTCAGGGACATCCTGCTCCTCAGGGCCACAGCAGCAGGGCAGGGAGGGAGCCAGGCAGGCAGGGGACAATGCAGCCTGTGCAGCATGGCTTGGGCCAGCTCACCTTGCTCAGCACAGAGCCTGGGCTGTCCCTGGGCAGGGCTGCAGGTGGGAGCAGTTTCCACCAAGGGGTGTCCTTTGCCAGCAGCACAGAACTTTAATGGGCTGGTTACTCTGCTGTCAGCTCCAACATGTTAACAGCAAAAGGATTTTTCTCTGCCAATTATTAGAGGAAAGGTGCTCATTCAGGTGACATTTCTAAGGTTTCTCTGCACCTGGAAGCAAGAAGTGAATGGAGCAAAAACCTGACTGCTGATGGACATTAAGTGCTATCACAGATGCCCACTGGATTTCTAAATGAGTTATTCTGCAGCCCCTTATGCTTTTGCATCAATCACTTTCCTATATATATTTGACTCAACACACAGTGCTGACACATTTTCCCAACTCTTCTCAACTTTAAACCCGAGAACTGATGAAAACAAAGGTGAAAGGCAGATTACTATTTAGCTCTTGTTATGTCATTCATAACAGTCTTCTAATAAATTAATGCCAAGAAAACACTTATTACCAATTCTGAAGCAGCAGGCTGTGCCTACAAGAAAGCCAGGCTTTGTTAAACTTGACAGAGGAAGAAATCTGGGATGGAGGAGGAAGAGCTGCTTCACTCTGGATTGTCTGTGGTGGGCAGACAAGGCTGTGGGAGCTGCACCCATGGGGACACTCACAGGGACAGGAACACCCACTAGGATAGGGACAGGCATGGGGACAGGGACACGAACACGATCACCCCAGAGGGACAGGGACACCCATGGGGACAGGGACAGGCACAGGGACACCCACGGGGACAATCACTGGGACAGGGACAGCCACAGGGACATCCACTGGGACAAGGACACCCACAGGGACACCCAGCCTGCAGGACCCCTCTGCACCCCCAGCAGCTGGTGGGACTCTGCAGGCCTGGGCCAAGGTGACCAATGTGCCAGGGCTGCTCCAAGAGGACACCACCTCTGTTTTCCCACCTGTGCCTCTGCTAAGATGAGGTTTTCAGCACCAGGCTGCAGCTACCCAGGATCATTAGAGACAGGATAAAACAACAAATCTCCTCTATGCTCCACTCCATGTTTTGCTGCATTCTTCCAATCAATCTATGAAGCACCCAGTGTTTGTTTTCATCCCTGGCTGCAATTAGACCTACAGGAAACATGTGACAAACACAACCTTCCCACAGGGATTATTGCTCTGCAAGCCACTGACTAACCACCACATGAAACACCTCAATGACACCAGCACCAATTCTCAAAATGCACGACTAAGATGAACATCTTACAGTAACAATATTAATTACACTGGGTGGATAATATGAGAAAAACACCCAGAGAATTCAGTGAGGGCTGCTAAGATATGTAATGCTTAAGCAGCCAATTCAATTAAAAGAGTCACCCTTTAGTCATCAGCAATTTTACAGCTCCACCGTAGGACATAAACACTGGAGCCAGTGCACTGTGACAAGGCAACAGATTTCTGCTGTGCACTACAGCTGACAAACCTTCATCTGTGAGATGTCTGACATTTAATGCGGTTTTTTAATAGACTTGGCAAAACCGGACAGATGACTGGAACAATTAGTAGCCATTTCCTAAAGCAATTATTTATCCCAGCAGATCTTTCAGGGCTTTTAGATGTGACCAAGAGAATTTGAACATCATGAGACACGAGGGGTGCACAGGTGAGAGCAGCACACACCTGAACACCCAGGGCTGTCTGTGTGAGCCTCCCCTGGACTGTGGGTGCTGGGACACAGCCCCAGGGTGTCCCTGGACCTGCTCAGCCTCACTGCACCACAACCAACCCAGGGCAGAGATCCCTCTCCTCAGAAAAACTTCAGTTTTACAAAATAAATTTTATGCTCCTACAGCTGTCACCAGCTTCTGAGCATCCAGCTAAAAGGAGGCATTTGTTTTCAAATTGCACATTACAGCTTGGAAGGGATGAAACTATCATCTTCATCATCAAATACTTCAATATTTGTAATATGGAAACATCTAGGAGTCACAATTGGGTCTACAAACTGAATCTGCAAAGGATGGAGGCAGACATCCTGCTCCGAGAAGGAAATTAGCATTAAACTGACAAATTATTGTTTCTGCCATCAATAACATGATTTAATTTGCGGATGGAAACGCAAATAACAAGAGACAAAGCCCTGGATCACTCTGCACTGCTCTGCCTTTGCCTGCTGGAGTCTTACAGTTAATGAATGCACTCCACTGGAAGAAATGCAGATCTGCTCTCAGCTGAAGGAAGGATTTTGTAGCTTTGCTGAGTTTCCCTGTATCTTGCCTCTTTTTAGCCTCTTTGAAGCACCCAGAGTTGCAGAGGCGTGATGGGCCAGTTCATAAGGCATTTCAAAACATGGACACACAAAAGAAGTTAATGCAAAAAAAAAAAATCCACTTTATTTTTTTTTTTGAGAAGCTGGAAATGCTGTTCAGTGGGTAAATTAGAATGAAAGGTTTCAATTTACAAGCATTTACCCCCCAGATTTCTTCTCAAATTAACAGGAAGAAGTAATTTCACATTTCAGTTTTAACCAGCCTTCTGTCTAGGTCCCCAAAGATGACAGAATAAAAACAAATGAGGAGTTAATTAATATTAATATGGCCATGAACATGTCCATGGTCAGGGAGGGGCTGAGGCAGGGCTGTCAGGCACCTGTGCGTAAGAAAAGCTGAAAATCCTCTGGCCCAGAATGAGCAGCTGTCACCCACAGGGTGGGGGCAGTGGGGACTCAGGGAAAACCCCCTGAGATGGAAATCGAGTCTGATCTCTGTTGCACAAGATGTACACAGCAGTGGAACTGAAGCTGTGACAAAAGCTGCTGCTGGGTGTGCAGGCTATAAACAACTGTCCCCTTGGAGAAATAAGGAAGGACACGGTTTTTAGGAAGAAGGAAAAATCAATAAAACATGAGAAGAGACACTGAGAAAACTTGTGTTCCAGCTGCTACAGCAACACCTCTGTACTCAATGGGGAGAATGCAAGAAATCCCACGGAATGGAGAGCACAGCTGCAATCACTGCTCCACGTGAGACCATGCGTGGCGACATCCCAGCAGTCAGAATCACATTTTGTGCTACCCCATGTGCCAGCTCCCCCTCAGCCAGTCTGTCAGGTCCTTCCCACAAGTGTTCCAGATCAGATTTACCAGGGTGACACTTGGAGAGCACAAACACAGCTCAGCTGCTGAGCAACAACACAGCAGGGACAGAAAAGCTCCCCAGCAGATACGTCCTTCCCATGGCACACCATGTGAGACCGGGAAACAGGGCCAGCGCAGGTGGGAGCACTTTCCTGCAGAGTCTCAGGGATGGGGGAAAAACTTGTGTGCACCTGCCAGGTCTGTGATTAACAACATCACTTGATTTTCAGGATTCTATAGCAAGGTCCTGTTTTCAAAAACATGCTCTGCTAAGTTCCTCCACTTATTCGAAGATGATTCACGGAAGAGGTGCCTGGGGCAAGAGACTGCTGAGCACACTGCCCTCCCTGACACCCCACAGTCACTGCCCTGACACCCCGCAGTCACTGCCCTGACAGCCCACACTGCCCACCCTGACACCCCGCAGTCACAGCCCTGACACCCCACAGTCACAGCCCTGACACCCCACAATCAGTGCCCTGACACCCCGCAGTCACTGCCCTGACAACCCACACTGCCCACCCTGACACCCCACAGTCACTGTCCTTACACCCCGCAGTCACAGCCCTGACACCCCACAGTCAGTGCCCTGACACCCCGCAGTCACAGCCCTGACACCCCGCAGTCACAGCCCTGACACCCCACACTGCCCACCCTGACACCCCACAGTCACTGTCCTTACACCCCACAGTCACAGCCCTGACACCCCACAGTCAGTGCCCTGACACCCCTCAATCACAGCCCTGACACCCCTCAATCACAGCCCTGACACCCCGCAGTCACAGCCCTGACACCACACAGTCACAGCCCTGACACCCCTCAATCACAGCCCTGACACCCCTCATTCACAGCCCTGACACCCCTCAATCACAGCCCTGACACCCCGCAGTCACAGCCCTGACACCCCACAGTCACAGCCCTGACACCCCTCAATCACAGCCCTGACACCCCTCATTCACAGCCCTGACACCCCTCAATCACAGCCCTGACACCCCTCATTCACAGCCCTGACACCCCGCAGTCACAGCCCTGACACCCCACAGTCACAGCCCTGACACCCCTCAATCACAGCCCTGACACCCCTCATTCACAGCCCTGACACCCCTCAATCACAGCCCTGACACCCCTCATTCACAGCCCTGACACCCCTCAATCACAGCCCTGACACCCCACAGTCAGTGCCCTGACACCCCGCAGTCACAGCCCTGACACCCCTCAATCACAGCCCTGACACCCAGCAATCATAGCCCTGACACCCCTCAATCACAGCCCTGACACCCCTCAATCACAGCCCTGACACCCCACAGTCAGTGCCCTGACACCCCTCAATCACAGCCCTGACACCCCACAGTCACAGCCCTGACACCCCACAGTCACTGCCCTGACACCCCTCAATCACAGCCCTGACACCCCACAGTCACAGCCCTGACACCCCGCAGTCACAGCCCTGACACCCCACAGTCACAGCCCTGACACCCCTCAATCACAGCCCTGACACCCCACAGTCAGTGCCCTGACACCCCTCAATCACAGCCCTGACACCCCTCAATCACAGCCCTGACACCCCACAGTCACAGCCCTGACACCCCTCATTCACAGCCCTGACACCCCGCAGTCACAGCCCTGACACCCCACAGTCAGTGCCCTGACACCCCTCATTCACAGCCCTGACACCCCGCAGTCACAGCCCTGACACCCCACAGTCACAGCCCTGACACCCCTCAATCACAGCCCTGACACCCCGCAGTCACAGCCCTGACACCCCTCAATCACAGCCCTGACACCCCTCAATCACAGCCCTGACACCCCGCAGTCACAGCCCTGACACCCCTCAATCACAGCCCTGACACCCCACAGTCACAGCCCTGACACCCCTCAATCACAGCCCTGACACCCCGCAGTCACAGCCCTGACACCCCGCAGTCACAGCCCTGACACCCCTCAATCACAGCCCTGACACTCCTCAATCACAGCCCTGACACCCCGCAGTCACAGCCCTGACACCCCTCAATCACAGCCCTGACACCCCGCAGTCACAGCCCTGACACCCCTCAATCACAGCCCTGACACCCCGCAGTCACAGCCCTGACACCCCTCATTCACAGCCCTGACACCCCGCAGTCACAGCCCTGACACCCCTCATTCACAGCCCTGACACCCCGCAGTCACAGCCCTGACACCCCTCAATCACAGCCCTGACACCCCGCAGTCACAGCCCTGACACCCCTCATTCACAGCCCTGACACCCCGCAGTCACAGCCCTGACACCCCACAGTCAGTGCCCTGACACCCCGCAGTCACAGCCCTGACACCCCTCATTCACAGCCCTGACACCCCGCAGTCACAGCCCTGACACCCCTCAATCACAGCCCTGACACCCCGCAGTCACAGCCCTGACACCCCTCAATCACAGCCCTGACACCCCACAGTCACAGCCCTGACACCCCTCAATCACAGCCCTGACACCCCGCAGTCACAGCCCTGACACCCCTCAATCACAGCCCTGACACCCCTCATTCACAGCCCTGACACCCCTCAATCACAGCCCTGACACCCCGCAGTCACAGCCCTGACACCCCTCATTCACAGCCCTGACACCCCGCAGTCACAGCCCTGACACCCCGCAGTCACAGCCCTGACACCCCTCAATCACAGCCCTGACACCCCGCAGTCACAGCCCTGACACCCCACAGTCACAGCCCTGACACCCCTCAATCACAGCCCTGACACCCCTCATTCACAGCCCTGACACCCCTCAATCACAGCCCTGACACCCCGCAGTCACAGCCCTGACACCCCTCAATCACAGCCCTGACACCCCGCAGTCACAGCCCTGACACCCCTCAATCACAGCCCTGACACCCCTCATTCACAGCCCTGACACCCCTCAATCACAGCCCTGACACCCCGCAGTCACAGCCCTGACACCCCTCAATCACAGCCCTGACACCCCTCATTCACAGCCCTGACACCCCGCAGTCACAGCCCTGACACCCCACAGTCACAGCCCTGACACCCCTCAATCACAGCCCTGACACCCCGCAGTCACAGCCCTGACACCCCTCATTCACAGCCCTGACACCCCTCAATCACAGCCCTGACACCCCGCAGTCACAGCCCTGACACCCCACAGTCACAGCCCTGACACCCCTCAATCACAGCCCTGACACCCCTCATTCACAGCCCTGACACCCCTCAATCACAGCCCTGACACCCCGCAGTCACAGCCCTGACACCCCGCACCGTGGCACCCCAGAGCCCCAAGCCGAGCACACGTCCGGCTCTCCGCAGTCCGTGCCCAGCCGTCCTTTCGGCCATTTGTTAACCTGTGCCTCGCGCTCAGTGACCCGAGCGCACACTGACCGCTGCCCCGGCTGCTCCGCTCGGGGCTCCGCTATTTTCACTCCGTTCCACTGCCGGCCTTGCCACGTTTGTTGGGAGCAAGGCAGGCTCCAACCTCCGGGGCTCGGCAGGGGAAGCTCTGAAGGCTTGCCGTGGTTTGCAAGTCTGAAACTGCCCACAGCAGCTGCCCTTGATATCAGATAGAGGTTTATAGCCAAAACAATCTGATCTCCATCACAAAGCCCATGACAGCCAAGTGAGAAACTCAGAGCTGAGTAAACAAACGAGTACATGGCACAGTAACAAGTTTCATTAGCTGATAGATCCAAGGTCCCCAGAAAATAAGGAGCAATGCAGGAACTTAATTGTTTCCTTTGAATTTTAATATACTGGATGCCATCCTTTTACTTGGAAATTCCTCTGCCTCAAAAACATTTATACAAGAACATATGATGCATATTTACTATTATTTTCTTGGTTCAGCTTTTCTTAATGCTTTATTATATGGCAGACTTCTCACAGAACTTACCACAGGTCACAGATTTAATTCCAGTGGAGCAAAGTGGATGTCTCTGTCTACAAACCTGGTAATGGAGGGGTAATTCAGCAAAACAACGGCTTAGAGACGTACAAGAACGTGAATATCACGTAAAGGGCTGCACCTGCATTGGATGTCATGGCTCTTAGCTGGCTGTTAACAGCTGACATACAGATTTATAACTTATTTCAAACAGTGGACAGCACAACTGGTGTGAGCTCTTCCCTGAGCTCTGACCTGCACTGTATCCAGTACCTCAACACCACAACCATACTCAAGACAATCAGGACTTGAACTTCCAAGCACAACCTTTACTACCTACCTGGGCCAACATGTGTAGTACTGAACGCCTGTGCCAGAGAATTTTCTGCAAGGTTTAGTTCTATCAGGAATTAACACCAAATACAGGAGTTACTACACCAGGTAGAAATGGAAGCCCACTTAACCGTAACACTAAAAAGGAAAGTATATGCATTTTTCAGTAGACACCTCCTCTTTTTTCTCTGCCAATTCTGGTACTATGAGAGTGGTTTAAATACTGAAACATCTGAATGTGAATCCCCGCCAAAAGCTAGCTGCAATTCATCTACAACTAGATATTTTGGTCACTGGTACTTCCATAGATACACAGATAGCAGAAGCCCAAGTACATACCCAGCTGTCCCCACGTGAACTGGTGCTTCTAGAAGACACAGCTCAAATTCATTATATTTAACTGTGTGTTTACAGAAAAAAATGAACTTTGCATCAAAGTTTAGAAAACTGATGCCCAGCCTTAGATTGAACAGTCCTAAAATAGAGTGTCAGAGTTGGAGTCTGAGAGGAACTGAATTAACAAATCCATCACCATTTTTAATCTCAGGCCCATTCATTGGCAGCCCCAGGAGCACAACCACATAATGTCACATAGCCCCCATTAACCCCTCTGTATCCCCAGAGCCAAGGCAGCAGCCAGGGCTGCGGGCAGGAAGAACCACGGGCCCAAAGCATGAACCATTTCAGGATGAACTCCTCTGCTCACCTAGACCCAGCTTTGTTGTTCCAAGAGATGCTGAATCAAAACCCTCCTGAGGACATCTGGCTTGACTTTGCTGCATGGTCTGCATCAGCAAGCAGCTAGAGAGTTTCCTTATTGAAAATTCTACATATTAAAAGTGCCAGAAAGGTACATTTGAGTCATGTTGATAAATCCTTGTTTAACAGTTGTCAAGGGAAGCTGACAGATTAGCCAGAGGGGGATCTCTGGGCATGCAGCACTCCCAGGAGTATCATGTACAGTAAAGTGCAGATGTAAGGAATGATCACATCACAGTACAGGCAGCATCCAGAACATACGGAGATCAGCCTGGGAAGGAAACCTTCAGTGCTGCTCCACAGGCAGAAGGACCCTGGAGCAGCTCTGGAAGAGTCCAGAGCACCAAAGGCACGCTCAGGGCTTGTCCCAGCAGGAATTGCCCCAGCAGGAATTGGGTGTTTGTCCCAGCAAGAATTGCCCCAGCAGGAATTGGGGGTTTGTCCCAGCAAGAATTGCCCCAGCAGGAATTGGGGGTTTGTCCCAGCAAGAATTGTCCCAGCAAGAATTGCCCCAGCAGGAATTGGGGGTTTGTCCCAGCAAGAATTGTCCCAGCAAGAATTGCCCCAGCAGGAATTGGGGGTTTGTCCCAGCAGGATCACAGCCACAGCCTGGCCTGGAGAGAGAACACACCAGGACATGCTGTGACTTCATTCACAGCTGCTGCCACAAAGGCTTTCACTTACTTCTGTCACATTATCCATGGCACCCAAGCAGATCCATTCCAAATACAAATGCTTTGGCTCTTAGACCAAGCAGCAAATCCCCAATTTTTCCCATTCTGCTGCTGCTGTCCTCGTGCATCTCCAAGGTCAGAGCAGTGGATCTCAAGAATGGCTTTCAATTATCTCTGTACAACTCTTGGAGAACTTTCCTCCTGTGCTGTACCTTTGTACCAAAGCTCGTGGTCATGAATACAAAGGGACTGAGGCCAGATGGAAAACCTGCAGATGAAATCTTGACAAACACTACACAAATTCACAGTGGGTCATGCCAAAAACCTCTGATGTATAGCAAGCCTAATCTTCCTGAATAATTGCATGCCTTCCTACCCCACGCTGCTGTATTTTTCTCTATTTTAAATTATTTTAATAAAACATACATTTGTTTGAAAACAACATACATTATTGAGCTGTTTCTGGTTTAGAAAACAGAATCATTAACATGATATAGTACACAAGTGCATTTCTAGATCGTTTTATTTTCTGCTTTGTCAGTTTGACTCAGTCTGTTTTAAATTGCACAAGCTATTTTAATGTCCTTTTTGCAATTCAAATCTGCATTCTCTAAGTACAACTGAAAAGATAACAGCTCAGTTTTAGTATTGCACTCCAATCTGTTGAAGGAGGCTTTAGCTGAATATTCTGTTACTTAAACTCTTTTTGACTATTAATTTTAAGACAAATCTGTTTTAAAAAGCTAGCCAGTGAAAAAAAGTGAGGATTGATTCGAAGCTTTTTCACAGACCCGAAGGCAGGTAGGTCCCAAGGAGAGCAGGGAGATGGATGCTCCAGAACAGTGAACCTAAGTGAGTGGAACTGTCCCAAAAGCCTGCTGGGCACCAGAACAAGGGCACCAGGACCAGGGGTGACACTGCCAGCCCAGGGCCACCCTCCCTGTAGTCCCTGCCTGCACATCCCCTCTGCTCCCACAGATGTGCCACAGCTCCAGCCTGGGCAGCTCCACCAGTTTCCATTTCTCAGAGATATCAGAGTAGTGTTCTATAGAGTTGGACCATGAACAGATGTATGTTAACAGCAGAGGAACAGAACAGAACAGTTGCTGAACTATTGATTTTTAATTAATGCTCACTTTTCAATTACTTGTCTTTTTAATTAAATTGCTACGTTGGAATGCTGGAGCATCCCTAGAAGTTAGTGCACTGTTCCTCTGTGTCCTCCACCTTGAATGTTTTATACTTAAAGGTAAGTTGCATAACTTTAGAACACCTAAGGCTTCAGAATGTAACCCAGATTTTGGTGGGTATATACTGCAGGAAAACGCAGAGAACCATTACTGGGCCAAGGGCACTCATAGCTTGGAAATATCTTTCTGACACTGCAGCAAGATCTGTTGATCTTCTACCAGAGCCTCAGAACGGACAGAAAAGCATGTTTTAACTGACCCTCGCGTGAGTTTATTACATCTGTGATTATCTACTGAGATTGTTGTATTTTTGGGTGGGAATGAAACAGCTTTTATTATATGAGACAGGACTATCCCCTGGGTAGATATTGCCTTAGTCCAATTATAGCAAGAACTGGCACCATGAGCCCTTTGTTTCACTGTCCAGCTCAGAATATGTTCAGTTCTAACCAGCAGCACCCACTCTTCCCTGAGCTCAGCCATGGAGCAGGCTCTGCCCCCTGAGCTCACCTCTCCAGAACCTTTCACTGACTCCACACAGGGCACAAGCTGAGAGCTCTGCTATTTCATTCTGCCACAAGCAAACAGAGTGATCGTCACTGCCATCCTCAGCTGAGCCTGCAACCAGAACCAAATGATGTCAGCAAAGGAGACAGAGGTCAGGAGGGAGGAAATACTGGGAAAAAAAAGGCCATTTATTTCATTCCTTAGGTAGGAAATGGGCAATGACTTTTAGGAGAAGCAGCATCTTTTAGTGAGTTAAAAATACTTCTCTTTCCTGCAAACCATGTCTGGCCTCTTATCCATTTGCATTACAACAGCATTAATACTATGCTATGACTGTATTGAAAACCTAAATCAGGTAAAGTCATCATACGAGACATCTGAAAACAAGAGAGAAAATTAAACAACTGCAGGTTTAAGGAGAGGAGGCAGAAGAGCTTTTTCCTGAAGCGAGAATCCCACAAGTTCTCTGCAGCATAACTACACTTCTGTCTCTCCTCTGAGCCTGGCACCTTCTGAGCCAGCACCCAACCAAGTGCCGTGCTCCCCTCCAGCCCAGCCACTGCTGGAAAGATCATTCCACTGAAGAGAGCTCTGCTCCAAAATGTGGGCTTCCCCTGAGACCTCCCCAGGGACCTCTCTGGAGATCCTCTGGCAGTTCCTCAGTTCTGTTCTCAATTACATCTCAATTCAAATTTCCACCTGCCATCAGTGGGGAAAAAAAAAAATCTGCTTGTCTTGTGCCAGTGGGCTTCAAACTCACAAATTCTTGCTTCCCTCCAGTAGCAGACTTTGGGTTTCTTTAGCGATTCCTGACCCTCAAGGACCATTTCTGTCCACAAGAGGTGCATTTCCCCCTGGAGCTGCACCTTTCCTCTCCCTCCCCAGCACGTGGGCAAGCCCATGGCTCATAGTCCTCTGCTCTCTCATTTCAGCAGCAGCTCAGTAACCCATTTCCCCATTTCCCCTCCTTGCCTTTGCTGCTGAACAGGTCATTTTTCTCCAGTGACTTCTCTTTTTTTCCCCCAACTCAGCCTGCTGCAGCATCTGAGCACTCATTTACTATGGAGTTCTTTACTCATAAGCTTATTATCTTCCATTTATCTGCACTGAGCTGTATTGCCCTATTACAACCCAGGTACTCAAAATTAATCCCCATCATGCATCAGATTAAATTGTTTCTCATTATCTGCTTGACTCTCAATTCAGTACCATTTGTAAAACTAAAACCTACTTTTCCATACTATTAATCAAGACATTTTTTTGTGACAAAAAACCACTGCATTGTAATCTGAATAATCTAAACCAGTTCAAGTGATATTTTTTCTGCCAGCCAAACTTGCATGTTTCCATATTTTTCTTTTCCCTTTGTTTCGAAGCCCCTCGCTGTAATCAGCCATTTGAAACATGAATTTAATGTGTTTAATGCACATTTCTCTAACTTGTATCATCTCCTTACAGTTAAAGGTTCTCAGTGATCAATATTTACATTATCAGATCAATTACAGCATATGCAACTGTTTTAGGAGACCTGACAAAACAATTTCCTATTGTTTTTTTAAAACTGGATTAACAAGGCAATTTCCTTACTGCTTGGTGGTCCACAATCATAGAGAGCACAGTTATGACCTTGGAGAGAGAACAATTCTCAGGTAATAGGTTAGACAAGAGCCAGGTTTGAGGAGACATTAGGGGAAAGCCTGATGGTACTTCTGCTCTCCGACTCCAGAATTGACAGGAACATTCTCAGAGGGATTATTCTATACTCCTGATTGCCAACTCCTCCACTGTATTTACCCACTTGTAAAATGGAGAAGGGGAGAAATAAAAAAAGACGCATACTTGAAATTTAATTTAAAAATGGCTTTGTTCCAGAACAGAACAGCCTTGGTTTATTGTGTCGCAGTTATCAAAGGCACTTCAGCCTGGGCTGAAGGGCAGCTCTGTCCCTCCACACCTGAGCACAGGTGAGCTCTCTATGACACCCCACATCTCCCAGTGCATCCCCTCTGCAGACAAATAAATGGGTTTGAAATCCACTGACAACTTTCTGTAGTTAGGCTTATTCAGTAACTGGAAATAACTCACTGCTGGGTCCTAAATGCTTTTTGGAGTGAAGTTCAAAGCACACCAGTACTCAGGGGAGCTCTCTAAGGGTAGTGCCAGCTGCATTCCTTACCAGGGGGAGGGGATGTCAGATATTCCTGCTCCTGTCCCCCTTCCCACATGCAGCTGGTGCACATCTGGCCTTGCAAAGATGTTCCACAGCTATAGCAAACACAGTTGAGGAACTTCCTTTCTACAAAACTCCACACAAATCAATATTCCAAGAACACATCCTGCTATTCTGTGTGTACTTCAACAGATGGAGTCCTCCACTTCAAAAAGGGAATCACACAAAAAATAACAAGTCTAGTTATTACAAGATGGAGAAATCAGATGTCCACTCTTCCAGATTCTTAACACTGTTGTCACTAGATTTTATAAAGACCAGAAATAAGCCCAAAACTATTTGTGAATTTGCTCTGCACATCAGCTGCAATGAATGAACTGTTCTGATTCTTCCCTGGAGTACCATCCTAAATCAAAGTACTACAACTTACTCTTTTAACAAGTTTCCTTTCTAATGAACCTGCAGCCTTACAAGTCTCTAGAGAAATCCGATGTGTGAGTTCAGGTTTGCACGTTTTTCCTTATAAACCCTGATTTATAGATTATAAAAATAAAATTTCCAAGGGTTTGTACCCTTGAAAGTAAGTGTTCATCGACTCGAGACTGGAAAGGTGACAGTATTCTGCTGGGCTTTCCTCCCCTTGCTGCTCCTGCCTCCCAGGCAGAATGTTTTCTCTAGAGCTGACCAGAAATGGACTTTAGAGCAACAAGAGCCAGCTCAGACACCAGCTCTGAGGCAGACTGGTGAAACAGAGGTTACAGAGAGAGACTGCTAGAAATAGAACAGGGAATGAAGGTTCAGAGTTTGGCACCTGAGTAAGAACCAGCTCCTGCAGGAGAGGAGAGATAAATCCAGAACTGCTCTGCAGCACCAGCTGAAGTCACTGGTGCCTTTCAGAGGGATGTGATGAAATCTCTGGGGCTGGATCACAGAACTCAGAGGGCAAACTGGCTTGCAGCCCAAAACCTCCCAGTGCACACATCTCAGGAGGAGTGGATTCCAATAAATGAAAGTCTGGCCAAGGACTTACAGAGAAAAACACTGGCAAGTGTCCATCTCAACATCATCCTGCTGGAAACAAGCTGACTTTAAAAGTTGGCAACGAAACTACTAAAAAAACCCAACTCCAAACCACACCACTAAAAAACCCTGGCAGAAGTGTCGGGTTTCGGTTTTTTTACCATGTCCTTTTGAGACACTGGTTTTTAAAAGGCACCTTTTCAATTCTGTTGAGACAGTACAAATTCTGCTGCAGGAGAGATTACATCAATAACAAATTGTCATAGTGCTGCCCTGGGATCTTCCTCAGTCTCCCGGATTACACTCATGCTTTCATTTGCATGTGCAAACTAAAGAATCTGCCATAAATACACCTGATCAGACATCAATTGGCAGCATTCTACAGACATCAGTGTACTTCACCAAATATACATAAGGATATGAAAATCTAATTGTGTGACTGGAGTGCACGGTTTGGAGCATTAAACCATGCCACGTGTGTAATGGGATGTGCAGAGCTGTGAAGGTGGGGTTAGAGAGGCAGCTCTGTGCTTTGTGAGCAGCTGGTGCTCAGTTCAGGGGCTCTGACCCTCCCAGGGTGAGGCAGAACCACTCCCAGAACCACTCCCTCACTCACAGAACACACCAAGCTCCAGGCAGTGCTGGCACAATAAAGGTGATGTTACTCCAAGTACAGCTGAGAATTTGCCTTGACAAGAGATCTCTTGTCCTCTAGGGTAACCTCTCCCACTGTGAGGGGTCCATCCAGCTTCCAGCTCCTCTCTCTCCCTGGAGCTCAGGGATCTCTGCTTCAGCTCTGGATCTCAGCTGCAGCCAGCACGTCCATCCAAAAGTAGATGCTCACCTGTCCACACCGCCCCCTTCTCCACCACTCTCCTTGCAGACTTTCTTCCCCAGCACCACACTCACCTTCTTCCACCTGAACCTGTCCTGGGTACCATGATGCTTTAAAGCCCACAGCCTGTCCTCTCCTCCTTGGTGCTCCTCACACCAGTTCTCCTGGCACTTTCTGTCACTCTATTCAACCCATCTTCTCTCCTCATGTTCCTACTGTATCACACCGACTGTGTATTTCACTGCACATGTAATGAAATGCACCACATCAAGTTCTTTTCAATTAAACAGTCATTTCCTAAACATGCTCCTTTGTTATTACTACAAAGTGCAGCAAAATTTCTCACTATTTTTACATTTATCTGATTTAATATCCAAGTGATTAAAGAAACCACTTACTTGCATTTGGCAGCACAAGTCCCATTCAAATTTTTGCTTACTACTGGTTTTACAGTATATTTAATCTAAATTTATCATAAAAAGGCCAGCCCCATGAACTGCACTGGATTACTGCTGACAGCTCATCATTAGAAGGGAAGATCTTAAACATTTTCTGTTTACAACATCTGAGAAACACTAGCAATATCTGAGGTCAGTTTTGCCACTTGTGTGAAATGAGAAAATGAATATACTTACCAGAGATAAGAGCAACTAGAAAGCAAAATTTGGTCTTTAATTACTGACTCTACCAAGCTGGAGCTGTAGAGGAAGAGAAACAGGGGCAGGCACCAATTAGGCAAAGGTGCACAATTGAAATCCACTCTGCATTTTTAACAACTCCTGCAATTAAGTGTTAATTTGATGTCACCTGTTGCAGAAATGAAAAATCCTGGGACTGTTGAGAGGAAAGGCACATTTAGAAAACAGACTGACAGCCACCACAAAGGTGGTTTATGATGTTAAAGTCTTTTCCAAAAGATGGAAAAGTCAGCACCTCTTCCACAAGAGCCAGCACAAAAACCTGAGACAAGAGTATTGTAGAAAGAGGAAAAGCCAAGGATAAGGAGAAAGATTTAGCTGTTATTTGGAAAATATTTGTTAAGAAACCCAAACCACCATACGAGCAATTAAGGCAAAGCCATCTTGGACCAATTCTTTTGTCTTCTGTGTGGGGCTCAAAACAATCAGGATGATCAAATGTTTGTGCAACGTTATCCTGAGTCACCACTCTACACTGGTGTTCTGACCTCTATGAAACAGGCTACACAAAACTAATTAAAATCTGACTTTATGGTGCCACCACAGACTTGAAGAGTGGCCACAGGTTTTTATTCTGTCACGAGAGTAGATTTGATCAGATGGAGCAGGACAGTGAGAACCAGGAGCTGCACCAATAACCTCTCCAGAAGGGACTTGTGTAATGTGGAAATGTCAAGCATGAAGAACAGCTGGGAACCAAAGACTTCTGGTGCAGTAACTGGTGTGCATTCTTAAGTTTTCCTTTCCTAAATCAACATGCAGGAATTATTTAGCAGTTGAAAAACATAGAAGACAGCTTCAGACCAGGAATATCTGAGATGCCTGGAAAGGATTTCTCCTCATTTCCTTGTTTTCCTTACAGGAGTTCAACACTGTGTCACTGAAGAGGCAGCACAGCCTTGTGCTGTAGCTCATGTGCAGTTCAGAACTTCTGCAGCCTTATGTGCCTTGTAATCCCTAGGGTTTATGTAAATCTTTGTAATCTGTCTTTCAGAGAAAAAAGATCCATGTGTCTGTTTTCAAACACATGGCAGAAAGAATCAAACACCAGGACCAATACCCAGCACACACGTGTTAATCCTTCCTGAGCACTGCTTGGCAGGACACCTTTCTGGCCTGGAGGACAAGGGCTACCTTGAAAGAAGATGTGCAAATATTTTGCACTGTCCTACCAAAGCTGGATCTTTTAAAGCATATATGCACAATCAAAGAAGTTGTACACAGCAGGCAAATTCTGTAGATAGATACCAGTGGGCAAAAATCCTGAATATGAAACAGTCTGAGCAATGACTTTTCCCCAAACACTCAGGTACTACTGAAAAAGCATTCAATAACTTTATGTAAGTGTTCCATGAAAATTCTGGCCTTTTGCAATCTGAGTGCGCATAGAGGTCTGGGTAAAGCTGCTTCAGATTCTTTAGCTTTCAGGTCAGGACATTTGAAAGAGAACAAGAAGTAAAGACAAATGTACTATGTTCAGAAGTGAACTGCTTATGCAATCAGAAAGAACAGAAATGCACATTACTGCCCAGTGTGCTCACCCCAGACTCGGAGGAAAATGCACTGCTGTGAAAATCCTTCAGCTTGGTTCAGAGAGCATCCGCAGCCCTGACAGAGCAGGACCCAGAGCAAGGAGAGGGAGGAAGAGAGGGAGGGAGAGAGGGAGGGAAAAACACCTTGAGGTGGCCCAGGGAGAGCAGACTGAGCCCCAGCTTAGACTGAGCCCCTCTTCTTCTCCAGACAATCCAGGACAGGAGGAGCCTGCTGGGGCTCTGCTGAACTTTGCTGGGTTTTTTTGTGCCCTCAGAGGCTGCAGCTGCTCTAGGTCAAGACTGCTGATGGGATGAAGAGCAGAAACCCCTGAGTTAGGTGTGGGCTGAGCTGAGCCTGGAACTGGAAACCACAGACAATTACCTATGTGAGCTAAGCACCCCTGAGGTGAGCCATTCCAGTGCACAGGTGTGGGCAGGGCAGCTCCACTGCTCCATGCCTTGCCTTGGCCCTCCTGTGCCTGACTACCCTGGGCAAGGAAACAACTCTGCAGTGACAGCTGGGAAGTTCAACTCCTCCTCCTTCAGACTCAGCCTAGCCCAGGACATCATGGAAGATCTGTCATGATCCCAACCCAAAGACACTCAGTGCTTGAATAGAGCAGACATTGCCACTGATAAAGGTTTGTGCAATAATTATGATGGGCTGTGTAGATGAGAGAGGTACAAAGAAAAACCTTCATTATTAATAAAGAACTACATCTCCTGATTTAAAATGAGGACAGATTGAAGAAGGAAGCCTGATGCTTTCTCAGGAGAGTCACGGGATGGAAAAGTAGCAAGGCTACTTTTGTACTTCATACAAGGAACACTTTGAAGATCTCAGAGTCCTTTAAAGATGAGATGAGAAAAGAATATCAGGGTGACTCATTTGGTCTAAATGTCCTACTTCAGCTATGCTAAGTGCCAGATACTGTCTCCACAGTGAATATTTACTTTGAGATTAGAACAAAATAGCAAAAAGCACAGATAAAAGGTTTCTCTCAAAGGGTACACAAGTAAGGTAAGAGACAGCATTTCTTTTTGGGTTGCCATGACCTGTTCAGAGGCAAGACCAGGTCCAGTTCAAGAATTAAAAATCATTATCTTGAAATAAAAGTTCTACAGCTGTTCCTAATGCCAGGTCTTACTTAGAATTTTCTGGTGCTACAGAGTACGAATTTGGTTAACAATTGCACTTCTCACACTCACCGCTGCACCTCTGGAATCTACCAGCAGGAAACCCAGTTCAATTAACCACTTCATTATTAGCTAGCTGTATTATTGACGTTTTATCTTAATTTCCTCCAGCCACATTGCTCTTAAATCTGAGTCTGACCAACAGCCCAAGGTCTGCACACTATTTCCTGAGATGCTGTGTGGCCACACAGTGAGAAGGGTCTCCCCAGACCCCTCTAAAGGTGATAGTTCAGTACCTAGTGCTCAGGTGATCGGGGCAATGTTACTGCTACTCTTCCTGATGACATGGCCAAATAGTTTTGAGAATCAAATCCTTCTCTTCCCTCTTTATAAATGGAAACATTAGATTTCTCTATTGCTCAGAACTCCTGTGTTGACTTGCACGTTCAATCATGAATCACTGTGGCAATAAGGACCATATTAACTGCTGAGGGAGTAAGAAAAGAAGAAATCTAACTAAACCATACAAGGGGGTTCTGATCTCATTTGCAGACCATCAGATATTGAATAGATCTCGGATTTTGGTGGAATTACTCTGGATTTGCACTTTCTGAGCCTGAACCAGATCCAGGCCCAGCCTGTGTTCAGGTAAACTCATTAAACACCTCCCAAACCTGTGACCGCTGGGAGCACTAATGTTTAATCTCGTGCTTAAAGGCTTTGGAGGATCAGGGCAGGAGGGCTCAGCCACGTGCAGGACTGAGCTGTTCTGCTGGTTGTTCTGAGCTTCTGAAGCAGCAGGGCAAGGTCAGCACTGCCCCCCAGCCCATGGCACAGGAGATTACCAGGTCATCCCCAGCCCATGGCACAGGAGATTACCAGGTCATCCCCAGCCCAAGGCACAGGAGATTACCAGGTCATCCCCAGCCCAAGGCACAGGAGATTACCAGATCATCCCCGGCCCATGGCACAGGAGATTACCAGGTCATCCCCAGCCCAAGGCACAGGAGATTACCAGGTCATCCCCGGCCCATGGCACAGGAGATTACCAGGTCATCCCCAGCCCATGGCACAGGAGATTACCAGGTCATCCCCAGCCCAAGGCACAGGAGATTACCAGGTCATCCCCAGCCCATGGCACAGGAGATTACCAGGTCATCCCCAGCCCATGGCACAGGAGATTACCAGGTCAGACCCAGCCCAAGGCACAGGAGATTACCAGGTCATCCCCAGCCCAAGGCACAGGAGATTACCAGATCATCCCCGGCCCATGGCACAGGAGATTACCAGGTCATCCCCAGCCCATGGCACAGGAGATTACCAGGTCATCCCCAGCCCATGGCACAGGAGATTACCAGGTCATCCCTGGCCCAAGGCACAGGAGGTTACCAGGTCACCACTCCAGTCCAAGATGGTTCCTCTTCAGGGGAAAAAGCCATTATAGCAGTGACAGCTTCAGCCCTTTGCCTTTTGGTCTCTGTCCCTCCCTTCAGATCCTTCACTGCAGACATGGTCCTACAGCTGCAGCAGCTCCACGTGCACCCAGACAGGCAGGGTTTAGGAGTTCACATTCATTTAGTACTGGACAAGGCTTAGGCACTGCTCAGCTGCCTCTTGCCAGTGCTAGAACCTGGGAACAAGGTGAGGGGAAAGCTCCACATTTCCTCCAGGAAGACCTGAGAGAGGCAGGAAAAGCAGCATAAAGAACAAAGTTGTGCTTAGGGTAAGGGCAGTGAGGAAGGCACAAGGGGCTGCAGGGCCCAGCATCATCAGCAGCAGAGTGCTGCCTTCCCTGGGATGAACAGCTCCAGGAGAGACTGCCAAGCTGCAGCACAGAAGGGTTAAATGGCAAGAGCAAAGGGACACCAAGTCTTTGTTTTCCACCTCCACTGAAATGACAAGGTGTGAGGAAAAATGGGAAATGTGAAATGTGCCAGTGTCAAAGGGATGGAGTTTCAGTAAGATCATGTGAGCGAGCATATGAACCAGGAGCACCTCCCTGCACCTGGGCCAGCCTAAAGGTTAAACCTGAGGCTCAGGGATGCACAGCACAGGTGCTGAACTGGGGTCCCACAGCCACTGTGCCTGAATATCCTGCACATTGTGCCTGTTTCATGTGGCTCATCTTTATTATTGCTCACTGGAACACAAAGTCATTTTTAGTTCTGAACAATGTGTGAAGTTTAAAAATCTGCCTCAATTCTCTGATTTCAAGTACAGTTCTCCTCCCCCTTCTTTCCTTTTCTCCTCTAAAATGCAGAAATACACATGCATTAACATAATTAAACGAGCCAGCAGGGCTAATAGGACTGATTTAGTCTAGAAAAAAAGGATGTAATTAGAGTGCCAAGTAACAGTGCTCTCAGTGGTGCCACGATGCTGGGAGCACCAGAGGGACATTCTGCATTACAGCAGAGAGGCTCCACATTTCTGTTGATTATTCTGTTGATTTCTGTGGTGACAAAAGTGCCAGTGTATACGGAGTAGGTGGAAGGAGCCTCTACAAAATGTACTTTAACATTGTCCCTTTGCTCACCCCCAGACTGGCTCTGCCACTCACCCCACTGCCAGGGATGAAGAGAGCAAGCCACTGTCAAGGGCAACCACAAAACTGATTGTTTCACATTAGCATCCTTAACATTTTCTATCTAATCAGATTTCCTGTTGGTTGAGGAAAGCTGCCTTTCCTCATTACCAGCTGCTATCCCAGATTTCCCTCTCCCCATCCCCAATACGTATTTTGCCATGCTTGTCTGCTTTTCTGTGTAAAAAGGTTATGTATGCCCGGAGGGAGACTAAATGTTACCATTAAAAAAAAAAAAAAAAAAATTCCCACATGAAAACAGAACTACGGGCAAGTGTCCAAGACTCTTGACTGTGGGACTGTGACTAACCAATGGGTGCTTTTTAAAAACATTTCTCTCATTTTATCCCCTTCCCTGGATGTAATAATACAACTCAAATTAGTTTTCCAGGAGCTGACTCCTTTTTATGTAATCATGTTTTATACAGATAGCAGCAGCAGCTTATGTTTAAACAATTTAAGAGAACAAATAGCTGCAAAATGTACTTCAGATGGCCCTTGTCCTGTTAGCAGCATATTCCTGCCTTGAGGGAAGCTAAAAAAACCACTCTGGATTTTGCTGCTGCGTGGATGCAGCTGTAAACAACGGCCAATGCCCACAGGAGCAGCATCCAGGTAAGGATGTCAGTTCTGCTTGTTTCACTGCCTTTGAGAGACCCATGACATTGTAAACTGGGCAGTGACTTTGACAAAACAAAGCTGGAAGGATGCAGAACAAAGCAGCAGCTCAGCTTTTTACACTGCCCCAGGTTCCCAGAGCAGCAGGGAGGGCAGCACCTACCTGAACACCCTGCTGCCACTGGGCTCAGGTGGAATTTTCCACTTTTGGACAGATCTCATTGCTGTGATCTCCTGCTGCTCTCCTTCCTCCCACTTGCTGCAGTTACTGGGCCAAGGACCTCATCTGTGTCCTCCAGGTACCAAAGAACTGCCCTGGACCTGCTTTCCTCAGTGCATTTGAGGCATTGGGAATAAAGGTGATGATGCAAGCAGGCAAGTAGGTGTAGGGAAAAGAGAAGGAAACCAAGGCAGAATAGTTTAGGAAACATGGATCTCATTTCCTCATTCCCACTTTTGCTTTTAGAAATAGGTCCAAGATACAAGAAATGATAGAGCACAGGAAGCTCAGGTACCAGTGTGACGTGGCACTGAACATTCCCCAGACATCCCTACAAAAGGCCTGGAAAACCTTTTACGTGGTTTTTTTTTTTAACTTTACCTGGTAGGATGATGCATCATCCTACATGCCCAGGGAGTCCAAGTCCTCAAGTGATAAATGAGTCTCCCCAAGCACTACCCCTGTACCAAAGTGGTTAAAAGGTGCAGAGAAATCCATCATCTAAACAAAAGAGTGGCAAAAACACACAGACTTTACTCTGTGTTCCCACGCCATCATTCAGCAGATTTAAAAGGTCCACTTTTATACTCTGCAGAGTCTTCCAAGTCTGCAATTTTCCCTAAAACTTCCATTATGACACTTGGAGAACATTGCTAGCAGCTTCCTAGTTGTCATACTTTCCAGTACCTTCAAAAATGTGTAATTTGTGTCACAGTAACAAGTTTAAACATTCCTTTTCCTTTATCCTAACAGCACAATGAAGCTGTTACCTGCTGGGGTCACACTGGAAGGGATTTCTGCTAGGATTTGTTTCAGCCACTCCATCAACTTCCATGGAAAGCACAGTTCAGATCACCTCACAACCAAAACTGTTCAAGCTCCACGCCAGCAACCCACTGAGCATGGGACACATCAGTCTTTCAGTGGGTCTAACACCACTGCCAAGGCATTCACAGATTCTAAAGAAACAGAAAATGTAGCCCAGGCAATGTGAGCTACAACAGAGGCTAAAAGGATTCCTGATGAGATATTCTCCCTCCCGTGCTAGAGACAACATCTTTCATAGAAACCCCACAACAGCAGAAACTGGCTACCCTTGGAGTTCCCATTTCCTCAGGTGGCCACAGGAAAGCCCGCGTGGCCACGGCTGCTGGTGCCTGTCTGGGAATGCAACACTCCTAGAGGAGAGCAGGAGGGACAAACAAGGGAAGAGACATTCATCCTTGTGCACAGCAGTAAAAGGTGACAAGCCTTCCTCTCAGAACCAAACATTCCCCTGAGAATGCTTGAGTAACAATGCCAGGTGCCATGGAGGCAGGAGTGACACAGCTGCTGGGGGAGAGAGGCACTGCAGATTTATGGAGAACACAACAGTGGCAACACCACGGCTGCACTGCTCCAGCCTTTCCCAGCAGATCCCAAAATCCCCAGCACTGAACTAAACCATGTCCTCAGAGACTGGAGAGAAAAGGCCCAGCACTGCTCTGCTTTCCTGGCTCCTCTTGGACAGGCCAGGTGTTGGTTGGTGATTTAGTCACTGGAACCATCACTGGAACCATCAGGTGTGAACTGGTGATTTAGTCACTGGAACCATCACTGGAACCATCAGGTGTGAACTGGTGATTTAGTCACTGGAACCATCACTGGAACCATCAGGTGTGAACTGGTGATTTAGTCACTGGAACCACCACTGGAACCATCAGGTGTGAACTGGTGATTTAGTCACTGGAACCATCAGCCCAGCTAAGAGCTCCTGTTCTGCAGGAATCCAGGTCCCAGTGCAGGTTCCATTGAAATGCCCACGAGCTCCTGCTGGAATTTCACAGCAGCACACACAATTCCCAGCACAGCAGCCAGGGATGCAGGTGTAGGGCACACCTTTCATGCCTCATGGCTATGGATCTTCCTACTCACCACATGCTGAGCACCTGCAGAGGGTCAGCTGCCAGCACCTTCCTAGAGGAGCTTACAGGAACAGTTCTGGGCTCACAATTTACTGGTGAGCAGCACAAACCCTGACAGGTGACAAAAAATCCATGATGTCTGCTAAGCCAGAAGGGTGCTGTAGGATTCACCTGGCCTTCCTGATTACTGACTCAGGAAATCACAACTTCTACCAAGTCAGCCCCAGAACTGAGAGGACAATTGCAATTCTTCAAACCCTGATTTTAATATTCAGTTACATCACCACTGAAACAAGAAACGTCTCCCCAGGTCTTAAACCAGAATGTGCATCCGAGTTAATATTTCTGGTGAGATGATAAATGCTATTTTAATAAAATACTTTAATTTTAAAAGACACAAGTCTCCCAGAGATGGTTCAAAGAATATTCATGCAAAATTTGGGGAACATAACAGAAGAAAGCAACTGACCAAAATATTTTGGGCCAATAGTGACAGCTCAGCAATGGATGGCTATCATCACAGAGAGAATAATGCAAGTGATTTGTAATAAGAACTCCAACCTGCTCACTCTGCCATCCTTGCGGACTCAACTTTGGCAACATCCAGCCCTAAATATTCCATCTTGAAACACTTCTACCAGCAGCAGCATTGTTTGTCTTGGCAGATACCGGAGCTTATGCAGAAAGTAGAAGGCTTACCATGTGGAATAGGAAGCAGTAATGCAAAACACATATGGAACAGTAAGAGAAAGTATTAAGAAATATAATTTAAAACAGTTTAAGCTTATGTATGCTAGATTAAGGAGATATACCTCATTGGCAATTTCATATCAGTAAATACATCATGAGGAGAGACCATACCTTTGCTTTATCTGAAAAGGAAAACAAACTACTCATTGTTTTTTTCTGCTCTGCATGCATTTCATTTCCCAAAATGCAACCAGGCGTGCATTACAAACAAACTCCATCCTGCTTCACCCCGAACAGCTGCCATGAGCATTCTCTAGCACTATGCAGAAGCCTGATGGAGTGCAAGGTGTTGGGGACAAGCTGAATCCCAGTCTGAGTGCCAGGCCAGGAGCAGAGTGCAGCTCCAGAATGTCACTGCAAAGAACTGCCTGGGAATCTATGCCGTTTGAGGAGCAAGCAGCTTTGGGCAGCCAAAAAAAAAGGGCAGTGTGTAATGATGAGAGCTGGAACAAACAAACTTTATTTGAGGAAAAGCAGCGCCAGTTCTGTCCTGGAATGACCTGTGAGGGGCTCAGGTCACAGTGTCCTGTGGGAGCATCAGACACTGACAGGCAAGCAAAGGGACACGAGTGCATCGCTCCTGACACAGGCTGGGGACACACAGCACACCCGGGGACACACGAGAGAGAAATAAAACAAACAGAACATGGATCCATAGTGCCACAAACCTTCCGGCTCTGTGTTCTCTTTGAGGTGCACTTGCTTCAGTGGGCAGCAGAAGATTTCGTGACACTTAGCACGAAAAGGGGACTCTTTTTTCTTTAATTCCGCAGATTGGATGGAATCTTGCCGTAACATAATGTACTCCTGAGTGCCAGGGGGAGCGTCATCCATAACTGTGGTCACCACATAACAAAATGAACTCAAGTTAGAGCTCGAGGAAAGCAATCCCAAGAATCAAATCAACTACAAAATGTCAGGGGGGGAAAGACAGGAGGGGAAGAAAGGTTCACAGGAAGGAAAATAAACTTTAAAGTATCTTAATCATGAACAGCAGGCAAAAACATTTATTTTTATAAACAATGCTTCTCATAAACCTCAACAACCATCCCATTTCATGCAGCTTTGATAAACAGAGTAACACCCCGCTCTGAAAAGCAACACAGTTCCCTCCTGTATTTTCTTTGTTCTCCCCTAGCATCGCTATCTATCCTGCATGCAGATTAGGAGGAAAGCAAACCCAACATGCTTTTATGGCCTGGCCATAGGCAATGTCTGCACTAACATCAGAGAGCAACCACCCACACCTGCAGGGAGTGCCACACTGGGGTAGTGCTCCCCAAAACATAAAGGATGTGCCTCGATCAGGATAGAGAACCACACCCCATTACTTTTATCAGGATAGAGAATTACACCCCATTGCCTCGATCAAGATAGAGAACTACACCCCACTCCTCAGAGCAAGGATAACCCAGTGACATTTGACTCCATCATAATTTTCCACTAATAGAAGAGATGTACAAAGAGAAAGCACATTAATCCTTCTGATGGTTTTCTTGTAAAAGAGCAAGCAATTTTTAAAGCTGATCTTATAAATCAATACTGCCATTAATAACATAAAGGATACGCAGTTGGAAATTTTTCTGAATGGGCTCAGACTATTAAATGGCAAAAAGTTAAAATATATAGCATAAAGTTCCAGCTACCTCAAAGTGTCATATTACCAGCAAGAATTGAAACACTTTTCCACTATCTAAAACAATGAAGCCTTAATAACAGAGATAGTGAGATTCCTCAGCTCACAGCTTCAGGCACAGATCATCTCACATGAACAAAAATTAGCTACTTTTTCACAAGACAGCCTCTAACCACCAATTGTTATTTAGAGTGTAACACAGAGCTATAAAACCATACCCAAACCCAAACTTGGATTCCCCAGCCCCACCTGGAACTGGGGCACATCTGCATCTCCTTGACACCTTGCTGAAGGCACACGTGGAACCATGGTGCCAGCCCCCAACATTCAGTGTGTCTCTGCTGTTATATTTCAGCTGCTCACAGTTTTTACCCCTTCCACCCTAATGCACTCCCCATCCTCACGGGTAGAACACATTGGTGCTCCACATTCCCATCTTCCCATGAATAAAAGAGGGACAAGACTCCGTACATCATGGACACAGGTCATTAATTTACTGCTAAAGAACTTGCATATTCTCAGATGCAAGTGAGAAATAAATACTACATTGCTTTTACAAAATGAATCCTTGTCTCTTCCCCTCACAATCTGATGGAGACCAAACCCACAGCAACTGTGTATATGAGAGGAACTTGCTTAGCAGTAAATATAAAATAACTGCAGTAACTATTATGTTTCCTAATCAAAGCATTCAGCTTGCTAAATATCACCCTGCAGCACATTCTTTAGCTCAAATAAAATAATGATAATTACATTAATAAAAACTTGTCAACATGCCAGTAGGAACAAAATTTCTTCTTCCTGTAAGCTTTACTGAAAGTGATGTCTAGGATGGCTGCTGGTACCAGGATGTTTTTCAAGATAAATTCAAACATGTTTACTTCCTATAAACACACCAGCTAAACAGTCTGCTGGTTGTGTCTGTCTTGTATGTCCAACTGCGTTTCAGTCCCATCCAGAATTGCCAGAAACCATAACATCAACCCTGTCCATAGGCCTTGGCTCAGGTTCCAACTGAATAATCTTTGATGTAATTCAGAGTTTAATAAAGCTGTACAGAAATATCTTTCCCCCTGGTTTTGCATAGAGAGGCTTCAGCTCTGCTAGCTACAGGCTGTAGCAGCCATAGGGTAAATAAAATCCAGGCAAAACAAATCCTCCTGTTCCCTTTGGACAGTTGTTCTTGTATGTATGACACAACACAAAAAACTGCACTTCCGTGGATCCATTCACTCCTTGAATGAACTTTCCAGGTCATTACCTGAAACACGACTTTTCCTCAGTTCCCTAATGGTTAGTTTTACATGCTGTGAGCCCCAGCATGCTCACACTTGCAATAAATTCGTTTTGCTGGCATTTTGGGAGGACTGAAGCTGGGTCTCTACACACGAGGTCTTCAAGCCACAGAGAGCAGTACAGCATCTCTTAAATCCTGCACCTGCAGAGGGAAGGAAATCTCTTCTCTTTGGCACAGGGCAGGAAAAAAAACATTGCCCCAGTATGACTTTGTAGAATAATGTGAGCAGCAGCCAATGACTCCCCACTGTCACTGTCACCCCCTATTGTCACCTCCCCACTGTCACTCCCCTATTGTCACCTCCAGGACACAGAACAGCGATGCTCACTGATGCTCACTCCTTCATCCACTGCCTCCTTCATCCACACAAAGGAAATAAAGGTCACAAATGGTTACCCAGGCCCTGGGGCTGTTTAGAGTTATGCAGGAATTTTTATTTTTTTTCCTTTTAGGGGAAAACATTAGGCTATCAAGTTGCTTTCAGCTCCTTACAAGAACAAGTCCAAAAAAACCCCTCTCTAAAATAGCTTCTTCAAGTGACTGCCTGTAGGACAGGGAAGGGGAGGAAAGTGAGGTACTTTGTTGTAACGTTTTCCTAGTTGAGACAGATGATGAAAATCTCTCAGGTATACGAGCAGTAAAAACTCCCTCTGTTTCTTTTCATCACTGTTTTGTTTTCCCCCTGATTTCTCCCAGTTGAAGGTGTGATTTTTTTTTTTTTTTTGTTCGCCACCTGCACAACATAATAAACTCAGACCACAAAAATACTTACAAGCTAATTGAAAAAAATTTCTATTCTGGGGTTATGAAACACTCAGAAACTCTTAATGACAACACAGCCTATCCAAACGATTTCATCACCATTAAGCTTTGCCAAAATTTTGATGAAGTATTCTTACCAAACAGTTCTGGCACTTCTGCATCACCCAGAAATCTTATTTTCAGCTTGCAGCTGTGTGCTCACAACTTTGAAGTCTGGTTGACTCTGACTTGCAGATTTCACAATGAAGACAGATATGACAGGAAGCACAAGCAGCCAATTCTCTAATTTTTATTCACAGCAAGCCATTTCTGTAGTCCCTCATTTTGCACCACTCCTTCCTCCCCAGCACAGCCCCAAACCCAGGCACCACACCAGTTTATTTCAAACTGAAGGAAACGAAACAGCAAAAATTCATTATGAAAGACACAACTTTCTTTAGATGATTTTTCACAATTAAAAGTAGGCTCAAAATGAACTCGCATTAAATCTGGAAGCTGCTGCTGGACAGGGTCTGTGACAAGGAGAGGCTGTCAGGGACAGCCCAGCTCTTTCACTCACAGGGAAGCAGCTCCTGCTCGTTTGTTCTCAAACCAACTCTATCCATTTCCTCCACAGAAACCATCTCCTGTGCTTATTTCTGAGCTGGTATTACAGGACAGTTTTATGGCATGCACGAATAGAGCACCATTTTGAGATGGGCAGGAACTGCCTCCAAGAACTCAGACACTGGGGAAGCAAACCCCTTGCCCAATAGAGGGCTATTAGTACTTGGACTAATGAACTCTCAAACTGCTGATCTCAATTAGACTGCAGTCAGTTTTTAGAACCTGAGGCTTTAGGGATTCCACAGCATCGGGCTGGGAGTGCTTTTCTGCGTCTGGTGGGAAAAGGAGGGTAACCTCCTATTTATGGCATAAGTATCACAGGAATATTTAGAATTTGCTCACCACTGATGTCTAAGGAATGCTTGCTGTGCTACAGCCAAGGTCCCAGCTCCTGCTGTGTCAGGCAAAGTCACCAACACCTGCACAGCCTGAAGCCATCCCACCCAGACCCCAGCAGCACCCAAACAGCCCCAACCTCACCCCAACAGCCCCAAAGTGCCCAAAGCCTGCAGCACAAGCACCCCTAGGGACTCCTGAGCCTCCCTGGGGCTCATTCCTGGAGCAGCAATCAGAATTCCCCTTGCAGAGCCTGCATGGAGGGGAATGCCAGCCCTGGTGCTGGGCAGAGCAGGAGGGTCCTCATGGCCCACCCAGGCCACACCTGCACCACCAGGAGGGGAACAAACCCCACTGGAAGCTGCTGCAGCTCCCACACAGGTGGGAAGAAGGTAAGAAGAAAGTGGGCTTGTCCTCTCCCTGCGTTGTATGGGTCCCTCACAATTCACTGCTGAGACCCCAGGGAAATCCTCATGAGAGAACAGGAACCAAGTAAGCCACAGATGGCTGAAACCTATTTTAGCAAAACATTTCATGCTGTATTAATTCTTAAGGTTTGCACAGCTCCACCTTCATTCCCACATCAAAGAATTTCTCTGATGATTTTAGACAATGATTTTATTTTCTGATTCGAAACTACTTTCCATTGTGAAATATCTTCATATTTTAAATAAGTGACTTGTGATCAAATTTGAAAGCTGACAGCTCTTCCAACCATGTTTCCTCCTTTCCATACGTAGAAATTTCTTAACTTTTCTGTCTGCTGAAAAATTCTTAAATATGCTCTCCTTGGGTCAACACACAGAATAATTTTTTTCAGATCTTCCAAAAATATTTGCACAGAACACTCCCCCTTGACCTAAAAGAGTAATTGGATTAACTGCTAGCAGTAATAGGCTGTTATCCTCTGACAAGACTAGCCCAGATAAGGCTGCATTTAGATCCTGGTGGATAATAAAAACAAAGATATACGACATCAAAAATTTGTTGATAAATGCTGCTCAGAATCCATCTCCTCTTTCCCCTGGGGAAAAGGCAGCAGGATTTCTGCAGAGCCTCATCTGCCAGCCACTCCAGGCAGCCCTGAGCTTAGCTCTGTCCTGGGTTCAGTACAGCTCAGTTCAGCTCTGCCCTGGGCTCAGTTCAGCTCTATCCTGGCTCAGCTCAGCTCAGCTCAGCTCAGCTCAGCTCAGCTCTGTCCTGGGCTCAGCTCAGCTCAGCTCAGCTCAGCTCAGCTCAGCTCAGCTCTGTCCTGGGCTCAGCTCAGCTCAGCTCAGCTCAGCTCAGCTCAGCTCAGCTCTGTCCTGGGCTCAGCTCAGCTCAGCTCAGCTCAGCTCAGCTCAGCTCAGCTCTGTCCTGGGCTCAGCTCAGCTCAGCTCAGCTCAGCTCAGCTCAGCTCAGCTCTGTCCTGGGCTCAGCTCAGCTCAGCTCAGCTCTGCCCAGGGCTCAGTTCAGCTCTGTCCTGGGCTCAGCTCAGCTCAGCTCTGCCCAGGGCTCAGTTCAGCTCTGTCCTGGCTCAGCTCAGCTCAGCTCAGCTCAGCTCTGTCCTGGGCTCAGCTCAGCTCTGTCCTGGGCTCAGATCAGCTCTGTCTTGGGCTCAGCTCAGCTCAGCTCAGCTCAGCTCAGCTCTGTCCTGGGCTCAGATCAGCTCTGTCCTGGCTCAGCTCAGCTCAGCTCAGCTCAGCTCTGTCCTGGGCTCAGCTCAGCTCAGCTCAGCTCAGCTCAGCTCAGCTCAGTTCAGCTCTGTCCTGGGCTCAGTTCAGCTCTGTCCTGGGCTCAGCTCAGCTCAGCTCAGCTCTGTACTGGGCTCAGCTCAGCTCTGTCCTGGGCTCAGCTCAGCTCAGCTCTGCCTTGGCCTCAGTTCAGCTCTGTCCTGGTTCAGTTCAGCTCAGCTCAGCTCTGTCCTGGGCACTCAGGGATGCTGCTGGAACCTCGACCCTCCCGTGCCCACTTGCAAGGATGGGAACTGAAGACCCAAGCCGGAGCCACTGGTCAGGGCTATGAGGGACATCTGCTGCCTTGGCTTGAGCTCCTGACGGGAAGAGAAAGCTCTCTACCCTGTGGAGCCTCAGGTGCGTATCCGTGCAGGATTTTCTGACTGTGCAGGTGGGCAGCAATAAAGTTGCAACAAGAAGCCCAAGGGCAAACGGGGGAGGCTCTGGTGCCTCAGTTAAAGAATCAGGAGCACAAGGAGTTGCTCTGGTCCACCCCTGCAGCTGCAGGGAATAGTAAAGGCAGAAACAGGAAGAGCCAGCACAGCAATACCTTGTAAGCCTGGTGCCACCAGCAGAACGCTGCTTCAGTGGAGGTTTAGGTTGGTTTTAGGAAACATTGCTACTACAGAAGTGTAGAGAAATCGGCTGGAACCACAGCCCCTGGAGGGTTAAAGATGTAAAGTGCAGATGTGGCACCTGCGGACACAGTCTGGGGGTGAATGTGGGGAAATGGATGGGCTCCATGGTCTGTGAGTCTCTTTCCCCCTAGACAATTCTGGGATGGTGAGAGCTTGGTTTAGGAGGACTGCAGCTCCCAGCAGGGCTGTCAGCATCTGAGCTGTGACCAGCAGCTCCACACTCCTGCTCAACAGGCTAAGAACAGCCCCAATTCACTGTCTATTGTTCAGCTCCAGCACCTTTCCTTTCCCTTCCCAGCCATCAGGATCTGGGGTTTGCCATGCCAGACATGCCCACTCTTACTTAAACTGCAGCTCAGCTCAGAGCTTTGCTGTGCCTGCCAATGAATGAATGAATGAATGAATGAATGAATGAATGAATGAATGTTTCTTCTCTGTCTGCTCCGAGTGGTTTCCTGTTTTTCCCATCTGCTAAAATAAATGCAAGCTGGCTGCTTTCCAAACAGGTGGGTCGGTGCATGCAGCACAGCACACAGGACAGTAACTCACAGGGTGCCATTCGTTTTGTGGAGTGTGCATGGAAAGAACAGGCACTGGGAGCACACCAGTGTGGATCTGGGGACACTGCATGGCAGCAGGGGCTGGCCCAAGGGAGGACACTGGACAGCAGAACCTTGGCCAGCTGCACAAGATGAACCATCCAAACTGCACAACCACCAAGGATTTGGCTCATAGGATGAAGCTGTGGTTGCCACAGCAGCTGCTGGAGCAGACATTTCTCCTTCTGCTCCAACAACACAGGACAGGAGCATCACAGACCACAGGAGGAGAGCGACAGCAACCCCACATGCAAATATGAGCCTCACTCACCCTGTCTACTATAAAACCCACTCTGACCAGCTCGTGGTAAATTTAAAAATCGTTGTGACCATTTGTGTCCCAACAGCGAACTTCTGTTCTTCACTGACAAAGCCTGGGGGGAAAAGCAGGGAATGCTACTGCTTCTAAGAGAATATTCTTGAAGTGTGGTGAAAATTAGTGCATGCAGGGGAGAAGGTCCAGGATGAGAAGGAAGCTAGCTGTTTGTGAGCACTTTGGACAGCTAGAGTTTGCTGCTTATGAAATACTAGAATACTCTTGCGTATCATAACTTTAATGAGAATTTAATTATTAATGTAGCCCTACTTGGAGCTAGGAGAATAGTTTCAAATTATAAGGGAAGTAGAGACAAGGGGGAATGCCTTTTTTCTTCCTATTTATGGAGCATTATTGTCAACAGCTGGGCTACAAAAAGAGACAAACTTCCCTAGTGTTAGGAAGAAAAAAAAAAACTAAAACAACAAAAACCACAAAGAAATAACTGAAAAAATCAGGATCTTCTAGGAAGAGCAAAAAAAAAAAAGAAAAAAAAGGAAAAGTAGCCTGGAAAATGGCAACAAAATCATCAAAGAATAGACTGCATCCCTCCTGGAAATCTGGAAGGATGAGCCTTGCCTCTGAGGAGCAGGAGATGAACACCAGGCTGAAAGTCTGTTCAGAGATTGGCACTGCAGCTCACAGCTCTTGGGCATTTCTCTTGGAAGGAGCAGACAAGAAGAGAAGCACCATTCAGAAAAGGACAGGTGACACCTCCAATTATTTGCCCCATTTACTGAGGATTAACAAAAGGAAGGATGCAAGAAATGGAGTGTTTTAAAATTCAAACTATTCAAACTAATTACAGAGAGAGTTGTTCACGGAAATGGCCTTAGAGGAAATTTTTCAAAGCAAAGCGCAGAAAGCTCATCAGCAGAAGCCAAAAACCCGGCTGAGCCATGGCGAGGTGCAGTGTTTTCTCACAGCCCTGGGAAGCTGCAGAACCCTGGACCCTGCTCTGCTTCAGCACCCCACCCAAAGGGCAAAGGAGCTCTGACCAGAGCTACACACACAGGCTGAACAGCAGAGAAGTCCTTTCAGGGAAAAAAGTGTGTATAATTTAATCTGAAATTAACATTACTTTTCACTTAAAGGTTGGAAATAATTTTTAACAGGATAAAGATTAGGCTTATGCAGTTAGGGTCCTTCTATACAAACACACATACACAAAACAGTTCCATATTAAAACAGGCAAACGAAAGGCTGTAATATTTTTTCTCACATTATTTTCTTAGACTAAGATTTAGTTGAATTCTCAACACAGGTGATTTTGCACAAATCACTTGAAGCACACCCCAAAAATTCACTGAATGGCTCAGTGGAGTCATTCTCACAACCAAGAGCAGCTCTGCCTACCCTGTCCCTGCTGTCCAGCGTGTCACCTATCGCAGCAGCCACTGCTGGAGCAGCTCTCCCCAGCCCAGCTGCCAAAGCTGGGACTGAATAATGCACCTCCCACAACCTGACAATTAGCCAGCTCTTTTTCCCCCCATCAGGCCCATGCAGTGTCACTACATCCACTTGAACAGCCACTGATTGAGGAACAAAACCCACAACACCCCATTTCCCTTTCCCTGAAATGAAAGGATTGTGTTTCAGTAGCCTGTACTCGGCACGGTTTTAGAAGCTGTACTTGAAAATGTTTTCCTCCTCTCCACACTTCCCTAAAGCCTTTCAGACATTGCAGAAACCCACGTGCAATTATGCTCTCACTGTTACTCAGGGCAGCTACAACACGCTGCTCGTACAGAGAAGGATTTTGCTTTTCACTGTTCATCAATTTAATCATCAACGAGACAAATTAGCAGAAGACTAAACAGCCTGTTTTCCTGTTACTGTCCACCTTAATGATCACTTGTAGAGTCCAAGGAGATGTTCTGTATCCTGAGATCCTTCCCAGCTTCCCTACAGCTCCCTTTCGAACGCTGCCATGGTACCCACACAGTGCCCAGCAGAGCTGTACCAGCAACCTAAGTGCACCAGAATAGCAGTGATTTGCACACAGTATGGCCTTAAATGATATTAGTATTGTACTTCAAGTGACGGCTTCCAGTTCCTTGAGACAGCTGCTGGATCACCTGCAGGCAAGGTGAGGGCAGCCAGTGCCAGGTGAGGGGCAGTCACTGCCAGGGGAGGGCAGGGTTTCTGAGCAGTCAGTGCCAGGTCAGGGCAGGGTTTGTGGGCAGCCCGTGTGCAGGGAGGATTTCAGTGCCCAGGGATCAGCCTGAACAGCCAGCAGCTGGCAGCACAAACTGCAGCAAACCTGACCTCAAGCAAACACCAGCTCCTGCCTCTCCAAGGGGACCCTCCTGGGGAAGTCCTGGCAGCCCTGGAGCCCCTGGGTGGGCAGAGGGTGAGCAGGACCTGCTGGGTCCCGCAGAGTGACACAGCCAAGCTACCCCAGCCCCACACCCTGCTGGGGACGCAGCTGGGGACACAGCCAGGCTGTGTGTGCAGAGCCTGGCAAGAGCTCCTGTGCTCTCTGCTCCGGCCACCTCTGCTCACCACCGTGCCCAGGTCACTGCCAGGGTGACCAGGGACAGGGTGACCAGGGACAGGGTGACCAGGGACAGGGTGACCAGGGACAGGATGACCAGAGTGACCAGGGACAGGGTGACCAGAGACAGGGTGACCAGGGACAGGGTGACCAGGGACAGGGTGACCAGAGTGACCAGGGACAGGGTGACCAGGGACAGGATGACCAGGGACAGGGTGACCAGGGACAGAGTGACCAGGGACAGGGTGACCAGAGTGACCAGGGACAGGATGACCAGAGTGACCAGGGACAGGGTGACCAGGGACAGAGTGACCAGGGACAGGATGACCAGAGTGACCAGGGACAGGGTGACCAGAGTGACCAGGGACAGGGTGACCAGGGACAGAGTGACCAGGGACAGGGTGACCAGGGACAGGATGACCAGAGTGACGAGGGACAGGGTGACCAGGGACAGGGTGACCAGGGACAGGGTGACCAGAGTGACCAGGGACAGGGTGACCAGGGACAGGGTGACCAGGGACAGGGTGACCAGGGACAGGGTGACCAGAGTGACCAGGGACAGGGTGACCAGGGACAGGGTGACCAGGGACAGGATGACCAGAGTGACCAGGGACAGGGTGACCAGGGACAGGGTGACCAGAGTGACCAGGGACAGGGTGACCAGGGACAGGGTGACCAGGGACAGGATGACCAGAGTGACCAGGGACAGGGTGACCAGGGACAGGGTGACCAGAGTGACCAGGGACAGGGTGACCAGGGACAGGATGACCAGAGTGACCAGGGACAGGTGCAGCTCACAGCACCTGACAGTGATGGCTCTGTGCACAGAGGTGTCTGTGCTCACTCCTGAACTCCACAGTGCTGGCACTGTGATCTAAGAAATATTTCAATGCCAGGTGTTTGCAAGAAAGGGTTAAAACACGAGACTGTGCAAAGTCAACCCACAAATGAGTAACTCAGCCGGGTGGCTCTGGCCCAGCACATCACTGCTCTGCCCACACAGCCCAGTGTGCTGGGCAGTCACTTCTGACTGATGCGCTGTCACCAACGGGAAGGACACAGTGACAAGGTCACACTACAGAAATTAAATGTACATCCTTCACAAACCAGCACACTTTTCTACACAACTTGGCGTGAAATTCAGACGTTTGTACAGGTGATCTCCATGCCTGGGTGGCTGCCACCCTCAGAGCTACACTGCCACCATCCGCTGCCAGCTCTGGGAGACACCCGGAGCTCTGCACCAGGTGTGCTACACCTGGTGCTCTGCTACACAGACATGCACACAGGCACTCCAGACACAATACCCTATTCAGAATTAACTTCTCCAGAAATCAAAAGGCAAAATTATCAACTAAGTTTGTTCTATTAGAGCAGAAGTAACAGTGAAGTTCATTGCCTTCTGTATTTTTATACAACATTGCATAATATGCTCGCATTGATGTTCAGAACCGTAAACGACATAAAAAACAACCCAAGGCAGCAGGCACAGCAGAGCTCCAAGAAAAAAAATCACATTTCACATTCCAGTGCATGAAGTGAATGCTGCAGTTCTCCAGCTTACAACAGGCTATCAAAGTTAGCAAAGACAAATGTGTGTCTTAGAAGAAAAGACATTGTTTCAACACTGAGCTATAAATCAGCTTCTGGTTTTTTTTTAGGAGGTAGTAAGTTTTTATTTTAGTACAAGGAAAAACCACTCTGTTCAAACTAAGGACATTGCATGCTGCATACTGTAGCTGGGGAGATGCCTTGGGATACCACACTCACTTTTGTAGTGCTTTGAAATCATCCATATTACAGAGAAATCCCTGTTTTGTGTCATTACAGTATTTATGCCTACTGGGACTTTACATAGCTCCAAAGAAATTAAAACATTTATACTAAAAGTTGATTGAAAAACTTTAAACCATGGGAAGGACACTGCTGATGGAAATGTCTGAAATGTGTGGATTCACACCAGCTCCAGTTAAGCAAAAAAACACCAAGAAAAGCATCAGAGAAATTTGCAGCAGAGGAATTTTTGGCCCAAACAACTGTCAAAACAATTTCTGGAGTACCTGGGGCTGTGAGCCCTCGTTCCTGAGCACAGCACTGCTTGGACAGCTCCAGTTTGCAGTCCCTGTTCTCAGCACCACTTGCACCATTCCCAGCCACCAATGCCCAGTCCTGCCACTGCTCCTTGCCCTGTACACCACATAAGCACTCACAGGATTTTTAATGTTAGCCCTCACAACCCCACTTGCACCTTAAGTGACTGCAGGAAAACTTGAAATGAATTTTTAACAGCTTTTCAAAGAATTCATTTAGGGAACGAGGTCCTTGCAGGTTGCAAACAAACCCACCTTTCCTCCTACCTTTACATTTACTCATCTGCAACTTCCATTCTACCCATGTACTCTGCTCCTAAACCAAAATTCTAAAGAGCCTTTTGCAAATATTTCATTAGCATTTTAGTGTGCCTTTATCTGATAATTGCACAACATACATACAACTGACAGACAGTTCCGTGCTTGCATCGCATGCCCCTGCTTGCCCCTGTACTGGGGAGAAGGGGATCCAAGCTGCAGAGCCCAGGTGTGCTGTCCCAGCCCCAAAATGGTCCTACCTGTGCCAGTCCTGTGCGAGCAGGCTGCGAGAAGCCCTGGCTGGGAGGAAGGCAGCAGTGGCTGGGAGCTGCTCTCCTTGTCCTGAGCTGTCATGCAGATGTGGGATGGAGCTGTCCTGTGCATCTCCGGGCTGCCAAGCACAGTGATCAGAGATGACTCACTGTCACTCTCACACACGCTGAACGGTTCTGGGCATTTTCTGGCTGGAGTTATTGCTGGGATTGCTGTGTCTCACAGCAGAGGGGCTCACATGGGCTGGACTCAGCTCTGTGCTGGGGCTGGCTGCTCGTGTCCTGGGGCTCAGACCTTGCCCTCACCCAGCAGCAGCTTTCCTCTCCCACCAGGTAACACAGCAAAAGGGAGCTTCCCTTGGCCCTATCTGACATTTCAGCACTCAAGTTTCTCTCCAGGAATGCTTTGCATATCATATATTAATAGATTCTGACTAACAGCTTTAGCTCCGCATCATGTCTAGACAAAGTGCCCTGCTGTGGGCAGGAGCCTGGAAGGGCACTTGAAACAGCTGTGGGTGAACAAAACATAAACTGTGCTGCTGACAGGTTGTATGCATACTCTACCTCATTTAGTTATTCTCCAGGAAGCGAAAATAATGGGAATTTCACTGAAGTTTTAGGCAGAAAGAGGCCAAAGCTCAGGCTGGCCAGAGAATCAGGAACAAGCCATATTGTCCCCAGCCTGGACATCAGGAAGTTTCTTCCCTGCTGAGGAATTGCAAGGGGCTGCCCAGGTCAGTGGTGGAGCCACTGTCCTTGGAGCTGCTCAAGAATCCACTGGGCATGACACCCAGTGATCTGGGCTACCCAAAGATGGTGATGGCCAAAGCTGGTGGGACTCCATGATCCTGGAGGGCTTTTCCAAACTGAACAATTCCATCATTGTGTGAGCAGCTGTGGCTGCCTGGGTCCCTGAAGTGCCCAAGGCCAGGTTGGAGGGGCTGGGAGCACCCTGGGATAGGGGAAGGTGTTCCTGCCTGTAGAGGGCTGGGATGAGGAGACCTTTAAGGTTTTTTTCAACCCCAACCACTCTTTGTGTGACTTTATGTGCATCACTCAGCACCCAGAAGAAATGGAACAGTCAGAAAACAAGGGGGGGAAGTAGATCAGAGTTCCACAGAAGATTTTGATGGCAAAAATATGAGCAGGCTCTGTCCAGAGCCCAAATATGCTCGGCAGTGTCCATCTGCACCCTGGCTGCATTCTGAGAATGCAGCTGCAGCCACCACTGACCAGAACTCCTCCACAGCACAGAACCTATGCAGAAAAGTGACAGCACAGAAGCACCACAGCTGCAAAGCCACAAGAAAGCGATGCTGGGAGCAGAGAATCGGGTATGAAGTATTTCTAGTACTTGTACCCCACCAGAATCTCCACCACTTCTCAGCAAGCAGCAGAGCTTGCCTGCCCTTGGTGTTACTCATTAGGTGAGCACTGCATCTCCAGGTAGAACTGCAGCTCTGCTTCTCCTCCCTGCCTGAACTGAGAGTGCTGAACTCCCTTTTCAGTGCCTCTCTTCATGCTCTGACACTCTGTGGTGCCATTACGGCTTTAAATATTTACTTGACATTATCTTGCATCTGGCAAATGCATTCTGATACTCCCCAGCAAGTCCCCTGCAGGATTAAGTTCTCACTCTGGTCTTTGCACAGTAACAGATCCCATTTGGTTTTACCACTGCAATCCTCTCCAAATCACGTGTGCAAAGTCCAAGAAGTTTTCCAACAGTTCTGTTAATTTCTGTTAATAAGATTTGGGGCACCAGACTAATTTTAAGATTTCTATGGCAGTTCCTGCCTCCATTTGGCTTTCTCATTTCCTGTGCAGCTCAGACCCATACACAGACTGTCACTTTGTCAGTGCTGCCAATCCCTACACACCTCCTTGGTTTATTCTCTTATTGTTAATTAACCATTGCATATTGTAAATTCCTATTTTTTAGGTCAGGTGCTGTTGTCACAATAGCCCTGTAAGTGAATTATTCTAACTATAATGCATTCATAAATAACACATTAAAGGCTTAAAATACGTTTGGGGTTTTTTGTTTTGGTATTTTTTTTCCTTTTTGTTTTCCACAGCTGCTACAATCCAGTTGTAATAGAACATGCAATAGAACTTGTGCACCCATGAAATTAAACTGAGTAAAAAAATTAATTTTTATAGGCGTAGTTCTCTCAAAAAGTTATTGCCTCTAATTCTTTTTGGTAAATGTTATGTTGTTTCTGATGCTAAATCAGAATACTAAAACAAATAAAAATTACTGCCTCTGGGTAGGGAACTAAAGTAATGAACAGCAACCAAATTCCACTGAAGGCCAAGCAATTGTGGGGGTGGGAAGGAGGAAACAGAAAAACAAACAGAATAGCTTCTCATGAACCTGTGGCAGGATATCCTCAGTGAAACACTCCAGAGCCAACTTCCCCATGAATTCTTCAAGGGCATTCCCAGGCCATTTTCCATGGAAATGGGAAGTCCCAGGCTGCTCTTGTGCCTGGCACAGGTGTGACCTGTGCTGCCCACAGGTATCACACACCCAAGGGCTCATTCCTGCTGCATCCCATCCCACCCAGGGAGCAATGGGGACAAACAAATCCTGCTCCATGTCTGGCTTAGGCTGGGCTCTCACAGCCCCAGCAGGACTCACCTGTGCTCAGAGCCCCGTGCAGGCAGATCTGTCTCTGTCTCTAACAAAAGCACCAGCTGAACAGCACAAAGGGCTGCACAAGCTCCCCCCTCCCAGGGATGCAGCACAGATGTTCCAGCACCAAGGCAAGGGCACACTGGGGTATTTCTGTCACCTTGCTGTGTCCCTGAGGCTCACAGGCTGCTGTGCCCACGCTCCTACACCACTGCTCAGGTGCCACTTTCCCTTTTATTTCCTATGAAGATACTGAACCAACACCAAAACGGGAGTGGGAGTTGCCCAAGAACAAGTCTGTCAGCTTCTAGAGAAGTAAAACCCCCAAGGAACAGTTGTTCTCTCAAGCTGCAATCATTAGAAGCCCACAGTTTTTGGCCAGCCTAAGGCTGCTCTCAGTGGAACACCTGGAAACGTCCCCCAGCTTCTCCTGAACCCTCAGAACACTGAGCCTGCTTACTCAGCACCACACGAAGCCACTAAACCTGAGCCACAAAGCTGATCTCTGCTAGCCACTCGTGCCCGTCCCACAGGCACAAGATTGTTCCAGCAGTGACTGCAGCATGGACATTTACATTGCCTTCACACCTAAACCAGCTAGATTTTAATTGCATTTTTGGCTCACTCTTCATCACAGGACTCTTAAGACCTGGTCAGATCAGGCTTTTGCCTTATCCAAAGCTGCATTACCTACATGCACACCTCCAGCTCACAGCATTTCATTGTTGCTGTTTCTGGCAGATGGAGAGCTTAGATGAAAACAAGCAAATACTGGGGAAAACCTATTCCAGAAAAAGCTGAATATTTATGGCTTGTACACAGAAACCTGACTGGCAAGTGAATGCTTTAGGTAGAGATAAAAGGAGTGACAGAAGAGTAACTTTTATCTATGCAGTCTACATTTAATGACTGCATCCTTTGCAGGTGATTAGGGCTAACCTAAGAGCTTTGTTGTTCCTTTGTTCTGTTTCTGAAGGGTTTGGACTTTATTCTTTTTCTTCTTCTTTTTTTCTCCCCCCCCTCCCCCCCCCCCCCCCCGTAGCTGCAACTAAATATAAATTTTTGGCTTTTAAAGACCTATTTCCATTTATAGAATCCAGCTGACAGGCTGGGGATGATATTTCCTAGCTGAGGCATCTGCCTCTTTGACAGAGGGAGAGATAATCAGATAATCATGTTGGGTGAAACAGGCTCGGATCTCTGACAAGCTGAAGATGTCAGAGCTGAGAGCATCGTGTCTGGCCCCTCTGGATGTTTTTCCTTGAGGAGCTCAGCCCCATCTGGTGTGGAAGGCAGGCAGCCTGCAGTGCTGCGTGCCGCCAGGGACAGGGGACACTGCTGAGGCTGCCACAGCTCCCCTTTAATTGCTCGCTGATTTATTTAATTATGGAGCCACAAGAACGTGTGGTCAAGCTGCCAGCCTGCTTTCCCTGAAACAAGTCCCTGCTCTGGAATTGCTTGTGCTGGACAATCCTGCTTCCCCCTGGATCTGCACCAGGAGCAGCCCCAGCTCAGGAGTGTCACAGCTGGAGCCACCCTGTCCCCAGGCATAGAGGACACCAGGAGGACATAGAGGACACACACCATAGAGGACACCACAGGACACCAGGGCTGTGCAAGGGCACGGAGTCCAGAGAGGAATTTCCATGGACTGAACCCTCAGATCCAAGAAACACCACAACAGTGTCAGAACAAACCTGCAGCACCTGCCCCTCCATACTCATTTCAGTTCTGCTCTTATTTCATACATCAAATGCTCTGCAGTCACTAATCTGATTATGCTGATAAAATTAGTTAGATCAAGGTACTGCTTTTCTTTTGAGATGGGCCATTTGATGCTGCAAAATGTCACCAAGTGAATCCTTCTGAAAGCAGATTCCTGCTCACAAGTGAATTTTTCTTGCCAAATGCTGATGTAAATGCTCACAAATCATGGAAGATTTCCAACAGATGTGCCACCTTCAGTGAGACAAAAACAAGAAGGCCTTTTGAATTCAAGGATAACATTAAGCCATGAGTGATTGCTTGATGCAGATGATAGTACAAATACTTTAACTAATGTTCACCGGGGGATTTTTTTCAAGGAAGGATGTTTTCCTTGAACTGATGCTCAGTTTATTGTTTTGGAATGATATGCAATATAGATACCACAATGCTCCCTCAGCAGGAGTGCAAACAGGACTTTTCACTAGATCAGCACAAATGGCACACAGAAAACACATGCTTTTTTCCTGCAAAATTGTTTGTTACAGAACCCAGAAATGGGCCTGAACTCGGGACAAATGAAAAAGTGTCACAGAAAATAATCCTGTGAAACTGAAAGGTGTTCCTTGAATCCAATTCCATTCAATTCACAGCAAAAACTAAAGACTAACGTGCAGCTAACCAGCAAAGACTAAATGACAAGCAGTTTTGATGGTGTTATCTACACTATTTCCCTTTCAAGTCCGTCCAACAACAGGGCACCTCCTTTACATGAAATGTCATTTTCCAACAGCCTCCACCCCGAGACGTCCGCAGCCGGCACGTGCTGGTGTGCTTGTTGGGGAATTTTCCTGCCCTGGATCCCAGGTCAGCCAGGTCAGGGAGCACCTCCTCAGGGAATGAGGGGCACCAGAGGAGGTACCTGGGTACCTCACCTGGGTACCAGAGGAGGCAGGACCCAGCAGCAGCAGGTGGCACAGAGCAGGGGAGCTTTACCCACGCTTCTCCTCCTGTTTCCTCCTGCACGCTCTGCTCTCCACAGCAGCCCTGGCCAGAACCCTCCTGACACAACTCCCAGCTGAAGGGGTGGGAGAAAACCAAGTTCCCATGTCATGGCAGGTTCTAGGCTACAGGGACTGCTCTGTGAGGGAGGCAGGCAGCAGCAATGCAGGCGAGCAACGCAGGGGGGGACACCAATGCAGGGAGCAGCAATGCGGGGAGCAGCAATGCAGGGAGCAGCAATGCAGGGAGCAGCAATGAAGGGAGCAGCAATGCAGGGAGCAGCAATGAAGGGAGCAGCAATGCAGGGAGCAGCAATGCAGAGAGCAGCAATGAGGGGAGCAGCAATGAGGGGAGCAGCAATGAAGGGAGCAGCAATGAAGGGAGCAGCAATGAGGGGAGCAGCAATGAAGGGAGCAGCAATGCAGGGAGCAGTAATGCAGGGAGCAGCAATGCAGGGAGCAGCAATGCAGGGAGCAGCAATGAAGGGAGCAGCAATGCAGGGAGCAGCAATGCAGGGAGCAGCAATGCAGGGAGCAGCAATGAAGGGAGAAGCAATGAGGGGAGCAGCAATGAAGGGAGCAGCAATGAAGGGAGCAGCAATGAGGGGAGCAGCAATGAAGGGAGCAGCAATGCGGGGAGCAGCAATGCAGGGAGCAGCAATGCAGAGAGCAGCAATGCAGGGAGCAGCAATGCAGAGAGCAGCAATGCAGGGAGCAGCAATGAAGGGAGCAGCAATGAAGGGAGCAGCAATGCGGGGAGCAGCAATGCAGGGAGCAGCAATGCAGGGAGCAGCAATGAAGGGAGCAGCAATGCAGGGAGCAGCAATGCAGGGAGCAGCAATGAAGGGAGCAGCAATGAGGGGAGCAGCAATGAAGGGAGCAGCAATGCAGGGAGCAGCAATGCAGGGAGCAGCAATGCAGGGAGCAGCAATGAGGGGAGCAGCAATGAAGGGAGCAGCAATGCAGGGAGCAGCAATGAAGGGAGCAGCAATGAAGGGAGCAGCAATGCAGGGAGCAGCAATGAAGGGAGCAGCAATGTGGGCTGGGAGAGGGGACAGAATGGGAGAGATGACAGTAGCTGAGAGGGGACATGAGTGGCAGAGCTGAGATGGCATGTGGGAGGGGTGCACTCTTAAAAGTGTTGGCAAAGCTCTGCTGGAGCAGCAGGAACAGCCCTAAAAGATGATCCACCATCCATTTTGCTCCCCCAAGCTGCCACAGGCACCCCCTCCTCCCATCCCATCACATTCCCTTGCCCAGTGCTGAGGGAAGGGTCTGGATGGCAATGCCAGAACCTTGGGACTCTCCGATGGTTCCCAAAACTCCCTAGACCAGGCAGGTATCATTCATTCTCTTCTCCGCAAGAAATGAAAACAGCACAGCCAGGCTGGAAGGGAGGTGTGAGCAAGTGTGGATCCCCAGAGGATGTGGCTCTGTGAACCACAGAACAGAGTTTAAATGCAGACACTTTTGATCCAATTACTTGAAGCTTAACCAAATAATTACAGAGGATGTTCCTACTCACTGCGCTCAGATCTACTCCTTGTCATCTGCCAACAATTTCATTATTAAAACAGATCATAACAATATTAATAAGACACAAGCAGTTTGCCCATTGCCCAGCCAGGAACAGATGGGCATCTGTTCCCCAGATCCATTTTTGCACAGTCTGAGCACTCAGGTGACTGGCAGGTATTGATACCTATCATAGTTTCAGCACTCCACACAGTCCAGGTACAGCCCAGGTCTAAGATCTGTGTTGAAGATGTCATGAGAACTCTGCAAAGCAATTACAGAGCAGATAAATTATTAAGAGAAAGATGTGACAGCTCTGGGAACTGATGCAGCTCCTGGGGAGAATCTGGGTTGCTGCTGACAGGGAGTTGTTGTTCAGCAGGTTATTGGCAATGCCCACGAGGTGGGAGCTTGTCCTGCTTTGAACACCCCCTCAGCAGCCACGGGAGGAGGGAACAACAACACAAGTTCCCTTCGGGTTTTGGGGGCTGTTCATTCCTGCAGACTGCCCAGCCAGGTCCCCCTGCCCTCTCCCTGCTGCTCCTGCCCACCCCGAGGGGCACTGCCAGCATCCTCCCCTCTCCACGGGCACAGCCCTGCAGCCCCAGCCTTGCCCCCACTGGCTCCTTCCTCAAAGTCCTCAGCTCTCTCACATCCCACTGAAATTAAAACTTGCAAACTCTGACTGCCCTCCGTGGCACTCTTGACATCTATTTATCCTTTTGTTCGTTTTTATCCTATCGTTCTTGCTCTCTGCATCTGACACAGGAGTTGCCAGGAAGGACGTAAGTGGGAGAAAGCACATGACACAGAATGAAACCATTCAAAGTAAAACTCTTCCACAGAACAGCAAAGTCTCCAGCTCAAGGTTCTGCCTCCCTCTGGTTTTGTTTTTAGGTCTTTCCAAGAAAGCAGACTCCAGTCACAAAGCAGTTGCTTAGCTGCAAACCTGGGGTGTCCTGGAGCAGGGAAAGAGACAGAGGAAGTGAGAACAAGAGTGGAAATGTTTTTAACAGCTGTGCATCTCCATCGGCTCCCTGCACACCCACCAGAAACCTTTCCATCTCATATCACAGGCCTGGCCTGTGTGTCCTACCTGGTGTCCCTGGGACTGTGGGAATTCCTGTGTGTCCCACCTGGTGTCCCTGGGACTGTGGGAATTCCTGTGTCCCACCTGGTGTCTCTCTGGGAATGCCTGTGTGTCCCACCTGGTGTCCCTGGGACTGTGGGAATTCCTGTGTGTCCCACCTGGCATCTTGCTGTCACTCCAGGACTGCTGCTCCCCTCTCTCCTCCTGTTATCATGCAGCACAGCTCACCTGAGGGCAGAGGGGAGAGTCTGGCAAGACATGAAGGCTGTTTTTAAAATTTCTGTCCCAGTGAACAACTGTTCCCTCTGACCCTGCAAGAGATCCTTCAGAGGCAGCCACAGTCTCACATGTTGTCCTGGGGCAGAACATCTGCTAACCCTTCAGCACTCCTGAGATGCCACATTTATACCCAACTTTATACCCAGACAGACAAAACCACTTCAATTCAAACCTGTGTGTGGATGTGTCTGTACATACCCACATACCCCAGCACCAGCCTGGTCCAGCTCTCTGTGCCTTGCTCTTGCTGCTGTGACATCTGCTCTATCACCCTCACATGCACTGTTCCAAAACCTGGCCAGTTCCTCACATTTCCTCTCCTTCTCTGCCATAAGTGGAAGAGATCACCCAGATGTAATTTCAGCACACAATAAATCCCTTTATCAATGGTGCTGCCCTGAAAGTCAGTAGATGGAAATCTGAATCTGATTTTCCAGCTTCTACAGCATTTCTTTCCATAAGATCATTAAACTGCAAGCCCAAAGTTACAGTTTAAATCATGTCTTTTTGCAGAAAAGTCGAAGCTCCAAACAATCAAACTGTGACTCATAATGCATCTTTTCAGTCAATATATCTTGTCTAGCAAACATTGATTTACATGTAAGATTAGACTTTGTGGTTGCACTTTCCAAAGCTATTCAACAACAGCAATCATAGCCAGCAATTGATAGGTAATTTTTCTAGTATACACAAATTAATCCTTGCTAATTTGACCCTAAATTACAAAAGTTTCATGATTCATTTTCCTATACAAAACTGCAGGTTAGTTTGGTTTCCTGGTCACATTATTCTTCCCCTGCATCTTGTCCTTTGACTACAAACTCTTTGCTCATATCCCATTCTTTCAAAATTTACTTCCTTTGTCTATTTGGTAGAAATGCAGACTTGCCTTCTGTATTTCTGACATGTGGGTTCACCCAGGGCTCAGCTCCTGCCATTACAGGTAGGAGGAAGCCTCTGCTGACAGGGAAGGGCACCTGTGGCTCCATGTGCAGAGCCAGCACCCTCACCAGGGCATTGTTATTTTAACACCTGGCTGCTGGTATGTGCTTGCTTTATTAATAGAAAGGATCACACAGAGCCTGAGGTAAATTAAAATTCCAATTCTGCTGTTCTGTGTCAGTGTGGAATATGCCAGGCTGCTGTTTGATTTGGTTTCTAGTAACAAACATCCTTCCAAGCCATTAATTCAGATATGCAATAAGCCTAACACAACTGCAGTGGCTCATTAAAGCAATTTGAGGTAACCTGCACTCATTAGAGCAGCCACCATCTGTATCCCTGTGACTGCAGCCTTGTTTTCAGACAGCATCAGAGATGACCTGCTGTGCCAAATGCCTCTTCTGTCTCAGGGAAACTTCAGGGAAATAGCAAAATGGAAAACCTTTATTTGCTCAGGCTTTGAAATCCATTCAAATGTGAGACTATTAAAACATTTTGAGTCTCTTTTTTCATCCAGAAAAGGAAAATTTAACTAGATGAAGGGAAATTCTTCAATACAGACAGTACCACGATGACAGCCATGCAGGACACAAGTTCACAGATAAAACTGATAAACTCCCTGCTATATCTGTTGGAAAGGATGGCTTAACCATTCAGGAAAGGAAATACAGGAAACACAAATTATGAGTGTGCCATAGTTGAAATAATAAGAACCAACCTGTGACCTTGGCCCAGGCTGCCATCAGTGCAGAGCTGCTGCCCAGGTAGGGAAAAAACAAAAATCTTTCTGTGCTTGATTTAAAAAGGACACAGAAAGAAGGTATAGAGACAACTGAGGCAGCATTTAGGCTTTAAGCAGGGACATTTACAGGTGCACCAGTCATCAAGCTTAGGGATAATTAAGCCTGGCCCTCGAATTAACTACATCGACCCATTTCAGCAGCTGGAGGTGAAGCACAAAATCCTTGAGTGAGGCTAATTTTGGGGCCTCCCAAAAGGAGGAATTAAGCAGCTTAACACAAAGCACCTCCTAAGGACTTAGCACACTACAGACTGTTGTCCACCTAATGAAAGGGACACAGGCCTGCAGCAGACTTCTGACCCTGTGGCACACAGTAAAATCAACTACAACAACAACAGAATCATCTCTGTGAACGTTTGCTGTCTCCTAAACAAAAACCTGTTTTTCAGAGTCAGGCTGACAGCCAGCACTAAAGGATGGGACCTGCACAGGCTCACAGCAGGCTGCTGCCTCCTGATACCCCTGCCTCTGAGCGACCTCCGAGCTCACAGCAGATGGAAAACTTTGCTCAACTGAATAGATTTATTTACTTATTTTCATTTCAAGCCACTGTCTCTCATATACCCAAAGCCACCAGAGCTGGGAGAAGCACCCAGAATGTGCATGGAGGGCTCTGGGACTAGAAGCAGAGTTTTCCTACCCTCCTAAGAAAACTCACTTTAGCTACAAGGGACAGCACCTCCTCTGTCCTCCCCATGGGCTGGGCTGGCCCAGGCTCATCTCTGCCTTCCCTCACTCCCCAGGACAGATCCTCCCATGTATTCATGGAAAGGAACTGACTTCCACAGGGACTGCTCAGACAGAAGGAAGGAGAATTTCATCCAGCAACTTTCTTTCTGAAAACGCTTCTGAGGTGCTTCCTCAATTCTTTTTTAAAGGCCTCCTGAGAAACCTGCTAAATAATTAATATCTCTTATTTTGCTACCGTAATGTGAATACTTAGTCTATTCCTCAGTACCTACTGTATTACAAGTGAATAAAGTGCTGCAGTGGGGCCCCAGAGAGAATTCACACATTTGACTCACCTGCACAGGGCTCTGGGGTGGCTCATGTTCCCTTTCCCATCGCCACAGCCACACAAGGATCTCTGCAGCTCTGCGCCCTCTGGGTGAGCACCTGAGCCACCAAGGTGGTGGTGACAGCAGGAAATCCTCAGCCAAAAAATGCCCAGCCCCTTTTGAGAGCTTTCTACGTGAGCTCAGCAGACAGATCAGAGAGAACAAAGGCCCAAGAACTCCACGAGCACAACATTCTCAAAATACTCCTCACAATGAAGCTGTGTTGTCTAGGAGACTGTCAAATGTTTGTTGTAGAGCTGCATCAGACACAGGCTCTGAAACAACACAGACTGCGCTCCTCTCAAAATCCACCTGCCCTTCAAGAAATGCTCTGTTATCAAAGTGAACAGATTTTATTTTGATTTTTCTAAAAAAACAGTATGCTCCTATTTACTGCTCCAATTTACTGCCAAATTGCCAAGATTTAATTTTTAAAGATTTTCTTGTCTATGTCAATTAGAATTGTGACCACATCTTGGTTTCATTTTGTTTCCACTTTTTCTCTGGCTAGAAAATCCACATAATTTAAGTTTGTTAACATTTCCTGTTTTCCTTCTGTATACAGAGATATTTTAGGCATTAAAACATGGAAATGACTAAGTCAAGAGAAGGAGAGTGAAGACACAATTATACAGTATTTTAGTTAACCTTAAGTCCTTATTTCAGTGAAACAAATTAAAAAACTCCTCCAGTCTCTGCAGAAATCTGGGAACGAGCAAGCAGAGTAAGAGCTGGGAGTATCTTAGTGCTCCAGGCCTGGGCTTTGATCAATAAGTTACCTCTAGAAGTGTCCAAGGCGCTCCAAAGCACGGATTTATCCACAGTCTGAGGGGATGAATGCTCTGTTTGCTCTGCCCTGGGTTTTCCAGGAGTCAGCCTGATGCAGGGAATGTGCATTTCCCCTCACTGCTGTTCCTTCTCTGTCGTATCTGTCCTATTGTGTACTCAAGGAAGAGGGACACACCTGTAATAGCACCTCTCAAACATTTTAGCTCCTTCCAGATGTTCCCTCTCTCTCCCCCACGTTCCAAACACAGAACTCCCTCAAAACCCAAATGTGGATGATGTTCCCTTCACTGGAACAATGGAACTGCTCTTCCCACCCTCCCCTCTCCACTTCTGACACTCTTCATTTCAACACCATCAGCACTCAGCACATATCAGCATTATAAAGTACAAAGCTGAAATTCATCACGGTGAAGAGCTGAAAGCAGGTAGGATGTTTTTATAAAGAGAGGTTACAATCAAGCCAGTCAGTCTCCAAACCACTCTACAGAAAGCATTCCATTTCTGACATCAGGAGGAATTTTCCTCACCCACGTTGTCATCCCTGAGGGTGAAGGAGACTCTTGGAAAAATGGAACAGAGTGTTCCAAACACCAGCAGATCACATGCAGTACAGCCATGCCTTCCAATTCACCAGAAGGTCACCAAGCCTGCCCACTGAAAGCTAGGATCTATTTCAATATTGTCACTGTGAAGTGGATATATCTTCACTTTGGCCCAAAGGCACTTAAACCATGAAGCTGTGGAACGTGCTCCAATGGCAGTGCATGGCAGTGCTCAGTGAGACTGCAGGAATGAGCACTGCTCTGAACCACATCATGGACGGAGTCCCATTGGACTCCTGAGAAGTTCATTGCAGTGTCACACTCATTAGGTCAGAAGGAAATACATTTTGTTTGAATCTAGGATTCTCTTCAGCTGAGAAGCACTAAAAGAACCTATTTATATGTTTAAAAAGTGAAATAAAAGCCTGTGATCATCAAGGTTCTAATGATCTCTATCAAATGACTGTCTCACAGCAATAGATGTGCTCAAGGATTTGCAGCAGCAGCACCTTAATGCTCCAGCACAGCACTGTGGGGTGCACAGAAAGGGCTGAGGCAGCCCAGGCTAGGAGTGGTGCTAGCAAGGAAATCAGGAAACAACTGGGAGTCAGGAAGAGATGCTGGCAGAGCCCTGTGGGCACAAGCCAAAGGAAAACGATCGAGGGAGGACAAAGCACAAAGCCTGGTCTGGGGGGCTTAACCCCCTGGTACAGGAGGAGGACAAGAAAAGGCACCACATCTCCTACCTTGAGCTATGGACTTCCACCTTCTGCCCACTCCATCACTGCTGGATCCCTGGGAAAGCAAACACTGTCCAACCTGCCATCCGAATCACGTGTGCACCTCGCTTTAACAAAAAGAAAACGCTCAGGATGCATCTGAGCAGCAACTGGAAAAATTTGGAGCAGGAATGCCTAAGGAACGTGAATGTGTTTGGCCAAATTCTCCTGCCTTCGTGTCCTGAACACGTGTGGGCAGCAGCAGGAGGTGCTCCAGGGCTCCCACACTGCTGCCTTGTGAGCTCAGCCTGGGCAGATGGAAGGAGCCTCAGCGGGGAGTGATGGAGAACTGCCCGGGCTGCCCCAGCTCCCTATGTCAGCAGGGATACAAACACCCTCCTGGGAATCAGCATTTGCGCTTTATTTGTGGCTTGTTGGCTTGGGTTTTTTTCAGGCTGCTCTTGGCAACATATTTGTACTTCAATGGACACAGCTTTCTTAATAACTATTACTGTTCCTGGTAATTTTTAATGAGTTGTTGCAAGGCAATTTCACTTCCTTCCCCCTTCAGAAAGAATTTATTAAAAAGATCTGTATGGGAATAAGAGACTCATAATCAGAGAAGCCACATGCCATGAGCAGAATTAAAGGAGCCATCTGTTTCTTTACAGTCATGCACATCTCAAACAAAAAGTACACACATGACATATGTCATTACTTCCACTTTCCTGAGAGAAAATATTTGTCATGATTGCCTCCCACAGGAGCGCAGGAAGCTCCACCAGCAGCTCGCAGTGCTGGAGGAACCCCTCCCACTAAAGCTCTGCAAGCTGTGGGTCCAGGTTTTATCTCTGCCTCAGCCAAACCAGCAGAGCTTTTCAAGCCTCTCCGGGACCTTTGCAAACTTATTTTCCACAAGATCTGCAGCTGGGGTTGGTTTGCTGTTCCTTAACCACCAACAGGAGCTGCCCGGCTGAGCTCCACACACACACACTTGTGTCCTACCATTTCAAAGTCCATTTAGGAAATTGCACTGTTCACCGGATGATATATTTTCATGTCAATATGCATAATACACAATTTTTAACCCTTTCATCTAATTTGCAGAGGCAGTGACCAAAGCAGTGATGGAAACGCACCAGACACACCCAGACACTCCTGAACACCAGCTTCCATTCGGTCCCAGACAATGGGGTCAATGTTCCCCTCGAGGCAGGAGCCAGCACCATGCTCTCCGTGCTTTGTTCCACAGTCCACGTTGGTGGGCAGCAAAGCCAGAAGCTGAGGACACTCACAGGTATCTCACCTGCACACAGCCCTGCTCCTGTGACCTCAGCAAAGCTGACAGACACAGCACACGATGTTTATAAAGCACTCAAAAATCACCTGTGCCCACACACATCCCCAGGGGCTCTGCTGGAGCCGAGGATGCCTCTCCTGGGCCAGGATTTGGGCACACACAGTCACCTCTGTCACTAGGTTCCTGCACAACACAGCAGGCAGCATCCCAATAAAGGCTGCCTTAGGTAAATGTCTGCAGTGGCCCCAGAGCATCTCAGCGGTGTTCAAAGAGCATCTAGTCAGAATCTAGCACCTAGCAGAGGGCAACCGAAATAATCAGGACTTGGTCAACCCAACCCAAAGCCCTGAGCTCTTGCTGTGCAGGTACAGAGCTACACCTGCCCAGGAGGAACCAGTGCAGCACTGCAGGGCTCAGAGCTGGGCTCAGCACCAGTACTGCCCAGTCACAGCTGGGCTCAGCACTGGTACTGCCCCAGTCACAGCTCAGCTCAGCACCGGTACTGCCCCAGTCACAGCTCAGCTCATCACTGGTACTGCCCCAGTCACAGCTCAGCTCATCACTAGCACTGCCCCAGTCACAGCTGGGCTCAGCACTGGTACTGCCCCAGTCACAGCTCAGCTCATCACTAGCACTGCCCCAGTCACAGCTGGACTCATCACTGGTACTGCCCCAGTCACAGCTCAGCTCATCACTGGTACTGCCCCAGTCACAGCTCGGCTCAGCACCGGCACTGCCCCAGTCACAGCTCAGCTCAGCACCGGTACTGCCCCAGTCACAGCTCAGCTCATCACTGGTACTGCCCCAGTCACAGCTGGGCTCAGCACCGGTACTGCCCCAGTCACAGCTCAGCTCAGCACCGGTACTGCCCCAGTCACAGCTCAGCTCATCACTGGCACTGCCCCAGTCACAGCTGGGCTCAGCACTGGCACTGCCCCAGTCACAGCTCAGCTCAGCACTGGTACTGCCCCAGTCACAGCTGGGCTCAGCACCGGCACTGCCCCAGTCACAGCTGGGCTCATCACTGGCACTGCCCCAGTCACAGCTGGGCTCAGCACTGGTACTGCCCCAGTCACAGCTCAGCTCAGCACTGGTACTGCCCCAGTCACAGCTGGGCTCAGCACTGGCACTGCCCCAGTCACAGCTGGGCTCAGCACTGGTACTGCCCCAGTCACAGCTCAGCTCAGCACTGGCACTGCCCCAGTCACAGCTGGGCTCAGCACTGGCACTGCCCCAGTCACAGCTGGGCTCAGCACTGGTACTGCCCCAGTCACAGCTCAGCTCAGCACTGGTACTGCCCCAGTCACAGCTGGGCTCATCACTGGCACTGCCCCAGTCACAGCTGGGCTCAGCACTGGTACTGCCCCAGTCACAGCTCAGCTCAGCACTGGTACTGCCCCAGTCACAGCTGGGCTCAGCACCGGCACTGCCCCAGTCACAGCTCAGCTCATCACTAGCACTGCCCCAGTCACAGCTGGGCTCAGCACTGGCACTGCCCCAGTCACAGCTCAGCTCATCACTGGCACTGCCCCAGTCACAGCTGGGCTCATCACTGGCACTGCCCCAGTCACAGCTCAGCTCATCACTGGTACTGCCCCAGTCACAGCTGGGCTCATCACTGGTACTGCCCCAGTCACAGCTGGACTCAGCACTGGTACTGCCCCAGTCACAGCTGGGCTCATCACTGGTACTTCCCCAGTCACAGCTGGGCTCAGCACTGGTACTGCCCCAGTCACAGCTGGGCTCATCACTGGCACTGCCCCAGTCACAGCTCGGCTCAGCACTGGCACTGCCCCAGTCACAGCTGGGCTCAGCACTGGCACTGCCCCAGTCACAGCTGGGCTCATCACTGGTACTGCCCAGTCACAGCTCAGCTCAGCACTGGTACTGCCCCAGTCACAGCTCAGCTCAGCACTGGTACTGCCCCAGTCACAGCTGGGCTCAGCACTGGTACTGCCCCAGTCACAGCTCAGCTCAGCACTGGCATTGCCCTGGGATGTGGCTGAGGCTGCTCAGGGGTTCCATCAGGAGATGTCACTCCTGCACTGAGACACTGGCAGGGTCCTGCTCCGTCTGTCCAGCCACAACCCACAGAGGACAGAGCAGTGGCAAGTGTTTTCAAAAAAAATCTCTACTGAAGCACTGCAGAATCCTTTCATCTAAACCATCTCCTCCTCTTTTCCCTGCCTTGCTTCAGTTCAAACACTGAAGAGTTCAAGGCTACCCACTGTGCCACTGAGACATTGTGAAAGGATTTCTTCAGACAAATCAAAGAGTAGCTTAATTTAAGTTTGTCTGACCTAGGCTTTTACCCTTGCTTTCAGTTATGGAAAACCTTTAAATAGGAACAGCAAAAAAAAGTAAAAGTTGTCTCTGGTTCTTGAGCTTTCCTCTCTGCAGGCCTGAATGTTTTTGCTGTGAGCTGCTCATCAGAGGCCAGGAGAAAAGCTCTGAAGGTAAAACACTGGCAGCTCTGCAGCGGGATGTTCCCTCACCCATGTGCTCTCCCTGTAGATCATCATTCCTGTGCACAGACACGAATTTCATTACTGGCAGCACTCTGTGACCCTGGGTTCTGTCAGTTCTGTGTGTCAGTTCAGTGGAAAACACTGTCTCACCCATGTCTATCTATATTCTGCTTCTGTGACATCTTGCATTATTATGCAGTATTGCCCACCCATAGCAATCATTCCTCTGCTTTGATCATCTATGGAATGCATAATGATGGAAGATATTATGATGAAAAAAATAAAACAAATCACTTGATATCCTTAATTCTAACACTGTATTAACACTGCACATTTTTAAAGTACATTTTTAAGTCCTGTAAACACACACACGCACATTTATATAGTACATCTATTTTTATCTAGCCTTCTGAACACAAACTTGTAATGAAAGAGATGCACTGGGGCCACAATCAATCCCAGATCTGTGTTCCAGAGGCATGAAGTCAGGACATACTTCACAATTCCCACCCTCTTCCATTCCACAAACACGTTCCTGAATAGCTAGGTACACTGACACCTTATTTAAAAAATAACTGAGTTAAGCCTCTGCTGAAGAAGGGGGCAAGGTGCAATCAAGATTTATTGGTATTTTAGCTGTCCTTCTGCACTTCCCACATCATTCTGTCTTCCACTGCAGGGCATGTAGACATATATATCCATCCTGCAGGTCCCTCCCTGACAGGGCTGTGGGTGACAGCTCCATGTCCTGGGCACTGCCACCTCCTCAGTGCCACCAGCAGCACCTGGGCACAGCAGCCCCAGGCACAGGGGCACCCCAGGAACTCCTCATCTCCCCTCAGCCACATCCAGGCTTCTCCTGGTAATGGATTCTGCTCCACTTCGATATTCTCCTCCCTGACAAAGCAGTTTTACCAGCCAACAGCTATCCACACCTCGAGCTAGTAAATGCTATCTATTATTTCTTTTTATCAACCCCCTTCTAGCAATAGTAGAGGCTTTTCGGAGACTTGGAAGGAAGAAAGCAATCACCCAGTCATCCAGAGGAGTGGCAGTAAACTGAGACCAGCCAAGGAAACCAGCAATATTTCAGAAAAGCTCCTTCTGGATCCTTCCACTGCTTCTTGCCTAAGAAAGCCTGGCTCAGACGAGGCACAGGCACACACACGTGGAACTGTCACTTGCTGCTTAGTTCCGAAATTCTCTTTTAATGCTCTCTTTACAGTGGGGAGAAATCATCCAACAAGCACAGTTTTACATCATAAACCCGAGGCACCCACAGCACAAAAGCCAAGCAGGCTGGAGCTGCCAACTCAGCCAAGCTGAGAGCAGCCCCAAGTGGGAGAAGGGGACAGCGACGGGACAAGGAGCACAGATTGTTCCCTGCTGTCTTACCTGGAGGACAGAACAAACCCCAGAGCTGCAGCTCGTGGGGAATGAACAATTAAACCTGAACACTCAGAGGGATGGATGGGAGCTACTGGCAGGGAGCAGCACTGCTCTGTGTGCTGCAGGTCTTGGTTCCCTTTCAGCTCCAGGGAAATACTTCAGCACGGGCATCTGTTTATCTTAGAGATGTCAAACCATCAGCCAATTTTCTAAAACAAAGCATTCTGAATGGAGAGTACTTCATGCTAACCAACATGCTGCAAAGTCTCTTGGCTAATTAAAAAAGTTCTTTATGTTTCTCTCTTTGCATGTCTAATTTGGCTTCAGTTCTTAAAGCGGTATTTAAAAAAAAAAACACCCCCCCCCCCCAAAAAAAAAACAACAAAAAAACACCCAAAAAACAACAAACAAAAACCAAAACCAACCAATCAAAAAACCCTCAGAAAGGCAGCTAGAAGATGCACAACAAGTTTTGGCAAAATAGAAACTTTTAGGCAAAACTGACCTGATTCTGGAAGAAGCAAAATGTGAACACAGCATGGCATAATTGCATGAATTTATTATTACAGCCGTTCTAGCGACATCTGCTTCTTTCTTTGCCTCACTGATTTGCACATTACAAAAAGCAGACGGCATCAGATGCTGGTCACTCAGGAAGGTCACCCCCTGGCTGTGACACATGCTTCCACCTTAATTACTCTAGGCTTATTTCTGACATAAAAAGAATTTTTTACTATACAGAGAATAACCATATTCCAAAAAGTATCAACAGCAAAGCTGAAACACTTCTAAAATGAGATTGAAAGAATAACTTGGAAACAAACACTAGAAGGGTTATTTTTCTGTCCTAACACTTTGAGGTTTTCCACCGAGAGTTCTTTTTCACTGTGATTTATCACTTTGATTTTGCTGGTTTTTTTCCTCATCTCATTTTCATGCATCACTGTATCACATTGAAGAACAAAGTTTGATTGCACTGCTCCTGGAAGGGTGTTTCAGGGTATCCTGCTCAGAAATTCATGCACCACACTGAGAATACACAAATCATCAAAGAGTATCCTTAGCAGAAATGTTATTATTACTTTCTCGTTAATTTGCTCTTTTACTTATAATTAGACTGATCCTGCAGTTAGGCAGGCAGTAATTTAACCTAATCAATAAGTCTGCACAAAAAGCAACTGAATTGGGCCAAATGCAACAATAAAGGGTAAAAAATTGCATTGAATAGGTGCTAGCATAATTAAAGAGTGAAAGATCCAATGGCAAAATTCTCCTCTCTGACCTGTGCTGTGATGAAGGCACAGGGCTGTACCTGTACTGTAATTTTTGAACTGGGGATATAAATGGCACTGCCAGTGACTTTCATGGATCTCCCCCGTGCAAATAAAACCCAGAAAACTGAAATGCCAGTGACACATCTGTAAAGGAAGAGAAAATTTTCACAGCAGCTTGAAGAGCAATGCAGTGGTAAGACATAAATAAAATAATGAATGAAGGTACACAGCACATAGCTGAGATAAAAACCAGAACTGGCAAAGAGACCATCACTGCCTGTGACATCCAGGGGCCACCACAGCCAGTGTGGCCACAGAGCAGGGCTGGGCAGTCCAGCAGGGCTTGGATCAGCTGGGCTTGGATCAGCTGGGCTGGGCAGTCCAGCAGGGTTTGGATCAGCTGGGCTTGGATCAGCTGGGCTGGGCAGTCCAGCAGGGCTTGGATCAGCTGGGCTTGGATCAGCTGGGCTGGGCAGTCCAGCAGGGCTTGGATCAGCTGGGCTTGGATCAGCTGGGCTGGGCAGTCCAGCAGGGCTTGGATCAGCTGGGCTTGGATCAGCTGGGCTGGGCAGTCCAGCAGGGTTTGGATCAGCTGGGCTTGGATCAGCTGGGATGGGCAGTCCAGCTCTGTCCCACTGCACACAATTCTCACAGAGAAACCACCCCAGCTGCTGCCCCAAAATCCAGTGGATGCCCCAAAACCCAGCTCCTGCCCCAGCCTGGCACTGCCCTGCCCAGACCTGCCTACTCCTGCATGCATCATCAGGAAGCAGAAAATTATTCCTATTCCACTGTGAAACTAAACCCTATTAATTGATTCTGAGTAGACACAAGATGGAAATTGCAATTACAGTAACTCCAGCTGCTGAGACAGAATGTGAACAGCAGCCACGGACTCTAAATTGCACTTGAACAGCACTTTCCAAAATTCCCCAAGAAGACTGATAAACATAGACAATCCTGCTGTGAGACTGAAGTATGTTTTCCTAAAAATATCTGTTTTAATTTTTTTATTGCCTTTTCTAGACTTTTTTAACACTCCATGCATAATTGGAACAATACAAAGTATAAATATGGTATGTGCCTGCCACAGCAATTACAGTGCTGAGACCCACAATAAATCTTTAATGCAAATGCATTTATTGCAATATCTGAAAGTATCATAAGATAAAGCATTAAGTTAAAAATATCATATGGGACAGCTGTAAAACCACAGAATGGCTTGGGCTGGAAGGGACCTTTAAAGATCATCCGGACCAACCCTCTGAAATCCTAAAGCTGTTCCAGTCTTCAAACCTGACAAGAGGAAGGCAGAAGAGGAGAATGTCATTTTCAGTAAGAATTTAAAGGGATTACATTGTTTGGAACGATTTTTCCACTTCTATCGAAACATCAGTCACAGCTCCCTCTCCCAAACTCTCCCATCATCGTTGATGCACTGTTCAGAAAAACAGTTAAAAGCAGGAGGTTTATTTTCTTTTCCAAGTGCATCACTCCTGTTCTGTTGGCATTTTTTTTTCTTTGCCCCCCAAAGATGGCCATAAAGAACAAGATACATTTTATCATTAGATACAAATCCAAGTCTCCAACGCTTACTGGATTTTTGTTGTTTTGTGGGGGTTTTTTGCTGTTTTTTTTTGTTTTGTTGTTGTTTTAAGTCATTAGGTGAAACTTCGAGAACAAGAAAGAAGCCCCAGTTAAAGTTCCATCGAAGTGAACTCAATATTTTAGTCAGGTAATGAATCCAATCAGGTAATCCATGCCAATCTGAGGGCTCTCAATCCTGTCACAGCAGTCCATATGCACTGATGGTTATAAAATATTAGTTCAGAACTGCTCTTATTAATATCAACTGAACCAAATCACAAAGTTCAAACTTAGCTTAACTGATATTAAAAAAAAGTGTGCGCATCTTTAAACTGCACAGGCACTGATCTTTGTGTTGATCACTTTTATTTAAGGACATTTCAAAGTACAAGGTTAACAGAAGCCTTTGCAGTGAGAAATGCAGACTATTACTTTATAAACCTGCCTGGATTTCACATGCTTCACTGAGAAAATGCCCAAAGTAATGCAGACCCTTGCACAACCCCAACTGCCACTGCAAGAGAGCCAGCACTGAAAGGGATCTATTTTTAGAGGGATGCTAAAGGTCAGCTAGCTCAGACCTTTAGTCATGCAATGTCATTCCCACGTTAAACCTGGAGATGCTTTTGCACCAGGCATTTGCTATATAGTAAATGGCATATTTTTTTCCAAGACATTACTGATCTGCAAGTTCACCTTCAGCAAACAGCGCCAAAAGTGCTCTCAGGAAAAAAATAAATGGCACAATTACAACTTGAGCAGGAGATAGAAAATGTTTGTAAAAATATAACGAGAGCTAATGGAATGCTGCTATGATCCTGCTCCCATGAGAACAGCTAGAATCAGCACATCATATTTTTAGGAAAATATGCAACATTTCAAGTTCCTGAAGAACCACTGAAATGTCATGGGGTCTACAGGAGGCCACAGAACCCTGGCAAAAACCTCCGTGTGCAGGCCATGCTAGAGCATCACTGCACAATGTAACTACAAACCACCCTCCTTGGCAAGGGGGGAACCCCAGAATGCCCCAGGTGTCTGGGAGTAGGAGTGCCCTGCCTCACCTGGCCCTGGGTGACACTCAGCAAAGCCCCAGTGTCCCCCATGGCTCCCACAGCACAGGGATTCCAGGGCCAGGTGTGGGCCAGATGTGGAGCCACAGCTGGGGAGCCACAGCTGGGGAGCAGCCAGGGGTCCATCAAGCCAGCAGAGAGGAGCTGGGTGCAGGACTGTGCCAGCCATGCCAGCTCTGTTTGTCCAGCCTGATCCCCACAGGCTCACAAGCTGCTCCTCCCCACGCTCTGGGCAGAGCAATCACCCCCTAGGGTTTGTATGAATTATTTAACCCCTTTGCATTTGCCAACGAAAGTTTTTTTCCCTTCTGTCAAGTCCCACTTTAGCTCTGAGGTTTCACCTGTGATATCTGAGTTGAAATTAAGCCACTCTTCAACTCCCCAAAACAGAATTGTTTGGGAGCTAACAGAATCATACAGAAAGAACCCTTTCCCTCCTCCCCTTCTCCACGCAAGTGCGAACCCCCCCTGCCATTCCTCAGCCATCACCCTGGGTCTGCTCTGGATATAGTCTGCCACACAAAATACAATCCATCTCAAGTATTAGTATCATCAAGACCTGCGTGTGGCTGACCAGGGATGATGCCAGTCCCACCACAGTGAATGAGATGAGCAGCAGCAGAGTAAGTCACTCCTGACACACTCCTGAGCTCTGAACTCTCAGAGAAAACTTCCTGCAGTGTAAGTCAAGGCACTTCTGCAGATACTTCTACACAAATGGTGAGAAAGAACACCAGGGAAGGACTTCATGTTTCAGTTTGCAAACTAGACTTGTACAGCAAACTTGTAGAGAATCAGAACATCGTGAATTTTGACAGCTTTGTCAGAAGGAAGAAAGGAACATCAGGGAAAAAAAAAAAAAGAAAGAATACAAGAAGGAAAGACTGACCCCACTGATGCAGGAACCTTTCCAGCTGGAACATCACCTGCTCTTGTTGCTTTCAGAGTCCACAGGAGAAAACCTGCAGATGCTGGATGTGACTTTGAATGGCAGGAGAAAGGAGGCAGCCTGACCTGGTCTGTGTGGAGCAGGAGCACAAACACCACAGACAGCACATCTAGAGCATGCTCTGCCTTCTGCTCTGCTTTCAAAAACCTTCCCTGCCCAATAATAAAATCCTCCTTTCACTTCGGAACTGCTCTCACGAACTGTGCAAGCCCAGTAATGCAGAAAGCAGGATGAATTGCAGTGACTCTTAAATGCTTTTAGGGACTCTGGAAAGGAAAGGCACTGCTTTGTCTGCACTCACTTCTTAGCAAGACAGGGAAAGGGAAAGAACTGAAGATATGGCTTGTTGTACAGCATTTCTTGCTTCACTGTTATTTTTATTGCTTGCTAATGCCTAGGGCATGAGTTTACACAAAGTGTAGAAGTGGAGGAACAAGGAATCATTTTTATTTTGTCTCTCCTACATTCTCATAAGTTACAGCCACTGATGTTGCACAACTTCTGTCTCCATTATTTTCAGGATGGACTTTCCTGCTTCTCTATCACACTATGTTCTGTTTCATTAGAAGCTGAACAGCAATTTCCTTCATAGCTCAGATCACAGACATAAAAATGTTCACCACAATCAAGATGATTTACAAAAGGCACTGGTCCTCTGCATTCTCCACAGACACTGGCCTCCTTGTCTCCTCTTTTATGACAGGTAGCAAGTGAAGTAATGAAGTAGAAACAAAGGAATAAAATGAAGATCAATCATTCATCTTGGGAAGGTCTTCATCAGACCAATTAAAATAATGCCTCAGACACACTGCCATAACAAATCGTACCTACGGGAAGAAAGTAGCATGAGCAAGCCCTCCAATTACTATTTTCTCCAATTATATCCTCAGAGATTTCTAGCTCCAGCATAATAAAAGAAAATTAAAATATATTTTTAAAAATTAATCTTTATCTTTTCTTCCAGTGAGTTATTAAAAGCAGTGATAGTAACAAATCTCTGCCTGAAGAGGAAGCTTGCACACAACCAAGAGCAGCTGCAGGCAGAATCACTGAGGATGAGGAGGGTTTGCAGACCCACATGAGCCCAGCCACTGCCCTGGCAGGCAAGGGCTGCCCTGAAGCAGGCACAGAGGCTGGATCCTGCACTGCCCTGGCCACCAGAGCTGTAGCACAATTCTGGTTTAGAATTGTATTCTCTCATCTAAAGCCCTAGTCTAAAAATAGCAGCCATTCCCTGCACATCTGTTGATATTCAAACAATTTTATAGCACTGGTATCTAATTAGAGTCTATCACTGCCTGTTACAATTACAGGTCATTACTGACTGGGTGACCCGCGGAAACCCTTCTCACACTTCAAAGAAAATCTCCATCAATACTACACTCAAGATTTCAAAGATCTAGCAGAAAGACTGAAGAAAATAGGTTTTGGGTTTTTTTAGCTTATCATTTCTGACCACTTCAAAGGTTTACAGCAAAATTCAGTGTCAAAAACAGCGAATATGAGTTGAACATTAGTGAGATTGCAAACCACAGAAAACGCAGAGTGACAGAGTTAACTGAAGCATGATCACTCAGGCTATCAGACAAATCTGGATCACTTGAATGGACTGGCACAGCTCAGAGGGGTTTTTCTTTCATTTACAATTAACCACTGGGCTGTCACATCCCTGCATGGGTGGTCATGGATGTTTACTCTGTGGGGACACAGAGCCTGTGAGCCAGGAAAGGTGAGAGGGGAAATTGTGTGAGCACCACAGGGATGCTCAGCTCAGCCCAGCCATACACTCACCTGTCCCCACACCCTGGGGCACTCACACTCACCTGTCCTCACACCCTGGGACACTCACACTCACACTCACCTGTCCCCACACCCTGGGGCACTCACACTCACCTGTCCTCACACCCTGGGACACTCACACTCACACTCACCGGTCCCCACACCCTGGGGCACTCACACTCACCTGTCCTCACACCCTGGGACACTCACACTCACCTGTCCTCACACCCTGGGACACTCACACTCACACTCACCTGTCCCCACACCCTGGGACACTCACACTCACCTGTCCCCACATCCTGGGGCACTCATACTCACCTGTCCCCACCCCCTGGGGCACTCACACTCACACTCACCTGTCCCCACACCCTGGGGCACTCACACTCACACTCACCTGTCCCCACACCCTGGGGCACTCACACTCACCTGTCCTCACACCCTGGGACACTCACACTCACACTCACCTGTCCCCACACCCTGGGACACTCACACTCACCTGTCCCCACATCCTGGGGCACTCATACTCACCTGTCCCCACCCCCTGGGGCACTCACACTCACACTCACACTCACCGGTCCCCACCCCCTGGGGCACTCACACTCACCGGTCCCCACACCCTGGGGCACTCACACTCACACTCACACTCACCGGTCCCCACCCCCTGGGACACTCACACTCACCGGTCCCCACACCCTGGGGCACTCACACTCACCTGTCCCAGCCTGTCCTGAGCTCTGACCCCCAGCCCCCCCTGCTCTGCCAAAGGCTCAGTTTCCACCTCTCCCCTGACACTGCTTTAGTTCCTGGAGCAATCAGCTGAGCCCACACTGACTCCAGACACTTTCCAGGGATGCAGGAGAAAGGCACTGAAATTCCCTCAAGCTGAGAAGGGAAATGAGTTCAAATCTACTATCTGAGGTTCATCAGCTCACTCAGCAACCACTGGGAACAAGTGCTATGTCCCAGATGTGTTCTTGTTTTATGAATCATGATTCTCTAGCAATTAACTCATTTCAAGAGGAAGAAGCTGTTTCGAAGGATTTTTATTTTTGGTTTGAGTTAAAAATACACATTCTTGTCAGTGAGGCATGCTGACATATTTTCCTTTGGTTTCAGAGCATACCTGTTTTGTTTTTATGTGCTAGTCTAGATAAAGCACAGAGCCAAAAAAAAATACAATTATGTATCCATCTGTATGATAAAGTTTCACTTAAAGCCAAAACAGAAAGTATTACCAGACAATGACAGGGTCGAGCAGTGAAGTGGCAGATTAAAAGACCCAGGAATTCTGCTCACTGGGCACATTTCTATGTTTCCTTGTTGTCTTTACAGCCCTTCCTAAAATTCTCATTATTGGCAAGAAAGTCATCATAAGAACCAGCCCATTTCTGACTGTTGTGCTGCTGCATTGCTGGGAAGCCAAAGACAGCAGCTTGGTTTTACTGTATGTGAAGGACAAAAACAGAGAATAAAGATCAACACAGGCAGCTCCAAGGCACTGCAGCGACCCTTGTGAGCCCCAGGCAGGAGTACCTGGCAGAGGAACACCTGTGGAAAATGTGACATCTCTCTATTCTGCACAGAAGATGGACTCACTGCTTTTTAACAATGCAATCCTGTTGCCTTTTCTCCATTTGGCTTTCACGACGCCTCAGAGCAGGAACAAAATGTAACCCTCAGGTTCAGTTCTACCCCAACATAAAATTGTTTCTCATGGAAATTAGTTAGGATTATAAGGCTTCCTTTCAAATTCAGCTGGAAAAAAGGGTATTTTTCCTTCAAGTTACAGCCAGTGGCTTTCCCATACTCTGGGGGTCTGTGGAAAGCCCAAACTCTGACACCCGCACTGAAAAAAGTTCTCCTCTGGCACTGAGAATGTGCAAGCAAAGCAGGCAGGATTTATGAACCAACAGAGCGTCCTCCTTCACCAAAATGAGCTCATTTCTGTTGGTTTGTGTCTAAAGCAGGCTTGCATTGGTTCACCAAAACCAATGTTCTAGCCTTTAAAAAAACAAATAACCTCATGCATCCTTTGATTCCCACACCAAGAGCACTGGAATGAAAATCTCTCTCTTAATCTGTGAAATTGCTGTTCATTAAGATTTCATTAATTTAGGTCAGTCAATTGCCTGTAAAAATGTAAAAGCTCTCGCAGACTTTCTGCATGTTCAGCAATCAAACTTCCATGGCACCTGGTAGCTTCCACCTTGCTCTCAGAGAACAGATCTGGTTTTATGAATGCACAGCATGTGGTGTGTAATTACTTCCCAGAAGTCAGCTAAAGCAGTTGGTCTCTTTTACAGTCCAGTAACTTTCAACACTAAAATCACTTTAAAGAAACACTTTAAATGAAATTAAAGAACCAAATTGAGCTTCCATTGCTTGAATTCTTTTTAATTGCTACGGATGCTGAAAAGGAATCTGTGCTCCTTTGATTGTGGCATCTCAGGCTGGAAGCACCACCAAAGCAGAGTATTTAATTTATCCTCATAGCCCTGTGGCACTGCAGCCATAATCCTACTGCATTGAAGGCAAGAAGGAACTTGATTTTAGCAGCAATTCAGGATTGCAGCCATCCTTCCACCACTGGAAGCTGCTGGCCTGGACTGTGCAGAAGCAGAGCTCGTGTCCATGAGGTCTGGAATGAACAATTCTGCTGGACGCAGACACTTCTGCAGTATCTCACAGCAGGGCACAAAAAGCACATCTGAGAGAGCATTCACACGACCCTTAATGCTCCCAGAGAGATTTCCTTTAGTTACTGGGAGAGCTGGTAGAGCACTCCATCACTGCTGGCTGTGATGGTCCAACACAGCCCCAAGAGTTTCTTTACACACACATTCTCCAAGGTGCCTCATTCCTTTCTTTCATTCCTTCTCCCCCCGAAGTCCCTTGACTCACTCACATGAGCACACTTCTACCCTCTCCTTGCTTGCCAAATATGAGAAATAAATTACAAAGCTAAGTCACTCCATCACGGAAGCTCTTTAATATTGGTGCAACTCAATCCATGATTAATATTCCAGAGATACACCAACTGCTCCATTTATGCATGTTATCTCACCATCTTCTTTGGTGCTCTACTTGGGGGTGCCCAGGGGACACAGCCAGCACATCTGGCCCCAGTGACATCTCAGACCTTGTGGCCTCAGGGCCAGCATGCAGAAGTCACTATGACTGTGGTGGAGCCCTGCTGTCCTGGGGATGCTGAACCTGCCTGCCCATGGAACTGACCATGATTTCCTTGCACACGTGGCTTTTGCTTTACCCACCGAGCTGCCTTTATCCCAACCCCAAACTCTTCTGACTTTCACCCTCCGGTTCTCCTCAGCCCATGGCAGGGAGTCAGACCAGGCTACTGGCTGGGGTTAAATAACAGCCACAGCCAGTGAGGATCAATTGATCTCAGCTACCTCAAAAGCTCCTGCAAGTTTGCTCTTGAGATAAAAGATAAGCAGCAATGACATGGTGAGTTAGCTCTGGGTATTATCAGCATTCACTCACTTGAAACAAATTAACAGCTCTTATTATTTATATATTACGAGGACGTGAATCCATACTATGAGTTATGGACCTGATTGTGCTCCCAGTATTATTAATGGCAGACAAATATGTCTCCACACTTAATATATTCTTTTCAATGTCATTAACTTATTAGTGAATATCAAGTTCTGCTGTCACTACAAAACCCTTCATCTTATTCTACAAAATGATCTAGTGTCTCAGAGAAGAAAAAACACATTCCAGAAGAACTGTCATCTCTCTTCTTAAGAGCCTAAGACAGAACATCACTCTGATGTCACTAATTTCAACATTAATTTAATTTTAATAATCCATCTTTTACTCCAGCCCAAGTGGTTCAAGTAGCAAAAGAAGGCAGAGTATTGCAGGGAATGTCTCAGAAGTGACACCACTTCCTGCAAACTAAAATAAACCAGCAACACCCAAACCAAACTAACACCACAGGGAGGAAACAAAAAGCAAAACCCAACAAGACCAAACCAAACCCCTTGCGCTCTCTAACAACTAACTCTGGATGGACCCATCTATTTGCCCTGATCAGCACATCCCCTCCTAATTACAAACTTCACCGAGCACACCCACAATTTAGAAAAAATGAAAACAAATCCAGAACCCTCAGAACCATAGATCAAGGGAAATAATCCTGTCACAGTAAGAAAAACCACAAAGCATCAGGGATTTGATGAGTGAGAGAAATCAATCGTGCATCAAGCGACTGACGCGGTTTATTTTAAGTCCTTCTTTTCTGATTTATTGCCATCATTGCTGCCAATTTGCATAGATAATGGAACAAGACATCCTCTTAAAGTCTTAATCAGGAATTAAAATGTAATACACTGGTGCATCTCTCTCTGCTCATCAGTGAGGCACACAATTAATGTTTGATGTCAATTTTATCACAGGGATTGGAAAGAGGCACTTTGGGCTGCTCTGTGACATCACCACCAATTTGTGTCTATAATAGCTGCAAATCAAAAACCAGTCAGCAAATCCTTCAGCAGGTTGCAAACACAAGCACGAGGCTGAGCTGTACTGAGAGCAGCAGATCTGCTCCCCAGCATGGCGAGTACAGCTACAGCTGCAATGTGCGTCCCTAACTTTGCCAGTTCTTCCTTGCAAGCGAGAGGATTTGTTCCTACTCTCAGTGTACTGGAGATGAGTGGGCAGCTTGCTGCTCAGCACAGGGATTTCTCTGACAGGTACTTGCATCATTCACAAAACCACCACAGATACGCAGAGCTGTTCAAAACCAGCCAGCAAGCAACGCGAGCCTCGCTCACCCCAAAGAGGCAGAGAAAAGCCTGTCACAGGAGCAGCAGTGTGACACAAAACCCGTGTAGGTGGAGGGGTGCAGAGGGGAACCTGAGCACATCAGCACTGGGCTGCTACCCCCGAGCAGGAAGGTGTGCACAACAAGACAGAGCAAGCTCAAACTGCATTTCCTTCAGCAGGAGTGCTGGAGAATGTCCTCACGAGGAGAAGGGCAGGGGAGGCAGCAGAAATCACTCTCTGTTTCATGGGGAATAAAACTGGGCAATGAACTCAAGCACCATGCAGGAGAGGTGCTGGGTCAGAGTCTGGACAGGATTCTAAGAAATTCAGGACTATGCACCCTAAAAGGAGTAAATTCTGGTGAGAATGGGAACCCCTCCCATCCAGAGAGGATCCTGGGTTACTGCTGCACCCCGATCCCCACAGAGGCACAAACAGAACTTTGTGCTTCCCTCCCAGAGCAGCTCTGCCCTCTGCAATTCCTGATTGCTGTCACTCTGCTCCTGTCACTGCCCAGGGGACAGCAGCCTGCCTCTGGGATCCAGCAGCTCGCTCACCTGCAGGGCCAAGGAGTGACAGAGAAAGGCTCTGGGACCCGCTGAAGCCTCTCAAGTGTTTTGCCCAAAACTTCCCAAGAACTGTAGGTTGGGATTGGGGCTTTTTTTGGCTTTGTCACATGTCTGTGATCTGTGACTAACAGACCCAGTTCTTGGATTTCATCAAGCTCTCAGAGGCTCAAACATGGGGACAGCCAAGAGCAGCTGGTAAATAAGGAAAATGTGATGGGGGCTGTGACATTGAACAGCTTTACAGGTGTTGCTTCCTTTAACTCTGCTAAAATAATGAAGAATTAGGGTTTGCTGAGAAGCTTCTCCCTTAAAAATCACCTATATATAGATGAAAGATGAAATCTGCTATATGTCTCCGTGTTAAAAATAAATGCAGTATTAAAAATTAAAATTATCCTACAAAGAACTGTCATTATTAGCAGTTCTAATGCCAAGTTAAAAATTAAATTCAATCAGCACAAAAAAAAAACATTTGGAAACCCTTTTAAAAATGAAAAAGACAAATATTAGCTACCATAAAACACAGAATCAATTGTATGAAGCGGAAATTTGCTTCACAGAAAAAAAAAAAAAAGAAGAAAAAAAATCCATTGCTCTACTGATGCGCAGCCAGAGCTGAAACAAGAGTGTGTCATGGATCTTTGCCATCAAATCAGCTTCAAGGAGACTCCCCAGGCAAATATCCTGTCAGCAGAGCAACCCAGGATGCAGGTTCTGCTCAGAGATTGATAAACTAGAACCCCTGAAATAGCCCAGGAAATGCTCACACAAGCCTGAGTGATGCCTTCACTCCCTCAGCTCAGGCCAGCTTCTGGTTCACACATCCTGCTCCCAATGCCTCACTACAGGGATTTCTTCCACAAATTTAACACGCAGCCTCTTTTGAAATTCACTTCACAGAGTGGAATCTAAATTGCATTCTGCTTCAAATGAAACCGCAGGAACAACGAACTCTGGGTGTAGGAGAGAAAGAACTAATAAATGAGAATGAAGATAAAAACCGTAACATTTCAGTGGAAAACGAAGCCCTCAGTAAAGATAATTGCACCTATTCACCATAAAATGAGAACTTGAGGAGAGCACCGTGACTCACAAAATATTTGGACTTGAAGTATTAAAAAATGTAAAGTATCTGAGGCTCTATCAGCTGTACCAGTGGTGTTCTCTATTCCTTTCCCTTTAAGTTACCCCATTTCACACGTCGAGCTGTGAAATCCAGTGTTACAGAACTGATTTCAGGCTGCTCCTCCTGAGCAGGACTCAGATTCTGAGCAGCACCACGGAACAAGCATCAGACTGAAAATAGAACCCAGAGATAACAGGCCTCTCAGGACTTTAATTACTGTAAAGTACATATGAGGGGAAATACCTGGAGCTCAGCCTCTTCTCTAGACTGGGCTGGGGTGCACAAGGCAAACATCACCTCCCTGTTGATCATAAGGTGGCCAAAATTGCTCCAGGAAGAGAACTGTTTGTGTGTTGCCATAGTAGTTTTGACACCTTTTCAAGCTCAAATGCAAAGGCAGTTGAGTTGGTTGAAGATTTGGGCTTTAAAAAAAAAATTATACATCCAAGAAGGTTTTCTTAATCTCTCATACACACGAGGTATTGATCTGCTTTGTGTGGTCCCTTATCAGAGGAAGTGTAAGACTCATTCCTGTAAAAGGAAAACAGAATTCAGTTTCAGGATTATCTCCTGCATCTTTTCCTTCCTCAATAATAATAATAATATGATCTTGAGATGCTTTGGGGTTTACTTTATTATGCCAAGGATATCTGAATTGTATCTCTTCAGTTACATGCTAGATAAAAATTGCCCAGGATGGTTTTCTTTGACTGTCTTCATGGTGCTTATACTTCAAGATGTCTTTATCTTCAGGATACTACAGCTGGTAAAAAATTATTTGCCCCGTGAAACCGGGTTACTACTTCATTATTGAATTCTGACTTTTGTGTGCAACTCCTCCAACAGTCTACCAAAAAAAAACCAAAAAAAAAAACAAAAGAAAAAAAACCAGAGGAAATTATTTCTATTTAAACTTACGGTATCAGCAGCAGCCCTTCCCTCTCATTCAGTTCCACAATCCCAGCTGTACTAACAGGGGTCTCAGGGCAGTTTTAAGGATGAGAACATGTCCTGCAGCCCAGTTCAGTTCTACTTTCCCACCGTCATTAGCACAAGAGCTCTGATTTTCTCGGTCCTCCCTTTGTCCGTCTAACACCCTCTGCCTTTTCTAAGCTGATTTTGAGGAGAAAACCTCACAGCCACACATCTCATTGTGCCACAAGCCCAGGGAAGCACAGGCACAGCACCTGGCTGGGTTTGCTGCCTGGCAGCCCAAGCAAGGCTCTGCTCTGCTCTGGGAATGCCTCCTGTACATCTGAAATACTGCCACAACAGCACAGTCTTCTCACAGTGCCAGAGCATTTTAGAGACCCCGAAGCAGTTCAGACAAAGATTGTTTCACTTCCAGGTATGGGTGCTGGTTTGGTTTGATTTGAAACCAAGGGTATTGGAAAAAATCAACTACCACAGCATCACTACCAACTCAAGAGGACTGCTGGGGATTTGGGAAGTTTTTCATAAGGCTCATACTACAGCAAGAGGAAAAAAATAAATAAATCTGACCCCCCCCCATACCTCCCTGACCTGGCTCAAATCTGCTCAGCTGGGAGGCTTTTGACACAAATGTGGCAGGAGGAAGGGGAGCAGAGCTTCCAGGCAAAAGCATTTCTCAAGCAGTTAATGAAATCTGCAAGTACAATTATTTTTCATCTGGGTGCCACGCTGTCTCTCCATTCCATGAAATCCTGGTGCTGTGATGCTACAAAAGGAACACATGAGCCCTCAAGTCTCATTACAGCATCATTACATAATTCACAAATACCAGTCTCAAATTAAATCTAGAAAGGGGGTTACAGCAGTCAGAGTACTAAAGAATGGAGTATCTGCTGAAGCTCCAAACCTGACCTCCAATAAGCCAGGAAGGTGAACAAATACAAGTTTGCTTTCCCAGAGAGCTCTTGCCAAGCTGAACTCAGCCAGGAGCACACTGGAGCTGACCCCCAGCCACATGCCAGCCCTGCTGTGTGTGGGCAGTATCAGGAGAGCAAACAAGAGAGGAAAGGGCTCTAAAACACCTCTCAGGCCAGGACCTGCTCCTGCCCCAGCATTCGCTCCCTGCCCAGGATCAGCAGATGCTGCAGGACAGACCCAGCTGGAGAGCAGACCCTGGGCTGGGGAAAGGATCACACTCCGCAAAAAGCCAGCTCAAAACACAAAATGCTCCATCAGCCCTCTGATTAAGTGAGGCCAGTGAAGAAGAGCAGTGAAGCCAGTGAAGAGCAGGAGGAAATGCACACCTGAGCCTCCCCTGCCCTCCCTGCACAGCACCAGGGCACTCAACTGCATCTGCAGCTGCTTCAGTTCTCTGTTTTGGGGAAACCCACACACTCTGGCTGCCTTCAGGAGCCCAAAACCTGCCCAGAGCACCCCAGCTCCTGAGGCTTAAGTGCTCAGTGCAGCTGCTCCTGCTGTCTAGTGCACCACAGCTCCAGGACAGACAGACAGACACTCACTCCGTGGCTGGCAAGAACTGCCACAGGCTACTGCAGTCTCGCCAGAAGCATTCATTTAAAAATCCTGCTGGAACAGCACATACACATGTATTTGGATTCTGTTCCAATTTCCTCCTTTTGTTTGCTGGGCACGTCTCGAGTTAATGCCGTATTACCCACAGGGCATGTCCAGCAACTCCACAGCACAACTGCAAGGAATATTTCATTCCAGGCTGGAGATTTCCAAGAAGTTAAAGAAATTCCTATCAATTTCTTTACTCTAAAATTTTATGATCACAAACACAAGGAAAATTTAACAAAAGAACAAACATACTGGCTAAATGAAAAACTCACCAAACCCCCCAATTTAGTCTCTTGACATTGTCTGTGGTGTCTCAGGAAAAAGTCTGAGGACAAGGCAAATGTACACACAGCATCCCAGCAACCTGAGTCTCATCCCCTCCTAACACAATCTGAAGACAAGTTTCTTCTTCCACAGTAGCATAAACCAATGGAACTACTGAAATTAAAGCAGCTCTGCCACAAAGGATCCTGTTCTAGATCAGTCTCAGTCTTATCTCCAACCAACTCCAGTGCTGAGTTTGGACGGGACTTGAGTGAGATGAATTCTGCTCTGTCAGCCTTCCATTCAGTGAGAGCCATATCCTTTCTGTTTCCTCCACTCACTGTGGATGCTGACTTCAGACATTCTGGAGAAAAAATATCTCAGATTTCCTGCCCAGTGGTCAGGAGACACCAGGCAGCACCCTCAGGTGTGTTAGGCTGACAGCAAGAGCCTGCCACTAAGCTGGAGCTAGAACATCTTGAAAGGGGCATTTAGAATTGCAGAGAAATTAATCTGAGTAATTTGAAAAAAAAAAAAAAAAAAAGCCATTGACAAAAAGCAGTGGTTTCCAAAACCACTGGCAGCAGATGCCAGGTTTGTAAGATTTCCCCATCAACAAGCATCTATAATACAGAAAGAAAAAACAACAGGAAGGCTTCTGGGGAAGGAAACTCTTAAAATACATCTTTATATTCCAAGGCTTTTGGAATCACGTCTTTGATTAAAGGTTAAACTTTAACCCAGACATCTGGGGCTGGATTTATCCTATTGGAAGACAAACTAAGAACAACTTTTCCCCATCCCAAAATCAGAGGCTGACAGGCTCTTTCCATTGTTTCACATAACAATACTGTGGAAATGAGCTTCAAGTAACATTTTCACTCAAGCTTTTGTTAGAGAAAAATGCTAATCATTCCCATCCTGCATCCCAATTACTCACTGCTTCTCAACTTCATTAACAACTCAAGAATCAGCACAGAAACACGTGGTCTCCAGAATGAAGAGACAGGCAGCAGAAATAAATACACCAAGTCCATTCTGAAGGCTGCTCTCCCTGCCAGTAAAAGCTCTGGGGAGATAAGCCTGGCACTGACTGTGACTCAGCCACAGCTCCAGGGACCACTAGGCTCTTCGGGATGACCTCGGGCCAGTGATGCCATCCAGATGGGAAAGAAAGGCTTGTGAGGAGCCTGAAGCTCCTGAGCCATCACCAGGGTGGGTACAGGAGACACCAGGATGCAGGGAAGGGTCTGGAACAGACATCTCTGGAGAGGAAAGCTACACCACAAACCTGTCCCTGGCAAGGCTGGCAAAGTCAGAAGTGAGCTGCCCTCCTTAATCTAAAGCCCCTGAGCATACTCTGATTCAGAGCTGGGGCTACACTGGCCCCGGCCCATCCTTTAAAGTAATCCCAGCTGATGATCTCAGGTATCTCATCTTTACACAGCTGAGCCAGTCTATTTTTAAACCGAGTTATCTGCAGGCAGGGTATTGGTATAAAACTCATTAAACATCATTTCATCCACAGAAAGGCAAAGGATGGATCTGCTACAGAAAGAAGTCGATGCAGTGAGTACACACATGTGACAGCAGAACAGAGAATACACAGCAGAGCGTTCATTTAAGAGCAGATTTTAAATTTGACCTTCAGAAGATGCAAGAGAGGTAGTGTACACACACAACATGGCTCTAGAGAAGAATATTTACCTATCAATTCAACTGAGCTTCTATAAATAATGCAGAAGCAAAACATTAATTGGCCTGTTGCAGAAAAATTTTGCATTTCACAACTCACTGCTTTTCCTGTATATTATCTGGAGGTTTATCCTAACTAACCCAAGAAAGCAGATATCTGTCCAAGGAGCCAGTACACAGCTCCCAGAAAAAGTACCAGCTGCTCCTTTTGAAACCTCGTTTCCTGTGAAAAAGAGATCAGGCACTTTCACCGTCCAACCATCCATCCCTCTGTTACTTCATCTCTCCTAGGAAGTCTGCAAATTTCAACCATGTCTTAAGAGAGGAACATGCCTCAAAAATACTGCTTGTAAAATACAACCCAAAGCAAAAGACAGGCAAAGAGAGATCTCAACAGTGGTGGGACAGCAGCTGTAACCCCTCCCCAAGAACCAGGGGACTCCTGCACTCCTACCCCCTGGAAGAGGATGGGCAGCACTGAATTGCTGCAAGAACCAGGTGCCCAAATGGAAAAGGCTTTCAGCACCCCTCCCTGGCCAGCCCCCTGCTAACAGTGAGATGACAGCTCTGAAGTTGCCCCTGGGTCTCCCACATGGTTTTGCAGGCTGCCCCAGCCTTTGGGATACAACTTCTATTCCATGTGTCTGCCTTTGGGAACTGGTGCGTTCTCCATCACTCACTGCACAAATTATTGCACGAGGCCTTCAATGGAAGTTTCCCAATGGATTCCTTATGGAGAGAGGAAATGAAATGTTTCTGCTTGCTTAGTTCGCTTCTTGTTGGATCTCACTGGATAATTTTAGGCACATTTTTGGAAGAGGTTCTTTCTGACTGGGCCAATAATATCTTCTAGATATGAAGACAAATGTTATTTTTAAAGAGAAATTCACCTAAAATCTCTAATACAGGCTCCTGAAAAACCTGGCTTTTAGGAAGCTAAATGAAGTTATTTTGCTGATTCCTTTTAGCAGCTTGAACAGATGGGTTTCCAAACTTCAATTGAGAAGAATTCATAGCAAAGCACTGCTGCTGTTTAAGCTGCTTTCCACAGAGAGGAAGGATCACAGAGAACAGTCCTGGAGGGAGTCCAGGCTGAAGTTTATGTTTACAAACAAGATCCTGCCTCAGGGTTTTGTTACTTAAGAGCCCCTACAAAGTGTGAATTTTGGACAACATTCAGAAACCTTGAAACCTTAAGGAAAATTATAAATGCTGAGCCAGACCCAACCATTTCAGTAATTTAAACTGAATTTTTGCTTAGCAGAGGTCATAAGCATACAAGTGACCCAACAGGGTGAATTACATGGGGGGGATGCTATATATCACTTATTACACGGGGGTATGTGATATATCACGTGTAACATGTAATGTGAAATATAATTTGATATAACATGAATACCATAATGTTCAGGAGTATCCCTGAATGAACAGATGGCATCTCCCACAGCACATTATTAACAGGATTTAGTGACCAGCACAAGGAATTGTGTTCCAGAGTTTGTTTCAGCCAGGCTGAACACCAGCAAACCAAGCAAATAATTCTGCTGCTAATGCAAGGGGGCAATGCTGTTCACCCCAGCACTCCTGGCACTCCCCAAACTGCCAGCAACTTCTGTGTGCTATTCTCTAGTGCAAATGGGAGCAGAACGTGACACAACAGGTGAGATGAGTACATGTGGTCATGAGTGCATGTGCAGGGAAGAATGCTGGTATCACTCCCACACTTCTGCCTTTTGCAGTGCTGTCTGTGAAAAGGTACTCATGAAGCACACAGAGACTGTGCCCTATCAGTGCCCAAAGCTGCTGGGTGATTTACTGTCATTGTGCTAATTATCTCCTACCAATTACTGCACACTCACGTTCAAAGCCCTGAACAATAACCAGAACTCACATTCAGCCCAACTGCAAAAGATTAATTCAAAAATGAATAGTAACCCCCATAAAAGCACAACAAGAAATTTACCCTTATTTCATGTCTCCATCTGTCCATCATCTGCGATGATCCTGCATCACAGACAAGTCCAGGAGAACAGGACCTTGCCCAGGGCCAGCAGATCAGCATTTCCAGGGTAACTGGGAGAATACTTCACCCACCAGCTTTGTTCAGCCTCAAGAAGCACTTTGGGAGATGCCCAGGGGCTCGAGGCCAGCTCAGTGGGATCCCTTGGCCAGGCGGGGGGGGCAGAGCAGGAGGTGACATCCTCCAGCACTGCTGGCCCAGGGTGGGGACATGGGGACAGAGGAGGAGGGCAGGAACCCAAAGGCAGGGTCTTCCAAAACGACGCTCAGCATCACAGCCCTGCAGGGCGGCAAGGTGATTTTGTAAATATTTCTTGGGATTGAGTCTCCTTGCTCAGGGCTAGCAAGAGAGCATGTGCAATCATCTTGAGGACAGATTGGGAATGCAAACCAAACATATTCTTCTCTTCCCTTTCAAAATCAGATGATCAGCTGTGGCTTTAGTTCTGCCAAATTCTGTCAAATATAGCACAAAATTATACAGAACCATAGTAACTGCACTCCCACTATTGTTCTGATTTAAAGAGGAGTTTGATTACATTAGGTAAATATTTGTCCTTATGTAATAGCTCCCTCCAACTTTCTAAAAATTTTCTGTCTCCTAGAATTTAACTGAAGAGGATGCTTTTATATGTCACTGCTCTGCCCCAAAATCAAGTACACTTTATAACACCATAAGCATTAAACTGTGAGTCATGTTATTTCAACCAATAATAGTTATCCAGACAATTATGTAGTTGCAACTGCAGTTTTCCTATTAAATCTAGAAACTTTAAGCAAATTCAGAGTCAGTAAGAATTGCAACACCATCTCTGACGAGCTAAACAACAGTTATTTATTCACACATTGTTAAGTTCTTATGGCCCTGGGACTTCCAGGAAGAAAGCAACAAAGAACTGACTCCCCATCTAAATACTGGCTCGTTCTTCATGTTGATATAATTATGAAGTTTCAGTCATTGCAAAGCTGTTCATACTGCTCTACATGCATTGCAAAATCTATGCTAACTGCAGTTTTTTGCATTATAAAACTTGCTGGTGAAGTCACTGTTCTATTTCCAGCTCAGCTCTGGCACTGTGCAGATGCTTGCTGCTTAGTAAATAGAATTTTTTTTCTTTTCAGGGAAAAAAAGAACATACTGAATCAAAAAGCTAGAGGCTTTTGATACCCTTTCTTCCAAGTCATTTCAAATGAGGTAATGAAATAAATTAATAACAGAGAGCAAACAGAAGCTTGTGTGATGACTCAACACAACAGGAGTCATGAGGAAAATGCTGAATTCCTGACTACGTTCCAACGTAACACAGGAGTGTACACACTGAAAAACTTCCACCTTCCAAAATAGGTGTTATCAACAGCCTAGCCAGCACTAATCAATGTCCTTATCACTTTGGTAACTACATTCCTCCTGGCACACACATGCAAAAGAGGGAATTTAGGATCTTAACTCGAGGCTCAGAAAAGAAAGAACAAATCAGGAAAGCTCTTCCAGCCTGTCCTTCCTGCTCAGCTCCAGCTGGGGTCTTTGGTCAGCCTCCAAGAGAGATGAAAAATATTTTAGCCCCATGTAAATACATCAGCTCCTTTTCCTAAAAATATCTGCTCCAAGAAATTATTTCCCTTGCTTTGGCTGCACCCATATGTATGCTCTGTGCATCTTGGAGGTGAGATGATTGTCACAAACATTTGTTCAAACACAGGAATTAAAACAAGCTTGTTGACAGCTTTTCTTCTGAAACAACGACGATTTTTACCTGAAGCATGGTTATGGAAAGGGTCCAGATCAAACAATCCCGAGCTTGCCAGCACTGTGTCACAGGCAGCACAATGCAAAGGGCTCACTCCCACCAGTCTCGGGAGAAACAAACGCACACAACTCGCTAAACGTCACTTCAAAAAGGAGAGGGCTCAGCACAAAGCACTGGGAAGCCAAGGTTGGTCCGGACCTCAGGCAGCACTCCCCGAGCAGCAGGGATGTCAGTGCATGAGGTCTGCACTCTGCCAGAGCTGCACAGCCAGAGCCAGAGCCAGAGCCAGAGCCAGAGCACACGTCCTGCCTCCCCAGACCTACAGCACATGCAGCTCCCACAAAAGGTCAGGCCATGGGCATTACTGACCCCAAGCCCAGGCCGTTACTGACCCCAAGCCCAGGCCGTTACTGACCCCAAGCCCAGGCCGTTACTGACCCCAAGCCCAGGCCGTTACTGACCCCAAACCCAGGCCGTTACTGACCCCAAGCCCAGGCCGTTACTGACCCCAAGCCCAGGCCGTTACTGACCCCAAACCCAGGCCGTTACTGACCCCAAGCCCAGGGCGTTACTGATCCCAAGCCCAGGCCGTTACTGATCCCAAACCCAGGCCGTTACTGACCCCAAACCCAGGCCGTTACTGACCCCAAGCCCAGGCCGTTACTGACCCCAAGCCCAGGCCGTTACTGACCCCAAGCCCAGGCCGTTACTGACCCCAAGCCCAGGCCGTTACTGACCCCAAGCCCAGGCCGTTACTGACCCCAAGCCCAGGGCGTTACTGACCCCTAGCCCCGGCCGTTACTGATCCCAAAGCCAGGCCGTTACTGATCCCAAACCCAGGGCGTTACTGACCCCAAACCCAGGGCGTTACTGACCCCTAGCCCCGGCCGTTACTGATCCCAAACCCAGGCCGTTACTGACCCCAAGCCCAGGGCGTTACTGACCCCTAGCCCCGGCCGTTACTGATCCCAAAGCCAGGCCGTTACTGATCCCAAACCCAGGGCGTTACTGACCCCAAACCCAGGGCGTTACTGACCCCAAACCCAGGCCGTTACTGACCCCAAGCCCCTCTGCCTTCAGCCAGAACTGCCCAAGGATGGGAGCACTGAAGACTTATGGGAGATACACACACAGAGCACAGGGAGAGGCTGGAAGGGGAAGTATTTTAAGAAATACATCTGGAAGGTAAGAATAGACTATTGCAGTGACAAAAGTACTTTTTAAAATAGAGCACACTTGTTCCATCCCTTTCTGCTGCCAAGAGGAATCAGCAGCAGAGGGCTGCAGACAGCAGGGACAGGTGTTCTCTCTAAAAGGAGAATTCATTCTTTTGGCCACCTCTACAGCACGTTTGGCCAAAGGGTTCAAATCCAAGTGTGGGATCCTTCCATCACCAGCATTCAGTCACTGGCAAGCTCTGCTGGAAGCTCTGCAGTTGCCTTTCACATGATCAGACGAAAAGCTCCTTTCTGAGCTTCTGTTTGCCGTTCCTTTTTTCTTCTAAATCATGTATTATTTAAAATTATCTGGAAGAGTTACAAATTATTCTAACCAATTCTTTCAGCATGCAAGAGTGTATGACTGTAAGGAGATTATAAATGTATTTTCTTACAGCTGAGCAGTTCAAGCCCAACATTTAAATGTTGGTATAAAAATATGCGAAACCAAATTGTATGACAGAGCTTGCTTTGTCAAAACACAAATGTCTCATAAAATATGCTGTCTGGCATCATAAGCAGTAGGTGATATTTTTCAGACAAACCTTTTAAAGGAAAAAATACCAATTAAAATTAACAAAAGACATTCAAAATTAGGATTTTATATTTTGTCTTTTGATTTCAAATGGCAATAATTCTGAGGTATATTAGATTTTGTTTAAAGGCCAGCCCCAAAATAAAAAAAAAAAATAGCTATGCAAAATATTTTGCTCAACCCTTTGTAATTTCCTAAAGTTACTGTTCCTTAGTTGAAAACTGCCCAAAAAACTGTATTTATTTATGCAGTTCCCCTATCTGCCATCGTTGTCTCCAGTGTTTCTCTACAGCCCACAAGCCAAAACACACCATTTGTTCGGCTATAATCCAAAGGGCCTTCACCCATGTAACTTATCAGAAGGTTTTTTGGATTTTAAGTCTTCCCAGCAGCTGTGATCTTTTGGCAGCTTGTGTGAGGAGAAGGGGAACTGAATTTCCTGGAAAAGAAACCACTCTGAACCACTGGGACACAGGTGAGCAGCACTGCTGCCTTACAGGGTGAGGAATGACCAGGACAAGGGGCAGAAGTAAAAGGATTTAGCAGTGCTGCAGAGATGGGGTGGGAGCAGGGGGGAAGCTGCCAGGCTGTGCTGACACAAAATGTCCCTTAGCACAGAGCAGAGACAAACCCAAAGCTCTGGGAATGGTCCCCACCCAGCCTGCCCCTGGCAGGATGGAGAGCCAGGCTCCAGGAGGAGCTGCAGGCAGGGATCTGCTGAAGGACAGGAGCAGCTCCCAGAGGAATGGATGGATGGATGGATGGATGGATGGATGGATGGATGGATGGATCCCACTGGGGAGAAGGGTTTGGACACAGGAGCAGCTCCCAGAGGGATGGATGGATGGATGGATGGATGGATGGATGGATGGATGGATGGATGGATGATAGAGGGATGGAGGGGGGTGGATGGATGGATGGATGGATCCCACTGGGGTGAAGGGTTTGGACACAGGAGCAGCTCCCAGAGGGATGGATGGATGGATGGATGGATGGATGGATGGATCCCACTGGGTGAAGGGTTTGGGGCCACAGGGGCTGCTCTGACCCAGCAGGATCCTGACCTGCAGGAGCTCCTGCTCCTTCCTGCACTCCTCGCCCCTGCCTTCCTCTACTTACAGCCCAGAGCGATTACATCTCAGCTCTTGAGAAGGCAGCCTTGATGATTTCAGAGAAATCAAAGCAACTGACCAAGATCCAGACATTCACTCCGAGTAAAGTGTTGCGTTGCAATTGTATCAAATTATGATCAGTTTTGTCCCTCTAGAAAAGGCTTCACAAATAACCAAAAGACCTGTGAGTAAAAATTTTTCAACTCAAGTGCACTATGCAGTATTTAGTTTCTCTGAAAGGGTGGAGGGTTTGATCTTCTCTTGCTTTGTCAAAGCAAGATGCAAAGCCCTGGATCTATTCAGCTCCACTGTGGTCACCCACAATAATATGTTTTTGTCAACAGAGCAGACACAAGGTGACACAGTCTTGTTCTGCATCAGCCTCAAAAGGCTCCTGTGTTACACATGACCCTGAAAGGAAGAAGATAAAAAAAAAAAAGGGAAAAACAGAGCTTAAACTGAGATACAGCTAAGCTTCCTAAAAACCCTTACTATCATCTGTTTACACGGCTCCTGCAGAGACTCCTTGGTTGGACAACTGTTTTATTTACACAGTGCTTTACACTTCAAATTCCAGCAATCTACCTGAGCAACTAAAAACTTCTATGCAGATAAAACTAGAAGAGATCAGAAATCCTCAGCCAGACAGTTCCAAGTGAAAAGCATGCTAGTGAGAGATTTTGTGTTCTATCAGGCAAAAGTGAGTAGCTGCTGCGGACACTGCACTTCAAATGGGCTGTTACTAAATATCTCACTGGACAGGTCATACTCAAACCACCTGACATGACCAGCGGCAAAACCTGACAAGGATGACTTCTGACCTCCATGATAACCATCCTGCAAATAAATACAAATATTCTCTCTTGACAGAGATACCAGATTTTTTTTTTTACAAGGCAAATGAGTGTGGGAATCAGGCGAGCTATGGGCCATGTCCTGTGTCAGTCAGAGATCACAGCCTGCAGAGCTGCTGAGCAGCCTCAGTGCATTTGGCATTGCAGAAGCATTCAGCACTTCACTGCATCAACCCCACAGCCAGTGAAGAGTTGCTGATGGCAAGGAGATGATGTAAAACACAGCAGCCAACACACACAGGACAATGACTCCCTTTGTGCCCGTTACAGTGACAGCCACCAGCCCCAGGTGCATCCAGTGTCCAGGGCAGAACTGCAGCTCTGTCCCCCCGTGTCTTCTCATAAGCAGGGGCAGGAAGCAGAGGAACACGCTGCAGAAACCCTGCCTACAGCTCAAACAGCAGCAAATGGGACTGGTGGCCAAAGGAACCCTTCCTGCTCCATTAAAGCACTTCTCCTTTAGGGGAGTCTGTATTTTCCATTCTGTGTATTTCCTACCTTGTCACAAAGCTTCTCTACAGCTCAGACCCTTCCCACAAGCTGTCTCTGGAGTACGACAGGTCAGATATTCTTCATCAGCTGCCACCCTCGACATGAGCACAGCTCATCCCTGCTGCCTGTTCAACCTCCTGCCTTGTCCATCCAAGGACCACAGCAGCACGTTACCCTCTAACCATGAGCTCATTCTGATCTTCAAATCCAGCTAGAATGAATTACTGAACTATCAAAATAAAATTAAATAAAAGTTATACAGCAAGATTTCTTGCTGGCCCTTCAGGCTGCACTCCATCTTACATTACACAAGCCATAAAATATTTAAAGTGACCATGTCTACACAATTACACATAATTCAGCAGAGAGGAACATACTTCCCAATGATATAAATCATGCTGGCATTTGTGTCTATGCAGGACTAATATTAAATATAATTAATATACTGCTGTTTTCTTCTAAGAGAAACTATCAGGCCATCTCTTCCCAAAGAGTGCAAGGTGCCAAGCCCAGAGATCCAGAGATATGATAGCAGCACGGGCTGAGTTGGCCCCTGGCAGGAGCAGCCTGACACAGGTGTTTAGCCCATGTAGGTGAGCATCCACACCTGCAGTGACACCTCAAACCCCTGCCAGCCTGCACGGGGGACATCCTGCACCCTCCAGCTACCTTCAGAGCCAAGAACCAGCCCAGCAGAGCAACAGAACAGAGCAGGTCCTCCTGCATGCCCCCTTACCCCAGAGCAATTCCTCACCACTCAGATGGACTTCAGTGACCTCCAGACACCCCAAACCAGGACAGAAGCCTTGCCTAGAGCTGCCCCAAGAGCTGGCTTGGCTGATTCCAGGCCACCCAGGAGCCCATCAGCCAATCTGCCCATGTCTCAGCAGCACTCTGTGCCTTCGCACCTTGGCTAAAAGACCACAAAGCAATTTACTGAAGAGAAAAAAAATATTAATTTCCCTCATAACAGATTAAAGAGCAAGTGAAACCCATTGTCCTGTAGAAGAGCTGTGTGCCCTGGATTTTTCTGCATCTTTGCCCTGCCTTTTAGCTGCCTGGTTGTTTTAAATAACCCCAGGGGTTTCTGCTTTATTATGTTTAAAGGAAGTATTTTTCTGTTCCGTTCAGATTCTTTCACATTTAAGGCTATTGCTATTATCAGTCATATTGATTTTTCATGGACTTACTAGACTGAGGAAAGGAATAATATTCCTTACACACAGTTTTTCCAAATGGTTTCTTTGTTCAGGGCAAGACGTGGTGGAAGCTGTGCTTCACTTGTTGCTGAGCAATGCAATGCCTGCTGCAGTCCCTCACAGCATCCTTTGCAGGATGCAGGAAATGCAGGTGGTGCAGTGCTACAGCACCCAGAGCATCAGAGGAAAGCACAGCAGGAAAGAAAAGCTGAGCAGACACATCTTACATACAGTGTGACCCATGGAACACCACCCTTCATGCACAACTCGCCCATGCCCCAGGCAAGGGCAGTTTTGGTAGATGCCATCTGGGAGAATCTGAGATTTTTTTTTTTCTAGTAAAATTCCAGACAGAAACACAGTATTAGAAATTCCTTGATCTAGAGAATGAAATTGTCTCAAAGACACGACACAGTGCAGGAGGAAAGGAGGAATCATTACCCAGTTCAGCACGACACGAGTGCCTGACAAACAAGCAATAAATAACACAAAGAGACAATGGCCCCACAGAGGTGAGGCAGCAGCTGGAGCAGACGTGCTGAGCAGTGAGAACAGCACACTGCAGATGCAGGAAAGAAGGGATGCAGGAAGGACTCAGGCTGCAGGGAGCACAGAGAGCAGGAGGAAACCGCTGGGACTGACCAGGAAGAGAATCCAGGGAGGAGAAACCAAAGCCAGGCTGGCTCCTCTGCCAGCTGGGCAAGCTCAGTGTGGAAACAGCACCAGAAATACACACAGCCCTCAGTGGAAGTGAACCTCCTCACGTGGGTTATTTCCATCTTCTGAAGCTGCCATGAAATCCACACTGCAAAGCAAGGATGGTTCAGCTCTGTGTTGGCTTCGCAGAAGGGCGAGGGGGAAGGCAAAAACTTTTCAGTGCAGGTGTCTGTGGAGTTTGCTCTTTTACTAAAACTGGGAAGATATTTATAAAATAAAGTTTCACTTGGAGCCCTGTCACATACTGTATTACTCAGGAAGTGTCAAAAAGCAGCAGCAGCAAAACTGAAATGAATTAAAATCATCTTCTGAACTGTTTGATGCCTGGCGAAATAGGACACGAGCAGCAATGACACCCTTTGGAACCACAACAAGAAGAGAATGTTAATCCATCTCTTTAGAGCTTATCTTCCATTTGGAGCATTTTGGGAAGAAGTTGGTACACCTGACTAAGACAGACTCAGCCACTGACAGAATCTGTACCTTCCAACCCAAAAATGGTGCTGTGCTCAGCAGAGTTTGCATCATCACAGCCAGGGTGAGTGAGTCACACCAGAGCCCTGCTCCAGTGCATTCCAGGGATGCTCCCACCCTCACTCTGCCCAACCAGCCCTTCCATTGCTCTGACATGCTGGAACTGATTCTTCAGCCACAAAAGATGACGCAAGAAATGGAAGAGTATGAGGAAGAGGAAGAAGGGATAGCTCATGACTTTTGAAGAATATCTCAAGCCAAAAATAAACCCACGCATGATGACAACTCTGTGTGTCACACACATGACAGTGAATGCCCAGGCAACACCCAGCAGCGTGTTCAGTAGCCAGTGATCATCCTGGTAGCAAACACATACAGAGTGATGCCTGGCAGCAGGAAATTTCAAATATTTCACCGCGACAGCTAAACAAAAAAAAAAAAAAAAAAAAAAAAAAAAAAAAAAAAAAGGAAAAAAATAAAAATCAAGCTCCTTAATCCAGATACAAACAGAACCAGGAAACAAATGTGTTTCCTCCACACCTCTTCTAGGGGTTGCTCCAAGCTATACCACATGCCAGTTACTCAAAAGTAACAAATCCTTCAGGAATCAGAGCAGAAGGCGTGGCCAGAAGACAATTTCTAGAAATGAAAGAGAAATTTTAAGCATCTACACACTGGAATCTGCAAGTCTTGTCAAATAAAAGACTGGGGGAGGAATAACCATAGTTTTCCTGAAAGAAATCAGAATTGTAACTTTTTGGCTACAAAAGTTTCGTCAGATTTTACTGTTCAGGGAAGGCAATTAAGTGAATTATTACCTGCTACACTGGAATACTTTTCCACAAATGTAGGACACTTGGGGTTGAAACAATTCCCCTGTACCACACTGCTTCCCTGCTGCCATCACTGAAGGACCACTGAAGGACAAGGTGAGGCCAGGCAGGTGCAGGTGTCCTGTGCACACACCTGTCCCTGTCACCAACCCCCCCACGTACCCAACCTCAGAGCATTACAGACCCCACAAACTGCCCTTCCCACTCTGCACACCCTCCCCTGGCCATGGCTCTATTTCCTGAACTGCAGCAAAGAAAAATATTCCACAGTAGGCAACAGTTTAACATCAAACTGCTTTGTGAGACTGCTCCACATGCTGAAACACAACAATCTCATTTCATTTGGTTGAGATATTTGGTTGCTTTGTTTTTAAATAAATATAGCTAAGTCAGACATTATAAACTTTTCAATAACTTCAGAACCTTCATTTTCTACTGAAAGGAATTTTTTTACTGTGGTGTACTCAGCTTGCCTGTGAGTGAAGGGAAGGCTTGGGGCCCTCATCAGCCCAAGGAAAAGGGAAACAGATGCTGCAGACCTGTCTGCAAAAGGCATCATGAGTCCCTCAGAGCAGTTCTAGGGAAAAGGCCCCTGAATGATGGACCTCAACCCTGTCTCAGGTCCTCACAAGCCTCACTGGCACCCAATACTATTTTAAACACCTCTACAGAAATATCTCGAGCATGTTTTCATCTCTTACATCTTACCAGAGCTAGTAAATTCTGTCCATCTCCCAACCACGAGAGGTGGGACCCCCCCCCCATTTTGTTATTTTCTTAGCTTTATTTTGCCATCTGTTATGCAGAGCTCAAAAAGGAACATAATTAAAAATTTACTTTTCAGAACCAAGTTTATCTTTTTCCCCACAGATCCAGGGGAGAGGAGAGAGGGAAGATGAAAAGGAAGAGGAAGAGGAAGAGGAAGAGGAAGAGGAAGAGGAAGAGGAAGAGGAAGAGGAAGAGGAAGAGGAAGAGGAAGAGGAAGAGGAAGAGGAAGAGGAAGAGGAAGAGGAAGAGGAAGAGGAAGAGGAAGAGGAAGAGGAAGAGGAAGAGGAAGAGGAAGAGGAAGAGGAAGAGGAAGAGGAAGAGGAAGAGGAAGAGGAAGAGGAAGAGGAAGAGGAAGAGGAAGAGGAAGAGGAAGAGGAAGAGACTTCCTCTCACATAAATAATGGAAAAGATGCTCAAAGACTGAAAGTCTCACATGCAGCTTTTGAAGTTATTTTTTATTTCTTCATATTTTGTTGCATGCTCTACCTGCTGGGTTGTTTTTTTCTCCTTGGTAGCTTGACAAGTTCCCTTTAAAAAAAGATTTTTAAAAGGCAATCCAAGAAGTTTTCACTGATCTCGTCCAAATAAAAGGAAGATTCTTCTCGTTGAGTATGCAATCTGCAATCCTTTGAACAAAAGGCACTTGGCCACATGATGCCAAATCCTTTCTGGGCTGAGAGCTTGCACAGTGAAGTCTCCATCCACAGGAACACCAGTGCAACTGGGAGGAAAAATCGAATTTAAACCAACCTCCTGCTTTGGGCAGGCACAGCAGACAGAAATCCTTGTGTCATTATGAGGAGGGGGGTGTGCTCTGTGCCATCTCTCCTGGATCCAGAGCTCGGCTGTGGACACTGAGGTGACAAAGTGCATGCCATGAGTGGGCAGCTCTGCCAGCCAAGGAGCAGGACAATCCTCCCAGAGCTCAGCTCATTTCCTCAGAGCTGCTACAAAACAAAAGCAAATATCCGGAAAACCACTCAGGTGTCATCTCTGTGGACATGTCCAGCACCAGCCGGCCAAAAGGAGAGGTCACCTCCGCTCAGCTCACCTTGGCTCAGGTGTCCTTTGTCCTTGCACTGCTCTCCTACCATCCCCCTGCACACTGCTCACACAAACATCACACTGGTGCCTCTGCACACAGGGACACCCCAAACCCATTCCTGTCCCCCTGCTGTGCTCCCCAGCCCCACACAAACCCCACACTGCTCCTCTGCACAGCTGGACCCCACAAAGGCACCCACTGTCCCCCTGCCCTGTGTGAGGAAGGTGTCAGGCTGAGCACAGGCTCACACTCCTGGTGCTGCCAACCTGGGGAAGATGTGGGCAGCTCAAACTGAACCAATCCAGTGTATGTGGGAACAAAGGGGTGATCCTTTCAGAGAAAGGCTCACTGGACATTCCACACTTGCCATGGTTTACAGAAGGCAGAAGTCACTGCCAAGCACTGCTGCTCCTGGCACTCAAACCTCCTTCCTCTTGGCTTTGTCCCACTCCATCCCCTGGGAAGAACTCAGAGAACCAGATGCACTGACCTCCAAATCCCTTGTTTCTCTCTCTCTCTCAAATTAAATCCAAATTAATCATGTCACAACAGCCTCAAGGGTACTGAGAAGACCTTCACCACCAGCCCTCCTGGCCACGCTGCAGCCCGCAGCAGGATCAGTCTCTGAGCAGAACAGAGCAGGTGAAGCTGTGTTTGCTGCTGTGGCACATGCCTACGACTCCCCAGATTACTGGCAGGGAGCTGCTATTCCCAGAGAAGCCTCCCGAGCTCCCCAGCCTCATGGCTTTGCAGACACGCTGAGAAATCCCCAGCAACGCTTCCTGCTAGCAGTCACAACTGTGAGGGTAAAATCTTTTTTCGGTCTCTGCCTTACACCACAGCATCACTGTAAAATGCCTTCCATGCTTTTGGGACTCACGAGAACAATCTTTTTTTTTTTTTTCCCCTTTATACAGCAGATATAGCAGCATCAAGGACACATTACACACACAAGCACACAGAGCAAGTCCTCATCCCACATGACCTAAACCACAGATTTGAAGAATAAATTCTATTACCACTTACTGACACTTGATCTCTGCATTTTGAGTAAGTCCTAGTAATAATAAGCAGTATTATAACAGAGTCTCTGGCATCCCCATCGTTCATTCTTCCCTCTATACGCTGGCATCACAAAGATTATCATGATGAAAGCTTTGAGCTCAGTTTATCATTTGGAAAGGCTGCACAGGGAAGGATTAACACACCTTTGTAATGTAAGAGTAAATGCAATTTCAACTTGTAGGCCTCTATCTGCTGCCTTTCTTTCTCTCAACAAGAATAATGAGCACCATTCAGAAGCACATTTTACTTTCAGCTTGTTCTCATGCCAGATCTCCCATGTCACACGTACACTCTCAGAGGGCAAAAGATCAAGTCCTACCATAATGATGCTATTTGCCCTTGAGCGTCCTTCCCAGCCTTGATGAGAACACAGAACTGGGGGAACACCAGGATGTGCTGATTTGCTCTGACACACATGGCTGCAGACCAGTGAGTGCTTCACTGAGCCCTCTTCAGCTTTCCAAATTGGTTCTGCACCTGAGAAACCTCCAAGAACTCTGGGGTCCACCTATGCAGCTTCACCTTGGAGGCCCAGGCTGGGCCAGAGCTCCCTGTTCCCAGTCAGGGCACAGGGAACAAATGTCCTGTGCTGGAAGGCAAATGGCTGTGGCACAGCCACCAAGGGCCACAAGGACCTGCTGGCTCCATCTGTGAGCTCAGGACGTAGCTCTGCAAAACTGCAATTCCAGCTGCTGCCGAGAGCAGGATCCAGCAGCAGAAATCTTGCCCAGGCACAAAAGGAAAGGCTTTTATTTGGGTAACCCACTAAAAGCAAATGCTTTCATTATTTGCGATTTTACAATGTTAATCCTGCAAGAATAGCTGGACTGGAGCTATTTATCATCTGGCACTCTAGACTTTGTTTCCATAGAAGGAAATGAAAAAGGCCAGGAAGGTTCAGCCAATTTGTCTTTTAATACTCTTTATTGGTTCATTAATGATTCATTCTTTTCAACGCTCTGCCCTAGATCCTAAATTCACAATGGCTCAACTTAGATGAAACATTTCAAATCCCCATCTCTCCTCCCTCTTCTCTTGTTTCCTGAGCCCATGAAAAAAAACAAACAAAAAAAAAGCCAGAAACAAAACCAAACCCATGGCACTGCTCAGCACGCTGCTGTCAGAGGAAACCATCCCAGACAGAAAAGCTTCCGTGGAAGATTAAGTGGTGTAAAAGATGAACCAAGCAAAGAACACAACCAAACCCAGTCCTGAAAAGCCACAAACAGTAAAAGACCCAATAATGACAATATCTACCCCACCACTTACCACCAAGTCCACAACTGATTTATGCCCAGCACTGCACTACTGCAGCATTCAGCTGTGCTCAGTTACTGAATTCTTCCTCTGGAAGGAACATGCATTTATTGCTTCAGAAAATTATTGAGAACACAAAATGCTATTGTTCCACAAACAGAAATCAAAGAAAGCTCTTAGAAACGCCATCTAACCAGAACACTTGAACATTTCCTTGGATTACGGACAGGTACAGCCCTGGTCACAGTGGTCTCTACAAGTGCCAAGAGAATTTAGAACAGTGCATTTGTCACTGCCCTGTCCTAGATGCTGGAACATGCAGAGGAGAGTTCTATGTTGAGTTTCTGCCAGGATTTCATCCATTCAGTTTCCTGGAGCTGTGAAAGAATCAGATGAGCAGTGGAGGTGTCTCAGATCCTATTCCTACCACAACTATCAGTACAACAATTCTGCATCTCATTCCTGTTCAGATAAAGAAGCACTGCAATAACCACCTTGGCAGTGTGCTCTGACATCTCTACAGGAACTATGCATTTCTGTTCAGTATTTTTATTAATCTGCTTACATGCTGCTCCTTGCTGTTGCAGTTCAAACACACATTTACCTCAAAGTACACTTGACAAGACTACACCTCTCCATCTCAAATGAAGACAAACATGCAAATAGACACATTTCCACACAAAGCAATTAACCCAGATAATGCATTTCCCTGAGTCACAGCAGCCTTCTTTCTCATTTAAAAGGAAGGGGCAAAAACCCAAACTCACAACAAAAAAACCCAACAAAATAATATGAGAAAAAGAAAAAACCCACACCACAAAGTACTTCAGTTCCCTGCATAGGAAAGTAGTCTTGGCCTAAGGACACTGGCAGCACCATTCTGCAGCTCACTCAGATGGCTGAGAGCTCAGCTACCCCAGGACTGCTACCCTGAACTCAAGGGTTAGGGGAGACCCTGGAAAGGATTTAACCTTGAGAAGCTCGGTGGTATCTAGCAGGTGTCTGAATGGCAGGAGCTGGAACATTACCTGGTCAGTGTTGCTAAAAATCCCTCTGCCACAGTGACAGGCTGAGCATTCTGCACTCAGCCACTTTCTCACTGCCATCCCCTGTGAGCAAACCTGTTCAACAACAAAATATCACTGCCCGAAAACATCACTGCCCGAAATCTTTGTGTAACTCTAGCATCACACAGACAATCAACACTGCTGGAAATGCCTCTGGAGCTTTATAGCCCCCAATAATCCAACATTAATTCTGCTTTTTCATTCCCTTTCTCCTACCAAGTTGTGACTCTCATCACTACTGAATTTGAAAGACTGGGAACTACTATCAAAATTTCTGGGTTTAAGCAACCCTGTTTATTTCAATACAGCATTATGTCATGTTTTCCTGTATAAAAAGATTTTCAAGATCACCCATTTCTGTGTTACTGAGCATTCCAAGGGCATGAAAGTTCAGCTTCACTTCAGCCTTTCTACTCAAGAGTTCACGGCCTGCCTTAGCAAACCTGGGGGTATGAAAATCCCAAGGAGAGATCCCTTGGGAACATCACCGAGCCAGGTTTGCTGTTGGGTGTTGATCACTCTGAGTGCTGGGAACAGCAGAAGCTCCCTAGGGACCCCCACCACTGTGATCTGCTCCACACACAGCATAAAGCACATCCCAACAACCTGCAGCTCCTGGGCTTGGCCATCTTCCATCAAACTTATCCAAATTTCTGCACCAGCAGTCCTGGGAAGAGCCAGCTCCAGGAGCTGCCAGATTTGCTTTGGCCATCAGTGGCATAATGTGCCCCAGTAAAGCAATTCCCAGCAGCAGCTCCGGACTGCAGGCAGAGCTTCAAATCCCACTGAAGTGGTGTGAGTACCACAACTGCATTCCTGCCTGCCCTGCTCCTTACTGCACACACACAAGCCCCTGAGGTTGTAACTCCACATGAAACAAAACAAGGAAAATAAATAAAGAAGTCTGCCCTCATGTTATTTTAAGCAACTGCACACTCCAGTTGACTTCAAAGGACCTGCTCACGTGCCAAGCTGGACATATGCTTAAATACTTCCCTGAAATAATGCCAGATCCCACCTCACCAAACCCTCTGCCATCCATCCCCCTCACTCCCATTCTCCTCCCGAGGTGCTCAGAGCAGTTCTGAAAGGACTCTCCTGCCCTGTGGGAGCAATGGTGTCCACAGGGATGATGCTCAGGAACCCTGCAAGAGCCTGGTCCGAGTGCACGCCCAGGCTGAAGCACCCCCGAGCCCCAGCTCATGGCTGCAGCCTGCTCTGGCTGCATTTCCAGGGCAAGAAAGACCAGCATCTCCTCTCACATCTGCCAAACCAGCCACTTCCTCACACAGCATCTCTTCCCCTGAAAGCCAAGCCCTGGATTTGAGTCTGGCACAAACACACCTACTGAAACCGTTTGGCACTCAGTGTCCCCCTTGCTGGAGCAGCAGGAGCACGTGGAACGTGCAGGATCAGCCCTGCCCTCGCTGCACGGCCACTCGGGATCACCAGCCCCTCATCACCTGCTGCAGGGATGCTGCCACATCTCATTGCCCTACAGTATCACTCCAGCTGCATTTAAAGATCCTCACCCCACTCCCCAGTTCCTAAAGAAATCAGCAAACCATGATCTTCACAGACCCTCTGAAGAGCAGAGCCTGCTTTTGTTTGGATTCATTATGTACTCTCCCGATATATTCTGAGGAGCTGAGAGGGCACCCAAGAGAAACAGCTTGTAATCATTTGATATCTCCATGTGACCTCCCCTCTGCAGTTTGCATTGCCTCGAGTCTCCAGATGAAGACATCGGGTGAAATAGTGCTAGGATTAATTTTAGCCTTCTCCTCAGGACAACTCGCTGATACCAAAATAAGGTTACAATACTTGACGGAGCAGAATATTCTCATTGCCAACATCATCTGTTTCAGGCTTCTCAGGACTGAAATAAAGTGTGGAAAAACAATTCCAAGCGAAGAGGTGCTGTGAGCTTTGAGAGCAGAGAAATAATTTAAAAAGCTTCAAATCTTGCCAGTTTGCAAATCAGGCTCCATGGTGGGCATGGGTCTGAACAAAACAAATCTCCCTGAAATGATACATCTGCTAGAACTCATCAAAAGATGGTACACACACAGCTGTGGTACATTGGCAGAACAAATTCCTCCAGTTTTTTATTTCCAAGTACCTGCAGTAGTGGACTGTGGAAGTTTAGTGCCACTAAAGGGGCTTTTTTCGTCTTTAAAGGGGGCATTTCTGCAGTGCTGGGCTGACAGCCTTCAGCCCAGAGCAGCACAGCATCCCTGCAGAAATGCACTCCAGTCCTGCTGAGCTCAGGCTTCAGCACCTCCCACTGTTCCTGTCTGCCAAAGCCTTACCAGGTGTGACTGTACTAGAATTTCCTTAAATTTCAATATTCCCACAAATTTTAAAGTTTTCTTTTTACAAAAATGATCAGTCATCTTATCTCCTTGCTATGCTCAGCACTTCCACAATTTTGTAAAAAAAAAAAAAATAAACAATTTCCAAAGTCTTAAAACTAAGTAATTCAAAGCTAAGTAAGTAAGTAAATAAAAAAAAAAACTGCAACAAAAAAAGTAAGTAATTCAGATAATTCTCCTACGCACAAAATTTCAAGACTTTTCTAGTCTTTACAATTTCTGTCTTTTAAAACAATTTGCAGGAAAGCATGTACAGGATTCTACCATAAACAAATACTAGAGAAGGAAAAAAAACCCATATAAATATATCGTAATATTGACAGAATATATATACAGACATCCAGAATGACACTGATTCAGTTACAGAATAAAAACTTATTGAAAATGGCCAATTCACTTCAAGTTTTATTTACTGAATGTTTGAAAACATCTTGTCATGAGCAATACACAGAACAAGAATTCATCATGCAAATTCAATTAAATTAATAACTTTAAATGTTGTACACTTTTTCCCTCAAGCAGTTTATTTTCTCAGTGGAAAAATAAAACCTACTTTTATCAAGCATGCAATTATCTCATCAGTTTTCATCTCATCTCTGAATAAAGGCCCACAAAGAAGAGAGAGAAGTTTCATTACAAAACCAAACTGCTCCTGCTGCCAAGCCAAAAACATCATCTCAGAATCTCAAAGAATTTTACACGTAATCAGACCTATAAATAAAGTTATCAGTTTTAATTGGATCACCCATAACATCTCTGTGAAACTACTTCTTCACCCATGTTCACCTGCTCTGAAACAAGAGGAAAGAGGATGTGTGTCATTATTATTGGGTAATTCAATTAAGCCACCTGTGATCAAGCGTTCCGTAATTAACGTAAGTTTACAGATACGGTGTTATCCAAATTACCTATGCTTTAATCCCACAGCAGTAAATTCTGATCTTTTCATTAACTCATCTACAGAGCACATTCTGCAGGCTCCTGACAAAGAGCATTCTGTCAGCAGTGAGCCCAGGCTGGAGAACCCTTGGCACTGAGCTGCACTGCTCCAGGGACTGCCAAACTCCAGCCCCGGCCTCAAGAGAGGGCAAGTGGGCAAGAAAACAGCCAGGACCCATCAAAAGACCTTGAAAGGGGAGAAACTTGGTCCTTGGAAAGCTTTTTACATTTTGTGTCCGATGCAAGCTTCCTGTCCCGAGCTCAGGGCAAAAAACTCACTGTGACCTCACACAGAGCAGGACAGAGCAGGTGAGCTGTGCCATCCTGTACCTGGGCACGGAAAGGTGCCTCACACACCCCTGTGCCATCCCTGTACCTGGGCACGGCAAGGTGCCTCACACACCCCCGTGCCATCCTGTACCTGGGCACGGCAAGGTGCCTCACACACCCCCGTGCCATCCCTGCACCTGGGCACTGCAAGGTGCCTCACACACCCCTGTGCCATCCTGTACCTGGGCACGGAAAGGTGCCTCACACACCCCTGTGCCATCCTGTACCTGGGCACAGAAAGGTGCCTCACACACCCCTGTGCCATCCCTGTACCTGGGCACTGCAAGGTGCCTCACACACCCCTGTGCCATCCCTGTACCTGGGCACAGAAAGGTGCCTCACACACCCCCGTGCCATCCTGTACCTGGGCACAGAAAGGTGCCTCACACACCCCTGTGCCATCCCTGTACCTGGGCACTGCAAGGTGCCTCACACACCCCTGTGCCATCCCTGTACCTGGGCACTGCAAGGTGCCTCACACACCCCTGTGCCATCCTGCACCTGGGCACAGAAAGGTGCCTCACACACCCCCGTGCCATCCCTGTACGTGGGCACTGCAAGGTGCCTCACACACCCCTGTGCCATCCTGTACCTGGGCACGGCAAGGTGCCTCACACACCCCTGTGCCATCCTGTACCTGGGCACGGAAAGGTGCCTCACACACCCCCGTGCCATCCTGCACCTGGGCACTGCAAGGTGCCTCACACACCCCTGTGCCATCCCTGTACCTGGGCACTGCAAGGTGCCTCACACACCCCTGTGCCATCCTGCACCTGGGCACGGCAAGGTGCCTCACACACCCCTGTGCCATCCTGTACCTGGGCACTGCAAGGTGCCTCACACACCCCCGTGTCATCCTGTACCTGGGCACTGCAAGGTGCCTCACACACCCCTGTGCCATCCTGTACCTGGGCACTGCAAGGTGCCTCACACACCCCTGTGCCATCCCTGTACCTGGGCATGGCAAGGAGCAGAGCAGTGTCTTGGCTGCACAGCAGGGCTGAAGGGAATGAAGAAAATCCATCCATTGGAAAGGCATTTGAGAAGTAAAAGAGTCAAAGAAGACAGGACAAAGTAATTTTGCTGTTAAATACCACCAGGCACAACCATGAAGGGAAAAGCTTTCCTAGCACTTGTCCCTGTTTCCCCAGCCAAGCTAGTGTGAGAACAAGAGCCAGATCTCTCCTTGTGAGATTCATCTGCTGCTTTACTGCAGTCTCTAGACTCTGTAAAAACCAGATATTTTAATTTAGTTTTCCATGTCAAATAACTGATTTGAAGTGCATTTCCCACAGCAATCCATACATTCTCTGCCTTTCTACTTTTAAAGGCATGATAGCTTGAAGCTCTCTAAGGCTGCAGTATAGATTATACTGCAAAATTACCATGTCAACAAATAACTCTTCTTTACTTGTAAACAGATCCTTTCTGTGAGCTGGCAGATGTCTGCCAAATTATGCTTTTACTCATTGAGATGTTCATTGGGAATACAACTCCCTTGTGCAGTGAACAGCTACAAAAGCCTTGGTAGAAAATGACTCCCTGCAAAATACTCATCTCTCAGCAGTGAAAGGCAGCTCTGAGAACTGTGTGCTAGCAAGGGATCCCAGGCCCTTGAGCAGAGCAGTTGTCTGATGGATTCTTGCCAAGGGAATGTTCAAGTCAAAACCAATCAATCAGCAGGTCCCAAACTCTCAGAAAATGTGTCCTGGAGTGCACGTGCAGAGTAGCTGTCATACCTGCACAGGTGCTGAGGCTGCAGACACAAATCCAGGTGAATTCACCCCTTTGCAGTGCTGCTCATCCCTCCTTGCACCATCTGCTGCTCCAGACTGACCCAGGGCAACGTGCTGCCCTCGAGATGTGCTGCAAACCCCCAGCACCACCATCCCCTCCTGCCACACATCCCAGAGTGATGCACCCTGAGCTCAGCCTCCCCACACCTGGGCACACTGACACACCCCAGGTGGGGATGCTCTGCTCCAGGACCACCCTGTGTCCACCCTGGAACATCCTCCACCTCACGTGGATGCAGCTCTGGCACAATGCAACACCAAATGGGGAGGACCCGAGTGCTTCCCCCAGAAAGAACTGATCAAACAATTTATTCATTACAGGGGCAATTCAAGCCATTACTTGAAGAGTTGCTGCTTATATTGGTCACCAGCATGTCAGTTTTCTTTTAATGTTTTAAAAGCTGTGCTTTATAAAACACATGAAGAGAATTTTTAGAAATAGTAAGTAGGTGCATATACACAACTTTAATCCTCAGCATCTGAGAAAAGGATCAAATCCACAAACTTCCCAAGGAAGAAGGCATCACTTCACTCCTGAAAAGGCAACAAATGTGCCCACTGGGAGTTGACAAGAATTTCTGCTGGTACAGACCAACACCACAACCCAAGAAGTTAGGATGCTTGCTAGAAAACCACCAGCAGGGCAACAGGGCCACGTGGATGGAGGAAAAGCTTTACTTACTGCTAGCACAACTAAAAGCAGCACAAATAACTAAAACTGTAAAGGACTGCAATGCCAGATTAATTAACAGATCCATTTCCATCGTATCCAGGATTCGTTTGCTGCTGTGTTATCATAGCTACAACAGCACATGGAGAATGGATTAACTGCAGCAAAACCAACCACACACATCCGAAAAAGGAAATGTGAGTCAGGTGGCCAGGTTGTACAGCTCCAGCAGCACAGCTCAGAAACCAGATCAGGCACTTGGCCATAGAGACCAGTTTAGAAAAGAAGCCAGTCTGTGGGGAAGGGGGGGAATCAGTGTCTCTGTGGACACTTCATTTCTTCATGTACTCAACAGCAGCCATGCAAACGTAGCACTGAGAGAGGAGAGAGTTCAGAAACAAAAGCACAAGAAAGGCATTGCTCCATCAGAGATTCTCAAAAATTAACTATTACATACATGGAAGCTGAAGAAGTCTATCATGTCACAGGAACACAAACCTTGCAAAAAGCCAGCAAAATTTAATATCCTTCTACTGCTAGCCTGCTGTGAAACCCAGGTCTTGCATCAAACAGCCCAATGTAATAACCTTCTGTTGAAGCACCCAATGAAACCCTCCTGTACCAGGGCAGACAAAGCAGCTTTCAGCACTGAGCAATAGCTACCCCCAGTCTGCATCCAAAACTCCCTCACCTCAGTATGAGCTGAGTGGAACTCCTGACGGAATCACTCATTTTGATATGATTTCCTAAGTGAGCAGGGGAAAGAACACACACACAGGAGAGGGATGCCACCTCCAGCCAACATTTACTGAGCTGAAGTCAAAGCCTTGTGTCATCTTATGCACAAATGCCAGACCAGACTTCCCTACATCACCAGCCTCTGCTAATCCCCAGAGAAGCCCCCAACATGCAAACATAATGACAAAACCACAGAACAGTGACAGAATCTGGTTTATAAACAGAAATACTTTTCCCCCAAAATGCATTTAAAGATTTGGGAGTGTAACTCAAAACCCCACATTAACATCAGGGTTTGTCACTGGTAGCGAATTGTTGCACAAAGAAAATACCTTTGTTAAACACCACGTGCTCATTCAAGTTTGTTTTTTTTTTCACTAGTCACACCCTCTCTCCCTCTCTTTAAAAACAAGATTTCTCCAACAGTTGTTCCAAATATGCTCCTTTGCTGAATAAGCCTCCCCGTTTCTATATTCAGAGCACAACCGATGCAGAAGTCTCAACACCCACTAAACTTGAATAATTTATACTCTTACAGGCTTGTATGGCAAGATACAAAGTGACTTAATCATCAGGTATTCATGGCATTCTCCTCCACAGAAGTATGAAACTTGGTGAAAAATATTCCAATGCAAGTCCTCAGGCAGTGTGCTCCACACAGGAGACTGAGTCGAGTTTTCATTAAAAATTTAGAGCCACAGACAAATAAAATACTTTTGGTTCTGTGTGACTGCTTGCTTGGGCATTTGGACAATTCATTATTAAGCACATTTCATTTCCAGAATAAGCTGAGAAAACAGGATAGATTGCTTTAATATTAATTCACGTGTCTGCACAGTGCCCATTGCATCTCATGCAGCTTTTTAAGCCTAACTCAAACTTAAAATGGCTTTTTACTGCCTCGGTGTTCCCAGTGAGCACACCTACATCCTGCCAAGGCATCACTGCACAGATACTTTCTCAAAAGGACAACATGGCTGGAAGCAGGACTTGTCTGTTCCCTTGCTTTGTCTTTATCCTGCTTGTATTTTTATAGAAGTATGAACAGAGAAAACAAATGTTTCCCGTATGTCCTCAGATAAAAGCTGCTCTAACAGTTTCACATGAGAGCCACAAAGATTCTGTCTTTGGGCTCTGTTGTTCTGGTTTTGGACAGAGACAAGGAGGTGCCATTACTCAAACTCCACTGATTTCCAGAGTCCTCAAATTTAGGTTGGAAAAAACCTTTAAGTTCACCAAGGGCTACTATTAAGTTAAACCACCAAGCCCACCACTAAACCCTGTTTTTAAGTGCCACAACTACACGTCTGCCCTTCTTATCCTTCTCCTTTGCCCTTCTTCCTCATTCATCTCCACTCTCCTCTGCCCATCCTGGCCCTTCCTTTGCCCTTCTCTCATCTTCCCCCAGAGCTGTGTCCACAGCACAGCTCATACAGACACGGATTCTTTTCTGTGGAGGTTGGATACTGAGTTGTCCTTGAGAAAAAAAATCCCTACAAGAGATGTTTTGCTTCTTTAAACACTTTAAAGGTTTATGAAAGTGAAAGGAGATTAAAAACATATATGTGACTGCTCATTACATAAGTAGTTTTTGAAGGCATGCTGAGTTTAATGATCTCTCAGTGGAACAAAATGAAGCAAATCACCAATCACATAAAAAAATATTCTTTTAGCAAAGTACTTTTCTTAGTTTCTTGTTTAAAGTGGTTTCACCTGCCTTATGAACACTGACATTTAATCAATCCATTTTAGAAATGATATCTATATCCAAATACCCCAAAGCAAACAAATTCCCAGCACATGACCAGCCCAAGAGCCCAATGAACACACATGGGACAGCACAGTGCCATGGGTGAGACACTGCCAGAGCCAGGGACAGGGACACACCAACCCTGTCCTGAGACAGGGCACAGGGACACTCCAGCCTGCTCTAACCAGCAGCAGGGGCCAGAGGAGCAGTGTGAGCACAGGGATGCAGGAACTGACCCCTGGCAGTGCCCAGCCCTTCATTCCCCAGCAGCTGCACAGCTCCACATTTTACAGCCTCTGGCACCGACTGCTGCCATCAGCTACAGCACACTTGCCTTTCATCATCCTCCTCCTGGTCCCAGCCCATCTTTTTTCCTCTCCTATCTATTGAAATGTACCTTTTCAGGGCAGGGGCCATCTCGTACCTTCCTGCATCCATAAAACTCATCCAGGGCTGTCCTGAGCTCAGCAGAGGTCTCCAGAGTCAGGATGTCCTGTGGGGACAGGAACAGGCTGCAGGCACGTGCCATCACCGGGCTGTGATTTCTGACACCCAGCAAGCCCCAAGGTTTGACAGAAAAGTCTCCAGATAGCCAATCCAGGGAAGCGAAGCTCTCTTTTTTATGAGCTGCAGGCAAGGCTATTTATATTCCAGTTCTCAGTTAATGTCATGGCTTTGTGGTTTCCCAAAGCATGTTTTAGCATTTCTCTTCACTATGACATCTGGCAGCACATCCTCAATATTCCCTGACAGCAACGAGGGCTGCCAGTATTCAGCTCAATACCTGGATTACAATCACACTGACCACATCTTCATCTGCAAGTGGTTCCATCACTTACCCTGAAACTATTTCCACACAGTGAGGGAAGAGCAATAGAATTTGGCTTCAAACACACAAGAACTTGCCAGGCAGAAGTTTTAAGGACTGACATCTAAATGAATGAAATCACTCACATGGCAATAACCCACCAAAAGCAGTGTCATCAAGGCTTTATAAATGAAAAAGCTTTTAAGAAATCAGCTCTAATTAGCTGAACTCAGATACGCTACTCACTATCATGGAATAAAGTAAATCTCAGTGGGGTTTTTTTACCATCTGATGCATTACAAAATAGTGCCTTTGACAAAGACTCCTCTCCCCAGCATCCAAAAGGCCCTTTCCCCTTCCTCTAGGTAAAGCCACTAGCAAGCAGCTGTTACCTACGTGAAGTCCATTCCATGGCCCAGCAGTAACTACACACTGAACATCTGTAGGCCACTGCAATCCTGCTTCTCCAAAGTCAGTGACAGAAGGGTGCAGTGTGGCACTTCCAGGCTCTGCAGATCAGGGGAATGGACCAGCCTGACTTTTATAGAGGCTGCAAAAAGCACAAAGTCCATGCTGGAAACTCTCAGGATTGTGAACACCTGTCCACAGAGCAGGAGCATTTCTGTGGGATCCAGCCATGCATCTGCCAATTAATGGCAATACATACACAATAATTACAGCTATCACATCACCACACATTCTCCCCTAATTATTTCTAGTCATAATATTTACACCTTTGAACGCAACAGCAATGGTACAGGACTCTCTTGCAGTAGTTCTTGCTGATTTTGCCCACAAGAATTTCCCCAGTTCACTGGAGGAGCCCAGTGAGTGCAAGAGCCTGGGCTGAGCCCTACAGAAACAGGACCTTGAAGGCTCTGAGCCACAAGGTTTTATTACTCACATTTACTGGGACGTGTGCTCATTTGAGGATATGAGTTTCACAAATGTACGTCCTGACTTGCTAGACCAACAGTGAACTGTCACATTAAATCCATCTGGGAAAAAACTGTGTTTAAACTGGGGCCTCCAACTGCCCTCCATGCAACTCCTTCACACTGGGACCTCAGCCTGGACCCAAGGAGCATCCCTGTCCTTTTCTCCGGGACCCCAAGCAGCATCCCTGCTATTTCCTGCAGTGTCCTATACCTGTGTTTCTGTCACAGTGGGGAAACAGTTCACACTTCCAAGCCATCTAAAGGTGAACTGCACAAAAAGAAACACCTTCCCAATAGCTATGGAAGCAGTGCATCCCAGCCATGGCAATTTACTCTCTTGAGAACCCAAAGAATTCACAAAATGAGACATACTGATTCCTGTTTCTACAAAAACAAATTATCACCTAAGCTGTTTGAGAGGCTAAGCCAGGTGAGCGATCCATGTTTTCTCAATTAAACAAAGTTTTAACCTACACCAGTCAACAGAAGACTAATTCCTGGCTACACCAGTGAGCAGCCAGTGTAGGTGGGTAAGAGCCAGCAGGTTTATAAACAAATCATTGGAGCAGACACCTTTTGCTGTTTGGATGCTGCTGTGGGTATGTGCGGCCACCACCCCCCATGCCAGCACCTCATCCCAAAGCCCTGAGCCCCATTTCAAAGCCTCTGACAGGCACAACCTGTGAGTCTCCAGTAATGCCTCACCAGCCTCAGTTATCCCAAGCTAGGAGAGACAGAAATGAAGGAATTAAGCAAATCCATCTCAGCTTCTGCTGGCTTCCTTCATCAGATCTCCCCTGCTGAAGGTCTATGCAAGCACTGCTGGCTTAAGCACACCCTGAAATGCAGCTCTCTTCCCTCTGCACACCAAACCTGCCAATTCCTCTCAGACGAGGGATCAGAAAGGGGAAGGGGAAAAGCAACAGGAAAGAAAAACAAAATTAGGATGAGATCCAAACCTTGCCAAAATCAATAGGAGCCTCTCTATTAACTTCAGTGGGTTTCTGATGTAGCACAGAGACGTTAAACAGACTGAATGGCAAGGAAATCAATTTGTTAGATGCTCAGATAGCAGTAAGTGATGCCTTGGGCAGAGACTACAGAGCACTGATCTCCTCTCATGATGGTTTTCATATATTATACATCACACACACATACGCAGATCTCCTAAATAATACTGAAAAGAGAAAACACCAGAATAAAGGCATTCTGGATTACCTCATTAAGCACGTCAAAAATATACTCAGGAGAAAATATCACCCTTCATCTCCACTTCTGCCTCCAACATTAGATGTTCCCATTATTTTTAAATAGCAATAGGCCGGCAAAAATATAGAACAATTGAGATTTGCATTAAAAACATGCACTAGCAGCAATTGCTTTTTCTGAAACTGCAAAATATTGTGAAATTGAGTCTAATTTTGAATGCACATGATGAGAATCAAAATACATGTGACCATTTTCAAATTTATAATTTACTTATCTCAACAAGCACATATTCCATTGAGTATTTAAAAAGAATATTTTTCCAATGTTAAGGAAAAATGGGACCAAAAAAAAGAATTTCCGCAGTAAGTTCTGAAAAGGACATTTGCAAGCATGGCAGGTAATAACAGGATGAAGAAATAAACCAGTCATTATGGATCATGGTCAAGAAATAGCAGCAGAAGTGTCTGTACATCATTATTATTGCTAACTGTAGTTCATCCTTATGGTTTGTTGTCTCATATGTTGTTATTAATTTCAGAAAACTCATGGTAACATTCACCTAAGTTTCCCTTGCTCAGGAAAAAAAAAAAAAAAAAAAAAAAAAAAAAAAAAAAAAAAACAGAAAATAGAAAGTTCTAGGCTGCCAGGCTTTGGCTTGAAGCAAGCGGATTATTCCTGTGGTTGGGATCTTGCCACCACTGTCTGTGTGCTTCTCAGGGCTGCTTGTGAAGGTGAACCCCCACAGAGGAACAGCCCCGTTCCTCTGTACCCCTGTGCCCCCTTTCCTCACTGTCCCTGCTCCCCTGTCCCCCATTCTTCTGTATCCCTGTTCCTCTGTGCCCCTGCTCCCCTGTCCCCCATTCTTCTGTATCCCTGTTCCCCTGTTCAGACCCCACTGAACCAGTGAGTTCCTCCAGCACACCACAGCCTCTGCTTTTCAAAAATCCCTTAGCAAGACAGACGTGCTGCCACCATAGAGCTGCTCCCAAGGCTAATTCTCCTAACATGGGGACGTGAGCCCAGACTCTGGAATTGTGCTACAGAGCCTGACTCTCATCCACCTCAGACTGATTCACAGCTCGCATTAAACACTCGCCCTGCTAAAACTTTGGTTTTGGGAATAATTTCTGTGTCCCATTCACTGGTTTCCTTATCACAGCCCCAGCCCTATGGCAAGTCTGATTCATTGACTGTGATTCACAGCAGCCCCCACCCCAGCACAACACTGTCACCTGCCCTGGGCAGGGACCCACTGCAGTCCCCTGCCCCTCCAGGACACTCTCCTGGGCAGTCCCCAGCCCCTCCAGGACACTCTCCTGGGCAGTCCCCAGCCCTGCAGGGACCCCACTGCAGTCCCCTGCCCCTCCAGGACACTCTCCTGAGCAGTCCCCAGCCCCTCCAGGACACTCTCCTGGGCAGTCCCCAGCCCTGCAGGGACCCCACTGCAGTCCCCTGCCCTTCCAGGACACTCTCCTGGGCAGTCCCCAGCCCTGCAGGGACCCCACTGCAGTCCCCTGCCCTTCCAGGACACTCTCCTGGGCAGTCCCTGCCCAGCTGCTCCCACAGCTCTGCCACACTCCATCACCAGCAGATCCTGCAGTGCCCCTCAGCACCATCAGTGCAGCTGTGCCTGCACACGCACACCTGACACAGGAGTGCAGGTACCCCTCACACCACATCTGAGTCCTGCAGCCTGGAAATGGAGAGGCAGGAACCATTCTGGCTCTGACAGCACCAGCACATCCTCCCTGCGTTATAAACCCACCTGAACCTTACAGCACTGCAGGTTCAGCCAGTAAAGCCAGAGCAGAAAACGCAACGTGCGCTGGATAGGATATTAAGTCTGTGCAGAAATGGAAGGTTCTGTAGTGCCTCAGTGTTTATGTGAAGCCAACAGCCCCAGAAATGTGGCTGTTTGCATTTAAATGCTTCAAATATTTCAGGTTGGTCTTTCGGGGGTTGGAGGGGTAAGGAGTAGGGGTGGTGGTTGGAGGATTAATTGTTCGGCATTCTGGGGTTTGTTTTGGGTTAATATCTTTGTATCCTGTTCTTTTTAATAGAAATTTTCTTCGTGGCAGGTTCCAAACACATGGAAAACCTCCTCGAAATTTGGGAAGTCTAATGAGTGGTGGAAACTATTCAGAAGTGCAAAAGCTGCACTGCTGTCCCCCAGGTGCTCCTCAAGACAGCATCATTGAGTGAATTCACACTGGGCTTTCCTGCTAAGCAATACCAGCACTTCTCACTGAGGCACAGCCTCTCCCAAACACTCCACACTGGCTCAGTTGCACTTATCCCATACTTGCAGCTACCCTTCTGAAGAGCAGATGACAGCACTTGTTTAGCTCATCAGCCCACAGCTACAGCCCTTTCTTCTTTCTCTTCCCCGTCTTCTTTTCCCTTTTTAATTGAACTACTTTGGACACAAGCAGCTCTTCCTGCAGCGGAAATCAATTATGAAATAAATCTAATATTCAGATCAGACTGTATTAGAAAGGACTACTCATCATATATATGATATTTCCAGATTACATCTTAGCATGGTTCCCTGAGTCATCACTTCAGCATTCTCACTAAATAAAAAATTAAACAAAGTGAATCAGTCAATTAAAGGGGCTGCTCCTTGCTCTGTGCTCACATAATCCTTTCAAGTCCAAGCCTTAACTCAATTTGGAGCAGGGAGTGCTCAGTGTCTGGGAAGGAGCAGTTACAGGACAGGACAGCCAGCGCAGGGTCTGGAGCTGGGCCACCAGCCCCACCGGGGCCACCAGCCACAGCCCCAGCCCGAGTCCCTCATTCCCAGCAAAGAAACCCTGCACTGCTCAGGGAACAACACCCCAACAACCAGAGCTAAGGATCCTTCTACTCCTTCCACACACCCACATCTCCCCAAACTGTGCCAAGCATGGAAGACACTCTGGGCATCTCTCATTTCTTCATCTACTGACAACCTGGCTGCACCCACAGCCAGAACAGGGAGAAGATGCAGGATGCTCTGATCCTCAGCAAACACAGCCACTTGCTGATTACAACCACAGCATTCCCTTTTCAGCATGTCCCTTTCAAAGGGAAGGGGAAGGACAGGTTCAGTGCACAAGAAAATATTCTGCCCTTGAGAAATTCTTCCTAAGTCTGAAATATCTGCCTGTATCAGTACAGAGACAGGTCCAACACCACCAAATGTGATTTATGCAGCCTCTCCACAGTTACAGCAGGGTTAGATGCTTGGTTTTTAAAGCAAAACAACAGCCTATATAAACTCCCTTTAGCACAAAAAGCTACAACTCCTAAGTGACTATCCATGACCTGGCACGGGTCACAGTTCTGTCCTTCCAAAGCAACAGCCACACTGGGTCAGAACAAAGCTGTGCTCAGTAGCTAGCTCCTGAAGAAACAGCCAAATTCAAACCTTCTCTCAGCTGGGACACAGGCAAAGCAACTGGATAAATATTCCTTTGCAGTAGCAAAGATGTGCTTGTTTCTCCCTCTCACACACAAGTGTTTGTGCATTTGCTCTCCAATTCAAAACACACCCTCCTTTAATTTTTCATTCCCTCCTCACATGGACGTGGCTCCAAGAAAAGAAACTTTGAACTAGTGATGAGAAGTTTCAGTCTCATTAAAGTGTGCAGAGCAGCTTTACAATGGATTTAAACGGATTAGAGCCTTTATCTAGATTAACAGTGCTTAACAGCACAGCTAACAAACAAGCTGCTCTGCATAAGGAAGAATGATGATTGGATTTTTCTTGACTGGTCACTTTTCCCCCCAACATCTCCCCCTTACCAGCATCTGCAGTGTCTGTGCACATTCCAGCCTATAATATTTTCCCACTCTTCCCCGGTTTCTGGCCTGGCCTGACATATGGTTGTGACTTGAGGATACAATCACATCAGCACCTGGTCAGTTCTCTGACTGTGAGAGAGGTGTGAGCCCCCGTCTCACTAAAGGTGCTGGCTTGGGTCCTTTCCCTTCACACAACAGCACATCCCATGAAATTGCAGAAACTCAACACTTTTGAAGTCCCACTGACTTTGCTCAGTTCAAGCTTTACACAAATGAAAATCTTTGACAGATCATGTAATCATGCACAGCACTGTCCCTAAGAAACCAAACTGGGATGTCATCTTTTGCACAGACATAGGGGTTGAGTATAATGTGCTGTAACTACGAAACTAAAAGCCTAAGGACTTATACTTCACCTTGCATCTGCCAGGAACTGCTGCTATGGTAAATTGGATCAGCAGTGCAAGCTAACAAGGGAGGCAATCTCAGCTATGAAAGCAGAGTGCTACTTCAATATATCTGCATCACTTCTCTTGTACTTCATATTGTTTAGATAAATCCAAATAATTTAACTTCACGGATATTTCTCCAGGGTTTTGGACCAAGGACTGTGAAAGGCAGCATCTCCCTAACAAGACCTACTGCTCCAGTGCTTCCTGGGGAACATCTGCCATAGCTTTGTCCCTGCTTTTGTTCTTTTATTGTGGCAAAGTCCCTGGAAATCGTTTCTAATGTCCTAATCACCAGCTTCAAACACACTGCCATTGCAAAGTCAGGCATGCACAGCATCCTGTGCTTTAATGCTTTCCAACAAAGCATTGTCCATATTAAAATTGTTTTCCTTTCAATGTATGTGTTCCAGCACCTCATCTCAAAGTTCTCTATCTGCAGCTTTGTCAAAACAGCTCCAAAGAACTGCCTGCTAAGCTTCATAATTATGCAAAGTACCAGAATCTAATAATTCATGGGCATATAGAAAGCTACCTGAATGGTTACTCTTCCTCAGGTCAGGGCAAAGCAGAACTGATGTCTGTGTGTAGAGCCTGCATTACTTTTACAGAACGATGTGAACAACAGAATCACTGGGACACTGCCCATGGAGCCACTCCTGAAGCAAACCCAGCCCCATCCAAACCTGAGTGGGAGCTCCAGCACACAGCTGGGCTGAGCAGCAGCACCAGTGCCATGGAACAGCTTTACAAATCCCTCACGTTTTTAACAGTAAGTATTGCACTTTTCTGATGTGCACTGCTTTGACTGGATATTACTAGCTATGGCACCATCCCAATTGGTTTTCTTTTCCCCCCTGCTCCATCTCCCTGCAAATCACCTTCTCCCTGGCAAATGTTTCTGAGTCTTCACCTTCTTTTGAACATGAAATACATTAATGCAGTGAATTGATTTTATTATCTTTAAGACATCATCTACCTCTGATTACTTCACACTTAATGCACAAAGAACATTCGTGTGTAATCTAGACATGTTGGGCATCCAGACTAATAATTATACAGTAAAGAGCTCCCATTTAAATGTGTCATTTACATTTAAAACCCTGCTCATTTTTCTTAACATTCTATATTAAAGCTGATTTAAATCATATCCCAATACTGCCTTGTAATTGCAAGAGTAAAATTTAGTATTTATTCCAAAGTTAATGAGGATCTGTAACTTATATTAACTGGGAAGCAATAAATTACAGTAGAATATTAATTGCTGCATTAAGACCTAGCAGAAACTCTACTGCAGCATAACAGGTAGTTCCAATTCTAAGATTTACAAGTTAGCACCGCACACAGGGGACAACAGCCAGCAGCAGCCAGCTCAGGCACAGAGATGGCTCCAGCTGATCTTTTAATCCCTCTGATACCAAGAAGTCCCATCTGAACATCATTTCCATGATGTCTTTGAGATATTCAACATCCATAAGCAGGGCATAAGAAATGCAAATTGTTTTTGGTTTTTTTTTTTTTTTTTTTTTAATTCAAATCAAGACATGAAATGCAAGCCCCACCAAGAAATACATTGTGTTTTCCATAAAGGAAACCACTCCCACTCTGGGTGCAGGCTGAGCTCAACTTCCCAGCAGGATGGGACAGGAGGAGGCAAACTCTGAGGGTGCTGCTCCAGCAACAGCTCTGCTCTCCCAAAGGCAGGTGACGTGCACAGACCTCCCAAACCCAGCCAGGATCCCACATGGGGTTTGCTTTCACTAGAGAACAGAAACACAAACACCTTGATGGATCCATCACAGAACTAGATCAGAGGTGCCATTTTAATACCCCTGGAGGTACACCCTCCATACCCCTGCAGGAAAGCAGAACAAGAGCATCTCTGAGTCCTGCCTTCCCAGGTCTGGACAGCTGCCCACAGCACCTGGCCACAGTCACATCTGGGCACACATTAACAAAAGGCTCAGATGCCAAATCAGCCTGCTCAAGTGAACCACGAGTGATAAGAGAACAGCAGAGAACAGAGAATTTGTCTGATGAAAGCCCAAAGCTAGCGTGGTGCTCCAGAACACCAGGAACATTTATTTACTCAACACCATCACTGCAAGGAGAATGAGTATCTTAATGCCTTCAGAAGGCACACACCTGGATTTCTAAAGAAGTGAGATTTGTTTATTCTACACAGATGTAATTAACATCTACAGAGTGGATAATATACTTCACACCTGCTTCTGGTTACTAATTTAGCCAGTCTCTAAAACAGAGGTATGCAAACTGCAAAGACAGACTCATTACCTTTACAACAAAGACCACCAGTTGATTCCCACCAGGACCTGGCCTTATTAACCTTAATTTTAGATTACAAAGTCACAGATGTACTCATCAGTTTCTTGATGAAGATTCATTTGCCAATCTCATCTCACAAAAGGAGTAATTAACGTGAAGACATTACAGGCTGATGATTGGACCTGTTATAATGCAGGACTGCGGACAAATAGCAAGGCACCTGCATATCTGTAACAATTAAAAGCCCTCTCAAAAGTTCCCATTTACCGGCATAATTATAAAAAATTAAGTAAAAAGCACTGAATTGCATCAGTCATGGGCCTGTTCTGCACAGAAATACAATTCTGACAAATAAATTCATGTCTCCCCTGTTATAGCCATGGTGGTTTGAAGACAGAAAGCAAGAACTCTGTCATTTCTTTGGCCATTTTATTAGGAAAGACTGAACAAGTTCTGGGCACATAATCCCTTCACCAGATATGACAAAAGCGGAAGCAAACTCCAGGTTAAATACAGGTTAGACATCAGTACCCATGGAGGAAAGAAGGGTGTTGAGTGGGGAGATGAAAGGCTGGCAACTGTGGAGAAAGGAGGTAGGACACAGGCCCCCAGGGAGTCAGCTGAGAAAATAACAGATCAAAGCACAAAGACACCAAAGGCCCAGGTGCTCCCAGCCAAGCTCCAGGAGCCAAGGCTCTCTGATCTCCAGGAAAGGGCTGGGTGTGATGTCCTGAGCACCCTGGTCCCTCACCCACCACAGCCTCTCCACGGGAGACCAAAGGGACCAAAAGGTGTGAAAATCCCTGAGAAATGCCAGAGGGCCATCCTAGGCTCAGCTGGGCTGTGCAAATCCACCTGGTGCTGATGCCCAGCCTCAGTAGCCCCAAATTATCTGCCAGGGACCCTGGAAGCAAGGAATGGCTGGAGACATTCCTGCCCAGGGCAGCACTGCTCTCTCCTTTCCTGTGCCAGCTCCACTTCCCCAGGGCCTCTTGTATTGCATCTGCTGGAGTGCTGAAAGAGCAGACAGAACACACGCTACACAGGGCAAGAAACCCACTGCACTATTTAGGGGTTATCTGGGGACCCTGGGGAGCAGCACTGCTGAAAAACCTGATCTTTAGATGTAGGAGGGTTTGCTGGAGTAGGAACTTTAAACTGCACCCCTCAGCTACAGGCAGATCAAGCTCACTTGTGTGGCTGAGTTTCCCTGCCCCTTTAGGGGTACCTCTGCAGTGCCCCACACATCTCACCACAGAGCAGGGAGTGCCAGCTCCTCTCCCTAAAAACAAGAGCTGTGAATCTCAGCTGGAGAAGGGCTCAGCACAGGACACAGCTCTGAGCTGGCAGCCCCAGAGCCAGGAGGCAGTGACTGCAGAGCTGTGCTGGCCATGAGATGTGCCAGCCTGCCCACAGCTGGAGTCACACGCAGAGCATCCCTGCAGATGCTCCCTGTCCCTGGATCACAGGTCATTTCAGCATCCCAGGGTCTGGGCAGGTCTGTACCTTTGCAGGCCTTTCCCAGCACGATCTCTCCTCAAAATCCAAATTCAAAGGTACAAAGCAGCAAAACCCACAAAAATACTCATGTTTATAGTCAGAACAAAGTTACCTAGAAAAGGAAAGTGAAAGCTGTGCACCTATGGGGGTCTCCTGTCAAAGAGAACAGCTTTTACATCTCCAGATTCTTGGTCTTTAATTCTCTGTCTTACCACTGTCATTTAAGAACTCTCAGGCATTTGCTAAGGATTAGTTCAGCTCCAAACACTCTCCTTCCCCTCTGCTTTGCTTGCAACCACCCAACAGCCAGAAGGACCATGAGCACACAAGAAACATCCACAGCCAGGTAAACAAACCACAACCAGGTAAACAAACCCAAGCCAGGTATTTAGAGCAGCTCCACCACAGCACCACTGAGCACTTGGGGTTTTAGCCCAAGCTTATTTACCCTGAACAGAATAACTTGGACAAGCAAAATGCACTAGATGACAACAGCCCGGGAACAAAACCAACCCAGAACCGTTGTAGAAACTTCAGAAGGAGAATGGAAAAGGACACGAATATGTGAGTACTGGAAAAGAAAATTAGTGCCCTTGTAAGGTATACTGAACTAATCTCTTCCCTTCAGTGAAAAGCACTAAGATATTATGCTAAGATTCTTCAGCAGCTAAGCTTTTCCAAACATACTCAGGGACAGAGAGAAGCTATTTTGAAAGATACCTAGAAGGGTTTTCAGGAGACAAAGACAAAAAATAAAGTCAGTGATGAGCAGGAACTGTATAATCCTGAGTCTGTACTGCCCATCTGAATGTCAGCTGTTTCATGTACAATTCTCCTCTGACATTTTGCTTCCAAGGCTGCCTGACTGCTCGGGGCTCAAGCCACACATTTTTCAGCTAATCCTGATCTGGGAAGAAGTTTTATCAGTAGCTATTTAATAGCAATACTGCTACTAAAACACAACAGGATATGAACAGCTGGAGTGTTACACAGACAGATTTCCTTGCATAAAGGAATAAAGACAATCTGAGGGTGCACACAGTCACTGAAAAGTTCCTTCACTGAAATGACAAGTGCCAGGTTGTGCAGACCTTATTAATGAGAAGAATTTACTTAGCTAAGCAGCCTGGAAAATCTCATCTTTGGGGATCTGCTTTCAGCATGAAAGTACCGCAATGGAACTGTACACATGAAGCAAAGAAGAAAATCCTGAAATATCCAATATTAACTAGATACAATTCAATTAAGGAAAGCTTTCACACAACCCATGATTTACACTGAGAAAGGACTTGACCAGTTTGAAGACAGCTCTCGGCATCCAGCGACTCCACAGGTGCAGGAATACATTCCACCATCCTTTGTGCTCCAAACCAAAACACGGACTGTGGAGGCCCATGGGCCAGTTGACAAAAACCTAACCCCCCTCTCCCTTGGAGAGAAGTGCCTTAGCACCAGCCTCTCTCGTAGTGGTGAGGAAAAGACCAGTCCCAGCTCCAGATTGTCCCCCTGCTCCAGGCAGATTGTCCGTACCCCACTGGTCCTTCCCCTCTTGCTCTGCCCCTGTGCCCTCAGTCCGTGTGCCTGCTGCTCCACCCCACCCAAAGCTTTGCTATATCAACCCACCTCCCGCGGCCCTTGGCAGCAAGTTCATGTCTGGTACCCCTTGAGGGGGAACACCAGTAAACTTCTCCTGGGAACGCCACACGGGCTCGCGTCCTTCTCTCCAGCATCGGCTGAAGAAGGACGTTCACAGCAGAGCTAAATCGCCGTGCCCGGAAGAGCAGCCACACCTGTGTCAGCGGGGCGTCCTCCTCAGGTGCGCTCCACCGGACAGCAGAGTGTTTATCATCTAACACACCCGGCTAACGACCTCGAGAATACTCTGACACTGCATCCTCGGTTTAAAAAACATGTAACAAAACCGCAGAAATCTTCAGAAGTACAGGTATTACATTTTAAAAGCTGGGAACTCAGGATGCCAGTCAACCACAATATAAAGATGGAGAGCTGGCTAAAGATCAAAAGGTTGAAAGATAAATCTGACCAGAGTGGTCTTCATTCCAACATACTGGTTTTTCTCAGGCAGAGCACTCAGTGTGCCGTGATCTTTGGGGCTTTAGACAAGTATTCTCTAAAATGTCATTTGTGATACGTTATACACAGCTTACTGAGGAGGTTTATTACTTCAGATGAGACGGATTTATAAATCATCTCTCCATCACCACTGTGCACTAGTGCTGGTTTAGCCAGCTCCCATGAAGCTGGAGCAAGGATGGACCACAGAGCAGTGCAGGAGGGCAGGACCAGCTCAAGCTGATCCAGGCTGTGGCCATGGAGAACCCTTCACTGTCACCCACTGCCCTTTTGCTGACAGCTCCCAAACCCTGGTGATTAGGATGGTGAACAAAATTACCCAGCACACGACACCCACAGAGGATCCACAGCCATGGATCTGTGAAGTGCCCTGAACACCACATTCATACCCTAATTTTATCCTCACCCCCATCTCCCATAAATACCCACAACCCTTAAACTGGGTCACTGTTGCCTGGAGGGTGGCAGGGGAAAATTCATAAATATTGATGCAGGAGAAAGAAATAAACTTTTCTTGGAGAAGTGGGTTCTGCCTACCATGTCCCAGGAGCCTCAGTGCCATAAGCATTTTGTGGTGCCAAACCATAATTGAAAGGCTGAATTTTTTGCCAACTCACCAGCCCTGTCAAGGCTTCCCATTTTCCATTTCAGCTCACTAATATCATAAGAATCAAGAGCTGCCTTTGGCCTCAGCACTACTTCTGGAAAGGACTTGTACTGCCTCCAAAAGCTGCCTTTCCTGAGGAGGCTGGAGAGAAGATGCTCTTCACATGCCAGGAAAGCACAAACTCCTCCACCTCTAACTCCAAAGTCCAGCACCAGTCAGCAGAATTTGTGTTTCAAAGTCATGCATTTTCAAGAGACATGGTTTTCTGATTCAGAAGAGCCTTCTAATAATGAACTGCATGGCCCATAGCTATTTCAGTTTGGTGGTTTTTAAATTGCACAAAAATCCATGATAAATTAGGTTTTTTAAATAACTTAAGGTAGGGGAAACAATAATCACAACCAAGTCGTCCATTTGTAAAGAAATGCTTTCCAGTAAACACCTCCATCATAAAGGAGAGAACAGACAGCAAAGTCCTCCTCTATCACTAAAATTCAGGTTTTGCCACAGAGGCAGAGCAGACAGCACGAGCTAAGCTCCGTACGTCACTGACTGATTATCTCCTGAGAGAATAATGCAGCTTTCACATCAAGAACACACAGTTATAGGTCTCTGCAAGAAATTGCTCAGAAATACAATTAGCAGGTAATGTAATTGAACAAATATGTCTCGTGGAAAGGACATAAACTTCAAATTAACCTGGGCCTGAATGGACCTTGTTGTTGATCACATTTCATACAAGCTTCAACAAAGCCAGCCTCAGACTGAAGGGACACTCAAACCATCAGTCATGCTGAGCCAAAGCCTGCACCCAACAGGAGCTTATGAACACAAGAAAAATCTACTTGCATATTTTTAATTCAACATATTCTATTTGGGATGTTGTTGTTTTGATATTCAAACAATTCCCACTGGCATTCAAGTTATTCATGATTTGTTCTATCAGCCCAGCCAGGAGAGCAGTGAACTGCAGCTGGGGAGGCAGGAGGTAGAAGAGGCTGAAGAAGCTCCATGGACCCTCAGAGAGGTTTTGTATCCTTTCAGTGCATGGATGTGTGTGCAGGAGGAGAGCAGGCTCTTGAATCAGAGCTGGTTCAAGGCTTCCTGGTGGCACCCCCAAGGGAATGCCTTCAGACACCAAAGCTGTGTGCATGCATCACCTATTATCTGCACAAGGGAGTCCTTTCCACGCCTCCAGTGTTTGCCACAGAAGAAAGCATTAAAAATGAAGGTAAGACCTGCCTGCTCCTGTCCCACAGCAGAACAGCACAAACATGTGCCATCACTCATCCCCCCGTGCCTACTGAATTATTCCCCCTGGCTCTGAAAGCAAGGGCCAGCAAGGAGAAAAGTATCACAGTTACAACAACTGAAACCAAAGTGAAAAACCGGCATTTGAATGGCTCCACTCTTTCAGGAAAACACCTCCTTAGAGCAATCAGTAGGTGCCACGTCCCCTGTAACTGGCATTAGGACATAACCACTGCACTGATCCCCAAAAGGAACCAACACCAGCCGTGCAGCAGCACTGCAGGGCGAGCTCCATCCCCACATCCACCTCTCCCCAAAGTCCTCCAGGTTTGTACAGCCTCAGATAGATTAATAAAACTGACCAAGGATGAAGGAGGACTAAAATAGCTGCTTGCTTGCTTTCTGAAGCCACTGGCAAAAATCAAACCAATTAAAATCATGATCTGAGTCAGTTTTAGTCGATTGTTGGCACCTCGGGCAAAGCGCCTCTAGAGCAGAGCTGAAGTTGGTTTCCAATTTAACTGTCAGTGAGACAAAGAAGGGGCTTGAGAAGATGAAAGAAGGCATTAATAATGACAGAGGCAAAGAGCTTGGTCCACACCATGGGCACAGGATTTGCATCAACTTCCCACTCCTGTCTGACAGCAAGCCTGGCCCAGGGCAATAATAAAACCAGGAATCAAAGAGGAAAACTTGAACAAAAAAAAAAAAAAGTAATACATAGTCAATAAAGAATATTTTTACAAAGCAGTTTAAACCAAATGTTCCCAGAAAAAATGTTTCCAATGGGCAGGTGACAAAAGCACCTCACAGAGCACTGTGGATGTTTCATGGACAGCAAGTCCTGTCACCTGGCCAAGCAGAGAGGGAGGCTGGGATCATCAACTCCAACAGAATAAACAAACAGTACAAGATGCTCTGACAGACCCCTGACACAGGAGTCCAAAGCTAAAAAAACCCCAAGTGATCAAACAACAATAACAAAACCACCACCAGAGGACAGAAGCTAAAAATAAGATTCAGCAATGCTGCTTTTCATCAGGTGTTCCTCTGTGCCTGAAAGCAGAGAGCCTGCAGTGAGCAATAACTGCCCTCCCTTTGGATTCAGAAAGACACAGAGCTCATCAATTCCCAGTAGCTCACACACTGCTTGAGCCAAGGCATCGCTCTTCTGGGGAGCTAAAAGAAGAGCAAGGAACTGTTACAACTCTATAAATCACGTAAAAAACCTCTATAAATTGTATAAAATCAACGCTTTAGATCTCTAAACCCCACGGGGAGATGAACTGGGAGGCTGGGTCCTGGCACAGGCTGGCTCTGCTCTCACACACGCGTGGTGCTGTGTGAGCTGTGCCCACACACCCCTGGCCCTTCTGGGCTAAGGGAGGAACTCTTCTTTGCAGGAAAGCCTGGCAAGGTGCTTGTTCCCTTCCAGCTGCACCCTCAGTGCTTCAGGCTGATCTAAAGTTCAGTCCTTACGGTTCATGAGGCACTGAGAGCAGCATAGGAAGGATTTATGTGTTTGTCATCCTAGCTTGTGGGGACAGACTCCACAGAGGATCTGAAAAGGGACCACTTTCCAGAGGTAGCCAAGGTGCAGGAAATAATTAAGAGGTGGACAACTGATAGTCTTTGTATTCTGAGATTCCCATCCTTAACCTCATTCCAGATGAAGTGAAAAGGATGGAGATGTGACATGTTTCCAAAAGGACTAGCTGAAAAAAACATTAACCTGGATACGTGCAAAGAGCAGTGCTGAACACCACAGCACCCAGAGAACAGCCTGGTACTACACAGGATAGGAATTTAGCTACCACCACGCCACATCAAAAAAAACTTCATCACATTTCAGTTTTCTAATTTAAAATCTGTCCCACGCCTTCCTCATATGTCTGCACGTCCTGATCAATTACCTTACATCAAAGCCTTGCTGTACACACTCACAAGTTTTAATTGATTTACTCAAGTCAGTGAGCAAGGAATAAATTACATCTTAGGAAATAAAGCTGGGGCAGCCCGCTTCACTGCTGCAAGATTTAAAAGCTCAGGAACAAAGGCAGATCTGGGTTGTTGCCACAGTTTGATCTTAATCCTGAAACTGCCCGGTGCTCCGAGAGCTGTGCTAGCCCAGCTGGTCACCAGCCAGCCCAGGGATGGTTTGTATCAGTGTGGCCAGGCTACTGAGCCTACAGCTACAGCCATAAACTGACACTGATCACAGCAGCATTAGCTAGAATTCATACAGCATCAGCCATTCTCTCTACACAGCAAAACAGACATCACACTGCACATCTGCATGCTGAACAGAAGATGTACACCAAACTAACAGTTCCATGCTTTGTACTGGTGTTTTGAGTGGGTCAAAAATTGATGCCACCACGTTTTAAAGGCTCTTCATTCACACCGTATTTGCCAAGGTGTTAATGGTCCTTCAAGACCCTTGAGTCAATAATCCTTATGCTTGTGAATAAAGGTAAAATATCAATAAGAAACACAAAGATAATGCAAGAGACTGTATTATACAGTATAATTCCCAAAGCCAAGTTTTGAAGCACAAGCAACCAAAATACAGCAGAACTGGAGAGGCAGCAGCTGCCTTCAAGGACATCCAGCACAGGATGGGACAAAACTTCAAACCACACTGTTTCAGTTCACAGCATCTTCCAGGCAATCTGTGAAGATGCAAACTAAACACAGGATTCTGCTCCCTTTTATTCACCAACATGGTTTTCTGCTGCTGCAAGATCAGATTTCAGGAACCAAATCTGTTTCTCTTACATGCTTCAGTCTCTGTTAAACTTGCTGGAACTACCATGGCAATTCCTTGACACACACAAATCCCACACTGCAGAACCAAGCCCCAAAATTACAGTTCATTGTAGCAATCTTCAGGCCTATCTTAGAACACTGATTCAACACAACCCCCTACAGACTTTTTATAAAGAGAAAAACTGAAAAAAAAAAAAAAAAAAGAGAGAGCAAATATTTAAAATATTCATCACAACAGTGGCCAGCACTATGAAATGCAAAGCATATCACACTTCCAGTGAGGATTTGATTCAGGAAGGCTGGTACTGAACAGCACAAATCACGTTTCAGTCTGACCTGACAGGACAGTACTGGCTCAGATTCTGTTCTTTATAAGGTGCCACCCAAACAAACACAGATGAGCTATCAAAATATCTTGCCCCTAGTTATTCAAACCCATCCCATGCACAGGGACAGTTCGGAATCCTTAAAGCAGCAGTAAGAACAATAACTAGAGATCTGACTGAGGAGGCAAAGGCACTTTAAGAAAAGCAATTGAAAAGAAGAGTTTCACTCAGTGCAAGAGCTGTGGATGAAGTAACAGCAGAGATGTTCCCAGCTTTATGAAAGAAGAGCAGTGCATTTTCTCTCAGTGACACAGGTACCTGACAAACAGCTCACTCAGACTCTGAACCACGGCAATCGAAGCCTGCCAGGTTTTCTCCATTTCTTTCACAAGCCTTTTGTCACTCACTCAGGCTACTTCATGCACAGTGGCTGCTTCTGAAATGCATTTAACGTGAATTTGTGATAGTGGAACATGGCATGACAAGAATATCCAGTATTCACTGATAGGGGCCCCAACCAGAGCACTCCCAGGTTTTAGGTAAATGGAAATAGAGATGTTTGGCACCTTGCAGGACAGATTGTCACATCTCTTCTGCACCATTTCAGGCTGTCAAACCTGTGCACTTCCACTGCAGTCTGGTATTACTACGAGTTATACCCATAATATCTCCTCTTCCATTACATCCCTCAGCTTCCTTGTGCTCTCCAGAGACTTCTCAAAGCTAATTTTCCATCATTCAAAGTCTCAAAGAATTTTCTTTCTCCTGACACTGCACCACACTTTCTCCCTCTTCCATTCTCAGCCTGGCACCTCTTATTCATTCCATAAAGCAATTTATAGTTCATCCTCCATGATCAAATGTGGAGTGAAATAAAAACCAGACCAAAAGGCACAGCCACTGACTTAAAACCCTGCTTTTTTCAGCTGTTATACAGTTCAAAATCTCTTCCTAACATTGTTCAGAAGAGCCTAACTAATTTTTCTGATCATACTCAAAAGTCTTTTGAAAACATCTCAGTTTTGACAGGAGGCCTTTTCAGACCAAGGGTGGAACAAGGACAGGGATGGAAAACCTGACAGGTCTTTTTCATTCAAAGAGCTCCAGCGTGACTATTTTTCCTGAGTAACCTCAAAGAAGTTTTGCTTATGTCCAAGTCGGGGAACAAATTCAAATTTTTAAATCCTGAAAGTTGACATGAAAAGAACTGACAACTTTCACAACTCTGCATAATCCTTTTTTTCTCTACATTCATTAATTGCTGCCACTTAATTTAAGCATCCCTAAACAAGAGCATCTACTACTCTTTAATGAACTACTAGGAAAAAGTACAAGTTTGTCTTTCTCCTGTCTTCCATGGTGCTCTCTCCTTGTACAGGAGTTACTGGATCACCCCCTATAAAGCTTTCACTCCTCTCCATCACCTAACAGGAGACCCCTCATGAAAAGACTTATTTACAGGAATCCCCAACATCCCAGAAATCACGTGATAGAAATTCCTCCCAAAGACACAATTATACACAATTATTTTCAAGCAGAACTTGAAAATTGGGGTTTGCACTGATAATCTGAAAATTCCCAAAAACAAACAACATGAAACCCAACCCCAAAACAAACACCCCAGCCAAAAAAACCGAGTGTGCTGCTCGCCAGTGGCCAAATAGCACAGCTCCGCACGGTCAGCAGCCAGGCTTCAGCACCAAAGCAGCTATTCCTCCATCAGGCTCCCTGGCCAGGCAGTGTGTCCTGACCTCACAGGGGTCTGGAACAGGTCACACCTCACCAGAAATCTCTTTTCAGCTGCAGTCACATTCTGACACTCTGCTGCTGGAGCCTCTCCATGAGGTGACCAAGAAGAACTTTGGCATTCGATCCCTTTTGACTCACTTCACTTTCACCACCTTTTATTGAGTTCTGCCAAAACAAATGAAACCCAATATCCTTTCCTCAGAAAGCAAACACGGGGCACAGCGAGGAGAAGAGAAGAAAGAGCAGCAGATGAAAGTCACTCCAGCTCTCCTTGCCCAATCACTTGAAAGCAGCCTGCTATTTTTGGCAGTCTCTGAACATTCGGTCACTGGTATGCAAGATGAGAAGAAACGTAAAGCAGAGCACATGACAGACCTGCTCTGACCAGCGTGGCTGCAGGGACTTCTCTCCCCTTCCCAGCAGGAGAAATAACATTTCCACATCTGCAGCGTGGGCTGGGCAGGAGCACCTGCACTACATGATTGCCTCAAACAGCTACAAATCCCAGTGCCCTTAGGAAATGCATCCACCTGTCATCCCCACCAATACTACAACTCCCAAAAACACCTCCACATCTTTATTTTACTAGGGAAGACTTTCACAGATCAGGCGTTCCAGCTCTGCACCCCACTGAATGTGTCAATGGCTTGCAGTGACTACTGGGTCCATCCTGATTTCTCACTCTCCTGCAGCACTCGGAGGAACAAAGTGTAAGTGACAGCAGTTCAGAGCACTGTGTGTAACTGCAATTAAAACATTTATCATTTTCCAGGCAGTACTACAGCACAACTTGGGCAAATTGAGGTGCAAGAGCCACATAAGAATCTCACATGTGTGCCGAACACAAAAGATAGCTGCACAGAACTCCACAGCAGATGTAAAATCCAAAGGAAGAATGCGCCTGTGTAAGCAGTTTGACAGCACACTGACAATGTGTGGAAGTAAATCCAGTCTCAGCTATGAACATTGTGGGCAGCACCAACGAGCTACTCAAGAGACACAAGGGAAGAGAGAGGAACCCACCATGGGTAACTGCTGGAAGAACAAAACCAGAAGAAATCTGTGTGCCCTTTGTCCCTGCTGGGCAGGGGAGGGTGTGAGCAGAGCTGTGCATCACCTGCAGCTCACCCTGCACTGCTCCCTCCTCCTGCTGGCTCTCCCCCCTGCCCCCCTCTCGTAGCTTTCCTCTCTAGCTCTTTCATACTTTTTTTACATTGGATCTTTCCATTTTATGCAAGAAAAAAAATGTCCTGTGCTTCTTCCCTTCATTTAATGAAAATCAGAAATGTCTAAAATTTGAGCAAAAAGTCACCTACAAAGAAGAGGAAAAACTGATTTCCCTTTCCTGGAGGCACTCAAAGGTTTCTGAGCACAGTCCTGAGTGATATGCTCAGGAGATCCTGCTGGACTGGACTGGAGGAGCTCCAGTGCTCCCTGGTGAGGACCATCCTGTGATTCCGTACACAGAATGAACAGAAAAATAAAACAATTAGATGAGTGCTAATTACCACTGGATTTGAATATACAGGCTATAAACAGAGGACAGGGGCAAATGGCTCAGAACTCCTAAACTTCTATAATTAAACTCAGTGGATAAAACCTGAGTGAAGGTCCTGGAAGCACACAGCTGATGGTTGGGTTGTCACCTCTGCTTGCAATCCCTGGGGAAGCCACCAGCACCGGGAACAGTCACTGTGGTCAGGACAGAGAGGGAACTATCCAGCTGCTGCCCAGGGAGAAGGGAAGTGACCCGTCACCTTTGTCACCAGGTGCTAGGGCTCAGTGTCACCCATCACCGTGCTGAGCTGTGTCACTGCCCAGCGCTCAGCCCTCTGTGAGGTGACAGCAGCGATGCCCCAAGAGGCTTCCGGCACCTCCCAGGTGGTTCCAGAAGGTTCCACCGAGGCCTCCCCAGTCATGGCAGCAACACTGGGTATGTTTGCAGGGGATGGAGGAGGGAGAAGGGCGAGCAGATGGGTGCTGGACTGGTGAAATCCCACTGTGGGACATCAGCCCCAGCTGGGAGAGCCCACAGGAACCGGGACACAAACCCAGAGCAGCTCAGCACTGCTGTGCATCCCCTGTGCCGAGCAGAGGTGAAGCTGTCACTTCACACAGTGACACCCAAAGCCTGCAGAACATTCGGTCAGGTGAGGACTCCACCATACCCACTCTGATCTAATCCCTCTAATACACAACAAATTCATCCTAAATTGGGTGGCAACTAAAGGCACATGTATCAGAGATATCAAGCACTGGTTAAACAATTTATTCCTAAGGCCACCGAGAGAGCCTAATATCAGTTATGTCAAGCCCCAGGTTGTGAAAAGCATCTAGCGAGTCCCTGGGCCACAGAAGAGTGATCTCTATAAATACACCCTCATTTCAGCTGCGAGCACAACCAGTGTCACAGGTAACGAAGCACCACTAGCTCAGATTTAGTCAATCTTGAGCCGTGTGCATGTAATGCAGCCCAGATCAATGGTAATTCGATTGCTATTTCAGGAATATCTCTTCTTCCTACTTCATTTCTGTCCTCTGCTCCCTCCCACCTCACAGTGATGCTCTAATTATTCAAACAACGTAAGCAGTGTTCAATCCATGCCAGCCCTTTACTCTTTTAGCACTGACCTTGCCTTATACATCACTCGCACAAAACTAATTAACCGGAGAACAGTCTCACTTTACACTCTCTTCATGAAAAGAGCTGAACTGTTACCTGCCTCAGGGTGCAACTGAAATTATTTCTGTCTTCATCTCACTCAGCAACACAATACAAATATTGAGCATGAAACAAGACCAGGCAATTAATGGAAACCCTTTACCCAGGATACCAAATACAAAAATTAAAGGATTATTATAAGTAACATATATAATATAGTTGTCTCATGAACTTCCACGTAAGCTTGACCAAGACATGTTTTGGGAAAAGCAGGGAATTTTGTTAGGTCAAATGACTGAGTTGAGGGAAGAGAAACAGTTTGGGCTACCCAAGCCCTAGAGCCAGGCTCAACTAAGAGGGACAGGAGTGGCTAAGAAACCTTCAGAGGAGATCTGGAAACACAGAACCTGAGAGAGCATCCAGCCACCAACAGGGCAGCTCCTGCCCAAAGTACATAAACACAAAAATCCTGGTCTGAAAAATGCTCAGCTAGAGGCTGCCCAGGATGTGAGGCTTGTCCTCTCAGAGTTACAAGGGTTTTGTTTGTACACAGGACACCTCCAGGTTCACAGAGGATTCTATAAAAGCAGGGATTCACTGCTTGCAGGAGATTGAGGGACAGGACTTGCCCTGTGTTCACCCCTAAGGAAATGGTTCCTACAACTCTGGAGCTGTGCCTTCAACACACAGCGAGGAAAAGCAGAAAATGAACATTCATTGACCCAAGGCTACCCTGCAGCATTCAACTCCCAAAGCACAGGGCTCAGACCAGTGCCTTGAGGACATCCCAGTAAATGGCACCAACACAGTTAATGACAAGTACTGGGGGTGGCCACTGACCCGAGATGCCAGAAGCCCAAGCCACGCAAATTCTCCTGCATCTGCACCAGGCTGGTGCTCCTGCCTTTGCAGCAATGCCCTGTGGGGCTTCTCGTCTTCCAGGCTTCATCTGCCTCGGAGTTTTTCCTTTGAAGATGAGATTTGGCATCTGCCAAGAAGCAGCTATTATTAAGTCTTCCTCTAGAAGCAAATAAAAAAAAAAAAAAAGATGACTTCTACTACCTTCTGTACAACATGGACAGCAGCCACACAAGAACCAACACTAACAAGCCCAGGAGCTTGTCCCTGAAAATCCTGTGTTGCTGTGGATTTCCTCAACACTGAAAATCATTCAAGAGCATCAGCACGGATGTGCTGGCATTTTGATCTCAAGACTGCTTCCACTTTTTCATTGCTGACGTTTCATCAACATATGTGAGGGCCACTGTCTTGGGATTGAGAGGGAAGGATGTTTCTTTTAAAGAGAATTACTGTCATTTGTGGAGCAAAGCCAGTCCCAGATAATGAGTCATAACAGGAGGTAGTTACTGTAAATATTCCAAGCATGGGCACATTAACAACCACCCACTAATGACAGGCAATGCCACAGGCAGACACAGAACTCCCACTGCTGTAAATGGGAGTTCTGAATGGATCAGAACCTCAGCCAAGCACCGAGCAGCCACTGTGACCTGCAGCATCAATATCCAGGGTGGGATGGGTCATGGCCCAGATTCTGGCTGTCACTCTCCAGTGGGAGATACAGGCATCTATTCAAAGTGAAATCTGGAACCTCAGACAGAAAGCTCAGAAATTTCTAGTGTGAACAAAACAAATGCACTGTGTTTAATACTTGTTCTCCAGTGTCATTCACTGTTTATAATACAAACACAAGTTCTGATGTGTCAGCCAATAGCACCAATTGACCACAAAAAGACCAAATCTGCTGCTGGCAAACATCTGCCTGAAAAGATCCCCAAGCTCATATCCCAAACTGCAGCTGCGGCTGAAGTTTGGTGGGGCTTTTGGTCTGAAATCCAAAAGATCTGGCACCCAAATTTCTGACAAAAGACAAAGAAATGCCTGCCTGTGACCTGAGCTGGCCAAGCAGCTCTCCAGGCAGTCAGCACTGCGTTCCCTTCCCCCTTCTCACCCAGGGCTGCACTTGCTGCTAATTTTGATTCCGTGGACTCAGACCAAGACGTGGTCAGTTTACACTCTGCTCCTCCTCAGTCCCTGAAGTAAGTTACTTTCTCATGATTCAGTACTATGGAAATATAACTGTTGAGATCAGCTTCTTTATTTTTGTCAGCTTTTCTCCAGACCTTTCAATCATAAAATACATCATACTATATTCCTATAAAGCCAGGAAAAGCAGCAATAGATACCTCAAAAATCTGACTTTTTTCCTGCCAAGTGATTTCTCTAAGTGCTGTTCTCTGCTGTCACTGAATTAGAATAGTACCTGTGCTTCTAAAGTTTTCACTGTTATTGTCAGTATTTCAATACACTTTTCTCAGAACAGAACTTTCAGCTTCAAAAATGCTCCTATTTTGCTTTCCGCAGAAGAAAATACGCTCTGCATTTTCTCACTGCTTTATGGCTGAGGTTATCAGACTTTTGGACAAAAGCTATCCAAGTTCCTTGTGGTGACAGTACGGTGACAGGAAGAGATCCCCCTGTATCTGCTTTGATGGGGAAGCCAACAGTACATAAACTCCTCAGCAAAAAGAAAAAACAAATGCAGATGAATCCACTCCTCAGACTTAGTTTGAGACTCTCTGCTCCAGCACAGCAAATTGCACAGCAGCCTCTGGAAAGAGCCTGCCTGTAATACCAGACAGCACGAGCTCTCTAAGGCCCTGGTCCAAAGCACAGGGCTTTCAGCACATCCCAGATCCCTTTCCAATGCCCAGTATTCTCCTACTGCCCCACAGGTCTCCCCCAAACAGAAGATAAAGACTATTTAATTCAGAACAGGTTATGTTGATACAGCCCCAAGGAGCGATGGGGACACTCAACGTACTGTGCCCAAAGTGCAAGGCAAAACCTTTTGGGGAAAACACCCTGCCACACCTGAGGCTCTGTGCACAGCAGGTCTGTGGCAGGATGAGAATCTGCCTGGTGGAAACTGCTCTGCTGTGCTGGGAATGCACCCAGAGCATCTCCTGAGCACAGGGCTGCTCCCAACCCAACCATCAGTGACCAGTGCAGTGCTGGGAATGCACCCAGAGCATCTCCTGAGCACAGGGCTGCTCCCATCCCAACCATCAGTGACCAGTGCAGTGCTGGGAATGCACCCAGAGCATCTCCTGAGCACAGGGCTGCTCCCAACCCAACCATCAGTGACCAGTGCAGTGCTGGGAATGCACCCAGAGCATCTCCTGAGCACAGGGCTGCTCCCATCCCAACCATCAGTGACCAGTGCAGTGCTGGGAATGCACCCAGAGCATCTCCTGAGCACAGGGCTGCTCCCAACCCAACCATCAGTGACCAGTGCAGTGCTGGGAATGCACCCAGAGCATCTCCTGAGCACAGGGCTGCTCCCATCCCAACCATCAGTGACCAGTGCAGTGCTGGGAATACACCCAGAGCATCTCCTGAGCACAGGGCTGCTCCCAACCCAACCATCAGTGACCAGTGCAGTGCTGGGAATGCACCCAGAGCATCTCCTGAGCACAGGGCTGCTCCCATCCCAACCATCAGTGACCAGTGCAGTGCTGGGAATGCACCCAGAGCATCTCCTGAGCACAGGGCTGCTCCCATCCCAACCATCAGTGACCAGTGCAGTGCTGGGAATACACCCAGAGCATCTCCTGAGCACAGGGCTGCTCCCAACCCAACCATCAGTGACCAGTGCAGTGCTGGGAATGCACCCAGAGCATCTCCTGAGCACAGGGCTGCTCCCATCCCAACCATCAGTGACCAGTGCAGTGCTGGGAATGCACCCAGAGCATCTCCTGAGCACAGGGCTGCTCCCATCCCAACCATCAGTGACCAGTGCAGTGCTGGGAATGCACCCAGAGCATCTCCTCAGCAAAGGGCTGCTCCCAACCCAACCATCAGTGACCAGTGCAGTGCTGGGAATGCACCCAGAGCATCTCCTGAGCACAGGGCTGCTCCCATCCCAACCATCAGTGACCAGTGCAGTGCTGGGAATGCACCCAGAGCATCTCCTGAGCACAGGGCTGCTCCCATCCCAACCATCAGTGACCACTGTGAGATGCTGAGCTGTTCTCCAGATCCTCATATTCCTGCTGACCCTGAGAACAGGACACAGCAAGGAGTAGTGCAGCAGACCTCTCATTAGGGGTAGTAATGAGCTAAGACTCTCATTTACCTACACAAAAAAGGTCTTGGTTTATTCCTTTTACACATTATCCATCCTGACTCCAACTAACCACATACTACAGCAAACTCCCACAGCAGTTTCTTTAGCAGGCTCTGACTGAGAACAGGTTATTTCTTGCTGGATTATGACTACAAGCATTAGTTTGCAGACTCTGACCACAGGTTTCACCTCACTCAACTATGACTGCACATCCCCACCACAAGGTGTAACTGCAGACCCAGACTGACCTCAGAGTGTTCCTTCAGTTCCTTGCTCCTCAGAGCTTCTCTACCTCCTCCAGCTCCTTTGCCTCCAAGCTCCCCTGACCAGCCACCCCACCCCTTGTATCACATTTTATTAGTCACAGCTACATCCCATTAAGAGCAAGGCTGTTCTCTGGGAATTAGTACAGATGTGACTGTCAGGGGCAAGGTCACCTGTAATCTTCTTCTACACCTACAAGGAGAGACAGGACACCTGCCCCAGGATGAACCAAGCCAGAGGGGACAGGCTGCTCTCTGGAACCAGCTGCTGCTGCCCCAACCAGCCTGCAGCCTGGAGCAGCAGCAGCAACACTGCCCACCTGCCTGTGGGAGGGTACCTGGCTCACAGCACCCTGCACCTGCCCAACCCTCACACAGCCCGAAAAAACAGGAGGGAGGAGAAATCAGTGCCATCGTCTGCCATAATCTTATAGGTACACGCTCCCAGTTAATGCAGCATCTTGCAGAAAGTAAAGGTGCACATCCCTGACTTCATTCTGTTAATCAATGAGCTTTATTTAATATTAGTGTAGATAATTCTCAAATGTCCACAGTCACTTTTAAAAGCAACCAGATACTGAAAACACAGTCCTCACTGGGTTTTCTAGGCAGGACTTAGAAGTGAGACCTACACACTCTAAAGCAAGAAGTTACTTTCCTGTTTGGCTTCAGAAAAGAAGCGGGGGAGGGGGAACCCAACTATTTTAAATAAAAATAGATTTTTATACTTCTGTAACACCTGCAGAACTCCACTGACACCACTTTACAAAAGTGTAATTTAACTGCAAACATCACTGCAAGGCAGTTAAGCATTTGCTGTGGATTGTGCTTGTTCCCACCAAAATCCATGGCCCTTCAAGGCTTCATATAAATCAGGTTTTTTTCCTAAAAAGACCCACCCCAAAAGCCGAATGAAGAAAATAAAAGAAGAAAGAAGAAGTTCAACAACTCATACAGCACAGCTCCTACATTTGGGCTGAACATGGCTTTCCCCAAATTCTGTCAATAACTACAGCAAGGTCTCACCTCAGGCATGGCCCTGCAATGCCTAAGGAAGCTTCAGCAGTAAGAAAAGCTGACACAGCTCTCACGGAGAAGCATTCCATGTTCTTTAGGCAAACATAACCCTGGGACACCTGCATTTACAGCAGGCATTCAAAGCACATCATGTTACCCTACAGGAACCAGCACCACAATAAGCTACTCCTATATAAAACATGATTATATTGCTCTTTGAAGGAGGGGTTAACTAACTCAGAAACACAGAGCTTTCTTTCAGGACTCCAGTGCCACACTACAGCTGCAGAAAAATGCAGGAAATGGTATCCCATCCCTTCCAGGCAAATCACTCCTTTATTGCGTAAAAAAAAAATTCCAACCAAACAAAAAAAAAAAATCTAACAGAAAACCCACCCATCACTGCCTGGATTTGCTACAGCTGGAGCCAAATTCAACATTCCCATTCAGGACTATTAACACTTCCAATCGCCAAAAGAGAATTCAGGTGGTTCAGAGGAAAAATAATTTCCTATTTTAGTCTACCACTCAAGAGAATGAAGACAACCACGCAGCCCATACATGAGCTAGTAAACATTAACTCCTTCCCCGCATCCCCGGAGCTTTTCTAAAAGCGATTTCACAGGTGCTAACCATGACTCACAAAGCACCTCACACGTACCAGTTCCTCCTGCTGTATCTAAAACTGCCTCTTCGCTTGGTGCTAACACAGAAAGTTTTTAAGTGAGCTCAGGCAGTGGAACAGCATCTCCTGGAAGCAGAGTAGCACCAACTGCTTTCTCCTGGGAGCCTGAGAATATTCACCTTCTGGTATCCTGTCAGCACTGACATCACAGCCTCGCACGTCTCAGGCATCCCTGACTCATTACAGACATACAAATGCCTTTGTTCCACTGCTCTGAAACGTGCCAAAGTCTGGACACCGGCAATTTCAGACATGAAATGTGTCATTAAAACTTGTCGTCATAGCACAAAATGGAAAATGTAAGCCTGGTTTTTAAAGAACAAGCTTTCAGACAAGCAGAGTGTAAGTATGGCAATTTCTTTTTGCTTACGGTTATAAGGCGGTTCTAAATCATACAAAATAATTCCTCAAAGGCAGGAATCTTTTGTTCTGCCCTGCTTAATAAATTATTTAAAGCACAATACAGTGAATAAGGCCACCATGGGAGAAAATCGAAACCAACTCAACTTCAGTGAATATAATGTAAAGGCAAAACATATTTATCCAGAAAATAGTTAAGTTTCACAACGCATCTAAGTAGCGAAGTTGGTTGTGTTACTGAGGAAAAAAAAATGTCATGCAAACACTAAGGATTTGGACATGAGACAAAACATAGTAAGAATGGGAAAGACAGAGCTGGGGAAAAAATTCACAGGGAAAAAAAAAAGGAAAGAAAAATTAAAAGCTTTCCAAAGTGTTAAATTTTCAAAATCATGAAATCAAAATGCTTTTTACCAAGAATAGAAAGGCTGTATTGTTTTGACTCGGCCTCTCAGGCTGCTAAGAAAGTGAAAGACGGGGAAGTGTCCCACTCCGTTTACAGAACCAGTGAATAAAGAGTAGTTTCTGGTCCTTCGGAAGGGCCCGGCCCACGGCCGGGTGTGCGGGAGCACTGGGGGCAGCGAGCCCCGCACCGCCCGCAGCCCGGCCAGGGCTGGGCACGGGGGACACGGACACCGCCACCTGTGCGACCCCGGCAGGGACCCCCGTACCCCGGTACGGACCCGGGCAGGGACCCCCCGTACCCCGGTACGGACCCGGGCAGGGACCCCCCGTACCCCGGTACGGACCCCCGGCCGTGCACCCGGCGCGGGCAGCCCGGCCCCGCACGCCCCCCGCGCCGCGGGGCCGGGGCGAATCGGGCCGGGGAAGCCCCCGTGCCCACCCCCGGTGGGGTCCCCCCGTGCCCGGTGCAGTCCCCTCCGTGCCTCCACGGCGATGTCTCCCCGCAGCACCGAGCACCCCCGGCCCGGCCGGGAGCCGCCCCCTCCCTCCCCGCGGGGCCCGGGGGGCTCCGATCCCGCGGGTGCCGCATTGAGCGGCCCCCGCAGCCGCGCCGGGGTGTCCCGGGGTGCGCCAGGGTGCCGGGCACGGCGGCACCGCTGCCTCCCGTGCCGGGGGCCCCCGGAGCAGAGCCCCCCTCCCGGCCCGGTGAGGTCGGGCTGCCCGCGGTCGGGCCGGGAACGAGCCGGTTCATCGGGGCGGCTGCGTCTGCCTTACCCTTGGAAGCATCTTTCTCTTCTTTGGGCTTGATCACCTTCCCGCTCATAGACCCCAGCTTGGGTGGGAAAATCCCCGGGAGCGTCGCGAATTCCGGCTGGACCCAAAGAACCCTCGGGCGGGGGGCAGCGTGCGTGCGTGTGGGGGATCCTCCACGCCGAAAAGGCAGAAATAACACCGGGAGAAGGGGAGGGGGACGCAGACGAGGAGCCGGCGAGCTGCCCGCTCCCCGGCGCGGAGCCTCGGAGCCCGGCGGCGGCGCGGAGCCTGCGGGAGCGGAGCGGGGAGCGGGGGGCTCCGGCAGCCGCAGCACCGAGCCCCTGCGCCGCTCGCCGTGCCGGAGACAAAAGCGATATTCCCTGTGTCTGCCCGGCCCCGGCCCCCTCCTTCCCCCGCCTCCCCGGCTCTGCCTCCCCTCCCCAGGGCCAGGGAAGCGCAGCTGGTCCTGCAAGTCCCACCGACCGGGGCGAGGGGGGTACCGTCACTTGGGGGGGGTTGTTCGCTTGGGTGTGTTTGGTTTGGGTTTTTCTCTTTTCGCATCCTCCCTTAATAATAATGGGATGGAGCAGCAGAGCTGCAGCCGCGGATAGGAGGAGGAGGAAGAGGACGCGAGTCCCCGTCACTGCAGAAGAGGCGGCAGGTTTACGCTGGCAGCAGCGAGCAGGGCTGAGGGGGCAGCTCCAGCCCCCCGGTTCCGCGTACCCCCTCCCCATCGCCCACACCATTAACCGGGGCTCCATTAACCGGTCCGGGGTGGGAACGGGAACAACACGCATCCCGCTGCCCTGCGAGGACAGAACGATGCCCGCGGCCGGAGCGGGACTGTTCCCCCGCTCTGGGGCCGCTGCCACCCCGGTGCTGAGGGCGGCTCTGCCCGCGGGACCCCAGTCTGCGGTGCCTTCGGGGGGCAAAGGGGATCGGGTTCCCTCGACAGCGAACACGCAGAGCTGCCGCCCAGCCCTGCTGCCCTGCCCCGGGGCGTGGGACGGAGCTCACCCTCTCCCTCCCGCTGCTCCATCCCCTCGGGGAGCAGCACGGGACCCCCCAGAGCAGCCAGAGCCCCTCACCTGTAGTACAGCGGCGTGTCCCGCCCCCCTCCTCCCCCTGGCCCCGTTCTCCTCGGCGGGGCAGAACTTCCTCTGCCGGGGCCGCCGCGGTGCCGGGAGAAACCCGATGCACCCTTGGAGCCCCGCTCGGCAGCGCCCAAAATAAATCGCCGGAAAGGGCGAGCCGTGCAGTGCCTGGGGAACCCCTCGGGGCTCGTCCTGCCCCTCTCCCCACGGCCGGAGGGGCCTCTTGGGGCGGGGCACACGGGGGGTTTCTGCAGGACCCGGGGCGAGCGGGACAGGGCTGGCAGCCCGGGGAAAGCAGGGCACTCTGTGCCCCTCTGCCCGCCGGGGGTCCCCGGCGCAGCAGCAGCCCCGTGGCCGCTATTTTTAGTGGGGCCGAATTCCTGCCCGGCACCGTGCCCTGCTGCAGCGTGGGACAGCCGGGGATAGCTCGGCTTTTCCCTGCCCCTGCTGCCCTGCACCTGTCCCTGCCCCAGTCCCTGTTCCTGTTCTTGCCCCAGTCCCTGCCCCAATCCCTGTTCCTGCCCCAATCCCTGTTCCTGCCCCGGTCCCTGTTCCTGCCCTGGCCCCTGCCCCTGTCCCTACCCGGCCAGGATCACGCTGCTGCTGTGTTCTTACTCACAACAGCCTCTGAGGAGGTGGGTGATGAAACACGGCGTGGGATGGAGTCCCACTGCCGCTGCACACAAGTGGCTGGAGATCAAGAGCAGTTCGGGATGTTCGAAGCTAAGAATCAGGAGCTGGGATGGCAGCTGCGATCCTGGCTCTTCATTGACTTGGGAGGGTCAGCTTTGCTTTGCGGAGACACAGGACTGCTGGGGAAATGGTGAATACCTCACCATTGCTGGAGGCATTTAAAACCACAGCGATGTGGCACTTACGGACATGGTTTAGGGGGGAGCATGAGAGTGCTGGCTAACAGATCTGATGATCTCAGAGGCCTTTCCCAGTCAGAATGACTCCAGGATTCAATAAGCCCTCTGATAGCGGAGTTGCAGTGCTCTCCGTGTAAGTCTATTTTACATGAGCCTCTTCAGCTGTTTGGGTTTTAACACATGGGACTCTCCAGGGGGTTAAAAATCTGGTCTTTCCTTGTCTTTCTCTCCAAACAGGGACCACTGAATCCAGAGAGCTGGAGGTGGAACGGGGAAGGAGAGATTCTCTGGTTCAGCTGAGCCAGCACTGTCACAAGTAGCTGATGAACCCCAGCAAGGAGATTTCAGCTGTCCAATACAACTTGGAGCTGAATTTCAAAGGCACTTGCAGTCTTTGCTGAGAGTCAGTGACAATTCACACTTTTGGCCTGAGATCTTTCCAACACCAAATGTCACCCATAAACGCTGTGTCAGTGCTGACAGTGAGCCCGCCTCACCTGAGCCATTCTCAGCTTTGCCAGACCTGTTCAGTTCTGCAGGAATAGTTACTACATCGTAAAATGAGGCCTATACACTCAAACTTACTGCACTGGAAGGAGGGAGCAGCTCAGCAGGTTGTGAAGAATTGTACCAACTGGTGGGCAGAGGGAGCTGACCCTGCTGTTTTAAAATGAGTTCGTTTTCCCCCTTACCAGTTTTCAGGGCCTAGAAGTGTGAGTTAAAACAGTAATAAAATATCGTGTTGTGTATGCAAAATATAAGGGGATTTGTATGAAGGCTCATTGCAATCCAGGTACAGTTTGCACAGCCTTTAATTTGAAAGCTGCCTTGATGGCTGGAATATCCTAGTGGAGATGGTGTCTGTGGTCAGGATGCTGACTTATGTCTTCAGATTCCCTCATCAGCTCCTCACTTTGAAGTGAGCCTCCCTGGATTTTAGGGAACTCACTTCAGGTCTGCCTTTGCAACAGAATTTCTTTAACTCGCAAATATTTCAACATTAATCTGAGCCTCAGTGTCTTGGTACATCACTTCCCAACTATAGCAGGGAAAATTGTCACCTCCTTGCTCAGAAACACTCGGATACTGCGGTGGAAGAAGTGATATACAACAACTGCACAGCACAGCCAGGCTCAGGCAGAAAATTCCCTACACATGGCCCTGACATGGATCCTGTACCTCTCACTGACAGCATTCTCTGAGTTTCTGAATTTACAGCAATTTCTGCACCTCCAGAAAAATCAGGTACCCAGAGGAAGATTTAGTGAAGTTGAGTACAAAGAAATCTGATGTGTCCGTGGAAATGCTGTTTAGGTGTTCCCTGCCTGCCTGTGTTCCTTGAGAGGGTTGAAATTCAAGATAGCCTTTGTTAGGGGGAGCATGATTTAAAGTCAAATATCAGCAAATTGTTCTAATTGCACACCTTTAGTGTGCCTCCCCACATTGGATTGAGTCATTTAAGCTGAGTGGCAGCAAGCCAGGCAGCACAAATGGCTGGAGCATCATCTGTACCCTTGTATGATGTCTGAGCTCTCCTTCCCAGAGGGACAAACGCGATTGCCCCAGGCACAGCAAGGCTCACAAGCTCCGGGTGTGAAGTGAAACATGAGGCTTTTGTAGCAGCCACACACAGAGATGGTATTTGGGCTCTCTGAATGCTCCCAGCTCGGGGTGGCTCTCGGGGAGCAGACACAGCAGAGCTGACAGGTTGCACGGAGCTGTGCCTCTGCTGAGGGCGTTTATTCCCTCAGAAACATCTCCCAGAAGGTTCTTCTTTGGCTCAGGCTTGGCTAAGTTGAGTATCACGTAACAGTCTGAAACTGTAAACTGTAAGTGCTTTTGTACAGCAAATCTCGTGCTGCTTAATGTGCAGTAGCTGTATGTGTATAAAACACACACTCGAGTCATAAACGTGCTTTTCCTGCCCTCGTAAAATATCTACAGAGATATATCTCCCCTGAGGAATTTTGGAACTCAGATACAGCAGTGACATTGCTCCTCAGTGTACTTTTTCCTTGGTTCTTTGGCTGATTCTAAAGTTGAAATTTTCTTTTTTTCTGTAGGCAGGGGTTTGTAAAAGGTCCAGATTCGGCTCTTTTGTATAGCAGGAATCCTACATTGTGCCTTTAAAGCTTTATCATGATGGCTCCTGGTATGTTCCCAGTTAAATCTGAAGTAAAACTCTCCCTATATTCAGGCAGAGCAGGATTGGGCCTTACATTTAAGATTCCAAGCATGATAAAGTCTCACTAATGCAAGTACTTAATACTCATTTCAATTTATATTTCAATATTCATACTGGCATCTCGAGGTATCTACTCAATGTTGATAAAATAAGTAAGGCATGCGTCTGGTTTAGTAGCCAGTGTTTTGCAGTGGTGCCTATAAAATCAGCCCAAAGAAATCCATTGCACATCTCCTTATTTCCTGGCCTACCACTGCTTCAGTTGGAATGCCAGGGCACATTTCTGTACTAGCAGCCGTGTGTTACAATAAAACCCACAAGGGTTTACAGGTGAGATAAACACTAAACACAGGGCCAAAGCACAGCCTGTCCTCAAGTAGGCATGTCCCTGTTCAATGGATATCTCATTTGGCCCCCAAATTATTTTTACCATTCCCGTTCCTATGAAGTCTCAAGCATTACACAGATCTTTTTTGGGCAGATAGCTTGCTGTGCACAATCTTCCTCCTTCTGATTGCCAAAACCCAACCGTTACAAGCAAATAGAGTTCCAGCTAATGGATGGTACAGAGATTGCAGTTTAATTTCTCTAAGTAATTCAGTCTGATCCACAGAGACGCCCTTAGAAAATCCAAGTGGTTGAAGGAACAGTGATCACACATCCCTGGAGTGCCAGGTCCCACTGCTCTATCACTGCCCTCCTCAGCAGGACAGGGGACAGAAAATATAACAAAAGTCTCGTGGGTTGGGATAAAGACAGGTAGAGATCACTCACCAATTACTGCCACAGGCAAAACAATTAATTCAGTCTTACAAATAAATGAGAAGTAAAAGTGAAATCTTGAATACCTGCAAAAGAAGCTTCCTGTCTTTAAATCCCACTCAGAGTATCTCCAATAGATGCCTGCTTGCCAGCCCTCCTCTGAGGTTGCCCCTCTCCTCAAGTTTGATGAATTGCAGCTGTTTATGAATTCTCCTTGGCACCAGCAGTGTCACCCTGACTCCAGAACCTTCAGACGTGCAATAACCACTTATCACCACTGATAAATGGCCCTGAGGAGCAGTGACAGGGGGTTCAGGTGTGTCACAGGGCTGTGCTGCAGTGGGACAGGGCAATAAAGGAGCACCTTTACCTGTCCCTGTCCCTTCAGCTCAGCCAGCCCTGCCTGTGTTTGCCTGTGTTTGCACACACACAAAGCAGACAGCCTGGGTCCTGGCAGAAAGGAAAAAAAGGAAAGGAAAAAAAGGAAAAACTGAAAGATATTAGTTTAATTCAAGAAACTCATCTTAAAAAGAAAATTCTAAGCGTTGCAAGGAGCCTACAGTGTATAAGACAAGATATATTCTGCTAATTTGAACAGGCTCTTTCACACCAAGCAGCACTAGAATTGTGCTGCCACAAAGTAAGTTGCTTCCTCTGACACGAGCCTATTACCCCTATTGCTTTTATTCTTTTCCTCCATGGAATTGCCTTCTCTAAGATTCTGTGCAGTTCCCCCCATTGCCTTGGTTCTTTTTAACTTGCAGCAATTTTAAGCAGCACCTGATGGAATTTTTTCTATAATTTTCTTCCCTCAGACATGCTCTAGGTTCAGCCCTCCCCCAGGATCAGAAGATGAAGCTCACCCATATTGCAATGAACACTTCTGCACCATTTCTCCTCTTTCCTTGGGTCATGACCCTCTGGTTATGTGTCCCCAGGCTTCCCGTTCATTTCCAGCTGAGCTGAACTTGCAGCTACCGCATAAACCTCTCACATGTCTTCATCAAATGGCAGCTGGTATTTATGTGTCAACCAAATTTTGATCTCGATGACATGCACGGTGCCATGTGTGAGCAGGGGCAAAGAAATGGGAAATTCCATTTTATTTTTATGGAACTGTGTGAGTCTTTCCACCCGCCCCCCCCCCCCCCCCCAAATTTCCACAGCACAAAAGGCTGGCTGTAGCAGTGGTCGAGTAGCTAACTTGATCTTGGAGAAAAGCAGAGCTTTACTCTGAAAATCAAGTGTCTCATGGCTGGAGTTTTGTTTTTTTTTAACAAAGCAGACTTCAGGTAATTTGGGGGATTTGGATTTGTTTAAGGCAGAGCTTGCAGCTACAGCCTTTCTCCTTTAGACCAGATTCAAGTGCAGGTCCTTGCCTGGCCAGCGCAGGAGGATTCTGCCTGCTCATCCTTTGTAGAGAACCACAGCTACTTCAGGAGAGGTACCCTGTTCAAAGGACTGTACTTGGAGGTCAGAATTTAGAAAGGGAAAGAATTTTAAATGAGTTTGTGTGCATTTACAAATCTGTTTCTAGAGCTCCGTATGGACTGTGTTGATAAAATTGATTTTTTTTTTTTGTTTTGTTTTGTTTTTGTTTTCCTCTCTCCTCTTTTCAAAGCAGCAGCCAATCGGGGCGTTCAGATCAGAGATGCTGTGTGCAGTCACCTGTGTGCACCAACACTTGGCATTCTGTGGGAGGCGGAACAGCACCTAGGCTCAGTGCTGGTGACTGCAAATTGGTGACACCTTGTCATGCCATCCTTCACTGGCCTTTTCCTGAAACACTGCTGACACCACCTTGGAGCACCACTAAAATTGTGCTTCCAGCTTTGGCTCCCTGTTCCCCATTTCCCTACTCCAAAATTATCCCTAGGTGTACGTACTTCTTAATTTCTTGTGACACTATGATAGCTCCAGGTATATTATTTATAGCCTCAGGGTCTGGCACTCTGTGCCTCCAATCCGAGTGGTCCCTTAGCTCTCACACTTTCTATCCCATTTTGTTTTTCCTGTAGGGAATGTGCCAGCAGGGATGGGGCTGAAATCCTGCTGGATTAGGAGCAGAGACGAATGCTGCTCTGTTTATAAACACTTCAAGGCTAAATTTAGCAGGAGTCAGAAGAATCATTTATGAACATCAAGCTCCCCCAGCCATCCTGAGGAACGTCTCAGGCATGTGGCCACATGTGCCAGGTTCAAACGGTGCCCATGTCACCCTCCTGCCAGCTGCCACCCCCTCGTGCCCAGCCTGGCCTGGCTGCACACCCCTGGGCTGGCAGCACCACCACGAGTGCTCGAGCACATTTTCAGCTGCAGGGACTCTCCAGGGCCGCTGTAACACCTTGCAGAGACTGGGGAAAAGCCCTGGGCAGCTGCAGTATTGTCCAGAAGAGGGGAGGGGTTTGGGGTCTTGGTTAGACATTGGAACACCAGGAAACCCTCACGGTGTGAGCATCTCTAAACAGCCTTGGGCTGAGCAATTTCAGGCTTGAGGGAAGACTGAGCCACACAAGGTACAGCAGACAATGAGCCAGGGTGGATGAGCCCCACGTGTCCCTTCCTTCAGCAGATGACAAGAACAGCCTTGGCTGTGTCTGCAGGAAAACACACCCAGACAGAAGCAGTGCCATGCTCAGACAATGGGTTCAGTACAATCCATGCTGCAACCACATCCAAAAAAATCTGAATACATCGTGGCAGCTAAACTCAAGTCTTTGCAGACCCTGAAGGAGATCTTGGCTTCTCCAGTCCTTGAGGCACAGCAGCTCTGTTGACCCCTCAGTGATGGAGCTGAGTTGGTGACAGGTGCCACCATCCCTTGGGCAGGCACCGCTGGGCAGCAGGACACAGAGAGGCTGATGTGCTGAGACCACCCAGGTGAGTGTGACAAGAGCCCAGCACCGCCAGCTCACCAAGCCCCACAGATCCTATCACTCCAGCTCTCACACAAGCCCAGAGCTCCTGAACTTGGAAAGTATCAGCAACTCCTTAAAAGAAGCAGTAAGAGTTATGTGACACAAGGCATTTTGGGGGAGCCACGTCCTTTCCATTTGAAGTGTGGTGCTTGTCAGCATTTACATTCCTCCGCCCTTGGCAGAGCATGCACACGTGCACCATGCCATGTCCACAAAATCCTCAGCTGCAATTTATGTCCCCACACTCTTTCTTGTATGCAGAATATCCCATCCATTTAAAGAGGAGGATTATAGGAGTAGGAGGAAGCTTAACACAAACAATAGCTGTGATCCAGCCCTTCGTGCACCAGGGATTTGGGGGAAGTGTGAGACGTGAGATGGCAGGTGCTGCTCTGCTTGAGAGCTATTTATACTGGTGGAGCCACTCCACAAACACTCCTTGCTTTAGAATGCTTGTAGGATTCCTTTCAAAAGGAGAGGAGAGGTGTGGAGTATGAAAGCATGGGCCAAGTCTGTAATTTGAAAGATAACAGAATTAAGTGTTACATAAATATCCTGCTATAATATACAAAGAGGAGTAGCCTGACATGAGCAGTTTCAAAGTAGGGAATCACAACAAACAAGGAAATACATAACACTGGGGAAGACACACAAAAAGAATGGAAGGGGAACAAATGAAATATTTTTGTTTCAGAAAATACAAACCTTAGAGATCCAGGCTCTGACAGGATTTTGTTTTTTATATTTTTAACAAAGGACTCCCTGCCTCCCATAAGAAGTAAATATAATTGGTAAACAAAGCTTGACTGCTTTCTTCTGAGGGTTGAGTGATGAACATGCCCAGCAGATGCTTTTGTGGGTTTATCCCCAAGGTGGGACCCCAGAGCTGAAGAGTGAGCTGGAAGAGCACTCAGGCCATGGGGCATGGCCCAGGCTGTGCCACATCCTGCACTGGAAACTTCTCTCACGGTCCCCAAAACACCACAGCACCCATGCACGGCACTGAACGAAGGCTTCGAATTCAACTGGAAATAAAAGGTGGGGACCACGGAGCACAGGCCATCCAGGGACACTCTCAGAGTCAGCCCCAGCACTCTCAGCTGCTGTGAGACCTTGTAAAGTCCAGGATTAGTGCCCTGCACTCTCCTTGCAGTGGGGAGGAGCAGAGATGCCCCCACAGTCTGAAGCCTGCATCCACATCCAGCATCCCCCCTGCAGGTGGGGCAGCCCAGGTGCCCTTTCAGAGACCCCCCCAGCACTGCCAGCCTCGCTCGTGCTGGTCTGCAGAGCTGCTGTTTCTGACTCACAGTTCCAGCTGTGAGCCTGTGCATGACAGAAAGGTGAGCCCATGTTATTTACATCCCAGCTCAGAGCCACTCACAAAGGCTCAAGAAAGCAAGTTGTGGTGAATGTCACCTGCTTTTTGTAGTCTTCATCCTAAGCCTGGCACACCTCTGTTAAAATGAATAAGAACTTCTGTGATGAAGCTGGCAAATTCACCAAAAATCATCCTCCTCATGTTTATTACAGCCATGTAGTTTTCAGTTGCTCCTGAGACACAGTTCTCATAGGCACAAATTGCATCACTACCAATTATTTTTCTTGAAATACCAAGCATCGCTGTCACTATGTCATAACTAAGGCACTAACACAACTCTCAGAAGTGATTTGGGGAAATAAAGTAGATCTGATTGGCAAGCATCTTCTTTAAAGCAAACTACCACAAGTCATTAATCATAAAAGTTTCTAATTTCAGAAATGTGATAACTGAACTTTAATGAGACAAACAGCTTTTAAAAGCTGCCACCATGAGACTGTCTGCATTAGGCTGGGAGAGTGCTGTGAAATGACTGATTTCATTACCAGTCCCAGGAAATGCTCTGCCAGCAACAGCTTGAGGAATACAAAACATCTCCAAATCCCTTTCAAAAATTCTACTTATTTGTGGTGTCTTCCAGACCAATATTTCTGAGTTTGCTGCCCTTAGGATACCAGTGTGATCAATGCACCCGTTCCCAACCAAAGCAGTCCCTGAAAAGCAGAAAGCCCAAAACACCAGGGAAGTGCAGGGACCGATGCCCTGTTCTGGGAGCAATCCAGTCTTGCTGAGTGCCAAACCTGCAGAGGGATTGAGGGATGGGATCAGCAATCCAAGGAATTCAGCCCTCTGTATTTAAAGGAATTTGACAATAAGCTGTTCAAGAATCTTTTTGCTGTGTTCATCAGTACAACGTAGTGTCATAATTATTTTTTTTAATTAAAAGATAATTAAGGGCAACAGCAGCAACCAATAACTTGAAGAAAGGGAATTGAATCAGCTAAAAAACTCCCTTCCTTGAGTAAAAAGTTAGATGCACCTGTATTTACTGACATCTAGTGTGGCAAGATCATGCTTCCCAAGAAACAATCCAAGTGCTGTTCCTGACAGTGAAGCACGAGGAACAACTTCCATGAAGAACACCTCCTCTTCTTCCTGAAGGAGGCATGAGCTGAGAGCTCTTCACTAATGACTTGTGATTCATTTCCTCAGCACCTCTGGTACTGAAGCACTGTTGTGTTCTCTTCCCTGTGTGAAGCACTGACTCCCTCATTTCCAGGGCATAAGCTCAGGTTTTTCCCTTTCCTTACTTAGGCAGAGTTTAAAAACGCCACTGCACTATCTGGGTAGCTTCGATCCCCAAGAAAAATAGGTTCTTTCTAGAAGAAATATTTGCCTTCCAGACTCACTGTTTCAACTCTACTGGGTGATCATCAAGGACATTGGACCAGCACCCACCAGCAAGAAATCCTCCAAATTTGACACAGAGTGAGTAAAGGTGGTATTTTGTGTGAGGAGTTGCTTTGTCTGAACAAAATGGGAAGGCAATAACTAACAGGCTGTGAAGCTTTAGAGTTATACACTAAAGAAGGAGAAGATCTGGAAAATATACAAGCTAAAATCCTAAGGCATCAGTAGAACAAGCAGGGCTGGACCCGTGCTGGGTCTAAACAACATAAGGCTTTCAAAAGTAGGCTAACGAAATATCATGTCTAGAGCAAGAAGATGCTCTAGAAGGGTCATGCAGGTGCTCAGGAGATGCTGAACAGTTCAGAAGAGCACAGTCCATGTTCCCAGATGTCAGAAGCATTCAGGCCCGAGGTCTGGCCCCTCTCAGCATCCTCCCCATGTTCTACTAACAGTGCCTTTGTCACTACAGATTAAACAGCAGTGGATCAACTCTCCCAGAAGCCTCTTGCTCTGTTCCCTTCACCCCTTCCCTTCCACCAGTAGTATTGACCAGCTGCAAATGCAGCCTGGTGTGAGCTGGGGAGGCTCGTGCCCCTAGAGCAGAGCCCCTTGACCCAGGGAAACACACAGCCTTTGGTGTCCTGAGTACTCCTCGATGGGTGATTGTATGAAATATTCATTACGAATCTGCAAATTCCCAAACTTCAACCACAAATCAAGCTGAAGAGATGAGATTTGTTGCAGAATGATGCAGCAAACAGAAAAAGGAGTAAAGCTCTTCCCCTGTCCCATGCAGGGCTGTGTTTGCTCTGCTCAGCCCCGTTCTGCTGGGCTGCAGAGACAATCGCACCTTTGGTGTGAATTGCAGGGGTTTGTGGCAGGCACCACACTCCTCTCTCAGCACAGGACACCTGGGTCTGCCCAATGCTGAGGGGGTGAAAGTCTCTCTAGTTTGAGATGTTAAGAGCTTTACACCCACTGCCTGCTGCTGCCAGCAGGAAAATCCCAATTATATCCCTGAGGGGAAGACCAGGGAAAGGGGACAGGATGGATGCTCCTGTGCTAGCTGGGAGAAAGCAGGAAGGAGCTGCCTCCTCTCTCCTCCATCTCATCTGCTGGAGCTCAGCAGCCACAATTAGCACTAGATTAGGGTTTTTAATGGATTAACTACCTGCCATGTAGGCTGGACCCTACATTCAGGTGCCCTAATCACAGAGATGAAAGGGGATTTTTTTTTTCTGTGTCTAAGGGAGTTTTGGATCCATTAGCAATTATGATAATGGATCTCTTTCCAGAGAATTAATTGCTCCTTTGCCCAAATCACAGACAAGTTTGCTGTAAAAATTAATTACTTGGCATATACAATACACTTAACAGTCAAGTAATAAGCTAATTTTTAGAGAATCCACAGAGGCTCCCCAGTCTCCCAACTTCTCAGAGTAGTTTCTGAGTATCCAGTGAAAAGTGCTGTGGCACCTGGAGCCAGCCAACATTCCACAACATTTCACCAAATTGTTCAACAGCAAAGGAGAGCAGGTTCACAACAAGACATTTCTCCTTAGGAAAGCAGACTGAAAATATGCACAGAGTGTTTGCAAGCAGCCTAATTAGCTCTCCTGAACAACCCCTCACCCATCAGGTAGCCCACAGTGACTGATGCTGTGAGCGCCTCTTGCCTGCCCCAGAAGGAGAGTGAAACATTTTGCTTATATTAGCACAAAGATGTTGGTTTTGACCAAGATCCAAATCCTTTTGCCAGATGCCCACAGTAAGTAAATGCTTTCTGTGCAAGTGTGATCACAGGATAGTTAATTTGCTCAGGTTGGTAAGATGATCACTTTACAAGAGGGGATGCTTGGCTCTTTGTAGTAGTGTTTAGTGCAGCTATCTGCAGCCCCTGCAAATTTCTTTCAGCAGCTGAAATATTAAAGGTCTTTTTGTAGCCCTCACGAACACATGGAGCACTTTGCATAAGCCCCATCCAAACAGATGCAAAGGGTCCAGAGCTGGGCTGAGCGTGGATGGAAACCAGAGGAGACAGGCTGGGAGGGAGCAGGGCAGCAAGGACAGAGCCTCCCGGGGCAGCTGGCCCCAGCAGAGCTCCCCAGAGGCACCCCAGGGCTGGCCGTGCTTGGTTCTACTCCTTTCATGAGAGCTGAGCAGCCAAACACCAGCGCTGGGAACCCCAGGCTCGGCACAGAGGCTGCCTTCAGAAATCCTGCCCCCAGGATGGAAATTCTGCACAGGAGGGAGCCAGTGCTCAGCTCCCATGGCTGGCAGTGGCAACAGCCATAAACTAATGCTAAGCATATCTGGAGGGGAAAAAAATTAAGCCAAGAAACTCCCCCAAAACAGAAAAGCAGCACATTCCTCTTAGTAAAAATTACAGTTTTTACCATAAAGCTTCTGTTTGCTGGTGGGTTCCATGACCACTTTACCACATGAAGGTATTTTTAACAATAAGATGATCCACAACAAATCAACAGCAAATCTAAATGTTAATCTAACCTCCCTTTAGAAAATTAATCTGTTTTAAAAGTACAGAACAGTCCTGGCTCAGTTATTTTCTCAACCTTCTCCATGCCCTTGAGTGGGCACAATTCATACAAGGAAACAGCATTTTCAATTTCTTGTGGACATATGTTATCCAACTTCACAGAAGAATGCTGGAAATGATCATCTATGAAGAGCATGGGGCTTCCATCTGGCACCGTTTGGATTTGAGGCTGACAAAAATATCCAGTAGAACTGCACAGAAAACACTGAGATTGCTAATGGCCCAAATGCATCTTCTGGGGAAAAGGGGGAAAGAAATAGGATAAAGACAATGAAAATCAGACAACATGCCAAGAGGCATTTAAAATAGAAAAAGGGAGAGGGAGATTCGTGGTTTGGGTCATGTCTCTTTTTCCCCTGTAGTGCTGTGAGTGTTCCTGGTTCCTGCTGCAGGGAGCCGCACAAATCTTTTCCTCAAGTTTTATTCACAGGAGGTGGGGAAATCACAGTTGCCAAAGGAAGACAGGTCAGGATTAAAAGCAAGAAATATGTTGGTTTGGTCCCAGAAAATTCAGCAGCAAAGAACCCAATCAGAAACATTCAGTTCTGTTTTGGCTCATGTCAAAATCAATTGAAATTTTCATCCATTTGAAATAAAACCATAAAAAGTGTCAGTTTAATAGAGATTTTAAAAATAAAATAATTTTTATAAGGTAGGGTAAGAGAGAGCACATGGGAAATCACCACATGGTGCTACCAGCCAGCCATAACTGCTTGAAGTGGATCCCAAGTCCAGAACAACTGAAAACAAACAAATACGGCCACACAGCTTTTACCCTTACAGGAGAAGCTTTTCCAGCTCTGTGGTTCAAGACAGAGAAGGGATTTTGGGGAAGTTTTCACAGCACTCTGCCCCTTGCTCATGTCCAGCCAACTACAGCTCTGTGTGCCAGGAAATTGATTAATGGGCTAAATATCTCACGTAACAGAGATTCTGCAAAAAACAAGTTCCTGCAGTGAGAGCTAGTGTGTGAGCTGCACCATCAAACTTTTACAGACTTCCAAATGTCAGCCAGACTGGCAAGACCTTTTACTGTAACCCAGGATATTTATTTCTAGGGAAACACTCAGATTTATCTCATAGTGGGGCTTTAAAAGGAAGAATTAGTGCTTTCCTGGGACTCCAAATAGCCTGTTATGGCCTGTTACTTCCACTCTGCCTCTGGCTGGAGTGATGAGAATTTTTTGTATCTTTTGAGCAGTTTTATGATGTTTAGACTCTGCTCTCCAGACAGAAAACATCTGCCAAAGCAAGCTGTGCCTTGAGAGGAAGGAAGGAAGGCTCATTCTCCTCACCTGGTGCTCTGGGGGTGCAGGATGGGGAGGGTGCTGTCCTTCCATCCCCTTCTGTGCCTGGAGGAGAGACCTTCACCTTCTCCTGCTCTTGGCTCTGAAACGCTGCCAGATCCCAGCAACAGGAATCTCTAGTCCAGGATGCTGCAAGTGCCACTGGCGGGGGATTTGCTCCATCCTCCCAGCAGGAGTATAAGCAGGCAGTGACTTTGAGAGCAGCATCTCCCCTGCTCTGAGCTGTGCGTTTGAGTGTTTGCCTCCCCTCCCACAGGCATTTGCTCCCTGCCCTGCTTCACACACCACATGTGCCTTGTTTCCTGCTCAGAGGCTCAGCACAGACCTCCCAGCAGCTGAAAACAAGGCAAGTCCTCATTAAACTGGGAGGTGCTGCCTGCTCTGCCATCCCGTCCCCTCCCAGCTGTGGGGATCCAGCTGTTCTGCCCACCATCATCATCCTCTCCCTGTCCCAGACAGACCTGTCCTCTTTCTTGCCATGCACACATTTCTGTGCTTGGGGAATATGAAACACACTTTGCAAGCCAGAACAAATCCCTTTAGCATCCTTTCCTCCAGCAGTATTTCCAGGAATGGCACAGAGAAAAATTTGAGGGGTTTTCTCTGCTGCTGTTTCCACCACAGACCCACCCAGGGCCCTTGGCTGTGCCACTGCTTTATCACAGCTGGGCAGTGGGTCAGTATCTCACCAGCACAGGGGAAAAACACCTCAAGAGAGCTGAGCTGGAAACAGCTTTGTGACTTCCCAGCACTGCTCTCAGAGCCTCAGCTGCTCTGCCTCAGAAAAGATATCTCCAGACTGCAGGTGTTGCTTCAGAACATCCACAGGAATGTAGACAAGCTTTAAGCATTATGTTTAAAGGAAATATTCAGCTGTTAAATGCCTCAGCTGTCTACCTCTCTGCAGAGAAGGATGCAAATTTTTGAGTCTAGGCAGTTTAAAAAAAAAAAAAAAGAAAAAGGCAAATTTCTGTCTGGCACTGTTTCTGTCAAGTTCTAAGAAATATTTCTCTTTCTGTGAGAGCTGGTGAACTTGATCCAGGGGAGAATTTAATCTTAAACTAATTTTTCATTTGTCTTAGCTTTGACAGACCCTGCACCTCTACCTCCCAGCCACCTAGAAGCTCTTACTTGTGACATATCCATGTCACAGGAATGTGGGGAAAGCTGTAAATAAGGCATGGCACTGAAGGTGGCGGGGCCTTGCTTTCCATAACCCTGGGAAAAAAGCTCCAGCCAGGTAGAACAACACTGCAGGTGTGTCAGTGTAAGTGCCACAGCAGTGTGGAAGGGGGAACCAAACAGGCAAGGCTCAAAGCACCCAATAGTGGTACCACAGCACCCACAGCTCTGCTGCCCAGTACATCCTCTGGCACTCTGTGCCATTGCCTTTTGCTGTACAGTTGTGGCAAGAAAAGCAAGCGATTCTTACTTCATTGTGTGCAGTTCCTGATTTTCTAGAGCTATAGGTTAGATTTATATAGACTAAGTGTTGATAGATCCTATACATCTCCCAGTGGCTCCTCAAGGAGAACAAATGCCTTTGAGATCTCTGAATGAACACGTAGGACTAAAGCCATGGGGCTGCAAAGATCATCAAGGTAAGCTCTTACAGGAAAAAATCCTCCAAACCGTGTGAAAACACACTTCTTAATTGGTGAAAACCACGGTTGGGAACCATCCCAGGCAGCTGTTCTTCAGCAGCTGGAGCCCTGCCAAGCCTTACATAGATATCAGCCTTGAGCTGAGAGTGAGTGTGATGAATTCTGTGATGAATTCCCACCAAGAAGACAATGGTTTTGAGCTATAAGCACCTAAAATAGTGATATGTAATGAAATTGCCTCCTCGGCCATAACTGCTATAGGGGTACAGTGCACCATGACCCCCAAAGCTGTGGGTTCCTGAATCCCACTGAGCCAGGGCATCACTGGCACAGGGGCTCCTCTCACCTGTGCTCAGCAGGTGAAAACCAGCCCAGGGCAGGGCCCCACTGCAGCTGCAGCCAGGGCAGCAGCGTTTGCAGCACCAGTTCCACTGGGAGAGCACGGGATGATCATTTCTAAACATTACCCTTGCAGCGCATACAGAAAGCTCAGACTTAATCTCATAACATTTGCAAGGAAATCTTTTTAATCAGTAACAAAACCCAAACATTATCCAGCCTTTATTGACCTGCAATAACAGAACACTGCTGCTACATTTCCCTTGTGCCTCTGCACAGGTTCATTTGACTCCATCTGTGATTGGTGTTTATTCTTAGCCCACTAAGCTCAAAGAGTTTATATTATTGATTTGCTGTATTTCACATTCAATCCCTTTGGTGGCCCTCACCCTGAATGAATTAAGTCAGAAAGAGTTAACACCTTTACTTCCAAGACACACACACATGATGGGGGTTTATCCAAACCCCATATCGCTCTGCCACTGCTCAGCACATTAGCTGGGAAGTGCAGCAATATCAATATTTACAGCAGCAGTATTCACAAATGGGAGTTTGCTCCTGGCAAAGGAAAAAGTGGTGAGTTCAGAACAGGAGAGGCACAAGGCACGGCACAGAAGTCCTCCAGGCTGGGAATAGCCCTTCCCTCAGTGATGGCCACAGTGTGGGTTATCAGCCCATGTGCAGGTGCAGCCTCTGGTCCTGCTTTCCAAGCCCTTTTCCCTCTTTATTTTGGGTACACTTGGCCCCCATGCTGGGAGTACCTGGGGGCAGGGGCTGTCCCTTTACCTGGTGGCTCCATGACATTTGCTCACATCCCTCAGTGCAAGGACTAAGGAGCGTCAGCTGAAGGCAGCAATGGGGAGTTCAAAGCCGTACACCCCAGTGCAGTGTGCAGTCACCCTCTCCTGAGAGCTGCAGGACACAAGCTCAGTCCCTTGGGCTTTCTGTACTGGGTGAGCCTTTTCAGGAACATCCACCTCCTGCTCAGAAGTGGCTTACCCAGTGTTCATTTTCAGCTTAGAGGAACCCAAAGCCACAGTAAACACTGTACAATTTCCACGTTATTTTCCTCTCAGTGTGTTGCATCCCTGAGGACATGACAAGATGAGCTTCAAGAAGATTTAACAAGTGGCACAGAGAGGGTAGGAACAGACTGGACCACAACCTTATCTGGAGAAGCTATGGAACAATTTTCCCAGGTATCTCAGCTGAATGAATGTGTTATTTCTCCCAAGCACCAGCCTGGGGAAGGGCTGCCTGTTGTAGCCACAGGAGCATCTGAAAACTGCACTGATCAGACTGAGCTGGGAATGCACATACAGAGGTGCCACAATTTCCTTTATTTTCCCTTCCTTGGGAGCTTTTCCAACAAGCTGAGCTAAGAACTGGCGCTATGGAGTTTGACTCACAGCCACTGCTATGCACCCAGGGTAGCACTGACCTTCCCACCTCCCAGACCCCAGCACCAGGGCTCCACACCAAAGCCACCTCTGTAATCAGACAAGTTGCACCTTTCAAGGGCATTCTGGTGTAAAAATATTCCTTTGCTAGAGAATTGAGCTGAAAAAGCAAACTATTGTGCTGAAATATGGAGGCCAGGAGCAGAAGAAATACTGGCTGGAGCGCAGCCAGGAGAACCTGGCTTCAATGGCAGGAATCTTGAGTGGAATCTCCGGTGGCTCATGTGCCACTAATGTTAACCATTAACCCCTTTTTTTCCATGCAGAAAGCTTTAGCAGAGTGCTCAGTGTCTGCTGACTCCATAACCACGGTGTCACCCTGCACTGCCATGGGACATCTGACAGCCCTTTTCCATTTCTTACCGAGCCCAGGGAGGCCGTGTGCAAGCATGAAGAACCAGCCTCTGCATCCATGTGCTTCCTAGGTAAGGGTTTCTCACAAAGGGTTGTGCTGGGGCTGTGTGCCCAGCCACAGCAAATTTATAGTGACCACAGTGTGACAGAGCACTAAAATATTAAAGTCTTTGTATTGTGATTGCACCTGGGGCTTGCTCAGCTGGCTCTGAGAAGTAGCTGTGACTCTGTAAATAGTAAGTACTTCATCATTTCCTGCCTACTTCAAACACGCTGCTGTATTTCAATCATGATTCAGAGTAAATCAAATTCCACGTGAGGCATGGTGGAAATGTTGTGTGTGCCAGAGGTGCACCTTGAGCTCCTATAAATCAGCACAGCTCCATGGATGGCTGTGGGAAGGATGCCAGCTTCTGCCAGCTGCAGCTCTGCAGGGCACTGTGAGCATCACTTGTGCAGGACTGAGATACAAACAAGTAAGCGTCAAACACCAAAATATTCACTGTGGCCCTCACTGTCCTCCTAAGTTCCACTCAAAGCAGCACTCTGAAAGTGTTCATCCCCTGTCATGTCACTCACTCCTATAAAAATATTAGAAGTGTTGTTTAGAGCTACTTAATATTTGCCATAAATCTCCATGCTATGTAACAGTACATTTTGTTTAGGAATACTACCTGGAAATTAGAAACCCAGTGAACCACTGATTTTTTGAAATGCCATGGATCCAGAATTTCTTTACAACAGGATGCAAATAAACTCAAAGTAAATTAGTGCTTACCAGAGGGGAAAACAGAACAGGATCTATGTCCTAGGTAACACAAGAAAACAAAAGATTAATGAAACCCTCACTTGAAAAACTTTAATGGCCAAGGAACAAAGAAATGTACCTGTAGAAGGTAATATTAACTGAGGAGTTGTGGGGAAATACACAGCTGGTAGAGCACAAATACATTTCCCTGCTCTCTGCAGCACTGGAGCTTGCTGTGCACACCATGTCCTGTGAGCTGGATTAGAGCTGGCTTTTTAATACACAGCTCCACAGTCTGGGTCAGAGAGAGACAATAACTCATGCAGCCTGGCATTCCACACAGCACAGCTCTGCAATCCACACGTTTACCTCCACCTCACACCCAGCCTGACGTAGCCAATGGTTTTTGTAGGGCAGTGGTTTTGTCTTGGCCTCAGACAAAAGTTCTTGGGCTCAGCCAGAGCACTGCTGTTTCCTCTGAGGAAGGCTACGCTCGGTGGCTCAGAAGAATTTCAAACACTTCTGTGTAGCTGCTTTCAAAGGGCTCTGAGGTACCTGAAAGGTAGAAGCAAAGATTCCTGTTATCCCTTTTTCCTGAGTCCTGGTTTTCAAATACACTCTGCTGGTGGCATCAAAGCATCCAAGTCTGCCTCTGCTCTCACAGGAGAATGCAACAGGCACAGACACCACACAGCTTCCCCAGGCAGCACATTGGCACATCCTGAAATGGTTAAAGCATCACCACGGGAAAGCAGGCTGCGGTGCTAAAAATAGAAAACCGTCAAAAAAGAAAAAGAAAAAGAAAATTTAAACCCGCTTCAACTCATCTTAAATAAATCCATTTATTCCAGGGTTTCATAGAAACTATATAGCTGAAATTGCTACAGGATAATTCCTTATAAGCCTTATAAGAAATGTTGCTGTCCCGGAGTCCCACTACAAATCCTGGCAAGAGTATTGGAGATAACAGATTGGATGCCATGGAAACTGAGACAGACCTAATTTGAGCAGTAACTATTGCTGTTATTTATTTAATTCTGATAAGCCATCTAAATGTAGAATGACTAAAGGTTCCACTGTGCTAAAAATAGCAGCCTTGTAATATTTTAATTCACGGATCACTGGTGTTTAACAATATTTTGGGCATCTGACATTAACATTTCTTGTGCACTTGTGGAAGCTCATCATTGACCCTGTTCTGTTCCATTCAGTAAGGAGGAGAAGGGTGCCTTGTCCCTTCCTTCTGATATTAATTTTCTACATGCTGGATCCTTCCAACAGCCCAGGTTTCTTGTGGGAGCTTGGAGGTCCCTGCTGCCCTCTTGTCCTCCCCCAGGCTTAAAGCAAATGTTTGAAAGAAGGCAGAACTGGGCCAAAGGAACCAAATCCCCCCTCTCTAGATGGTACCAAGCATATTCTGTGATTGTTTGAGCTCAACAACTCCACAAATAAAGCACCTCCTGAGGCACATCACTTCTGAGCTGCCTGGTAGCTCCCATCTGTTCTTGCAACCCTGCCTCCATTTCCTGAGCTGGAGATGCAAAAACCTACAGGTGTAAATTTGCAATTCCTGTGGCTTTGGGATTTTACAGTGCTTCCAAAATGCCTGGAAACAGAGGAGAAATTGCCTTTGGGATGTCAGTACCACAGAGGGCCCCAATTGAATTTCCTTCTGTCTCTGGCTGTGTTTTTTCCCTTGCAATCTTCACTGTTTCCACAGCAGGAATAACACCTCCATTTCTCCACTGGTCTGGATTTTAACCTTAAAGTGTGAATGCAGCTGTATTCCCTGGGAGGTTTTGCACAGCATGTACAACAAATAAAATCCTAGACGTGTTTTTGTTCTCAGGAATCCTCTGTTTCTTGCTGCCCTGCCTCCAGAGGGATCGTGGGGAGCCTGTTCCTGGCTCCTCAGGGCATGATCCCTCTTGTCAGGAAGATCCAGCTGCCCGAGCATCAGGCACTCTCCACATCTCACCTTCCTCAGGAACTTCCCTGTTCTCTGACACATGCCTGGGTTTTTTGTTTCCACACCTTTGGAGCTGGGAGTTGGTGCTGTGGGATGCAGGCATGGAGTACTGCTGGCAGCTCTGTGCTGTCCAGAGCAGCCCAAATCATCCTCTGGGCTAATGAAGCCTGGATCCTCCTGCCAATGAAAGCAAAGAGTGTTGATGGCATCAATGCAGCAGTGCCAGGGGAAAGCAGATAAAGATGCTGATCCTTAATGGGAGTCTGGGTTTGGTACAGGAAGGAGGGAAATGGCCAATATTGTGTTTCACTCTGCAATCAGCTGTGCAGAGCCTTTCCTCTCTGCATCACAGGGCTCAAGGGTGAGTTGTCAGTGTTGTTTTCTTCAACGGCGCAGAAGTAGGACTGCAAGAAAGATATTCTGGGCAAGAATCAAAATGAATAAGAATTGCTTTCAGGATCTGTCACAACTAGAGTCAGCATATATTTAGCTTCCATTGCTCTGATTTAGAAACAGGGAGCAATGCTGGGGTATTTATAGCCTTCAAAGACCTTTTTCAATGGATTGCAGCTCCAGAGGTTCCTGCTGGGGTGGACAGGCACTGATACTCTATATTAGCATACAGTGCTACACCAGTCAATCTATGTGTGGCACAATAAGACTGGAATTATTCTGGACGAGCACAGGTAGCAATTACAGCTTTTTACCATTTCCCTGACTGTGCTGCAGGACTGTTGCCAGTTTAAAGCTTTAATGGTTAGCAATTACTCACACAAGTGAAGGGTTCATTCATCAGATGGGGTTTAATCTCAAGCATGACATGACTGCACAGTGAATGCTGCACAACAAGCTGCTCATGTTATCTGGGTAAATGAGATCTTGATGGGCAGGCTCAGGATGAAGAATCTGATATGGTACTTCCCTCCAAAAACCTGGACAAGGCTTCTAACAACCAGGCTGTAGCTGTTACAGAAATAGTTTCCTGTCCAAGTTTCCTAAAAGCAAAAGTTGTGGGGGGTAGAGGGCATATGTGATCTCACATCCTGGTCACCTCTCTCTTCTGATTAGAGTCTGCAGAGATGTTCATCTTCTGAAGGGTATCCAAAGGCTGGATCTCACAAAGGAAATCTTTCCTGAGTTATCCAACCAACACCAAGAAGTAGCTGCTGAAAGGATTTTTGTTCAGACATCTCACAGCACGATAAAACACTGATTATTCATAGGTAATAGGAAGATGTTGAATAATTTCAAACTGAGATTTCACATAATAGGTATCTCAGACAGTCTATATTTAGCCTCCCAAATCTATACTTAAACTCCTACGTAAAAATGGCCAGAAGGAAATCAGCCATTTGGAGCTGGTTGTTACAGCTCATTATTATCAGTATGAATTTGTTGGTACCATTTAATTTTCCCTTTCTCTTTCTAATCCTCCTCCTCTCTGATCCTAAGCTTCTTCCCCACTGTCTTCTTTGCCTTTTAATATTGTGACAACTACGTTTGAATGGAAGAGACTTGGACAGCAGCACCTCTGAAAGATTTGAACAATGCTCGAAAACTTCAGTGACCCTGAAAAGTTGATGTGGTCCCAGTGCTGCTGTCCAGCTCCTTCCTTCTCTGGAGAGCCCATCCACCACCCACCCATCTGTTCTGAAGAACATGGGTTCTGTTCACCAATTCATTGAATTAAACATAATATTTTGTTCTAAATTTAAACAGACAGATGTGTGGCTCTGTAGGACTTGTCTGTTTTCACAGGTGTGCACACAAGATGGCAACACTGCCACCAACACTCTGCTGTTCAGCACCAAAACTTTTGGCCATCCATTCCCTGCTTCAAAGCTGAAACAATTCCTGCAATCACAGCAGAGGACATGGGAAGAAATTGCTAATTTCCTTTAATTCTTGAGCTGCCCTTTTCATTCAGCAGAAAGATGTGAGTGTACTGAAACAAGTGTAAATAAAGTTAAAACATCAAGAGAATTGCTCCTAAAATTGAAAGATGTAGTAGTCTGCTGACAGCTCTCTGTTCTCTCCTCAGAGAGTCATAGCAGGGCCACTGTGACTGCAGCCACAGCTGAGTCAGCATTTTCATTATCACCTGCCATTTTCTAGGATTTATATCTTGTCTTGGCTGAAATTTCCACAGAAGCTACTTGGGCCTGCTGCTGACACCTTTTACTCCACCTGGTCCTGTCAGCTGTTCCTGCCCGGCACAAAGTGAAACACTCCAGCAGGGAATCACTGTCAGTGCAATCACTGCACAACCAGGGCTGACAATTGAAGGGGCAAGAGAGCAGAGAATCCATTCCTGCAGAACTGCTGCCATGGCTGAATATGAATTTCAGCCACCTGCCAGAGCTGGAGATATTTGAGTTAGCTTCCAGTAATGACATCTGGCAAATGCCACCCCTGCTATGCTGTGCCACAGAATCAGCCCTGATATAGCCCAAAATCACAACTGCTGGGTCTGCAGTCAAGGTTTTGCCCTAAGTCAGCTCTGAAGGGGTTTGCTCTGTCTTTGCTCCTGCCTGCAGCAGCCAGGCAGGCTGGCAGCTCTTCTGCCATGCAGTACTCACAGCTACTTCCAGGTTTTAGAAACTGTTTGTAAGGAATTATTCAGCTGCACAGGACAGATCTTCTGAAGAGATTATTCAGTGCCTATCAGCCCGGCCACAGGAAGATGCACCTTTCATCAAAAGAGGGAGCAGAAGAGCAGAGTGCACATCAACTGCCTCACTGCCCCCTCAGCAGCACATGGAGCTTTAGCTCAAGATTTATGTTCAGCTTCTCCAGCTGGCTCCAGGTCAGACCAGACTCACTGCACTCCATCAGCTGTGTGAGTGTGAGAGCCACCAAATATCACAGTGCAAGATGCACCAAGGCTTCGCATTAATCACAGCTCTGCACTGCCAGACCTGCTGCTACAGCACCTACTCACAGAGATGCTCCTCAAGACCACGAGCTCATTTTATACTCCTAATTCACATCCTACAAGCAGCTTGTGCCTAGTAGTAGCATGTAATAAATACAACTTGTGTATAATTTATAATTTATGTAATAAATACAACTTAGACTGGGGCAGATGAAACTGCAGCAGGGCAAGTTGCCCTGAGCAGGTCACAGTCCTGGTGTCACAGGAGCATTTCTGACCTCCTTGTGACCAAGCTGCCAGTGGCTGCCCTAGGATTTTTCCACAGCTGTTTGTCCATCCCTCCCTGCACACATCAGCTCACCTGTGTCCTGTGGGGCTGCAGTTGGAGGAAGAAGAGAAAGAGAAGGAGAAGGAGAAGGAGAAGGAGAAGGAGAAGGAGAAGGAGAAGGAGAAGGAGAAGGAGAAGGAGAAGGAGAAGGAGAAGGAGAAGGAGCAACACCTGCTCTCCTGGGCATCCCTGTGCTGGGAGCCTTCAAGTCCTCCCAGCTCTGGCCAGCTGAGTTCATTAAGAACAGCCTTGTTTGGTGTTGTTTACTCACAGCCTCAATCAGCTTTGTGTTTTCACTGTTTTCTTTGTGCTATTTTTCCCCCAGAGGAGGAAAACAGATTTATCCTGTTGGTTCTCATGTAGTCCTGAGTTTCTACATTTTGTTCACTTCTTTCTTATGTCCTCTGCTGCCCCATGAAGCCTTCAGAAGCTCATCCCTTCCCCCATGGCTGATTCTTCTCTTCCTGTGCCCTGTGGTGGCTCTCACTTACTTCCAGTGACATTCAAAAGGAAGTGCCCTGCTGCCAGGCTGATCAACACTCACAACATCTCTTAAACCATTGATCAGTCTTCAGAGACTGAGTTTAGTTGTTTTTTATGTCAAAGAAATTGAAAAGAAAAAAAGATAAAATTTCAGACCTCAGAATATGTTCAGGTAAATGGTGCGTGCATCATTTTGACAAGAAAACTTCTCACAGAAACTGTTTATGTGAATGCTGATTGTGCCTCAATGAGAAATGTAATTAATCTTTTCTCTGGTTTTTCCTAGCTAGAACTAAATATTGCCATTGGGATATTTTATGTTACATGGAAGAATGAATTTAAGTCTCAATGGGAGGCTTTAACATAGCAAAATATTTAAGCCCTTGTGTAACTTTAAAAGGACAGGAATAGTCCCACTGAAGTCAATGGGATTTAATGCACACACTTCAGAGCCAAGCTGAATCCTGGCCTGAACAAATGTTGGTTTCATCCTACAGAATTGTGTGACCTGATACCCTACTTCCAGCTCTGCTGACTGCTCTCCATCCTGCACAGCCTAAACACAAACCCAAGTACTGGCTCACATGCAGCTTAGCAGCACTCCGTTCTTAAAAGTCACATTCCCCAAGCATCTTATCTTTTTACCTCCTCTATTAGAAGTAGCACTTGATATGGCAATTATAAAATGAGATTCCAGGAAAAATTATTTGCCAGTCCATTGACTTGATGCCTTTGTCAATCATTAATGTATCACCACTGTCACTATGTGGTGTTCCCTCTCCTACAGGTTTTTCCTGTCACCAGCAGGTCCTTGGCAGCAGCAGGAGGCACAGCAAGGAGTGCCAGCACAGCCTGGGCCCTGCAAGGACAGGAGCTCTGCGAGTGGCACAGGGAGCTGCATCTCAGGGCAGACTGCTTCTCATCCCTTTTGGGGGCTGTCACTGCTCGTGCTGGGAGCCTGAACAGCGAGCTGGGTGCTGCTGAGGAGAGGAGCTAGGGACAGGACACCAGTCAGGCTGCTGGCACTGCAATCCCTGTGCCCCAGTGTCCTTCCTGTGCCCCAGTGTCCTTCCCTGTGCCCCAGTATCCTTCCTGTGCCCCAGTGTCCCTCTCTCTCTGCCTCTTTCTCTCACTGTCCCTCTCTCTCTGTGTCCCCCTCTCTCTCTCTCTCTCTGTGTCCCTCTCTCTCTCTCACTGTCCCTCTCTCTCTCACTGTCCCTCTCTCTCTGTGTCCCCCTCTCTCTCTCTCTCTCTCTCTCTCTCTGTGTCCCTCTCTCTCTCTCACTGTCCCTCTCTCTCTCTCTGTGTCCCTCTCTCTCTCTCTCTCAGTGTCCCTCTCTCTCAGCCCAGCTGGACACTGGGCACCAGTGCTGGGGCAGCAGAGGCTGCAACACACCCCCACCCCCATGGGGTACCCCCAGCACCCTGTCTGACCGTGGGGATGGGGAGGAGGATGGGACAGGACACCAGTCAGGCTGCTGGCACTGCAATCCCTGTGCCCCAGTGTCCTTCCTGTGCCCCAGTGTCCTTCCCTGTACCCCAGTATCCTTCCTGTGCCCCAGTGTCCCTCTCTCTCTGCCTCTTTCTCTCACTGTCCCTCTCTCTCTGTGTCCCCCTCTCTCTCTCTCTCTCTGTGTCCCTCTCTCTCTGTGTCCCCCTCTCTCTCTCTCTCTCTGTGTCCCTCTCTCTCTCTCACTGTCCCTCTCTCTCTCAGTGTCCCTCTCTCTCTCTGTGTCCCTCTCTCTCTCTCACTGTCCCTCTCTCTCTCACTGTCCCTCTCTCTCTGTGTCCCCCCCCCCCCCCCCTCTCTCTCAGTGTCCCTCTCTCTCTCTCTGTGTCCCTCTCTCTCTCTCACTGTCCCTCTCTCTCTCTCTGTGTCCCTCTCTCTCTCTCTCTCAGTGTCCCTCTCTCTCAGCCCAGCTGGACACTGGGCACCAGTGCTGGGGCAGCAGAGGCTGCAACACACCCCCACCCCCATGGGGTACCCCCAGCACCCTGTCTGACCGTGGGGATGGGGAGGAGGATGGGACAGGACACCTGCTCCATACAGGGGGTCAAACTGAGTCCAGATTTTTGTCATCCAAGTCACAATTGAGCCTTACATTTTAGCAGCTTCAGGTGCAAGGGCCATAAAACCTTTAAAAATGAGGAGGAGGAGATAAGCTCTCTCCTAGGCACAGCAGAGAAGATGTGATTTAAACACTTAACTCTCCTTGTCTTGGAAAGGGTTACATTAACCTACAATAGGACTTTTTCTGTTGGTGAAGCTTCTCTGTACCCTTCAAATCAGCAGCATCAGAGAGAGGTTTAGCCACGAAGAACAGCATCTCAGAGCTGTGTCAGACCAAAGGCTCCATCCTTACCCTGTACAGGAGGTGTTCCAAGTTTTTGTTACCAAAAAGGGAACAGGCAAGCTGAGCAAACCTGTTTGCTTGCCAATTTAAGGATTACAATTCAAATGACTGCTATGGCTCTGTGCACCAAAGCAACTAAAATATTGACAAGGCTACTTCCAGGACTGATAGCGTTGCTAAAACAATCCTGCAGTAAATAGGGCAATTGACTGGAAGCTAAAGTGGGGAATGTTTTCTGGGCTAAAAATTCCTTCAGATATATTTATTAATTCATTAGTCAATGATGACGTGCATAGTGCTGCGTGCATTTAAACATGAGGCACTGCTGCAACTGCTTCTTGAAATTCTGATTTGCTTAAAATATTTAGTTCATTTTCATGTTAATTAAGGAGCAGTCAAGAAGGGAAGCCATATATCTGTGAGAGGAAAGACAGATCTTCTCATTGAAAGGAGACTTGCCCCTTTCACCTTAGCCAAAATTTTACATGACTTTATAAATACTCTCATGCATTTGAGCCATTTGAAGTAATCACAGCTACAGGACAGCGCAGCCAGCAGAGGTCAAGGGGCGAGGGATGTCAGCCGTGCCCAAGAATCAGAGGTAAGGTACAAAATGGAGTGCTACAGCTGTCCAAAGGAAATCAAGCTGCTTGGAGCCTGCTGTGTTACAAGCTAGAGTCTTTTGCTACTTCACTGGCGATAATTGTGCATCTGGCAGTGAGGATTTGAGCACAGAAGCAGCTCTCCAGTCATTTCTCAGTTGCAATTGTGGCTGGAGGATGCCAGAGCTGGCTGACCAGCTGGGAAACAGCAGGTTTTGCCAACAGGATCAAACGCCTAATCTTTCTGAACACTGTGATATTATTAGTTCTGAGTTCCAGGTTTTGGGGGCTCTGGATTTTCATGTCTCTGTCTCAGTTCTCTATCTGTTTGCCACCCCACCCACCCTCTTCCTCAGGCAACAAATAAAGTCATCCACAAAAAACACTCAAGGAAGAGTGAGGGGCTGGCAGCTGCAACCCAAATCCCAAATTTTGTTATTACAATTGGTTTTGGACCCACTCCAATAATTAAAGTGGTATTTGTTTAGACAGTGCCATCCTTTGGGTTTCCAAGGCTGTTCCAGACAAATCCCCTGCCTGGCTGACAGGAGGGGATTGACCACAGCAGATCTGCTGGAGCCTGGCACAAGGTGGGAACTGCAATCCAAAGGACCTCAGCAGGGACAAGGCAGAGATCCCATTTCATTTTTCCTATCAGGCTGAAAGCAATTTTCAAAATGCTGCTGAGAGCAATAAGTGAAACAGGTAAAACAGAAGAGAATGATGGCTGGGGAAACAGCTGCTGCCTTGGAGAGAACATAGCCCTAAGAAAATCTCTCTTTGCAAGTACATCTTCCAGCATTTCACAGTTCAACAGAAAGTACAAGCAGAGCTACCTCAAGAGATTTTGCTGAAGTGAACAAGTACAAAGAGACTCCAGAGAATAAACAGGCACTTGCATCTTCCTAGATTACTGCATTTCTAGAGCAGTTTGCAAATAATATGAAATGGATCTGGGTAACTTTTCCCACCTGCACAAGTTTCAGGAGCAATTTCATTGCTTTGTCCTGCTTTACTATTCTGTTTTCAGTGACAACACCAGCAACACTTTACTGATACCTAGTTCTCCACACAAAAAACCACAGGCAGAGAGGAGTTCTCCTTCCAGAACATGCCTGACACATCCTGTTGAGTCAGGCTATCATTCATTTGAGTTTGTCTGATAGCCTTGAATCTCCAGCTTTGGATGGGTGCACAGATCTTTTCATTGTCAAATGCCAGAAGTTAACTCTCTACCCACTCATTAAAAACTGTAATGACCTCCTAAAAGCTCTGTGGGCCAGGAGCTGACACTGCCTTTGGGAGCTGAGACCAGTTCTTGTCTTCCCTGTGGTCTGCAGACCACTGTGAGCTCTGCAAGTGCATCTGTGTAGGCACTCCAAAAGTTCTTAATATCCACAACTGTTCATTTCAGCTCTGATTCTTCTCTGCAGTCTCCAAATAATCATCACATGATCCACCAGAAAAGCTGCCTGACTGCCACCCACCAGCACTGACCCCACTCTGAACCTGAGGCATTTCACTGCACTTTCAGTTTTGTTCTGCCAGCTGAAATTTCTCACTGCAAATTGCATTTGAGAAGACCTGCAAATATTTTAGGTGCGCAGTGAATATGCTGCAGATGAAAAATTACCAAGTAGAAAAGGAAAAAATCCATGGCTATAAAGCATGGATTCAATGTTGAATTAAAAAGTCTAATAAAGTGACAGCTACCATCATGAGACACAGACATCTGATCCACTCTGCCAGCAACTGCATTATTTCAAAGAAATGTTTATATGGTATTTATCTTACCCTATTCATCAGCTCCCATCAAATCAAGAGTGTCCCTGCACTACAGACTCTCTATCCTTAAAATAAAGCTGTGAAAATTGAAAGGCTAAAGGGATGAAAGTTATATTATGGATAATGTAGAAATATATGTTAATTACCCATGTATGCAGAGCTTCAGTGCAAACAGTGGTCTGCAGTCAGGCAGCAGTGACTGACACGAGGTATGATGCAAGAGGCATGTGGGGAAAGCACTTGGCAATATTTAAATAAATGTTTTCCTATCCAAGGATGATCCTGGTTTTTAAAGTGATCTGGCTAGTGCAATGAATCACATGCCAGAGAATCAGTCTGCACTCATTCTGATGTTCCTGGGGTACCTGGTCCCTGTCCTGCCTCTGGGCCAAGGCTGCTGCTTGGCAGAGTCTGCTCCAAATTCCCTTCCTACGCCTGGCAAGGGGATGATGCTTCTCACTTGTATTCACTGAAAGGTCGAGCTTTGCTGTGCTTTTTCTGGAGCAGGGATTTTGTTTGTGCCCTGGTGGGTCTGTGGAGCTGAAGACCCAACTGATTGCATGGAAGGGGAAGGCATTAACAGTGCTCCCCTGAAGCCTTGCTGTGAGTCTGGGTCTCACACTGAGATGAGGCTTGCACACACAGCAGCAGCAGTTCCAGCACATCTGCCTGTTTCCACAGCAGCCCTTGGTAGGCAGCCTTGGCTTGGCTTTTGACAGAATTATAAAAATATTTAAGGATTCACCTTTCAGGTATAGAATTCACAACCCCAAGTCTTCACCTACAGCTTCAAACCTTTCCCCAGCCAGGTGTAAGCTGCTTCATCATTGCTCAAAGAGCTGGTGTTTCCATTTCTCTGGAACAGGGAAAGGAGAAGGGTAAAGAAAAGCTAAAGGATCACAGGATGCACTCTGAGCCTGTCAGATCCTAAAGGGATTTAGGAACCTAACTGGCAGCACTCCCACTACTCACAGCCTCCCATGGCAGTGGCAAAGGAGTCTCCAGCTCAGGACACCTACAGGGCTGTGTGGAAACCAAAGACAAGTGACAGAAGGCTCCAGCCATTTCCACCTGCAATCAGAGCTCTCTGGGGCATGTTCCCCTTCCAGCTTAATATCCTCACCACTCTAGAATGGAGAAAATTGGGGATTTTTGCCTAGACAATTTTTCCCCAAATCAGTCTAACTAACCCCTAGAATTACTCTCCTCTTCCTCAACCTTGTTTTTGGATCAGGACCATTCATGTCTGATGTCTCAGAGTCTGATGTCTCTCCATGCATTTTTCTGGCAGACATTAGCTGAACCTTGCATTCCCTTCTCCTGTCTGTGCTGGCTGGAGGAGCAAAAGGCTCAGTCTGTGGCCATCACAACATGATTTTTACATCTGGAAGTAGCGAGCTGAACAACCACATCCAGAGGGGTTGAAATGAGATGCACAGAGACATTTGCTTAATGAGTTTGATGGAGCAAGTAAGAGACAGGCAGATGGGTTTTGAAGTCTGCTCCTCTAATGGATGAAAAGGTGCTGGAATCTGGCTGGTTTGAATCAGAGAGAATAAAACAGACCGTAAAAATGAGTGTGAATGAGTGATTGGCCTGTCTCTTTCCTACATAAAAACACCATTAGTTCATTTCATGTGCCACATGTTATTTACTGAGCAGGTCGCTGGAAAGCCTGTGTTCTCCACCCAAAATGCTGCTGTTAATGCACAAATGCTTTTTTCCAGAGGGTGGATGGAGGCAGGAGTGGCTCTCCCCAGCATAGCTAACACTGTTATGGGGACAAACATCCATTTCATCTGCAGTGGCAGCAGGCAGAGCGCTCCCACCAGCACCTGAACCTTCCCAGAGCAGCAGCAGCTCCAGAACCCTGTGCACACAGCAGGGGCTGCCCAGCAGCCCTGGCAGAATGAACTTGGGCAGAGCTGCAGGTCTCAGTGCTCTGCCCCTCACAGACCGCCCTGCCATGAGCCATGGAGCCTGATGGCCACAGCAGACATGTGGTGGCTTCTGCAGGACCCAGAGCAGCCCCAGGAGCTGCCCTGGCCACTGGGCTCATTCCCAGCTAAGCTGTGCTGTGCACAAAGCCAGCCCCCCTAGACGAGGGCTCTGCTTTGCCCCCTGTCCCAGGGAAGGACAGGCAGGATTCTGCTCAGCAAACAGAGCCTCGGGTTCCAGTGTATGACAAGGGAACGTGAGGAATAAAAATAGGTGGAGAGCCCTCAGGTAAAGGAAGAATGAATACTGAACCTGTTTGTGAAAATGCTTTTGCTGTAAGAGAATCTCTTTTGAGCACATTGCCAGCAGTTTGTTCAGTAAAAAAACCCCAGCAACCTTAAGGAATTGACAATTTTTGGAAAGATAACTAAACAAGAGGTCAAAACATGACTTGGGAAGCAAGTATGGCAATTACTTAGCCTTGATGCTTGAGAACAGCTGAGAGCCAAATGTGTACAGCATCCTTCTGGGCAGTTTAGGCTTTCATTTCCCATTCCTGTGGCTCCTGTCCATCCCTGGCCAGCCAGAGCACTGGAGGTTGACCAAGGAGCAAGGAGGAGACTGGCAGATGGGAAAGAGGAACCAGCACAGGGGGATAAACCTGCAGTCCCACTGCCATAACCACTCACTAATTAACCCTGGTACCCTGAGATGTCATTGGAATCTTTGAAATCATTACAAGATTGGGGTGGTGATGCATTTTGGATGCCATTTGGAGGCTCAAGGCTGGGCCCTGTGGCTCTACGTGGAAATGTAACAATCCCACACCCTCCTATATAGCACAGAGAAATCTCTATGAATCACCCCAAGCTATCAGGCAGAGCTGAGCCCTCACATTTGTCTTATTCCCAAGAAATATTCAGCTTCCCCCTGCTGCAGTGACACACACCACAGCTTTGATCTGGAGGGGAAGGAGGGCAAGGGAGGTGCTCCCCTGCTAGTGATGGTGAGGAGAAGCACAGGGCACAGGCAGAGGGTTCTATGCTCAATGGGCTGAGAGGCAGCACCAGAACACCAGGACCTGTCCCCTGCTCCCCAGCCTCTCCACCAGGTTCCCTGGGGCTCATACCAGACCCTGAGCATCTCTCAGGGACAGAAAGCCATAAAGTGCTGCCAGGAAATGCCAAAGTCAGGCCAGGAAAAGCAGGCATGATGATTCAGAGTTGCCTTTAAACTACAGGCTTCCTTCAAAGTGCCAGCCACCGCAGTCACAGCAGCTGCAAGACAAGTGCCTAGGGGAGACAACTCCGTTTCTTCACTAAATGAAGTGGAAGAGGCGCTGTACTCACTCTCACCCGCTCTAATTGCTGCTGTTTGCATCAACTTTCAGGCCTGCATGTTGAATAAGAAATAGCGTTCCTATTTCAAAAGCATCCTTGGTTCTTCACTCTGTGCAAAGACAATGAGATACAGGCAAAAACCCAAAGCTTTGATGTGGCACATTGCTGAAGGTGCTGATTGCCTTTCACAGAGAGCACGGGGCAGGACGGGTTCTGTCTCCAGGCTGAAAACATAATTTCCCCCAAAATGTTACATTGCAGGTATTCAGATTCATGGGACTAATTCAGAGGGGTCCTGGGACTCTTCGCCTGGCATGAGGTAAACTGATTGCTATGACAGAATTGCTTTGAAACTCTGCCCTAAACTGCACAGCAGGAGCCAAGGGTCATCCCAATGCATCATTTTTTAATTCCACATCAATGCTAAATGCATCTAGAGTACTGCAGCAATGGTACTTGACCGTGACCTCTGTTACTGTCCCAGTGACCAATCACTCATATTTCTTGAGTGGAGAGGCTTCTTTTCAACTTGCAGGATGTGATTAGAGCTTTATCTGCTCTATTGAAAGGGCTCCCTTTACAACCTTTTGTTCTAAATATGGAGAGTTCAGACTCTTGGTTAACACAAAACTGTTACTTTAATAACCAAGCAAATTGCTCAGGTTTCTCACAACAAGGCATGTTAATGAATCCTGCTATTATTTTTGTAAACCTTCTTGGAGGGGACCCTGATTAACCCCAAAACTTTTTGAACTGCTGGCCTAGACAGACTCTTCATGCAGCAATTATTGCACAGGGGCTCTGTTCCCCCCCCAGTGGATGTGTGATCAAGGACTACACTCATGTTTTGGCTAGAGGCGAACCCATATTCAGTATTTATCCCCATCCTTTGCCCTCTCTGCCTGTGGCACTGCCCTGGTTTGTGGCTGGAATCTCCTGCCAGTGCCATTCCCAGTCAGTGGATTTGCATCATGCAAAGGGAGAGAAGGTGATCTTTGGAGAGCACCCACTATGCCAGCAGCTGACAATGATAATTTTGAGGATCATTAGTTAGAGAATTTTAAATCCCTCTAACACGCACTTTATTCATTTTTGCTCTCTCTAGTTACTTAATATGAAGGGCTCCGAGATACAAAATTATCTACCTTGCTGAAGTCTATATATATTCTGTTGTCTCAACCCAAGTGTTTTCATCAACTAAACTTGTAAATTCACCTCAAAATACTACACTGAGCTCCTTCAAATAGATTACATTTCCCTTAATACACAATGGTAGGAAGGAAGGGAGGAAATTTTTCCTTCTATAATCCACTGCTCAATCTAATTCTTTAAGATTTCTTTCAGATAACATAAACAATCCATAAAATTTATGATTCTCTGCATACATTCAAAACCCAGCAGGTTTAGTCACTCTTCTATTTGCATTAGCTTGAAGCACAAACACCAAAGACTTAAAAGAATCTCTATTCAGGGCAGGTAAAAAAAAAAGGCAGAAAAAGAAAACAGCAACGAAAATAACTCCTTCCCTCTGCATCTCAATGCAAACCTAAATTCATTTTTATTTTAAGGCACTGGCTGTTTTCTGCTGTTAAAGGTACCACAGAGGCTGTAGGACAGAAGATTACAGATATCTGCCATATTTTATGTAATGGAAAAGAGAGAAACCTCCGAGGCCCTTGACAGATTATTCACACATTTAAGCACCAGCAGAATCAAGATGCCTCAAATTTGTATGGGAAAAACAATGGCTCCTCCTCGGAAGGGCTTGTTTCAGTTCAAAGCTTCCTCTCATTTGCAATAATTAACCAGCAATGAGATTGATCATGTCATTCAGGTTGTACGAGTCCTGCTAGAATGTATCGTCTCTCAGGCTCTGCTGCTGTTTCTGCTCCTAGAGGAGCCAGCAGCCAGCTCAGCTCCCCCAGCTCTCATTCCTAGGGCTGAGGAGCAAAGGCCTGAAGGGCATGGAATCAGCTCCTCCTGAAGATCCAAAGTAACAGACTGAGGTGCTCCAGGGCTTTGGTGAAACCCAAGAACTGCGCTCTCATTTCTGCTTCATTTCACGCATCACCTGCAAGGATCTGGACCGCTGCTCTTTCCACCCAAAAACCTCTTCCTTTGATGGTCACAGGGCAGCTGCCCAGGCAAACCTTGCACTTTGTGATCAGAGGTGCAGCTTTGTCCCCTTCCACCCCAGTTCTGGGATTTCCTGCTGTCCCCAGGAGTTGCTTTTAGCAGGTTTTGCTTTAAAGCTTTTTTTCACCACTTTTTCGTCACCTGTTCCCCATCCCTGCTGCTACTGGCAGCTTCCAAACTCTTTCTCTCAGGTGAGGAACTTGCCTTTAAATCCTCCTCCCTGTTTGTTTATTACTGCTTTATACTGTTCTGCTCTTAAATCACTGTTCCCTTCCTCCTGTAGGACACAAAATTTAGATTTTAAAAAGCCAAACCACAAAAAAGACCCCCAACAAGATCTTGTTTCAGTCTTGCAGAATGTCTCCAACCTGAGAGGTATGCACAACTGGCAACATGTAGATTTGCTCTTTTCTGTAGTTAAGTATTTTGTAGCTTTTAAGAAGAAATGAGAAAGGAAAAGTGAATGGACATGAAAAATAAAGATCTGTGCCAGCTCATCTTGCTTAGGCTTCTAGAGCCTGTGCTGAGGAAAGGTGTTACTCAGATTTAACTCTGAATAAATTCCCTTCTGGATGGCTCAAGCTCCTTCTCCAGATACAGACAGAGCTTTCCCCATGGCCAGGCAGGATGGAGGTGGTGGTTTGCAGGAAGCTCCTGCAGAGGAAATCCACAGCCAGGTCTTTCCAGACTGGAGCACACAGGGACAGGAGAGAGATAGGGCTGGGGTGTGGGGAGGGTCTGCAGGAGTTCTCTGACTCTGACTGGGAGCAGGTGGAAATCCCAGTAAAAATCCCAGTGGTGTTTAAAGCCCACAGACGTGGGATGTGATACATGAACCTCAGCGCTACAGAAGGTTTCCCACAATGAAATTCTTTCCCAAATTAATCCACTTCTGGTATATTTTAGCTTTAGTGGCACACATCACAATTCGTTTCTTTCTGATGAGTTTGTCACTGTTTAGAGCAAAAGTGAAGGTACAAATGGCATTTAGAACTTCCACTAGACAGATTAGAAACATTAATTAAAACTCATTTGATTTCAGGCACAATGATTTGTTTTCCTTCATTGTGCCATTGACAATTTGCTGCCCCCTTGTCTTTCCCACGAAGCCGGGCTGAGCAGCCCTGCACTGAGGGCTCAGCTCAGAGCCCAGGCTGCTCTGGCACCTGAGAGGAGAGAGCTGGGCCCTGCAGATGGAGGAGGGGGTGACTTCACCAGCTGAAATAGCAGATTTTGGAGAGGGGACATTGTGCAATTCGAAATCCTATTCAATATCACATCTTTCTTCTCTTCACTACCATGTAGAGAACTCTTTGGAAGTTTTAAAGCTTTTTGTTGTTGTTTTAAGAAAGGACTACAGGTATTTGGGTCGTTGAACAGGGAGAAAAAAGTTTCCTCAGATTTTCCAAGCCTTAAGTTATTGCCCTCAGAGATTACAGCAGGCTGTTTCCTACACAGCTAAAGGGGAAAACAGAACCTAAAATAGAACAATAAGCCCCCCAAAAGTCCCACATGTACAAATGAAGAGCATGAGGCATACAAAGAACTCAGTGTGAGGAGCAACTTGGTGGATCTGCCCAGAGAAATACCTGCACTGCTCCAACAGGGGCAAGCACGAGAAAGAACCACAAAAATGTGTAAAGCAAAGGAGATTTAAAGGAGAAAAAAAACCCAAACCCTATTTCTAGCTGTACTACAGAGAAGACAAAAGCACCAATTGCTTTTCCAAACACTGTAATCTGAAGTGGCATTTTCTGTTTGGTTTTAATCAAATGGATTGTTTCCCTCCTTAGAATGGTGCTGAGCCTTTTAACATTGCTGCAGAGCCAAGATGCTGCTAATAAATATTTAAAGTCTCAGAGCTTTAAATGAAAGGAAGGATTTGTTGGATAATATTTTGTTTCCTTTAAACTGTTTATTCACCATTAAAATTGAAAATTTTAATTTTACGGGGATTGCTCAGAGAGCTGATGTTCAGACACTTCCACAAAAAACCCAAGAGTCAGGATGGCAGTCTATAAACAGCCACCTTGGGAACAAACTTCTGGGAATTGGACAGAGCCCAGATGAGATTTTCAAGTGTGTTGTAAATTACCTACAGCCAGGGCATAGGTCAGAAGTATTTATTAGCATTGAGCTTCGTTCCTCACATTTACCTGGCAGAAGTGTTTTAAGCCTGGAGTAGAGAACTTCAGAGGCCTGAGGGTCAGTTTTGCTCACCTCCAGCCCTGGGGGGAGTATTTATTTTATTTATTCATGTGCTGACAGAGCAGTTTTGTCTCCTGGCCTTGCACTAGTGCAAGTGATTAAATCCAGGTGGATGAACCCAAACTTTGCACCAGAGGATGGAACACTCCCCTGCAAAGGGTCATGAGAGATCTCCCCATCAGCAGGCTCCTTCCACTAGCAGGAAGGTGCCTGCCCTGCACCCCAGTGACAATCACCCCTCTGGAGCTCCCTGGGTACCCAGCTGCCATCCTTCCTGAGATTTCAAAGCACTGCCCAAGCACTGCACACGACTCTGCCTGCCTCTCCTGGTGAATTTGGCTGCAAATTATTCTTCAGAGCAGAGCTCTGCTGGCTCTGAGAACTGGCAAGTCAGAGAGAGCATCCATTAGTGAGCAGGAGAAGCACTCCAGGGCACTGGGTCAGGGAACAGAGGAGAAAACCCAAGTAGGTCACGTTCACTAAAAACACCAATTCATGCTCACCATTCATCACGTCCCACAGCTCTGATTTCTGGGATCTCAGGAGCAGAACTGCAGTGTCTCCCTCTGGAACCAGGGCAGCGGTTCACTCAGCAGCAGTGTGGATGTGAGTGGGCACTGCAGAGCGTCCAGTCCCTCTCTCTGAATTTCCACCATCACTGCCCAGGGAGGGCTCTCAGCACCTCCAGCTGCCTCTCAAGTCCAGAAGCTGGAAGGGATGTTCTAAGATCACATTTATTGAGCAGAGAACAGGCTTTGAGGGCCACTGCTGAAGTACCTGTGACCCAGGGACCTGGTTGTGGCATCAATTAAGGATGCATGCCTTAGAAATACCCCTCTCTCTCTTCTCTGCACATCCTGCCCTTGGATTTTAGTGCTCATACCACAGTTTTGCTCCTAAAGGGCAAGAAGGTGAGCTCTAAAGAGCAAGAAAAAAGGGAGGTGGGAAAAGTGAATAGGACACAAGGATGCCCTGAGACAAGGAGCAGATAAATACTACAGATGAAATATGATTAAGGCAAAGAAAAGGAACAAGGGAATAGCCACAAATGTTGACCTAGAAAATGGGCAGAACAATGAATAACTGAATGCTGTTTCTTTAAGCTCAGTGTTAGGTACAAGAGCTCTGGCTATGGTGGGTTTGGATGTACTGGCTGAGATTCCTTTCACCCCAGTTTGAACTATTCAAAAATGAAGTTTGATGTATAATGTGATCTGTCAGTTGACAGATTTTTTTCTAGTTAACAGAAAAGGAGAGGAAGAGAGAAACACCTCCCTCCTCCAGCAAAAGGCACCAGAGCCAGGCACAGTGAGTGCTCCCCTGTCAGTGGAGAAGGAATCAAGCTCAGATGGATGCAGGCCTGGGGCAGGACAAACCTCTACCTCCCACACGTGCCTGGTCTGCCAGGGGTTGTGTCATCTCATGCCAACACACAGCACCAAGCCAGATTTTCAGCTTATATTTAATTCAGCTCTTGCTCTGTACACTGATGTTTGAGCCTAGTGATCTACTTGACCCATCAAAACCTGCAAAAGCTGAGCTTCCTTTCATTGATTTATCCACAGTTTGAAGCGGAGACGGTGAATTCTAAATTTAGAGTGGCTTCAGCAGCATGCTGTGTCTACCCATGTTTGCACTCTGCTTTCTGGAAAGATGATGACCAAACCAAATCCAGATTTCCTTTTAAACTGGCCTATTTTAAATTAAACTGCAAAGAAAGATACTAAAGCTGCTACTGTGAAACGTGCTGCTCCATGAATTAGTAATTGTGTTTATCTTCTACCTTGGGGAATTTTTGCCTGTGTTGCTGTTTTCTTACTGCCACTCAACGTGAGGAGCTTTTATTTGAATGAGACTGTTTCAAAGCACTTTTACACTCATGTAGAGTCAGGCACTTATTTACTTTCTGACAGTTATTTACTTCCTGTAAATATTTCACAGCCACAGGACCTCCCAGATGAAAGCAGAGTTTGCTCTGTGCTGCTGTTCAGGAGTCTAATTAAAAACAGAATAAAATGGGAGGGATGGAGCTAAGTGCTGACTGCAATGGATGGATCTAGAGGGAATTCAGCAAGGGAGCATTTCTTGGCACAATTATTGAAGCATACAAGCAGAGGAAAAGTGCCCAACTCAAAACTGAAATGCCTGAGACTGATAAGGAGAGGAGAGGCTCTGAGAGATGGCAGAGCCAACAGTGTCCTGTACCCACTCTGCTGCCAGCACTGAGAAGTTCATCCTCGATGCTATTTCACATCACTGAGCCCTCCTAAATCCCTAAAATCCCCTCCCACAGCACAGAACTGAAGTCAGCAGCAGCAGCATCTCTGTGTGCCTGTGATCCCACCAGCCCAGAACCTCCCAAAGCCCACCTGGAAAGCTCAAGGTGTGTTCTCACTTGGGGCAGTCACTGGTGCCTCTGCAAGCACACCTGAGTGTCTGGGGCTGATGGAACTCTTAGCAGTGCTAAGGTGGGTTCTTTCTCTTTTCTCCAGGATGTTAATGATTACAGCAGGACGGCAGTACTGCCAAGGATTCCATGGCTCTGCTGCCTCCCTATTTGCATCATTTCCCACAAACAAAGCTGCAGAAAAAGCCAGCAGCTCTGGAGTAATCCCAGAAAGAATAAGAGAAAATAAAGATCAAGCATTACTTCCCCTGTGTTGGCTTTTTTTTTTCTTCAGAAATAGCTTGTTTGCTCTTGGTTAAGGAAAGATTACTTGCCACAGCTGTCTAGAGGGCAAGGGCAAATTGCTTCAGGTTTTGAGCGAGGATTTTTCACTTAAAGGAGTGCATTTGGAGACAAGGGAGATTATGAACAATCCTTTAACAAGATCCTTAAGCCATCAGACTGTTTAACATTATTGACCAGTGCAGCCAGTGCACATTTTTTAAAATAATCTATCAGAATAAATGGAAATAGATCTCTGGTTCTGACTTCTCACAAGCTTCATTTCCCTTGGCAGCAGAGAGCTGCTCTGAAGGAGGAGCAGCCCCCAGACCAGAGGGGGGACCCTGCCAGCCCCTCTGCCTTGGGCACAACCAGAGGCCCAGGAGCCATGTCTGGGATGCTTCTGTTCCCACAAAAATGGGAATATTTCAACAAAAAAACCCAAACCACATCAAACCAGGAAAGACATCTCCTAACAGCTCAGTGCTACATCAGCCTGTTCAACAGCAAGGACCAACACTTGGGTGTTATTTTAAACTCTCTTCTTTTGAGAACATTGAACAAGTCAAAATACATGCAGATCTGATCAGTGTCACCCATCTAAACAACGGAGCTTTCATCTCCAAAGGGCCCATGCTAGGGATCACAGTTCTGAGGATTTGTTTGCAAAATAAATAAAAAGAAGCACTTTGCTTTCAAATTAGTGCCCCAGAAGTTGACACCAATAGTAGTAAACAATAGAAATTATTTGTATTAATAGCCATGCTTATTCTAATGATCTTGGCATTCTCTGTGAAGATTAATTGGCAATAATGTTGCAAAAACTTTTACACATGAAATATAAACCATAAACCTAAAATAATTTGACTGACCTATGTTCTAAAGTAAATATTTACAGTAATGAGATTCTAATTATCCTTTGTTATGGCAGGCCATTCTCCACACTCCTCTTTATGATAGGAGATGTATTGTTTCAGCATTTTACCTTAATTTATTTTCTCACATTTTCATTTCCTTATGCACAGAAAACGAGAGGCGATCATTACCTTCTTCACTTTGCATTCAATTTACACCAACAGCACCTTACCTCATCCTAACTCATTTATCAACCAAAGAAATTTGATAACAAAAGCTACTGTCAGGGATGAATAAAGATAATTTCAAATGGAGCAAGAAGAAACAAGATGGATTATAGGTTTCAGGACCTTTTGTTTGCTTAAGAGAAGGAAAAGATTTTTTGCACCTAGACAAGATGGATCTCACGTGGCTGTAACTCATATCCAGCATCTCCTGTTCACCTGCAGCTGCTGGGTCTGTGCTGCACACACAGGTAACTCCAAATACCAAGAACCATGAATGACTGTGCCATTTGCCTCACAAAGGAATGTTCCTCATTTTCTGGACTGAGTACACAGAATTTATGGCTCATAAGCTCGAGCAAAAGCTTTAACAAGCACACAACTGCTGCAGCCTCAGATCAATGAATGATGCTCCAGCCTGGGAGACACCAGCAGGTCCAGCAGGTCCCATCCCTGTCCCAGCCTGGGAACCCTCCCAGAGCCAGGAGCACCCCAGGCCATTCCCTGCACTGCTGGTGGCAGAAACATCAGCTGGCTTTGCTGGGCACTGCAGCATCTGGGGACTTTAAATGCAAGGGTTACCCTGAGTCAGCAAACAAGCACTTGCCCTTTGGAACTACGGACTGAGCTCTGCTGCCTGAACAAGCTGTGAGCCAGAGGTGTGGACAGGGGGAGAAGATGGCAAATACCCCCTTAATACTCTCCATATGTCTTCTGGGAGCTTGTCTTGGTGATGAAAACACAGGTGAGTTCATTCAAAAGCCAGCAAACCCCTCACTTTTGGATACAGGGTGTTAGAGATATGGCAAAGGCACAGTTTGTCACTTTGGCACTTGGTAGTGCGACAGCTTGTGCAGTCTTGTGAGAGACAACAGCTCAGAGGCATTGCTGCATTTTATAGCTTCTCTTTAAGGCTCTGGCTCTTTTCTGGGGAACAAAATAATAGCTTTTATGCTGATTTCATACAGTGTGTGTCACAGGGATTAGTTTTAGAATGGATTTTTTTCTTAGCTTTTTTGCATCTTTAAGCTTTCAGAGCTCGATTCGGCCATTTTAGAAGGCACACATAGAAGGGGACGAGGGGAGAGCACTGCTGTTGGAGTGACAGTCACACCTCTTTGTGTGCCACCGCTTTGTCCTGGAGAACAAACAAGTGCTCACCTCCATAAAACACTCATTGGATTTGCCACTGGGAGGACTGTTTAAAGCCAAACCCAGGGTGATTTTAACAAAGAGTGTAGGATGCAGCCAAAGCTGGAGACAAGGCAGAGCAGGTGATGGATGCGGGCAATCACACCAGTAATGCAGGCTGCTTCCTGATTTCTCTATAGCAGCAACAGTTCCAGCAGAGGCTGCTTCACATCCACCCGAGTTCCTGTTTGCTGCAAGGCTGCCCTTTCTTCTTTCATTAAAACATTGCTGGAAACAATCTTTCCATAATGTTTGTTCAGCAATGAAAAGTGAGCAGAAGCTCATATTTTTGCCACCACCCACCCGGGCGTCCCCCCAGTAAAATACAGTGCATAGCACAGATGTGCCCTGCCGGGACCTGGCCCATGGAGCTGTCTCGCTGTCCCAGACCGTGCTTCACAAGTTGATAAATGGTGAGTGAGTGCATTCTCCGGGTGAGGATGGCTTCCAGCCAGGCGAGGGCCATTCCCGTCCCCATCAGGTTCCTGCAAAAGCAGCGTGTGGGACCTGTCAGCAGCACAGACAGCCCAGAGGGGTCTGAGGGGAGGTAAAGCTGTGCTCATTAGAAGGAGCTCTCTCCATTAAATGGGTTAATCGCCGCAGGTGCCTGCACATCCCACGGGAGGAGCTGAGCAGCGTTTTCAGTCTCTTGCAGAGACAGCTGGCAGTGAAGGGGCTCCTGACGCTCTAAGCGGCCTGCTGGCACCCAGACGGACCAGCTGGGCTCACGGAGCCCCCGAACCCACCCTCAGCAGCCCAGCAGGGCCGGCCCTGCTCTGCGTGGGAGCGGGACCCGGCCCTGAGAAGGGACCAGCGGCTGGTGCTTGGCCCTCTCTCTCTGCCAGGACAACACCCGTGGCAGCACCGCGACCGCGGCGAGGCTGGTGGCCGCTGTGGCCATCCCACACTGGGGATCCCACCTGGACTGGGGTCCCTGCGGTGCCAGCAGCTCTTGCGGGTGGCCCTGCCCAGGAGCGTGGGAAGGCTGCTTGAGGTGCTAGAAATGCCCCGCTGCCGGGGGGGAGAAGGTTCATGTCACCCCTCCTGCCAGCAGGACATGCTGGGACCCGGAGCTGTGAGCAAGGATGAGGAGCAGGGAGAGGAGGAAATGGCCCCTTGTTCCAAGGGCAGAGCTGCTTGCAGAGGCAAATGTCCTTTCACAACAACACAGGCAAAGACAAAGCAGGACAAGTTGTTGTCCAAACAAGACCTCACCAAGCAGCAGCATGAAGAAGCCTTTTGTTTTCCCCTCTCAAACAGCTTATTCCAGTCTGTGCATCTGTGATGGGAGATTCTCACACCATCTGCTTTAGGGTATTTTAAGCATCAAACCAGCATTCCACATCACCCTCTTGCCATCAGTCATTTCTGCTTATTGACTGTTTCCACTCTGCTTCTGAGGATTTGATCCTCTGGGTTGCACTGAAGCTGGGCGATAAAGGTCCCCAGTCACGTTCCTGAAGTGTCCCTGGCAATGGGGGCACAGGTGGAAGGGTTTGTTTTCTGGGAAAACAGAGCCCTGACAGCCCAGCCCAGCCCCATTGTTGTCCCAATTTCAGTGTTCATTGAGAACAAAGAGGCCAGCTCAGTTCTGCAGAGGCAAAGGCGAGCCAACTCCAACAGGCTGGAGGAGGTCATTCCAGGGAACCTCGAGAGGGAGTGCATAGAAGAGAAATGCAGCTATGAAGAGGCCCGAGAAGTATTTGAGAACGAAGAGAAAACGGTGAGTACTGATGCATTCCCTGCACCGTGTTCCCTGCAGCCCACACCTGCAGGAGCCCTGCAAGGGGAGAGAACTTACAGGGCTGAGGGCAGCATCTGGCATGGTTGATTCTCATTTGTGCTCCACCATTGGGCTGGGGAACTTTTAAAAGCTTCATCAGTCACCACTGGGATTATGGAGGTGCTGGTTTCTCTGCAAGGCTTTTCCTTCAGCTTTGGAGCCATCCAGGTACTACTTCACCCAGAAATTAGAAAACAAAGGAAACTTTTTCTTTTTTCCCTTTGCAGATGCAGTTTTGGCAAACATACGTTGGTAAGAGCTGCTTTCTCCATGTTCTAATGCTTACTATTCCTCTCTCAGTGTATAAAGAGCTGATGTCACTGTAACAAATGTATTTCAGCATCCAGAAACTGTAATGACAGAGCCAGTCAGAGCCTTGCACCCCAAATCCTGCAGCACCCAGCAAAATTTCAGAAACCTCACAGAACAAAACCAGTTCAGGCAGACTACTGGATCTCATTGAGCCCAGATCATGCTCTGGGCTTCAGTTTCAGCTGTGCCACAGAGTAAAATACCACAGCAATAATTAACACCCCTTCAGCAAACAGTAAATGTTCTGTTCTCAAGCAGAGATCTCCAGATAAGGCACAGCCTTGCGAAGGCACAGTGTGAATCCCTAGAAATGTCATATTAAAGTGGAAACTCAACATGATCATAGCAAACAGCTGTTTGTAATTCTCACCCTTACTGCACTGGTTTCTCTCCACATCTACTTCTTCCTTTCCAGCCTCCATCCCCAACGACTCCTTGGTCCCTTAACAAAAAGACTTCAGTGCCCACTACACCATCTGAAACTAATTTTAAGGACATTTCAATAAATGAACTGTTTTGTAGGTTGGCAAAGTGCCCAGAACATCTCACTAAAAAGCCTTAAATAATTCAGATTACTCAGTCCAGGCTATAAAATAAAAACATTACATTTGCATTGTAGGACTGTCCTCTGAAAAAAACAACTCATGAAACTCAACGCTTGCATTTGTTTCCCTGCCACTGTAACAAATTAGCTCATCAAAAATAAGGAATGCCATGTATTCCTCTGTCATCCCAGGTGCCTGGTTTGCTGTTGAGAGTGCAAGCTGCTGCTCCCCACCAGCAGCCCTCAGGAGCTCAGCCTTGCACAGCACCCGAGCCCAGCTGCCCTCACCAGGCACCAACATCAGCTGCAATCCTCCCCTGCCTGCAAAGCTCCACAGCAGGACTCAGACAAGCCCAAAACATTTGGTTCATGTTTGCATTTTGCATCCCAGCCATTCCTGAGCATCCCATTGACTGCCACACCGTCTTGCCACTTTGCAGGGCACAAACTCTGCATTGCCCTTTCTCCATGCCCTGGTACAAGCATTGCAAAGGGCATCCCCCATCATTTAACATCACCAATTCACTTTTCCAAAGTTTTAGATCGCCCATTTTGCAATAGTGAGTGTTTTCATTAAAGCCTCAGGTCCTCAGCTGAAGGCAGCTGTGAATATAAAAGCCTTGGCACATGAGGAAAAATCTAGACCAGGTAATGGTAGTACAGAGCTGGGAAAGAAAGAGCAACAGGAAGGGTTCTCAATCCTGGCACACAGACAGGATTCCACAGCCCCCTGGACAGACCCAAACTTTCACAGAACAGTATTAGTGTTAGAACAACCCAGATTAGGATACTTAAAGCCCTGTTGAATAGCAAACCTAAACTTGTCAGATTTGGCCCAGACATGAGGTTCTGCTGAGGGCAACTGAAGAGGGGCTCTGCTAAAGGAGCAGAATGAGCCCACAGGGGACACAGCCCTGCTGCTGCTGCTACCCCAGAGCTGGCACTGCCTGCTGATGGGCTGCCAGGACCTGATTTATTCTCCCTCCCAAAGAAGGAGGCTGTGCTGGCTCTTGTTGGGCTGCCCAAAGCCAGGCTCCAGTCCATGGGCACAGCCCTGGAGGAGCCTGGTGTTGTTAACTCTCCTGTCTTCTCTCCAAGATGGGGATCAGTGCAACCCCAACCCATGCAAGAACGGAGCTGTCTGCAAGGATGAAATCAATTCCTACGTGTGCTGGTGCCCAGCTGGGTACGAGGGCAAGAACTGTGAGATTGGTACGTACCAGGGCTGCTCTGGTGTGCTGCCCCACTGGAGACCCCTGGGATCACAGTAGGCTCACAGTGCTCTTGGGGCTGTTTGAGACACTTCTTGCTGTGTTGTAAGGCACTGCAAAGTGCCAGTTCGGTCTCTTGGCACTGGGGCTGGCAGAGGGACATGCCTGGGGTTGCAGCAGTGGGGATCTCTGCTTGTCCCCAGCCCCTGCTCTGCTGAGCCCCTGCTCTCAGGGAGTGCTCAGTGGAGACAGTCTCAAGCTCTTCTGTTCAGCTGTGGCTGCCAGGACAAATGTTGGCACAGAGCCCTTCCTTTGTGTCCCAGCATGGGTCTTTCTGGGACTCTCAACCTGCTCACCTGCTAAAAGCAGAGTTTCCCACAGACCCCCCATGGAACTCCCATTCTCCCACTCGACTTTCCCTTTCTCATGCCAGGCTGAGCAGCAGGTGCTGGGCAGGGCAGGATTATCCTGACTTCCTCTCAAAGGTACTCTGCTTAATTCATAATTATAATTATCAGCAGCAACCTTGATTCTGGAGGCAAATAAAAGGCAAATATTTTCCTGATGGGTTGAGGAGTTTATGAAAACCAAACAGCTGATAATTTAAGCAAGAGGGATATTCAGCTCTTATAATATAATCAGGGGCTGTGCAACTCGCATAATGTGCTAGACTCACTGCACTAATAAAAGATTCTCTTTCTAGTTGTATTTCTGCTCTGGCAGAGAGGAGTGTACGTTAAAAAGAGCATTTCAAAGTTGCATCAAATTTAAATAGTCTCATTGCAGACTTCTTGGGGAGTGAGGAGCAAAAATAGAGCTGGAAGTGAGGCGTGAAGAAGAGCTCTGTAAAAATAGTAAATGATGGCATTAAAATGGCTACAGGAAGGGAGGTGTCCTTGAGGAAGTAGGAGTGGAGTTAATCTGCTGTGAAGCTATTTGAAAACTCACTGAGAATTGCAAGGGCCTCTGCAGATTGGTGGTTCCCCACCTCCAAGGTGTTCCCAGCACAGAGGAGTGAGGGAAGAGACAGGTGCAAGGCAGGGGAATCTCACTGTGCCTCAGGCTGGCATTTGTCCCATCACTCATCCTGCTGAAATGGCTCTTCCAAGCCAGCCTGGGAGACTGATGGGTACCTCAGGAAGAGCAGAGCCCAGCAGTAATCCCAGTACAGAGCCCTGCTGGGACACTCCAGTCTGATACAGGGTGTTCTCCCCCACTGCCAAAAACACTGAAGTGGGGAAATCACGTGGTTTGTCACCAAATATTTGCAGGAGTCCTTTAGGGTCAGGCTGCCAAATCTCAGCCAGCACACAGCTGTCAGAGGCAGGAGGCTGTGCCAGGGCTCTGTGAGCTGTCTGTAAGCTCCTCAAACTGCCTGCTGAGAGAATTGCCCACTGCTCCTTCATCATGAAGGGATGGGATTGCCCTTCTTTCCCATCTCCTTGTCAACAATCACTTGTTTTCCATAGTCTGCATCAACTACGGGGGGTTACTGAGCCCAAACCCCCAAGTCTCAACAAATTGCTGACCAGCTGTGTTTCCAAAGAGCTCTCACAGTTTCATTTTAATTTCTTTCAGACTTCACTTGTGCTATTAAAAATGGAGGCTGCAAGCACTTTTGCAGCCATCAGCCCCCACAGAAGGTTGTGTGTTCCTGTGCTCCTGGCTATAAACTGCATGAAGATGGAAAGTCCTGCGAACCTACAGGTTAACCTTTAAATTCTTTTTAAGAGATTTGGGTTAAAGTTTTCAAGGTCTTGTCCTGGATTTAGTTACATGAATTTCATAGATGTAATATCCTGTTGGAAGCCTCGTTGCTTGTTTTCCTGCTTAGCAAATGAAGACCCCGACCCTGCACCTTCCCCAGGGCAGATGTGGGGTCTGGCTTGAAGGGTTCAATGTAAACATCCCTTTTTTAGCCTGGGCGAGTGGGGAGAGAGGGTACTTGTCCAGGAATTTGTTCAAAGGCAAATGCTTGTTTCAGATGGCTGCTCAGACAGGCTCCAGCCATCCTACAGTTGTAAATCTTAATCAGAAATTTTCTGAAGGCAGAAAGGTGATGTTCAGCTACACCAGCACCCAGCCAGGGCTCACTCCTGTGTTCTTCCAGTATGAGCTAGTTAATTATTGACTCTACACTGAGGATGCTCTGAACTTCTCAGAACAAAAGATTTTGCTCACTCTGAATCCTCCCGAGGGTGTATTTCATGGCTGGTCATGACCCAGTGTTTTATAATCTGAGTTGGGTGGGTACAAGTAAAGTTTGGTGGTGGTGCTGTCCTCCCAGCAATGTGTATCTGTGGAGACCCTCAGTGAGAACTGGACTCTGGCTTAGCTCTTGTATTGGGTGGGGTGGAAGGAAAATGCACTGCTTGAGGCTGCAGCTTCACCAAGGGCTAAAGAATTACTGGTTCTTGTTGTGTTCCCCAGCTCTACCCTACTCCTAGACCATTGCAATACCCATAACTGCACTGACAAGGACCCAACCCATCACAACACAGCAAATTAATTGGGCATGAGCACCTCAGAAACACATCTGGCAGAGAAGAGATTGAACAGATAAATATTTTGTCCTCTAAAGTCAGTTTAACATTCAATGCTATCTCATTTCTAACACCTGACTGCAGCAGGTCTGCATGCCCAAGCTGAGATGCAGGTACCTGCCCAGGGGAGCTCTGTCAGCTGCAGCAGGGAGCACAGGCCTCCCATATGTGCTGCCTGTCAGTAATCAGTTTAGGAATGTATCTTAGGTTGGGAATCCTGGTAACAGAGGATCTCATCAAGAGCTCAGGCCTGTGTTGCCCAACATGCTGTATCACTTTCACTGGAGCAGAAAGGTTTGCAGTTAGCGAGAAGATCATCTTTCAGGTTGGCTGACTGCCCTTCCTGCAAAAGCTTAGCTTTGTTGGCTCTGAAACCTTCATTTCACAGGCTAAGCTTGCAGGTACCACTTTCCATCACTCAGCGCTCAGCTGAGTCCTGCTGCTAAAGTGAACTGTTTAAAAATAAAGGATGAAGTCTCAGTAGGCCACACTCACATCTGATTTTACACTAATGTTTGTTTGCTCAGTGCTTCTGAAAGCTTTTCAGATGAAAGACAATGCCTGGTGCTATTTACTATTTTGACTGCCACCACCAGCAGGAATTCAACACACACTGTGTGGGAGAGGAATGGGAAGAGCTCATCTGAAATGAGCCTACAGATGAGCTCTTCATTAACAGAGAAAATATACAACTCTAGGAAGAGTTTATTAATGTTTTCCTCACCTTGGTGCCAAGCAGGATTATCTGTACAATTGGCAGCTGTTATTTCTTGCCCTGACCCGGCTGCTGTTCATTGTTCTGCAGTCACTGGCCGTCCAGCCCAGGACTCCCAGGTATGCAGCACACATCCTGCCAGGAGCAGGCACAGCTGCCCCAGCCCATCAGGCACACGTGCTCAGCACAAGCTTTTGTCACTGTTAAAGCTGTTCAGATGTCATTTGCAAAGCCCAGAAACAATCTGTGCTTTCGCTGTCTTTACGTACCACTCACACTGCGGCTCCAAGGCACAGGCTCGTGTGCACAGGGCACTCATGGTCAGCCCACAGCCCTGGGCTGGTCCCAAACTACTGAGATGAGGCAGCACTTCCCTCCTCACCTGCCCCTTTTTGTCACTCGGTGTGACACAGCCGGTGCCAGCTGTGCCTGTTCCTCTCCCAGTGCCATTTCCCTGTGGGAGGATCACAGCTCCTGAAGCCAAGAGGAAGCTGACCCGATCCATGAACACCTTTGAGCACTGGAACATCACCGGTGATGACCTTGATGATGGCCATGAGGAGGTGCTGTCCAACAGCACAGAAAGCAGCACTGCTAACAGCACGGAATCCAGCGCTGCTGTTGCCACCAGGATCTCACCTGTGCTCAGGACGGACACACGCGTGGTTGGCGGGGCAGACAGCATGAAAGGAGAGGTGCCCTGGCAGGTACCAGCTCTTTCTGCAACCCTTCTGTAACCCCAGCAATCACTTTCTGAGTACAGGATCATACTTTTAAATAACCAAAGCCTGTCTCTGAGGTTAGACTTGCAGTGGTCTCATGCCTAACAGGAACAGCCTAACAGCTGTTTCTTTCTGTACACAGCTTTATGCCACGACAACAAAACTTGCCTGCATGGGGCTCTCATCAGGCAATGAAAGCCAGAAGTCAGAGTCACAGCAGCTTTAGCTGGTGACGCAGAGTTGAGCTTCACAACAGATTTCCCAGTAGTCCATGAATGGACCAAAAGTAAGCTGAAGGCTGAGGGAAGGGAGTTTTGCAAGGAGCAAAAATTTCATTTTTTGGCTCCATCAGTTTCAGCAGATCATAGAATCATCCAACAGTTTGGGTTGGAAGGGGCTTTAAAGATCACTTAGTTCCAACCCCTTGCTGTGACCAGGGCCCACTTCCAGTGGTCTAGGCTTACGCAAACCCGAGAGTGTTTTCCCCCTGCTCCCACAGGTTCTGCTGGTGAACAGCGAGGGCTTGGGCTTCTGCGGCGCATCCATCATCAACGAGAAGTGGGTGGTGACAGCAGCGCACTGCCTGAAGCCGGGCTACACCCACAACCTCACTGCTGTGGCAGGTGAGCACCTGGGCACGGGAGGGACATGGCGTGGGGCTGGCAGTGGCTGGACAAGGCATGGCACGGAACACGGTGACCGCAGTGACGGGACACGAGCTGCTGCGGGGCACCGAGGGCCCAGCTGATGCTGCAACATTTCACCAGCCAGGTCTCTGCAGGTACCAGCCCCGGGAGGGGCAGGGAGCTAGGTCTGCCTTGGTCCAGAGCTGCTGGACCGCAGTGAAAACACACATCAACCTGGCCATGGGCGAACTCACCTGAGCCACAGGCTCACCCAGGCAGCTTTAAAGCCTGGTGGAAGAAGCATTTCCCTCCCCTACGCTTCTTTGCTTCTCCCACTTTCATTCCTGAATCCCATTTTCAGGTCCCCAGCAATAGGAGCATCTCTAACGTAAGAAAAGCCGCCTGAAAGTCTTCCCCACATATTTCTTGTGTTTACACTGTAGAGACAGCCTGGGGGGGAACTGACATTCCCACTCTGCCCAGAAAAGCCCGTGCCGAGCCTGCAGGACCCACTCACCTGTGCTGGCTCCACGCCGGCTCCGCAGCAGCGCAGGCACAGCTGGGCCTGGGTGCCACAAATGCTGCTCAGGGGCAATGGAGCTCAGGGGCAATGGAGATCAGGGGCGATGGAGCTCAGGGGCGATGGAGCTCAGGGGCGGTGGAGCTCAGGGGTGATGGAGCTCAGGGGCCGTGGAGCTCAGGGGTGATGGAGCTCAGGGGCGATGGAGCTCAGGGGCCGTGGAGCTCAGGGGTGATGGAGCTCAGGGGCGATGGAGCTCAGGGGTGATGGAGCTCAGGGGCGATGGAGCTCAGGGGCAATGGAGCTCAGGGGCGGTGGAGCTCAGGGGCGATGGAGCTCAGGGGCAGTGGAGCTCAGGGGCGATGGAGCTCAGGGGTGATGGAGCTCAGGGGCAGTGGAGCTCAGGGGCGGTGGAGCTCAGGGGCGATGGAGCTCAGGGGCAGTGGAGCTCAGGGGCGATGGAGCTCAGGGGTGATGGAGCTCAGGGGCAGTGGAGCTCAGGGGCGGTGGAGCTCAGGGGCGATGGAGCTCAGGGGCAGTGGAGCTCAGGGGCGATGGAGCTCAGGGGTGATGGAGCTCAGGGGCAGTGGAGCTCAGGGGCGGTGGAGCTCAGGGGCGATGGAGCTCAGGGGCGGTGGAGCTCAGGGGCGATGGAGCTCAGGGGCGATGGAGCTCAGGGGCCGTGGAGCTCAGGGGCGATGGAGCTCAGGGGCGGTGGAGCTCAGGGGTGATGGAGCTCAGGGGCGATGGAGCTCAGGGGCGATGGAGCTCAGGGGTGATGGAGCTCAGGGGCAGTGGAGCTCAGGGGCCGTGGAGCTCAGGGGCGATGGAGCTCAGGGGCGATGGAGCTCAGGGGCGATGGAGCTCAGGGGCCGTGGAGCTCAGGGGCGATGGAGCTCAGGGGCGGTGGAGCTCAGGGGTGATGGAGCTCAGGGGCGATGGAGCTCAGGGGCGGTGGAGCTCAGGGGCGATGGAGCTCAGGGGCGATGGAGCTCAGGGGCCGTGGAGCTCAGGGGCGATGGAGCTCAGGGGCCGTGGAGCTCAGGGGCGATGGAGCTCAGGGGCGATGGAGCTCAGGGGCGATGGAGCTCAGGGGCGATGGAGCTCAGGGGCGGTGGAGCTCAGGGGCGATGGAGCTCAGGGGCGGTGGAGCTCAGGGGCGGTGGAGCTCAGGGGTGATGGAGCTCAGGGGCCGTGGAGCTCAGGGGCGATGGAGCTCAGGGGTGATGGAGCTCAGGGGCCGTGGAGCTCAGGGGCGATGGAGCTCAGGGGTGATGGAGCTCAGGGGCAGTGGAGCTCAGGGGTGATGGAGCTCAGGGGCGATGGAGCTCAGGGGTGATGGAGCTCAGGGGTGATGGAGTGCTCTGGAGAGCCCGGCAGGGCGAGTAAAAGCCCGCGGCAGGAGCCACACACCGCGGGGGCTGCGGGAGAGCACTTGGGAAAAGCCATCCCGCCCTGGGCACAGCCACGGCTGCTGCCCCTTCAGCCACCCTGCAGCTCAGAATGTTCTCCCTCCCCTCTCCCTGCTCCACAAGCCGAGGGAGGCTGCGGGCTGCCCGCACCTCCATCACAGCCACGACTGCGAGCAGCTGAGCCTCGGGCGGGCACCTGCGAGCATCAGGGGTGGCATCGGTGCCCTCCTGCGCCTCACCTGCCCCGTGGCTCTGGGCGTTTAGAAAGGGGAAGGTAAGGTTTCATTTTAGTAATGCATTGTTTATTTTAAAGCAAGATTTTTTCATCAGCGAGTTCTGCGCCCTTTGCTGCAAGGGCGATATCCCCTTACACCTCTCTGAGGGTGCTAAATCCCCAAAACAGCCAGTTTGCCGCTGACTCTGGCAGAAGCATCTGCATCTTTGGTGTGTGGATGTGTGCCCAGTGTCACATCCGGGTTGTGCTGGGGGTTTGAGAAGGAACCTGTGGCTTCCTTTGACAAGGAGCCAGCAGCCTGGCCAGGAATAGCCTCAGAGCAACCCGAGCTCAGCTCTCTGCAGCCGCTGGGCTGAGCTGGAGCAGCACTGGAGTGGCACCACCAGGGCACGGTCGAGGTCCCTGGTGCTGCCAGGGAGGGATGCAGCCCCAGTCCCGCTGGTCTGTGCAGGTGAACACGATGTCAGGAGCGATGACCACACGGAGCAGCGGCGGAAGGTGGTGAGGCTGCTCCCCCACCCCACCTACGACGCCTCCATCAACGAGTACCACAACGACATCGCCCTCCTGGAGCTGGACCAGCCGCTCACCTTCACCAGCTACGTGACCCCCATCTGCCTGGGCAGCCGAGAATTCACCAACGCTCTGCTGAAGCAAGGCGTGGGCACGGTCAGCGGCTGGGGCAGGCAGCTCTTCCGCGGCCGCAAGGCCACCACCCTGCAGGTGCTCAAGGTGCCCTTTGTGGACCGGCCCACCTGCCTCAAGAGCACCTCCACCACCATCCTGCAGAACATGTTCTGTGCGGGCTTCCCGTCCGGGGGCAGGGACACCTGCGAGGGGGACAGCGGGGGACCCTACACCACAGAGATCGAGGGCACCTGGTTCCTCACGGGCATCACCAGCTGGGGAGAGGAATGCGCCCTGCCAGGCAAATACGGCATCTACACCAGGGTCTCCAAGTACGTGAAGTGGATAAAGCAAACCACGAGGCTGCCCTAAGCCTGTGCCGATAAACTGGGGAGCTGGAGAGAGACCACAGCAAGCTCCGTGGTTCTGAGAGATCATTGCATTTCAATAAACGTTTCTAAATGAAATAACTTCTGCTCTTGGAAGGCAAAAGTTGAGAGAACGCAATGAAAATGTGGTAATAAGGAAATAAAAAGCCCTTTAATGACCCATGGCTGCATTTCTGAATGCACTGGTGCCGCTGTGGTGGTGTAAGTCCCCAGATCCCAAATGCAGCGGTTGGTGGATCAGCAGGGGAATGGCTCTCACACGTCCCAAGCCAGTTCCACAGCTGGCACGCAGCAGCGTGGGCAAGGGAAGCCCAGCAGGCACTGGTGCCTCAGCAGCGTCCCGGCCGCAGGAGCCCACGGGGACGGGAACACGCCCAGCAGGGCGCCCACCCTGCTCCCAAACAGATGTTCTCACATGGAACAGGCTGGGGTTCATCACGGCAGCAGCCATGGTCCTCGGCCCAGAGGTGGCTCTTGGCAGCACTGCCCAGTGCTGGAAGGAAAGGGAGGCTGGGGCTGGGAACACCCTGAGCTGTGCTGGGATGGGTGCAGGAGGGGCTGGGGCTGGGGGCACCCTGAGTCAGGGCAGGGTGGCAGCAGGAAACTAACTGGATCATCTGCCACTGCTTGCCTTAAAATCAAAATGCACGTAAGAAGGTTTTAAGTTGTTCCAAGGAAATGAAGTAAAACCAACGCTGTGAACTCTTTTTTTTTTTTTCTCTAGTATTCTAGCAGATGCATCTTTGAACAGAATTACATATTCTCAGATGGATTTATTTAACAAGTTTTTATTCTTTAAATATAGATTTAACACATTTTTACAGGTACATATACAATATAGTTTATTTAAACTTGCAGTCAGAAAATTCTCTACTGTAATTTATACATATACATGAAGAGCCTAGTTCAACAGCATACTCAGGGGAACATACCATGTGTGCAAAATTTAAAATGTTAAAAACCTCAGACTGTACATTCAGATTTGCAGAACTTATCAACCCCATAAATTAATAAAAGCTTAGATTTAAAACTATGGAAGACAAAAAAAGATTAAAATCATTTAATATGCAATGTGTGCTCTGTTTCAGACAAATATTTACAGTTGTACCTCAAAATGTGCATTGTTACCACAATAATTGTTACCACTATAAACAGCCCCAACAGGAACTTAAGACACTCCTACTTTCCCACCTAATTAGTGCACTGTGATTGATTTGAAAGTAGATGAGAAGAATATTCAGTGGCTGAACATCTCTGCACTGTGACTGCCAGTGGCTGAAGGATCTTCTGGCTCTTGGTGTTGCTCAGTCCTAACTGAGCTGGGCCCAGCTCTGAGGGTGCACAAGGGTCACCCCAAACCTGGAGACCCAGAGTGGAGAAATGGCCACTGTGAGCTGGGGAACCCCCATGCAAGCACAGCCAGTGAGCAGCTCCACAATTCCTCTACACAAAAATGGTCACAAAACTAACCCAGGATGCTTTAACTGAACTTGGGACTGTGCCTAAGGACTGGTTCACAAATAAAAGATCACAAAGGTCCCCCTTTAGTCTGTGGTATAAACATCTCATTTGGCTGGGGCAGAGCAAATTCACTACTGCATGCACACTATTAACCCTGCTTCCACACACTCAGGTGCTCTTTGCACACATCTGCTTAGAAGTTCAAACCACCTGTACCTACCTATGTTCTACAAAAGCAAACTAGACAAACACAAAGTTAAATTATGACTCTTCGACATTCTTTTTCCTTTCTCAAAAGTTCAATAGATACATTATTGTTAAAGATGCTGAAAAAGTCTTATCACAAGAACATCCTTAGTGCAAACATGGACATGTAGCTTGGATTTATGGCACGTGTTCCAAAAGTACATACATTAATGTAAACTTCAACACTTGCTAGATACAGGTTTCAGCCCTGGGACGCTTTGGGACCCTAAGTGATTGGTGACAACCCTGAGTTGTCAGTTTGACCTGATCCAGACCTCACTGAAATGAAGGAGGCTGCAGTGGGCTGGAGTCAGGTCCTAAGTGCAAAAAGAGGATCTTTAGTGTTATTGCATCCTCACATGTGAGTCAGCCAGATGATGCTCTTACAGAACATTACATTCACATAGCTGAAGCAGATATTTAAGAAAAATCCACCCATAAAATCAATTATGCAGGACATACAGCTTATTTGTTTGGCTTTTTTTTCTTTTTGGTTTACCAAAAACTCAACTCTTGTTTGCAACTTCAACAGTTGTTAGCTAATAAGTAGGCAAAACCTACTTCAACCTGTAGAGGAAATTTCAAGCATCTAAACAAAGTGTCAGGAAACTGTAGTGTACTTCTCTGATGAAACATGATGCATGTCATGGAAAAACAGCAGGAAAAAAAATCAATAAAATACCATAATTTCCACAGGCAAAAAGAAACAAAGAGCAGAGAATGGCTTCCTTTATGAGCATGAGAAGCTGCTTAGGACCCCGGTCCCACTCAGTGCAGATGAAGCTGTGGAGGTCTGGGAATGTGATGAATAGTACAGGACAACTCCAACTACTGTGCTAGTTCTCTGTAACACTTAGCTGAAAGCTTCCAAAGAGCATCGAAAATAGGATGCTACAAGTTCACCCTTAATTCAAGGGGAACTAAACTTTCTTGTGTTACACAGGGCAGCATCTATAAAGTAATGGAGAATGATGTTAATATTAAAGCATGTTATTCCAAGAAATACATTGTTCCCTGTAATCATGTAACATTTGTATAACAGAAAAAAAAAAATGCACTCCTGCATTTCTCCCTAAAAGCTACACTCCCACTCACTTCAGTGAGAGCCTTGACTAAGGCAGGACCACAGGGTTTGACTCATTTCCATCATCTCTCACTTCATTATCACAGCAAGGCCAGCTGATCTCTTCTCTAGGCTCCTTATTTTGTCAGGCTGGCAATGGTTTTCTAAAGAGCTGTTCTGTGAAGCTGGCTGGCACCGCAGGTTGTAGGAGAGACCCTGCTTTATGCTTCAAAAAGAAATCAGCACTGCCTCTAAGGGACCCTGTGGCTGCAGTCATTAAAGTGCTGAGGGACAGTGCAAACAGCTGTGTTGCAGCTGCAAACTGCAAGGGCCATTTTACCAGAGCGTGCACAAAGCTGGCACACTGCAGCCAACATGCTCACAGCATGCCAGAGCTCAAGCCAGACAAGAAATACCCTGAGCAGGCACATGGGAGCCACAAAAGGGGACAGTGCCCAGTGCCCTGTCCAGAGGGGGCACAGGACACACAAGCTCAGTCCTTCAGGCACTGCCAGCGGGGGGGAAGCTTTGCTCAGCTTTATGGCATGGGGAGCAGGCACAGGGAATCCCCCTAAGGCTTGGAAGAGAGAATTTGGCAAGTGGGATGTTAAATAAACTAGGAGAGGGTCTGGCATGTAGAACAGAAGCCTGTGCCCACCTTAAATCACCAGAATGGCTTGGGTAGTAAGAGACTTCAAAAATGATGTGGCTGCAGCCCCTGCCGTGAGTGCTGCAGCACACTGAGAGGTGAGACGCCCTTCTCTTCACTGACACACCTGCCAGTGCTGCCAAGTGGGATGCCTGGAACACTGGCCACCAAGGGACATGCAGAAATGTTTCGTCTCCTGCTCCAGTGCAGAAAAAGGAGTTGGGATTGTAATGCTGGAGCCCCAAGCCTCCCTGAAATGATCATCTTGCATCTCCATGTTAATTCATGGCAAAACTAAGTCAGTTAACAAGGCAATGCCTGACCACTTGCAAGGCAGCTGGAACTACCAACACATGGGTGAGCCTCAGAACTAGTTACATTCTGAGAACTGCTCTTTCTGAGCACAGCTCTCTCCAAACATTTTTCATTTTGAGCTCTGCATGTTACCTCCTGCGATACAAAACCGTTCCTTCAGGGACATTAAAAAAATCCACCATGGGTTTGCACAGCAGAGAGAATAAGTCTGTTTGGAAGAAAGCAGCAAGGACTAAATGTCAGAACTTAGAGCTAGAACCACACCAGAAGGAAAACTGATTTTCAAAATTATCTCCAAGCCAGCCACCTTCCTCCGAGAGAACCTAATGGCTTTTATCTAGGCCAAGATTTACAGGAGGACTGTGGATTTGCAAGGTTGGAATGGCTGGGGTGTGAAGCACTTACCAAACACCCCTCTGCTAACTTAAAATGGACAGCAAAGAGCTCCCTGTAACTTCATAATGATTTGTATTGGCTCAACACTGGAATAATTAGCAAGAGGGCAGAGGAACAGCTTGTAGGCATGCAGGTATCAGCCATCCTGATGGGCCACATTATAAATCTAAAGAGAAATGTGAAGGTAAGGGAACCATTTCTTCTATTCAGATAAAGGCTTTGCCCTGAAAAAAAATCCCAAACTCCAGGTTTGTATGAATTCTGCTATGAAGTTTTGTGACTGGACATAAGAGTTTTATTTACGGGAACCTGGAGCTGAACAATGAGACAGGCACTGCCCCCATAAAATGCCAGAGCTGCCTCTCCCCCAGCACTGAAGTGACTCCAACACTCTCCAAGCTCTTGGGGACCCCACAATGTTAGTGGAATTCACGTTGCTAACATGCAAACCAGCATTCCAGCACAAGCAGCTCATAATCCGTGAGGGTTCTGATGCTCCCTCCTGCCCCTACTGCCGAGCTCTCCCTCTGCTATACTGGAGCAAGAGCTCCATCTTCTGCAGAAGCAGGAAAGAGCCCAGCCCAGAGCATACCCAAGGAGTCAGTGTCACCTGCAGGGTGAAGCCACCAGCCCCCAGAGGAACAGGAGTTGCTGAGCTCAGAAATACTGAATGAAAATGCATTTTCAGAATGCAAGTTGCTTATGGCTGTAAAGACACTTGGCTGAAAACCTCTAGGAATAGCTCTAGGAAACAGCAAGAGAACATCCTATATCATGCCCCAATATTTCCTGGAGTGTGTGTAAGATCAGAATTGTGCCTTGGGACTGCAGGCATGATCAGAACAGCTAAAGAAAACAGTTACCTTGGCAGGGAAAGCAGAGCCTCAGTGCTCTCAGACCCTGGGATATGCTCTGGAATATCTGGGCAGTGCTGTGGGACCCACAGGAGGCATTTTCTGTGGTTTCACCCCATGCAATTCCCCTTAGGTTGTACTCAGTAACTTTATAAACCAGTCTGGAGCTGACGGTCTCCAGGTTTTTGGGGATATGACCACTGACAATGAAAACTTGGGTTCAAAGTTTCCCAGCACCGTTTTTTTGAGATACATTCCCAGCTGGAAAACCCTTCTGCATAGGAGCTGGTGAGGTGGGGAGCTGTACATGGAGAGAAGATGAAGGGAGCCATAACTGCATCTTGGCAACAGGGTGCCAGTAAACTCTGGACACTGGTTAGCAAACTACCCCTTACAGAATATCAGCAAACCTTCAACCTGTGAGATTTAACTGCCCTGCAACAAAAGGGGATAAAAAATACCTTCCTCTATAGGAAGGATTTCACTGAAATGTACCCAAAAAACCATCAAGAGCTGACTGGAATTTATGCCTTTCAGATGGCTTCCTTCACATTCATCAAAATAATAGATTCTGACAGAAAGAAGTGGTTAAAAGAGACATCTCCTTTCAAGATTTGCCTCATACAGTTGTAACTAGTTTGGGTTTTTTGCTTTGTTTTGTTTTTTTTTTTTTAATGGACTAAATCTACATGGGCTTCCTGAGCTGTTCCATCTCCAACCCCGGTCTCCCATTTGCAGAGGACAGCATGATGATGAGCAACACATGGAGCAGTGACACTGCAGAAATGGCAAGGGCAACAGGCTGCTCTTAAGGCATTTTCTTGTGTCATTTCTTATGCTTTCCTATTGATTTCTATGTACAGTTACAGCTAGAAAATGAGAAACATGGGTTTGGAGACTCTAAGCCTTTGGCTGAAACCTGATAACCTGTTTATCATAAACTTTATCTAAGGATGGATTAACCAGCAGTGAGGCAGCAGTGAGGGCAGGAGTGAGGCAGCAGGGAGGAAGTATTGCCTTTACAGTGTTGGGTCAGGCCACGATGTCTTTTGCAGCAGGAGCAGATTTTGCTTAGGTACCTGCTGTTCACACGGGGTTTGAGCTACAGCAGGGAGGAAAACAGTCACAGGAATCCCTGTTCAGACTCCATCTCTTCTCCCAGGTCTTCTACCCAGTGCTCTTGCAATGAAATCTATGTTTTTAAATGCTTGGTTTTAATTTACTAGTGCCTAAAGTCTCAGAAACATCTTATTGTGTTAAACAAACAAACAGAAAAAGCTTAATTTGCTACTTTTGCAGGCCTTTTGGAATAGCTGCTTGCTTTTCTATTTTTCCAGCAGAGGCATATGCAGCCAGATTTAGTAAATCAAGTGTAATGCAAATGGCTTAAAAGACCTGATTTGAGAAATACTGAAATACTTCTGCTAGGTGTGCTATCAAATACCTGCAACTTTGGCATTCCGAAATCTGCAGTCACCGACTACTATCTGCAGACTGTGCACAGGAATCCAGCCTTCTTTTCTTCTGTTCAGGTTTTTCACCAACCTTGGAATGACAACAGCATTAGGAACAGAAGCCAGTCAACCCAGAAGCAGTTTGGTGAGGGCACACTCTACATAGCTGGGGGTGCAAGCAACAATTCATTCAAAAAAGGGAAACATTTTAACAGGACCTGGCCATGCACTTAAAGGATTTTTCCAACCTAAATTTAGGAACCTAATTAAACAGCTTTCATCTCTCTAGACAATGGAGAAGAACAGGAACCCCTCTCAAGTCATCCTGCCCAAGACCTTGAGAGATTCCAGCTGAGGAAAACTGGCTACTGAAGGAGCCAGGGCCAATTATTTTTCCCACCCCTCTGCTATTTAGACTGATAGAATGATTTTAGTCAAGGTACTGTAAGTAAATTCAAACCAAGATTTAGGCAGCTAGAAATACTCATACTCATAAATGACAACCCTCTGTCTCACTCATACAGTGAAATTTGTGCTAACAAAAAGCTTGGTGTGAGAAATCTTTGACTGGCACCGGCTGAAGCCCCCAGGAGTGGTGAACTTTCAGCAAACCTGAGATGCTTTGCATCTGCTTTTTCTAACAACAAACTGAATTTTTCAAAATGTGGTGGGAATAGATGATCCTTGCAGATCCCTTGCAATTGAAATATTCTATTTTATCCTATTCTGATTTCCCTTGAAGTGCAAGGGCTGTAGCTGCCAGCCAGGAATCCTGCACAGGACATTGACATCTGTGCATTTGCAGGCTGGTGCCTGCACAAATGTGAGCCAGGTTCCTGCTAACATCACCCTTCCCACACCCCAAACAAGGCTTTAGTACACTGGGCTCCCTCCTGCTGAGAGCCTGGGCTGGCTGAGGAGAGCAGGTCACAATCACCAGAAAGCTCAGCCAAGCTGCTGGACATCTCAGCAGGGGCAGGCTGCCCCTCCAGACAAGGACACCAATGGTCCAACAGGAGCAGGCCCAGGGGTGTCCCCAGGTGATGCTCCCAGGCACCTGTGAAACAGCTGGGAGCTGTTCTGTTGTGAGCCACAGCTTCACACACAACAGGAAGAGTCTGAGCCACCCCCCAGGTCACATTCCTACAGCTGTCTGAGGGAGGGAATGCCTTGCAGGTACTCACTGTGGCTGTTCATGAGCCCAGAGGAACAGAGCCTGGAGCTGAGCTGGGATGAGCAAAGGGAAGCATCATCTGACGTGGGAAGAGCATGGCAAGAAGTGCTGGGAAGGTGCTGGTAAAACCCAGCTCATGCAGAGACCCACGGGAGGGAAGTCCTGATTCGTTTCCCCAGGCCAGGCCAGTGCAGATGGCATCTGGGGCTGGCAGGAGAATGAATTCTCCAGCTTTCTGAAATAGTCTAAAGCTCAGTCAGGAGCGTAATGAGTGCATCACCAGGCAAGGGACATTTCAAGGGACTGCCCTGCACACTCTTAGAGATAAGGCAAAGTAATCCTAAAATACCTACCACTGTCCCTCACCATCTTCATGCAAGAGCTGAATTTCATCCCCGTTTTTCACCAACAGGTCCTCTGATCCTCTCCTCTTGCAGTCTGCAAGGGCTTTGTATTTTCCTGGAGACTGTGGTGGAAAGAAAAACTTATCTTCTTTAGCTGCATTTTGTATCATGCAGCTGTGATTTCTGACTGCTGCAGGGAATGTGACAGAGCCCTATCAGCTACCTTAATTAAAATTATTTCAACAAACTGTGGCTGAGACATCTTCTCATTCTCCAAAGTGAGATATGGAAATTCTGAGCGACAAGGACAAGATACATCCATTATCCAGCAGGCAAAGCAAGGCAGGATGCCTGCCCAGGGCAGCCCCCACGCTCTGGGGATGTCACATCCCCACCTACCAGCTGGTTCCCATCCTCCTCCTCGGTGTCCGAGCAGTTGGAGAGGTACTGCTGCCCCGACCACTCCTCTAGCCCCTCACAGATTTCCAGGGACTGGGACATTCCTGGCCAGCCTGCAAGACAGCGTGGGGCTCAGCCTGGGGACCCCAGCAGCCCCAGAGGGAGAGGAAGGGAAGGGGCCATACCTCTGGGGGGTTTGCTCTGGGGGGACACGAGCCCACTGTCCAGCATCACCGGGCTGGTGCGCTCCGAGTCGTTCTCTTCTGAGCTGATGGAGGCTCGCTGTTGCTTCCTGAATGGTTCAAAACTCACAGAATCAATCTTAGCTTTGCTCCAAGAACGAGCACAAACTCCACAAAGTTTTGTTAAACAAAGTCAGAAATAACACTGGTACATGATTGTGTTTTTGTAAAGATTAATTGGGAGGGGAAAGGAATGCTACAGCATCTCGACCCTGAGTCAGAGCCCAGCCTTTACCCTGTGCCCTGAGTCACAGCCCATCCTTTGCCCTGTGCCCTGAGTTACAGCCCATCCTTTCCCCTGTGCCCTGAGTCACAGCCCATCCTTTGCTCTGTCCCGTCAGTCACAGCCCAGCCTTTGCCCTGTCCCCTGAGTTACAGCCCTGCCTTTGCCCTTTGCCCTAAGTCACAGCCCAGCCTTTGCCCTGTGCCCTGAGTCACAGCCCATCCATTGCCCTGTCCCCTGAGTTACAGCCCAGCCTTTGCCCTTTGCCCTGAGTTACAGCCCATCCTTTGCCCTGTGCCCTGAGTCACAGCCCATCCTTTGCTCTGTCCCGAGTCACAGCCCATCCTTTGCTCTGTCCCCTGAGTCACAGCCCATCCTTTGCTCTGTCCCCTGAGTCACAGCCCTGCCTTTGCCCTGTCCCGAGTCACAGCCCTGCCTTTGCCCTGTGCCCTGAGTCACAGCCCATCCTTTGCCCTGTCCCCTGAGTCACAGCCCTGCCTTTGCCCTGTGCCCTGAGTCACAGCCCATCCTTTACCCTGTCCCCTGAGTCACAGCCCAGCATTTACCCTGAGCCCTGAGTCACAGCCCAGCCTTTGCCCTGTGCCCTGAGTCACAGCCCATCCTTAGCCCTGTCCCCTGAGTCACAGCCCTGCCTTTGCCCTGTCCCCTGAGTCACAGCCCTGCCTTTGCCCTGTCCCCTGAGTCACAGCCCAGCATTTACCCTGAGCCCTGAGTCACAGCCCATCCTTTGCCCTGTCCCCCGAGTTACAGCCCTGCCTTTGCCCTGTGCCCGGAGTCACAGCCCATCCTTTGCCCTGTCCCCTGAGTCACAGCCCAGCCTTTGCCCTGTGCCCTGAGTTACAGCCCTGCCTTTGCCCTTTGCCCTGAGTCACAGCCCAGCCTTTGCCCTGTGCCCTGAGTCACAGCCCATCCATTGCCCTGTCCCCTGAGTTACAGCCCAGCCTTTGCCCTTTGCCCTGAGTTACAGCCCATCCTTTGCCCTGTGTCCTGAGTCACAGCCCAGCCTTTGCCCTGTGCCCTGAGCTACAGCCCTGCCTTTGCCCTGTCCCCTGAGTCACAGCCCATCCTTTGCCCTGTGCCCTGAGTTACAGCCCATCCTTTACCCTGTCCCCTGAGTCACAGCCCATCCTTTGCCCTGTCCCCTGAGTCACAGCCCAGCATTTACCCTGAGCCCTGAGTCACAGCCCATCCTTTGCTCTGTCCCCTGAGTCACAGCCCATCCTTTGCCCTGTCCCCTGAGTCACAGCCCATCCTTTGCCCTGTCCCCTGAGTCACAGCCCATCCTTTGCCCTGTCCCCTGAGTCACAGCCCATCCTTTGCCCTGTCCCCTGAGTCACAGCCCATCCTTTGCTCTGTCCCCTGAGTCACAGCCCATCCTTTGCCCTGTGCCCTGAGTCACAGCCCATCCTTTGCCCTGTCCCCTGAGTCACAGCCCATCCTTTGCCCTGTCCCCTGAGTCACAGCCCATCCTTTGCCCTGTCCCCTGAGTCACAGCCCATCCTTTGCCCTGTCCCCTGAGTCACAGCCCATCCTTTGCCCTGTGCCCTGAGTTACAGCTCTGCCTTTGCCCCATCTCCATCTGCAGAGGAGCTGCAGCTCAGGCTGAGCTTCTTGCCTCAGGGGTGCCCCTTGCAGACCCTGTCCCCAGCCACTGCCACCAGAGGCTGAGCAGCAGCACAGCCCTCCTGTCCCCTCCTGTCCCCTCCTGTCCCCTGCCCAGAGGCAGGAATGGGGCCAGCACAGAGCCAGCAGGCTCTGGGTGCCCCAAGTGAGGGCACCCCCAGAGCCCCAGCCTGGCGCTCACCTGTCACCCAGCTGGGAGGAGAGCTGTGGCTGCTCCGAGCACGAGCCAGGCTGCTGCTTCTCCACTGCTGGGGGGACAAACACAGCTTGAAATCCAGGTTTTTAGTAGCAACTGTCACATTGAAGCATTGCTTTAAAAATGAGACCTTTTGTACAACGCTATTGATTTCTGTTTAGAGAAAAAACAGACCTAGGTCTAGAAAAATGGAGTCTAGAAAAATAGATTCTTGCAAAGCACAGACTTAATTATGATTGAAGTGGCATGTTAGCACTAACCTAACACCGAGCATGCTACTGAGAAGCACAATATGCTTAAAATTAGGCATCTGTTATGTATCTTGTTGAATGAAACCTATGATAACAAATGTGAAATAATCCCCAAGGTAATGACAACCAAAAAATGTACTTCTGTGATTCATTTCCACATGAGCACCCAGTTTTTACTGCTCGGTGTTATCTCTCTGCAATGTAAGGTTCTACTCCAGCTACCAGGTTTCTAAAAATCAATTCTCCAGTGAGTATTAGTGGACTTCAGATCAGCAATGTGACAATAGAAAAGCTTCTGCTGCAGAGGGAAAGGCACAGAGAAATTGGTCAAATGTACCTTTTATAAGCTCTTGCTGCTTGAACAGAATTTTTCTTATTTCATTCAACCATGCCATCTTCAGATCTACTGTTTGGGCCTGGAAGAAGAGAAAATTGTCTGAATTTTGATTTAAGAGTCATCCATTATAACATAGGAATAAAATCTCACTTTTCTATGCTGTAATTATCTGAAATCCCCTTTTCCCCCCAAAGCTACTACTAAATTTTAAACAGTCTTGATCTTTTAAAATTGATGATTCCCATTACATCCAGGCAAGGCACAATGGAAATTCAGAACTATCACTACAACCATACAGACCAATGAGACATTTTCTTCTCCCTGCTCTGAGTATGTGCAAACACCCAGAATTCTGGAGCTACAAACCTGCACCACATACACCTCTTCTCTCCCACTGTACCAGATCTCGAATTTCCGATGATCTCCTTTCACATTCTCAGTTATTCCAACTGCATTCATCTGCAAATCCAAACAAACAAAGAATTAAACATAATGCAAAGCTCCCTCTTCCCGAGGAATCCAGCAAGTTAAACCTGTTTTCACGGAATTTAACGTGTTTCATCAATTTTAATTTAAGTAGCAACTGAAAGTCATTATCTGGCTCATCCCTCCTGACTTTCTATCAGCTGCATTTCAGATAAGCTTTCCAAAATAAATCAGTGGACCTTGGGGAACTTTTCATTTGGAAATCAGAGGAACTAACTGGAGCATCATCCCAGCTGCCTCTTTCAGCATAGAATTTCTCAGATTTGGCATATGAAGATTTATAAATACATGACATGTTATTTATCCACGTACATTATTTCTGCCTTATTATTCTTTATTCACTCACTAAATTCTTTGTTTCCCTCTGTCAGTGATCTTTCAAACCCATTTGTGATGCCCTTAGCTTCTTTAGGAGTTTGAGTTCAATGCTTTTTGGCCCCCTGACCATCTCTGTATTGGTGGCAGCACCCTAAGAAGAATTAACCCTTCTTCCCAAAAGGAGGATTAATTTTTGGGGTACAGCCTGAGCTGCCCCCAGCCTAGCTTCCAGCACACATGCAGGCTGGAAGCTGAATGCTGCTTTACTCATTATCACCAACCACTTTGGAGAGTTTGGATAAAAACAAAGTCCCAAGTCCTTCAGGATCTGCACAATGTGACCCGCCTGAACCAAGCTTAAACCATGATTAGAGACAAGAAACTCTTCAGCAACAGGAGACCTCTGACCTCCCTCCTGAACAGGGCATGAAGCTGAAAACTGCTGTAATAGCTGATACCACATTCACCATCCTTTCCCTTAAAGCAGGGTTTAATGACAATTATTCACTGATTAAAGGATGGTCAAAAACAGCTCAAGTATCCCACTTGAATGTTTTGGAACAGATGTAATGATAAAGGTATCATCTATCATAAATTATTCACGCAGACTGGATTAGACAAATCCACTACAAACACAAACAAAACCTCAGAAATAACATCTGTTCAACACTGCTGTTCCTCCTTGATAATATGTGCACGCCCAGAGCTTTAGGCCTGAAAGACTTGGATGATTTGCAGAATAGGTGCCATGGACAAATGGTCTGTTCCAGCTGTTTCATGTGTTGGTCTCCCTTTCCAGTGACATAAACAGCCTCAGGGAGCAGGAACCAAGCTGCTCTTGACATCACAAACATTTAGGCTGGAAAAGACCCCTGAAACCACCAGGTCCAACCATTCTCCCAGAACTGCCATGGCCACTACTAACCCTGTCCCCAAGTGCCACATCCACGTGGCTTTAAATCCCTCCAGGGATGGGGACCCCCCTCTGCCCTGGGCAGCTGTGCCAGTGCCTGCCCACTCCTCATATCCAAGCTGAAACCCCCTGGCACAACTTGAGGCCATTTCCCCTTTAGAAAGCTGAATGAGGCTCCATTTTGATTTTATAAAAGCTTAAAACTGATGCAAGCTGTTGGAAGGGCACCTCATCCAGTCACTGCAATCCCCAGTTCTCTGCATCTTGTTTACCTTGGCAATCTATAAAGGCTCCTACAAAACTGCCCAGGCATCAAGACATTAGAAATTTTAGATGATCTACTATGATGATGCAAAGAATAAGTGCCAGGAAGAGACAGATTTAAGGTCTCTTCATTCAGGTTAGTGGATTCTAAAGTTCCATTTCCTCCCCCTGGCCAGGATTTACTGTCAGCTGTTGGATCACCGCTGTGCAGACCAAACTGGGCTAGTGCCAAGCTCTGGGATGGTTCATCTACATCAGGCAGATTTACCTGGCAGTGCAGTAACCTGCATCCTCTAGGTTACTGCATCTCAGCTGAACAGGTATTTACCACTGCTCACTTCACACAGGATGCAGAATATTATCCTGAGGGTTTCTTTTGTTTGTTTTATGGGTGATCTCATTACACAGCATCTACCCAACAGCTCATTTCAATCCTGAATCCCTCAAAAACATTGCTGCAAAGAAGAACAATTTCCTGATACTTAGGGACGTGGTTTAGGGGTGGATTTGGCAGTGATGGACTGCTTTCAACAGTTGGACTCGATGATCATGGAGGTCTTTTCCAATATCAGTGTCTGCAATTACAATTAAATGTCCAGCTCCAGAAACAGGATTTTGCCCACAGCAGAGCAATTCTCAAAACACGTGTGTGCAGATGTAATCCTGCCACATCCATGGATTCTCTAGCTCCAGCCTCTGTGCATCAACACCAACTGGAAAATGAGGCAAAGCAAATCTGTGGACACATTTCCTGGACTCCCAAGTGCAGGATTTTCTCTGAGCTGCATTTCCCCCTGCCACCTCTTCAGTCCTTTCAATAGTAAAACAAGCACTGCAGAGGAAACAAGCTGTACAGAAAGAAAATTATGCTGTTTGGGGAAAACACTGGTACCAAAACATATGGCTTGAGTCTTGCTTTTATTACATCATTTGTAATGTGCACCAGAGCTGAGCAGACTTCTCTGCTGTCACCTTCTTTTCTGACTACTTATGGCAAATCCCTCCCCAGACCCCACTGAGAGCAGGGACAGCAGCAGGGATCTGCTCTGCCTCCAAGTTCTCAGTTTTCTCCAATCTAATATATACCCCCATGGGTTTTCACTTTTCAAGAAAAACAAGGCAGACCACTGAGAAAAAAAATGCTGGTCTAGAATTGCTTATCACACACTGTATGCCAGAAGGTCTCTTTTAGAGCAGCACTTTGGGAATTTTATTGACAATAGTTAGCATTTACAGGGCTGGTACAGTTGTTCACATCCCTCATATTTTGCCATAGGCTACCCTTGTCATCTGATAATTGTCCTTTTAGCTGCAGCTGAAGCCTGCCAAAGGAGAGAGGAAGGGGAAGGAAGAGAGTTAAACCTACACCTCCTGCAGGGTGAAAAATAGGGCTCAGGAGCAGCCAAGCAGAGTCTGCCCTAGGGGCCTCCCTGGGCAGGAGGAGCCCCCTGCTCTTCCAGCTGGGCTGGGGAAAACACAAAATGTCCTTCCGTGGCCTCACCCAGTCTTGGAACACAGACTGGAGCAGGGGCCAGGCACATCTGCACCCCTGGCACTGGCACAGCTCCATTTCCCTGGCAGTCACAGCCCTGACTGAGTCCAGGGGCTCTCCCAGCTGCTGCCTCAGCTCTAAAGGGTCCTGAGAGCTCATTCAACAAGAGCCTTCCATGGACAGGGCACATCCCTGTGAGGAACCACAGCCCTCAGCAGCAGAAACCCAGCCAGCACGTCAGAGAAAAACCCCTCTGGCTCTGCAATATACACAGTTGTGTAAAACACCCTTACTTTCACAAATAAAGATCAAAACTCCTTACTTTCAGAAAGTGCTTAAAGCTGTAAGATGAGGTTTTGTCATATCCATCCCCGTGCTCCTCTCGCTTCTTGCAGAAGACCAAGGCTTTCTCATACAGAAACAGGTGCCTCTGCATGGGCTTGAACCTGGCCAGATCCTTCATCTTTGTTGGCCCTTTTCGGTGTCCTGTCCAAACACTGAAAGATCCCTGCATCAATACTTTCCCCAGCTCGCTCAGGTCACCCTGGGGAGAGCATGACAAGTAAAAAAGAAAGAAAAAGATGTCAATTAAAACTTAAGAGGACTCCGCAAACAATAATGGGACACAAGGCCAGCTCTGTTCCAAGGCATGTCCCTCTAAGGATAGATCTTCCTGGAAGGATCAGAGGACCCTGTGGGAGTGATGACCTGGTGCCAGAGGGAAGCACAGGGCTCATGCAGAGCTGCAGCTAGGCTAGGGAGTCAGAAACTGGAAGGACTAAAAAGAATGGAAAACCATCCAGCTCCTGTGGAAGAGTATGGTCAAGGGCTCTGGCTACCTTAGTGGGACAAAGAAGTGAGATTTGAACCTGAACTGAGGTATCAGAAAATGGAATTCTCCAGGAGGCCAGGCCTGGGATCAGCAGCTTTCCTGAAACCCTAGGAAAGACAACCACCCCAGTGGGAAAGGTTCCAAATCAGCCCCAGAGAGTCATTTTTTAAATGGGAAATGCTATGAAAACACCCCAGGTGAGTTACTGGGTCAGCCATGAGAACACAAAGGGCCACACTGGGAAAATACTCTGGAAAACCATAAGGTGGCAAGTGTGGGCACTGTGCAGCTCGGGGTATTCCCAAGCCCCTGAAGTCAGAGGGAACACTGTCACCTAGGAGGTGACAGCCCCGATCCCAGTCTGCAGCTGCTCTGGACTAGTTCTAGCACTGGATACCATCCACCCCCAGTGCCCACCCAGCCCTGTGCAAGGGCTCTCACTGCTCAGACCTACTCACATCATATCCTGTGATTGAAATCTGATGCATGGAGTCATTGACTGACTTCAGCAAATCCAACATTGCAACCAGAGCTTCTTGAAGTTCCTGAACTCCATCACAGCTTGTGCTGTACTTGAGCAGCTCCTGAAAATAGAAATAGGAAAGCACATGTTTGCACCTGAACAAAGCAGATTTTTTCCACCTTGCCCAAAGTGTTCAATGCCCAGCAGTGACCTACACTGAGTTTCTTTTTTCATGTCACTGGAGAAAGGCTCGCTCTAAAGCACAGTCAGTATAAGGTGTGGAACAGCTCAGAAGGGATGGTCTGTTTTTAATGTTTCCTTAAGGATGGTGTCAGCATAGAGCAACACCACCTTCTTCTGATTCCTTTGTGTTGTGTTTTCCTGCTTAGTAAGGTATGGCAAATAAGGCTCAGATTTTTCATTAGCTGCCAATCTGCCCTCAAATGAGCTTGCAGCAGATGACTGTCTTCAGACTGGGAGACACAAGGAACAGAATTTGTAAAACCCAGAGCCTTCAAGTGAGTAAATGGAAGACAGAATTATACCACTGAGATAAAATTAGTTCCATTTCCAATCTCCTGTGCCCACCTATAGCAGCATGTATACTCATTCAAGAGGTAAGAAGGTGGTTCAGGAGCTACTACCCAAGTGTTATTCAAAGTGAGAATAACTGCATTGCTCTGCCTCAGATGGGGGGAACAGAATAAATGCATTAAAGATTACAGGTGCTATTAACACCTAAGGAAAAGAAGAGATGCAACAATATATTTCATTCATCAGATCCTCATGATCATCTCTGGCTTGGTTTTCTTGTAAGTGCTTCTGTAAGTTTGCATCTCTGAACAGATTCAAAAGGAGTCTCTCCTTAAAAATGGCCTGTCAAAGCACTTGTTCCTTTTTCAAGTATGTGAACATTCATCTTCACTGAAAGTCACTTTGGGAGAGGCCAAGATGAGCAATATGTCATCCAAAGCTTTGTGTTAATTTACAAGTAAACTTTAATTGAAAAATAAAACAAATCTAATCAATCTGGTGATGCCCTTTGGAAGCAGAACATGAAATACCTTCAGAAGTAGCTGGTACTTTGTCAGGCGCTGCACTGGTTTGAGCAGATAGGAATCCAGCCCCAGTTTGTGTTCTAATTTTCTCTGGCATTCCTGGAACACAGAAGTCAGCCTAAGTAAGTTTTGCACCATCTGTAAGTAGTTATTCCAACAGCACAGCTGTGGACTTTGATGACTTCAAAGGTTCTATGCCAAAGTGTTGGATGGTACCCACAACTATAGAAATATTATAACATGAAAATAACACAGCGAGTGGAGCTGCCTTGTGTTCCTGGGGTACAGGAAACTTCAACATCTCTTGTGAACATTTAGTGTGTGTTTTTCACACAACACTAAACAAAATGCAGAACTGTGGGCTGCTGAGGAGGAGCTTAAGATGAAGAGTGTCCCATGGTGGGGCCTGCCTGGGTAGGAGCAGCAGCTCACCTGGAGGAAGGGGCAGCTCACCTGGAAGAAGGAGCTCTCAGAGCACTGCCTCCACAGGGACTCTGAGCGGGGTTTGTTCTGGCAGTACTTCTCATACATCTGGAAATCCTCCCGCTGCAAGGCAAGCAAGAGGCAAGTCACCCCCAGGAACCCAATCCTACCGGGCAGCAAATGAGCCAACACTAGGCTGGGTGTGCTTTTGTCTCTGCTGCCAGCTGTAATGTCTAAAAGTGACAGAGTTGGGGTGAAGAAAGCACAGCTGGGGATCACAGGAGTGGTCGGGACAGCTGCGCTGCCCCATCTCTGCTGGCCACACACAGCCACTGCTGGTCCTGAGGTCAGGAGCCTCTCATTCAGCCAGCATAACTGAGGTGTTGCAGACTGTGACAAACCAGCAGAAACACTGGCCTTCCAATCTGCTTTATATGTGAAAATGATTTACCCACCCTGTCTAGGAAACAGCATCCCACTCTCTCGGGTGCTCCCAGGCAGCTCTCCAAACTGTGCAGGAAAATTCTGCAAGAGATGGGAGAAGGGACAAAACCACAGCAGTGAGCAAGGTGAGGTTTGGGTACTCCAGCATGACAAGGTAACAGGAGAGCAGAGCAGCACCATACTTGTTGTGGAAGTCATAGATCTCGGGCATGTTTCCAAAGAGAACATCCTTCCTGTTCCTCAGCACAGGGGGCAGGAGGATGAGCATGGCAGGATTGTCCATCTCAGCTCTGTAGCCCTGCCAGATGAAAAAGGGTTCATCACTTAGCTGCCACCTCCTCAAAGGCAGATGGAAAGGGGACATGAACAGACTTTCAATATGACCTCTGTTTCTCAGTGCAATATCCCTTTTATTCCATGTTTTGCTCTCTAAATCCCTGTCTTTCAGTCTGTGGGCACACAGGGCTGTGGTCCAGAAGGGAAGGGTGTGGGACAGCTGCCGTGGGGCTGGCAGCACTGCAGAGATGCTCCCAATTCTCCAAAGGCAGATCAGGAGGGAGCAGGAGAGGGCCCACAGGAATACTTGTGTGGGAAGAACAGGTCTTTTTCCTTGAGCAGGAGACTCATCAGTGGCAGTGTGTGTGTGCAGGGGTGCAGCTCCACACAGCCCCACCAGAAGCAGTGCAGGAGGCGAGCTACAGTCCAGAGACAGCTTGAGAACAAATCCTAAATCAGGGCTTTTTGCCCCTGTACAGGATGTGCTGAGCACTAGGGTCTTGCTCTCCTCAGTGCTTCAGGAATTCTGGGCTCTGCAGCTCTACTTGCCCCTTGAAATCCTGGGCTCTCAAACTGGGGAGGAGCTGGAAGGAAAAACACTGAAATACAAATTGCTGGGTGGAATTAGGAAATAATGTAAAGCTCCCTGAGGTAAGAGCCCATCACTGCACCAGATTTGGCAAATTCCCTAACTGCAGTGCAGGGAGAAGGCACAGCCAGAGCTCAGCACCATCAGTGCAAAGAGGCCCCAGGAATGCCATTAGCCACAGCTCAGACTGGCCTTGCTGGTCACCAAGGACTGCACTGCACTGAGAACTTTCAGCACAAGCAGCAAAAATGTGTTCAGTATGTACAGCACATCTCCTCCAGCTTTCCGACATAATCTCTCACACTCACTGAGGCTGGAATCAATATTCCTTATACTAAGCAGGCATTTTGTAGTTGATTAGGGATGCAATAGATAAGTATCTGGAAAATCAGTCATTTTTATTTGAGGCCAGCAAGTAGGCTTCCCTCTTTAAAGGAAATACAATTTTCAGAAAACTGAAGTTTATCTGTCCATTTTTCTCTATCTAGACTCGATGTGCACAGCAATAAATCTGTATACCTGCCAGCTGCTTCATCACAGAGAGCGTGATTTAACAAAAATCCCAATCAGTGCAGGGGAATTGCCTGTAACTACCTACAGTCCAACAGATGTATACCCTGCTTGCTCCTGGGTGAGAGAATGTGAGGGGGGAGAGATATTTAACAGCCAACTTGTTTTGGCCATCAGCAAGAGTTATTTTGGAATAAAGTAGTAATGTCTAGAATGACAGTATGAGAAATCATTATCTGCTTTCTAAAGTAATGTGCTTCATACAGTCACAAACTTCACGGTACTGAGACAGAATTCTCCCAAGGAT